>NC_064919.1:80300302-80976541 GCF_929443795.1 Astur gentilis | reverse complement strand
CTTTCCCTTAATTATAAAAGGAGTCTAAGGTGATAGGTTTGGATAAAGATGCTTACCCATTGATTAATCCTCATGACTCCTATTTACTGTGTTGCTTAGCACTATGGATGCTCACAACTGCGGTGAAAAGTATTTCTATTATGACATACTCTTGGAGACATTCACCATCTGCACCCTGGGCCCTTTGCCACAGAACACCTAAATGCATTGGAGCCATTTGCGCCTTCATTTTGGCTTGCATTTCCCTTTCCCAGTGTGCCATGTGGCCTACAGGGTAGAATTAGTATTATATTCATTTTTTTTTGTTTTGATCAGAACTAATAACTTGACACATCTTTCTTTACCCAGTCTGGGACATTTATTAAACATCTCCACAGTCAGGGCTTTCCTAAAATCCCTAGACTTAAAAATTTGCCCCTGTTGTGACAGTCAAATTCTAGTGACAGATGAGCATGTTAAATGCCTTTACTGCCTTGAAGAAATTCTGTCTCATAGTCCTAGTAAATGCAGCATTTGTTGGTCCTTCCCCTTCCAGGCCAAAAAAGACTAAGAACCTGTCTTTATAACTGCCTCCCTGGGAAGTAAAAAGTTCTGTCTTCAGACAGCCATGATAAAGTGGTATCATTCACAGGGAAGACAATATTAGTTGAAGTATGGATGTGGTGAATGTCCATGAAGCTATCTGACAGGTTCACTCTTTCCTAACGAGAATCTGAGAGCTGCCAAGGGATTCCGCACATCAGATTAGCAAAGTCCAATATGGTTCTGATAGAACTGAGAGGCTGGAAACTACATCTCAAAACGAGTTCCCTGGATGTGAGTACATATGATAGCAGGGGAGGTGCAGTTGTGGATTTTTCCGGGTCCTAGGAGGAAGGCAAAGCAGGCACATGCAACAGAAAGCAGAGCCTGTTTCTCCCAGAGACTTACCATATCCCCTGAAATTATTAAAAAAGCTGTCCTCGTCCCAGGGAAAAGCATCATTTAAATGGATAGGGTTGAAGTTCTGCATGGGGTTGAAGATCACCTGCCAGTCTTGGCCTTTCAGCCTTACTAGGCTGCGATATATGGATAGGGTAAATATTAGTTCCTATTTCATCTGCATATAAAACCCAGAGCACGTCAGAAGGCACTGACCTTCACATCTGTTCACACAACTGGGTGCTCTGAATTTCTTAGGAACAGGCTTTTTAGTATGTACTCCTGTCTGTTCTTTTGGCTCTGAGATATTACACTGAAGAACAGCTGAGAAGATAAGCAGGACTCAGCTGTAGAGATCTATTGCTCTTCCTGTATAAAACCTTCACAAAGTCATACTCCAGAGGGGAGTGGGGAAGAGCTGTAGTGACATAATGAGAGCCCAAATGAGACTATTAGAGCATTTCATGACTTCTTAATGGAAACTCTGGACACTGAGACCTAGAGAGTACTGGTCACTGGGTGACAATGTTTCTCATTCACCTTACTTCACACTCTGTTTTGCAAGATACAGGTTGCTATTGTGAATATGTGCAGGTATCCCAGAACATTTTTTAACCAGTGAAATATGTATCCATGTCAGCAAATGTTATACAAGCAGTAGAGCTTTGCAACCGAATGGTCCCACTGAACACACTGCCCACTAGACAGTGCAGAAACAAGTCAAAGTCACTTGGGAGAAGTCACATAATTCTGAGGCAAAACACAACCCCTTTGTGTTCTTTCCTGGTCCTGGTCCCCAAAATCTCCAGAGGTTCCCCCTTTCCATAGTCTAAAAATGTAAAAAGAAATTTCCTTCTGATTTGGGTCCTCTATTCTTTTACAGTCTGCCTTGAGAGATAAATGATAAGCTGAAATATCCTTTACAGGCTTCATGGTTTTTTATTTATTTGACTATTGCTTTAATTTTATTCTGATATGGATGGAATTTATCCATACGGGGTTTATGGTTATTTTTATGGTTATTATGGTTTTCAACAGAGCATCTACAATTAGACCTTTGAATCAGTACCTGTGAGGCTAGATAACTTGATTTTTTAACTCCAGCTTCCCACATTTAAGATCAGAGAATCATAGAATAATCTCAGTTGTGAGGAATTCCTGAAGGGCTAGCATAGCTCAAGGCTGGGCCAATTTAAAAGTTATATCATTTGTCTTAGGCCCTTGTTCAGCCAAGTTTTGAGCATCTCCAGGAATGGAGATTTCACCTCCGGTCTGGGCCTCTGCTTTAAAGTTTGACCACCGTGACTGTGAGATTTTTTTTCCTAATTTCTAATCAGAATTTCACTTTCTGTAACCTGTGCCCATTGCCTCTTGTCCTTTCTGTGACTACCTCCAAAACAGTCTGGCTCCACCGTCTCTTTAACTACCTAATACATATTTAATGACATTTACTTATTCTGCTTTTCTTAAGACTGAATAAAACCAGCTCGCTCAGTTTCTCCTTGTATGTCTTATGCTCTGGGCATGAATACATCTTGGTAGCTGGACAAGCTTAAGTTTTTCAATATCTTTCTCATATAGAGGAGATGCAGTGCTCCAGGTTTGGTTTCACTAGTGTTGAATGGGATATAATAATCACCACCCTCAGCCTGCTGCCAATGCACTTGCTAATGTAGCCCAGTATGTGGTTAGTCACCATCTCCGCCAGGGTGCATTACCGGCTCATGTTCAACTTGGTGTCTATGAAGGTCCCCCAAGTCCTTTTCTGCAAAGCTGTTCCCCAGGCAGTCAGTGCCCAGCTGGTGGGACAATGCAGAATTGCCTCCCCTTTCATTGTTAACAGTGACTAGGAGCAGAAAGCTCTTGACCTGCACAAAACCCTTCCAGTCTTGACAGCATTCGGTGTCCCTGCACACCAAAGCCCAGAAACACCCTGTAAATAGAAGTGGCTACACCTCTTTCAGCCTAATGAGCAAGGCACATCCACCAGATCAGGGGCCAAGACAAGGCAGTGGAAGTTTTATTCCTTCAAGGTACAGCTGCCTCGGGATGAGATGAATTGAGGATGACGATTTTCTTCACAAGAATTTAAAGCTTTAATATTGAGCTTCACTCACAATGAGAGATTGAGTGAACTGGGATTGGGAGAAAGATTTGCGTCAAAATAAACTGAAAGTGTGACAAAACAGTTGTGCATTTCCAGATGGTAATGAAATGCAATTATAGATTTGTACTGAACGGATGTATTACGCAGGAATTGTTTTTAATATATTAGAAATTTTTCAAGGTAGTAAGATGAGCTTAAGCCCCAACTTGTTTTGCCCAAGTGCTCAATAGTAACATCACCAAAAACATTAGCTCTCCTTGGCTATCCTCAATGGGTGGAAAAATAAACTTTCACTAACAGGTAGTTAAATTATCTTGGAAATTAATTCCAAAGGTAGGATGTATATATTTTATGAATGTTGGTATAGTTTTGCTAACTTCCAAATAACCCAGGAATTCCATGATAACACTCTCTGCAGCTAAATTGATGACCTTCAATACTGATCCAAACCCAGAATAAATCACTGGGAATCTTTAAAACATGATATAAGGATCTTATATTCTTCTTACCAAAGGTTGAAGCCTAAGCAAGGTTTTAAATTAGGAGACTAGATGGTCAAAGTTCCACCTAGAGTCAACACAGAGAGAGTGATCTTACCTTGTATCATGTGAATTGCTGAATGATGGTCTCAGTGTGTCCAGTGAGAGAGCAGGCATGGGTGAAAGAGCCTCTAACTGAGACATGTCATTTACCTGCAGTAATGTCAGATGAAGTAAAATCTTAGCTTCTGTAGCTGGCAGAAACAGGACATATTGAGTATGTGTTATGACTGCATCTGGTCAGAAATTTGTTGACAAATTGTACAAAGTGAGGGTACAGGGTTCCACTGAAATTGAAAAGCTTTAGGAAATAAGATTGATTTAATTTACAGTTCAATTTAAAGTACTATGGGAAGGATTCTGATGGCCTTGTAAAGTCTCTTTTCAATATTTGTGGAACAAAACTTGATATTTGTGTTGTAATATAATTTTTATGTTGCTATAACATTTTGTCTTAGATTCTAATATATAGGCAAGTTTTTAATGACTTGAATAAAGATAGAACTTCATTATTTTGTTAAAGGAAAGTACTCTGAGATGAAATATTATTTTTTTCCTGATAAATATTTTTTGGTATATTTTATCCAGTTCAGAAAAAAAGCCAAACTTAATCATCTCTGAAGTTGTTGATGAAATGGAATTTGCTTATTTTTTTGCACCTTTAGGTTAATATTATCCATTTATTGCACTATTATTCATTTAGCATCTGGTACCCATTTTCAGTTGAAAATTTCATTGTTGTGATGGTTGATTACTCATACCAATTATTGCTGTTCTTCTGGTTGTACTCCATTTCAAAGAACAGGCACAGCAAACAAATGCATTATTACCTATTGCAAAATTTATTATGATTATTTATATGAGTAGGGAATATATGCAGATCATTATTCATATGGCAGTTAGATGGTTCCAGAATCTTGAAATTTGCTATCTTTGTTAGCAGGCTACACCAGTTTCCCCATTTTATGTATTAGAGATAGAAGGAAATAATGATTAAATATCTCTCCCAAAGTTAGGGAGAGAAAATGAGTTGGAGCAGGGACAAAGTCTTCTGGCTCTAATTGTTTCTAGAGCAATATGTTTCATTGGATTAATGAAACTAAACAGAACTAAGAGTGATAGAAGAAAAAGTCTCAATGGTAGAAATTTGGCTTAGTCCTGCAGACATGTCACCAAAATAGGTTGTTTTCCAGATCACCAGAGTTGATTTAGGTAATATTTGCCTGAAATCCAGAAAGCCTGAATACATCAATAAATACAGAATAAGCCAGTTCTCAGGGAATTCAACAGGAGCTTTCCAGACAATTTCTTTGGGTTGCAGGGTTGGTGATTTTGCTTTCTCTTCAACTAAATTAAAATTGTTGAATCTGAGGGCAATGAAAGAGACTTGCTAATATTGAAGATGAGGGGGAAAGACTGTGTAAACTGCAGCAACATTTTTCATATAAATTTCCCATATTTTCTTAGTAATCTGGGATCCACATTACCACAATGAAAGCACAGGGGACTGATGGGATAGTCATGCCATTACATGTTAAACATTGCACTGAAGAAAGGAGTATAAGCTCCCTCTGTAGCTGATGCCAAAGGAAGGGGTTATAACTCTTAGGAAGTAAGAAAGACACCCTCAGCAACTAAGAAAAACAAGAGTCTCTAGTATGTAATTCAATCCATACAACTTAGGCTCCTTTTTGGACCTTTGGAAGTGCTTCTCCCCCCGCCCCTCTCCCTCCCTCTCTCTCTCCTCAATCAAAGATTGGGTTTAACTTTTAATAGGTTAAGTTAGGAGAAATGGATCCCGCTCTACAGTCTAGTTCTGGATGCGAAGGCTCTAAGCAGGTCACCAATGGTGAAAGAAACAAAGACTTGGAACTGGGTGAAATCGGGTTTAGGGGTAACAAAGACAGCAAAGACCAAATATCTAACATATGTAGGACACACTATCTATAGTAAACTGGGATGTAATATGAAGCTGCAAACAAGGAAGAAAGAGCAAGGTGTATAAGGATGATAGAAAATTCAGAAATAGCCCGTGACACTCCCCCCAGAAAGGAGGAAGAAAAAAGAAACCCTGTTAACATCATTTTTTCCCATTGGAGAGTTTGGAACACTGATGACCTGGTCCAGATGTTCCTTTGCTTGAGGAAGACTGGTGTCGTAGGATCCAGAGGGACAGTGGAAGGGTGACCATAATGCTCTTAAAAGCGATAGGTACTACTGTGTGTATAACAATTCTAACTGCTTTGCTATATTACTGAGAAATTCTTTTCTTGGTAAAAGTATTATTTATTTTCTTTTTCTGTAATAAATAAATCTGAACTAAAAATATTTGTCTAGTTATACTGTTAAGATTTCAATTTTATTAATAATAAATTCTTGACTTCACATATTTACTACATTTCCCTTTAGCCCATAACAAGATTTTAAGCATAATAAAAGGCTTAAAATTTTAACAGAAGAACAAGTTCCCACTTGACTAGCTTTCATACAATAACTTCAAGAAGCAGCTAAGACAACCAGTAATGTTTGTTTTGTCTCATTTTTATTTCTTAGTGGAATTTACTGCTAGCTAGCTAGAAGAGTTTCTGATCATAGTCAGTTACCCTGGAAAATATGTTTCATTACTTTCAAAAAAACCCCAAACACTTAAATGAAGGGAATTATAAAATCATTTTTACAATAGTCTTTGGATAATAAATTGTCAAGTCTTAAATATCAGCAGATTCTTTTATCTGAGTTTATCTTGTTGAGATGGATCAGAATGCTGTAATCAATCACTCAGCCATAAAATGGCTTCATCATACATGTGTATTCTCTTCAAAATCAAGTTGTAACATTTGCACATAATAACTTATTGGGTTGCAAGGTTAGTCCAAGCCTGTGTTCAATAATATCTGACATTTTATTGGCTACTACACAAACTTTTGCCTAATACAGTCATTTTACTTAGAAAAGTTAATTGAAAGGTTGCTTCTAATAAAGCTTTTTTTTTTTTTTTTTTTTTTTAATGTAGAAAGAGTAAGATAAAAGTACTTGATGCACGGAAGGAAGAGGGGAGACAGTAAAATGTAGGAGAGAATGAAGGAGAAAAAGAAAACATTCTAATGAGAAATGGAGTTGGAAGAGGAAGTTTCGTAAGGGTGAATTCATTCCCTAAGGGAGGTTAGTCTGCATTCGGTGCCTGGATCAGCACACATTCCTAGATGAAAAGTATAAATCACACAGTTATGTGATGGATGATGTTTATTTAGAACGAGGCTTGTTAAAGAGGTGCTTAGCAGGAAACAGGCATTTTTTGTTCTTTCAAGGAATGAGGCCTTGATGCAGGCTTTTAGAGAGATAGACGAGAAGGCAGAAAGTCTTGGGCTGGCAGGGGAAAACCTCAGCAGAGTGGAAAAAGGGCCAGCCTCAATTTCTGAGTATCTGGGCTTTGTCAGAGGGATATGACAGCTACAGACAGGCCTCCACAGGAGGTTTCAGGCAGGGTATGGATCTAGTTTACATGTGGAACTTATATTGACTTGTTTCATTTCAAAGGAATGGGGCTTTCCAAAAAGTAAAATAAGTCTTGGTCTGCCTGGAGCTGCTTAAAAATCTGATTGATGAGTTGGCTGATAGACATGAAAGAGGCAACAATCTAAACAGAAATATAATAACAACTAAACCCTATTTTTCCTCATGTAGGTGTACTTTTTCCTTTTTTTTTCTTCCTGTGTCTTTAGACGTCTATCATTCTGGCAAAGAAACCTTTATAAAGCCTATTTTTAGAAATCCTTTTCTATCTATTCCCAGTTGTACATCTAGCATAGAAGGGAGCCACACTCCCTTCCCAGTTCTGAAAAAAAAAAAAGTCATCGTCTGAGTCTGCCTCGTATTGACATTGAATGTATATGCTAATACACGTAGATGCTAGTAAAAAATTGTGAAAAACACACTAAAGAATGAATAAGCATGGAAAGTATTATTAAAGCTGGGTCTCCTTACCTCAGGTGGCCCCTAAATTTATGTTTAGGCAGTTTACATAGAATAATAAAATAAATAAAATAAAATGAAATAAAATAAATAATAAAATAAAATAACATAAAATAAAATAAAATACAATAAAAGCCTAACCTCTGGAAGTGCTGTATCCTCATTATTTCTCATTGGAAACTCCCCAAGGAATGTTATTTCCTCAGGAGGTGATGATTCATAGAAATATAAATGTCTTATGACAACTGTCGAAAGTTGACAGAGTTGTCTTGGAATCTATGACTGGGTTTCATTAAAACAGTTGTCTTCTCTTTGGTCGCTGCCTCTCTCCATTTTCTCCATTAGTTGACTATGACGATTGCTTGGGATCCCACTGTCCCTCTTTACATGGAAGGGGAGATGAAAGCTCTGAAGCTAGCTGAGCTTCAGTTCCTAAACACCTTAACCCCTCCTCATTTTGCTACTCATCAAAGTGACTTTCCATTTTAATGTGTAGGATAAGAGAAACAGAAAATTTGTGGAACCTCTGTACAACCACCCTCCAAGAGCTTCCAGTATTCATACCTTCAGGATGGCTCTTCTTGTGGGTTTCCTGAGGACCATGACATTTTTTCTTTTACACAAAGAATTTGAAATGTGAGGTTCTCCTTCAGTTCATAAGAAAGTCAGCTATTCTGAAATATCAAAGCCCTTTGTGAATTGGAATGACCTTTCCCTGGTTAGCTCCTGCCCTTTAGCAATGGGTGTTGCTGGTTGCTCGAAATTCACATACATGGCCACTTTTTGCAAAAAGGCTATGAGAGGGCAAACTTTCTCCAAAAGGCCTTTAACTTAAAAAAAAGTCAATCCCAGGCATGAAAAAAAGAGAACAAGTTCTGCAGGTTATTCACCTCTTGGCCTCTTTACTGAAATTGCCAACAAGGAGAGGAGCTGCGATGAAGACTATTCATTTATCTCTGAAAATAATGTTGAATATCTGTCACTGCTTTGGGAAATGATTGACCTGATAATGATAGGTTTTATATCAGCAGGTCCTCGAGTGCCATTCTCAAAGTCACTATATGGGGTTTGAAAATTGACTGCTTAATGGTGACAATCCTGTGGAACAGAAAGGGATTGCATTGCAGATGAATTTTCTGATACAAGTGCATTGACTTTCCTCTACCCAGACGGATGCCTATGTGCTAAGTATGTTGCCAAGAGCAAAACTTAAGGGAATTATAGTGCTATAACATTACATTGAGCCATATACATTTCATGTCATGCAATAATTTACTCTTAAACTTTTTCTTATGATGGCGAATATAGTTCTCACTGAAAAAAAACTCTAAAACATGCTTACAGAAGAGTTATATTTAAACTTACGAGTATATGGCTTGGCCTTAAGAAAAATATATCTTAATTTACCTCTTGTTTTCAAGTTTCATTACAGTCAAAGTTTCCTTCCAGAGAGGCTTCTCCCAAAGGTCAATAGAAATTATTGGAGATTAAGGATGGAATTTTCAAAAGTGATTACTGCTGGCCTAAGTCTGATCTCACTGGCTTCAATGAACTACCGTTGACTTTAGTGTGAATAGAGCTAGTCAAATGTCAAGAGCTTTTTGGAAATCCAGTATAAGTGATGTGGCTATTCAGCTGACAGTGAGATAAAAATAGAATACAGGACCCTCAAAGTGGGTTATTTCCCTCTCCTGTCCTCTTTCTTTTCTATGAAGTAGGGATATTCATTTCTTGGAAGCTTATAAATGCAATCATACCAAACAAATAAGCAAATAAAGAAAGAGAGAAAAAACAAAATTATTGAAATTGAATGGCCAGGAAAAAAGGGGTTAACAAGGATAAATATAGATAAAAGTAAACAAATACAAATCCAATGAGATATTGCCTTGGAAAATTGCTACCTAATTTATTTCCTCATTAGCATTTTTGAAACTTAACTAGGCCCAATTTCATAGTAAACAAGAAAAATGAATTGCAGATCCCAACTCTGTTTATGTTCAATTTCTATGCTGTGCTTTGTTTCCCCTGAATTAAAGAAAAAAATCTATCTTGTTGGTTCTTGAATTAATATTATAATCAATGCAACTTTCCATGGTGTTTGCAGTTTGTCACTATTATTTATTAGATACAGTATGATAACACCTAAAGAACAACCTAGAGAGGTATTCCATTATGATAGGCAAGACTGAGACACTACCCATTCCCATTTTTGCCTGTTTAAATGATTCACTTTTAATGAGCAAAGCAGGCAACAGATTTAGGGGGCAGGGGAGAAGAATACATATGACACACATGTGAAGAAATCAATGTCATTATTTGTAGGCTTCAAACTATTCTTACATTTTGGGGAAACTTTGAGGGATAGCTGCAGCTTTTCAGCAATATTCTAAGGAAATTCAATGCTTATGATCACAAAGCGTAAGTGTCAGATTTTCAGTCTCTGTTTCAGTAGTTTTTGAATCCATTAGCTAATTTCAACCAATTTTGCCAGAGGCATAGAAGTAACAAAAATTATTAGTTTTCTGTACATTTAAAGAAATTGTTGGCCCAAAACCAAGAAGGAGGCACTGCAAGTGAAAACTTAGTAATGCCACCTCTCATTAAACACCAGGGAATCCACACCAAACAAGATACAGAGCAGCGGCCTTTATCAGATCTAGTCCTCTTGAAAAAGCTTTAGTTGACCAATGTATTTATTCAATGATGGTAATTAAAGAAATATAAACTTTTTCAGTCAATGGCTTTATCACATATCACATATTGCATAGAGATTTAATAGAAATGAAGGTGGGACTTTCCCATGGAGAGGTAGATACCTCCGTCTCTGTAGGTCACAGGACCACTGTCAGTGCCCAGATATAGGCAATTATAGGATGTTCCTAACATCTAAAATATGACAAAGTAATCACACCGTCAGCATACTGCTGTCTGTTGACTATACAGTCTGTTTACATGAGTGGTTCAGATGGAGTAGCCCATATTGTAGACACTAGCAGTTCAGTGAAATAAATCCTACTTGCTGATTCTTTTTTGCCCTGTAAAGCAGGGTTAGTATATGAACTTAGTGTGATTGGTTATACTAATACATGGTGTTGTGCAAAAAAAAAGGTATTATTTAGTTTTAGCAAGTATGCATTACATTGGGGGTATACGCAGTTGTCTTTGCAAAGTGAGCCAGGTAGAGGAATGGCTGCATCTTTATGCAATAGGAACTCCCTGTAAGAGAGAACCAGCTCAGCAATCCAAACTGGAAAAGTCAGGCTGTGCTTTGTAAATATCCCAAATCTCTTTTGTTCCCGCATCAGCCATATACATTTTTCATTTAGCTGGATACTTCACTTATGGACTACAGGGTACAAACTGAAGTTTGTGTAGTACAGAAGATCCTACAACAGTTGGACTTTATGTTCTAGTTAGGACAGCATGTAAATATGATCCTGCTCTTAAGTGCTTGAGTCTATTACACTTGTCTTGTGGTTTTAGGTCACAGTCCTGCATAGGTGAGTACGTATGTATACATGTAAATTAGTAAATTACATTACATTGCCCAATTAAATCAGCTACATCAGCTCCCGATGAAAAAACTCAAGCACCTATCTAATCTTTTCAGCATCAAAGCTTTGGGCTGAGATTCACCCCAGCTATGCTGCAAATAATTCTCAGTAGATGACTCTTGTTCTCTGATAGCTGTGGATGTTGTCTAGGATAATGGCACTGCTAGCATGGATGCCTTAGTACCTAACGCATGACAGCATGACACTGTTCTAGAGAGACGGTTGTGTGTTAAATTGTTGTAGACTTCTGTGTATGTTTTGTTTGTTTGTCTTAGTCTAGCATATTCCCTCTCCTGCACAGCTAATCTGTTTTTTCTGTCATGGTATATTTTTTCTCCAATCAAATCCATTAGACCAAACTTACTATAAGCACTGCAAAAATATGTTTCATTTAAAAAAAATCAAAATAGGGTCATAATCTTTTTGCTGAACTGTTGCACATTAAATTTAAAGTAATTCATTTCCATAACAATGACTTTTACTAAATATAAATGGAATTCTGTTCCAAAGATTTCAAAGCAAATGTGTTTGTGATTTTTTTTTTTTTTTTTTTTTTTTTGCATAACACAAACATTTATTCTCCCAAATATAGCAAGTCTGCTTACAAGCACTCATCCCCTGTATGATTCACTTACACTGGCATTAGCCTGTCTAGAGTCTGTCATCCAAACATGTTAAAGCACTGAAAAATACCAGGTAATGACTTATAATTGCCACTGCTGACTGGCTATGGATTTTGTACAATTCATTTTGTTCCTCCTTACTAACCTCACCTCTTTATTAGGACACTTTTGTTACATATTTTCTTTCAGGCTTCAAATTCTGTGGAATAGAAATTGTACCATTTGATTTATTTTTACAGCATCTAACATGATGTGATTCTAAATATGTTTGTATATAATCAGTGCTATATCAGTGTTAATAATAAATAATAAAATCCTTGTGAGATTATTACCCACTTCTCAGGCAACGAAACATTGAAACAAGTAAGTAGGCAACTGCCCTAGGATCCTCTGCAAATCAACCAAGGCCAGAAACAACCTTCCAAACCAAAGCAGATTAAGATTTACTTTCAAGACATGACAGAAGGATGTCTTTCTTTAAAAGCACTGTTAAGAGGTTGACATCATCCCACATATGCAAGCAAGGGTGGGTTTCACAGCAGACCACTTCAGCTGTCTTAAAAGTTAGGCATGCAATTTTCCTTTAAAGCGAAGGATGAGCAATACTCACCTCCCAAAGCCAATTCCTCCCAGCTCGCTCTCCTTGCTGACTCCAGAGGGAACCAAAACAGCTCAGAAATTTCTGGACACGTAGGACTTAGTTACATGGACTGACAACCGGCAATCCAAGGCATCCTCGCTGGACCAACAGATAGGATACAGGACTTCCAAGTGCCTTCTGTCCTGCAATATGAGCTTAGCGCTTAGGATCTTTTTCCAGGTACAGCCACTGTATTCTGGAGAATAATCGAGCTCTGCCTGAAGCAGGCAGAGCATTTGATCAGAGGAATCCCTCTGTGGAGTCCCCTGATCTTAGCAACTAGAGCTCAGAAAACCAGCTCATACGTAGACACCCTGCAGATAACTAAAATCAGGTGAAATGAATCCCGAATTCATAATTTTTAAAAAGCTATATTAAGTGCAAATGAGCCACTGAGCTAGGATCTGCAGTAATTTCTGATCAAAGATTCCAGAGTTAGGCTGGAAGATGATGGCTGCTAAAGTTCAGGAACAGGCTATAAGAGGAGATTGGGGACCTCATACAGGACTTAAAATGGTACAAGCAGACACTTGCAATAGATGTGCTTCAAATCTATGTGAAGGAAGGTATTTGGGGAGTATAAAAACTTTATGTTAGCACCAGGATTATGCAAACAGGACTGTTTGATATTTTGCATATTTTCAGCTTTTTTGGAGCACTGTGTATCAGATTTCCACCCTTGAAAATGCTTTTACTAATTGTAGAAAGGAACTCTTTGTACTTAAAAATCAGATATGTTCCTTGCTCCAAAGAGCATAAGGCAGAGATCTGGATCAAGAAATACTTAAAGAGATTATTTTTAAAGAAGACTGAGAAAGACTGTCAGGCTGACAGGGCCTTGCATGTGTTCCATCCGTATGGAATAAAGTATTGAGCAGCAAAAAATATAATACGCATACATGAGGAAAAAAAACACATACATAATAAAAAGACATAATGAGGAGCATTAGAAAGAGCCATGGTGCCATTCAGAATGCTAGTCTGATGCAGTCAAATAAAGAAGAGAGGAAGACAGCATTTGGATGTGCCTCAAGGAAGAAATTTTTGCTTTAAGCTAGTTGCTTGTCAGCAAAAATATTTTTTTTCAGTTATAACTGGCTGAAAAATGAATAAGCACTGTTTACAAGCAATGTAAAATGGCGGGGGGGGGCTGTGTGTATGTGTGTTTCTATTTTTTCTTGGTAAGCGTAACTAAGATAAAAATGTTGAGTGTACATTTGCAGGTAATGGGTTTGAGTAATAAAAGAAAAACCCAACAGACAAACCCACAGACATTACTTAAAAAAAAATAATAATTGGAGGTCATTTGCACCCCAAAACATCTGTGGGTTGGTTGGGGTTTTTTTCCAAATAAAACTTGCCTGGAATTGTAAAGTACAACAAATGGCGACTACCTATAAATAACCTAGATTTTTGATTTCAACACAAACAATGAGAACTCGTGACTTCCTCCTGTATTATTCACTCTAACTGTGAATACCCTGAAAAGGAACAATCGCTTTCAAGAAAGCCATAAAAGCTACAGGTCTAGTTTTCTTACTTATGTAAATCACTGTGACACTTACTGACTTTAGTGGAATTACAGCAATCAACATCAGCTGAAGATTTGGCTAAACTGAATCTGCAGTATATCTGCTTGGTAATCCAAAGATGTGGCTGCCTTTCCATGCATGTAAAGTTAAACAGCTTTGTGCTAAAAAGGATCACTAGAGGCTCTGAAACCTAGTCCAAACCTGGATAACTAAATATTTGAATGGCTAGTCTACTGGAGATGTATGCTGTTGTTGTTCAATGTCAGTAAAGTAGTTGCCTATAACTGCAAAACTAACTAATGTCACGCCTTGGTGTTACAGAGAAAATATAAACCTATAGGTGAACTTCTACAGATATTTCCAAGATGCAAAGAGTAGAAAACTGCACTACACGCAATAGCTACTACACTTGGCCCCATGTACTGCTGTGACTGCTGCTATACATAATAAAAAAAGGCAAATGAGAAATGAGATAAAGTCATAAGAACAGATGTAGCCAAAAAAAGAGATATTTCACAAGTCTTAATTACAGTTAAAAATATTTCTATGATCCCTGAGTGAAGAATTTCTGCATCACTAAGATATAATTTTAGTCATCTTATACCTACACTAACAGAACAGCAGTTCCTGACTATCTAAAGGTAGCAGAAGCCATGCTTTCCTAATCCTGGAGTTGTTTTTTCCCCCAGCAAATACAGTTGAAATAATAACAAAGCAGCCTCATTCCACCCCTACAACCCAGCAGCAAATGTAAATCCATCAGGGTGACAATAGGATTAAACTGTGGGCACTGTTTGCTTGTTAGTCTTCTCCCTTAAATAACTTCCACGTGAGATGGGAAATTAATGTTGCAATAAGTTGGTTCCTGTTGTGGGCCCAACAATAGAGCCGGCAATCCTCTTACCGTGGAGCATTACTTTTGCCTGTATGTCAGCTGGCTAAACTGTTCAGTCACCTTTTGTCTCCACAGGAGTACAATGTGCTTGTTGATTTGCCAAGTCCCAAATCCTCTATTTAATACAATGCCTTGATGTCATGTGGAAAATAAAGAGTATGACTCTCCCTGAATACCATTAAGAAAACTGAAGGGGAGGGGGGAGAAGTAGGAGCTGGAGGTTATATATAAAGATTTCCACATCCAAATCCCAGACAAAGACCCAAGCTGTGTCTCTAGGAGGAGGGAGGTGTGAACAAAAGGTAATGTATTAATTGCACCATCTCAGGAATAGGTCTTAAGTTATCATGGCTCACCTTCTTACACTGCTTTTTCCTTGCTTTAATGTAAGACCCTTTATTTGCTGCCAAGCTACATCAGCTCTGAAGGCCAGTGGAGAAAGAGGACAGAGCCAAGACTGTATCTTTTCCTAACTAAGCAAACTTTCCTATACCTAAATGCAACTGTGTTGGGTTTTACTTGTCCTAGTTATTGAATCCAAGCCTGAGAACATCCAACATATTTAAGTCCATAAGGACTATCTCTCCTAAGTCTTCACGAAGCAAAGGGCCATACTGACAGAGTAGCCTAGAGTCTTCGCTGTGACTTGAGCAGCCAAACCTTTGTTGGTCTTCACCTGGTTGGCCAAAACAGTGGTAGTTGTGGAGTTCACATGGGCTCCACGTGTCTACCACATCCAGTAGATGTGTGTGTGGTAACCGAAGCTTGTATTACTATAGCTTCAATTCTGCCGGTGTGACCGGAGGAGACTGGAGAGTCAGATCCTCCAGTATGAAGGTCCTCCATATGGAAGGTCCTCCATTGCTTTTTGGAGATGTCTCTTTCTCTCCCTTGACAACAGAATCCGCAGCAACTTCACTCCTAGTTTAGATGCCTTAAATTGGGCAGTGTTTCAGAGCCAGAGTCACTGCCATTTAAAGCTGTTCAAAGCAATGCTGTCCGAATGCCTGCCTGGTTATGGAAATGACATCTTTCAAAATGCCTAAAAATGTATTGTTTTCAAGCAAATTTCATGAGAGGAGGAAAACAAATGAAACACAATGATGGTGACAGAGTATTCTGTAGCAATACTTTCCACATGGGATACTTCTTTTAAAATTTCAAAATAGCTTAAAAAATAATTTGTTTAGTGCATTAAAAAAAGTCATATATAGGTTTACTCTGAATAAAATGCTCTGAATTTATCACAGCAGAATGTTTGGTCTGACCTTCACCTCGCTCAATTTTTTTTTTTCCTCCAGGGAATTTTGCTTTGCAGTAAGAGGTTTATTTGTTTGTTCTCCAGGTTTGTTTGTATTTTATGAATGGACAAAGAAAAATCACAGTTTTAGACTTTCCTATCATACAGGAAAATCTGTGTCCTCCCTCCCCAGGTCTATCACCATCTCACAGCTTTTCTGTGGGAAATTATTCTGGTGCCCTCAGTTTGTGTCCCATGGGGCAAAAGTAATGGTCAGAAGTGTCCCAGCATGCAATAACGAGGAAAGATGGGGTTTTCAGTTGTGTAATTGTGAGGTTTACCTATGTTCCAGTAAACTCCTTGAAATGTCCATACACAGAACTGGGCTCCATGGGTATGTTACTGCTCAAAAATTCCCCTGAATTTAGAGTCTAGATGCCAAAGAGAAAAGAGCAGGACAGGTGGGCAAGTCAGGAACGAGGGTAAGAGAGAAAAAAGTCACACTCCAGCTGGAAAATGGTGAGCTTTTGTTGATGATTGCATGACCAGTAGAGTTACAGATACTGCGCCCTCATCTGAGGCCATCCCTTCAAGTTAGAGCTCCTGGGACAGGAGGGAATCTTGGGCTGTCACTGCCCCATGCTAGAGATAAATACATGAGTTCAATTACCAGGGCTGTCAATCTGCTGCATCTCATCAACACTAAATTTACTTTAAAGAGAGAGAAAAAAAATTGCATGTAATTTATTATACAGAGGGGGTGAGGAATGCAAGCAGCATGAATCTCAGCCCAAAGCGCAGGAGATAATTTCCAATGTGAATAAACAGAAGGTTTCTGGAGCAGAGGTTCATTCTCAAAGTGACTTTATAAAAGCTTTCTCCTCACTCCAGCCTTCTCCCCCGCTCAGCAGCCTCCTTGAGATCTCATGTATCATTGTTTTGTGCACACCGCTTTCCATGAGATGAGTTTAATAGCATTATAAAAGTCACATTGTGCACAAATTGGGAACTTCAGCGCCTCGGTAACTGCTCTGATGCATACACACTTGCAAAGTTTTCAAAGCAGAAATGTTGAAGGCACTTCAAGGCACAAAAACATCCTTGGGTAAATTACTTCCTATTAGTATGTCACATATATCTTATATATGACTCTGGTTTCATGAAGTGACAGCCGCGCTTGACAATAAAACTTTGCACTCTTTTTTATTTATATTTTTCCTGATTTTTTTTATTTCTTCCAAGTATATAATGTCTGATGCTAAACCACTCATCTTCCTGCTACCAGTGAGAGCAGTGCTGCCGACTTTGCTTACCAATAAGCTAGAGCATTTCCACCCCACACCTCTGCCTGAAATATTAAGCAATTCTAATCACTGCTGGTTATCTCAGGCAGCAGAAGGAAGCAAGGATAGTTTTAAAACCGGGGTAGGTTGTAAGTCCTGTGACCCATTTAACATTAAAGGGGAAGAACATGAAAGTAAAGCCGAGTATCTAAAAAAGAGATGTTTCCTTGTCTGGATAAATTCCACCTTAGATCACAGAATCTCACCCTTTTTCCAATATCATGAAGCTATACAGCAAGAAAAAAAAAACACCAAGCCTTCTCTCTCACCTATAAAAAGGAAAAATAGGTATAGCTTCTCCCTAGATTAATCCTCCAAGTTGTCTGCAACATTCCCCCTTGCCAGATAGTGACTCCAGGGTGAGTAATTTTTTTCTCAATTTCTTAATGAAGAATCTGATCTTCTTTTTTGTTGTGTTTTATGCTTCTGCATAATGGGACACTGAAATTGGAAAATCAGTTTCAGTTCAGGTTTACAATCTATTTCACTTCCTCATTTCCAATGACAATTTTGGAATATTTTGTTGTTTGCATTTAAGACATCATATGGAGATATTTAACACCTTTTATCTAGTAGGTTAAATGAAACTTTTAATGTACTGTTAGGAAAGTTCAGAAATATATAAAAACTAAGGGAAAAAAAATCTGGGTTTTTTCCACTTTTCTGCCCCACATCTCATTTATATATCACTTTGAAACAGAGAAATCACATCTCCTTAACAAGTTCTGATCATTTTGATAGCCCCTGTTTAATTTCCGCTAGAGAATATTTCTCAAATTTTATGGCTGAGAGAAAGATGGATTAGATATAGCTAAATTACAGAAAATAGCAAGTGTATCAAACCTACATATTAATCCTGAATTAAATTTACAGTGTCCATTCAATGGAGCTACAAATACTGTTTTTAAAGCTATGGGAAATGTTTTCTAAATGGATGTTTCCAGTTAAACATCTAAAAATGGTCACATCTGGTCAGAGGAGAGTATGGGAGGGGAAGCTCAGTACTTAGTAAGTTTTTTTTTTTAAATGTAGCTGCAAAATCTTATGTTTCAGACCTTCAGAAAAGCATTCAAATTTTAATCAAGGACTGAACTTCACAATTATGTTTCAATTCCAAATGCACCTTTTCCATAAAAAAACTGTAATTTGGACACCACTCAAAAACTCATACTTATTCACATTAATCTTAAAAAAAAAATTTCACCACCTTCAATACTATCACAAATAGAAATTGCAAAGAGATTTATTTTAGGCACACAGTGCTCTGTGTTTATACTGGCTACAGAAGAAGTAAAGTATATTATTTATATATGCTTTATATTTTGAACGGACAGTTTTAATATTTTAACATACTAACAAAATTTAAGACCATTAGTACTCAGTCAAGTAAAGAGTTCAATTTAGAATTAATGAGTTACAATTTTTTAAACTATTAATTTATTTTATTTTTAAAAAATAATCTTTTTTTAGGAAGTAAACAGCTATTTATTTTCAGATCTTGCCCTGTTAGAATCTTATTTTTTCAAGATTATATGACATCATAAATCATATATAAATGAAATATCTGAAGCATAAATCTCCTCATAGTTATACTGGACAATATAACTTCCTTCATTTAAGCTTCAAAGATTTAATCATGACACTTTTACTAGAATTTTAGTTCTGATTTAGATAGTAGATGTCTAAATAAATCTTCAATAAATTTTTTGAAAAATCTTGTTTTGAATGAAGGTAGGAAGACAAAGAAAGAAGAAAAGAAAAAGTGAAAGAGAAAGAATAAGAGAAAGAAAGAGAAAGAAGGAAGGAAGGAAGAAAAGAAAGAAAGAAAGAAAGAAAGAAAGAAAGAGAAGGAAAGAAGGAAAGAAAAAAGAAAGAAAGAAAAAAGAAAGAAAGAAAGAAAGAAAGAAAGAAAGAAAGAAAGAAAGAAAGAAAGAAAGAAAGAAAGAAAGAAAGAAAGAAAGAAAGAAAGAAAGAAAATCTCAGAGGCAAGATTGAATCCATGGGGACTGCAGTGAACTATAAGGCTAAACCTCATCAGAGAAAGCTTTATTCCCAATGGAAGTTGCATTGAAAGGGAATAATTGACTACAGAATAGAAAGAACTGGTTCATGTTCTTTGAAGTCAAATCAAACTCCTCATCCTGAAAACTTCCCTTCACAGATTAAGGGCCAAGTTTTCTTCTGCATTCTGTGGAGTACAATAAATTACCCTGGTATGAATGAGAGGAAAACCTGTCTACAGGCATTTGATTCTTAAATCAAGGAAGCAGTATATTTTTATATGCATTGATTATTCTGCTCACCCTTTCACTGTAGCAAATCCGTATGTCACAATTCCTAATCTCTATTTTTCAGCATATTTATACTTATATTCCCCCCTCCTCTCCCCATAAGCATTTTTGTTCATTCCAGTAGAAGCTCAAGGAATGTGGCCACCAGGGTTAGTTATCTCTGGGTCTTTCTTACTGTCTCTCCTGATAAGGAAATTCTAATTTTTTAAGTGACTATCTTATATCAAGGCAGTGTGAGCTGTTTGTAAGAACAGCAGAAGGAATCCAGAAGTGCACTTGACACCCAGAGTGGAAAGTGTTATGATTTATACAATGGCTCTTTCTTCTTACAGAAATTTGTTCCGCAACCACAGTGTGGTTTTCTAAAGTCCTGTCTTCAGTACAATAAACACCTCGCAGTATGAAGTGTCTGTCTTCACTGAGGACAGTTCCTTCTTTCACGAGGAGAGAAGTTTTTCCACTAATTGGCTCAGGGTGTTTGTTAGTGCCCAGTTTACCTTTCCAGAATTTATAAAGTTCAAGACTCTGAAGTTGACGTGGTGTGTGTAAGAAAGCAGAGTAAAGAAGAGAGGACGGAACAGATTTACTTTCCTTCTCTATGAGTGTAGGCAGTAACATCAAAAAGGAGTAGCTTATAGATTCTTGAAACGAGGCAGAGTCTCACCCACTTTAACCTGGCACAATTTCCTGCATTGACTTCATCTGGGCATCCAGTGGTATGGGACGCTGCTCTCTGTGCAAGCACGTCAAAATCTGGGCCAACACATCACAAGGAAAGAAAGGGGAGACAGCTATCTTGAGTAAAGCCAGAACAACATTACCAAGCTCTTGTCTTTGGGCAGTTCAGTCCTTTTCCTACTGTTTGTGTGGCCTTTGATGATACAGGCTCACCTTGCAAAAGACATTTTGCAGCAGACACTTCAGATCGCTGTCCTTTAAATCCAGACATTACAACCAGCTGGAAGTCTGCAGTGACCTCTTCCATGGCAGAGCAGAATAAATCAGTGACAAAGTGCTAGAATCATTGCAAGAACAAAAGAAATCCCTCCCTCCTGGAGCCTATGAGAATTTTAACCTCTTTAGATGAGACTCTTGTTTCCTTATGTGGTCATGTAGAAGTTAGACATCTAAGTCTAAGCTAACCATTCAGGATTCCTTAAGAGTCAACAGAAGGAAACACATACCTCTAAAATGGCAGTTCACCTCGTCCTAAAATAGGCTTCAGGAATGAGTCAGCAGTACTGGCCTCTCCATTACCCATATCTGTCCTTTGACTGTAATGGATGGTGAGGACACCTCACACCTGTGAATTTTAGACACTGAATTTATATGCGAGGACTCCCACTTTCTTTATGGTATTCCAGTTTTCATTCCTGCAGAATTATGCATCAAAGAGAGGGAATGATGAAGGCCACATATTCAAGTCTTACCTCTTCTAAGTACTTGGCTAGGTAACATAATCACAATATGAGTTGAGGACTGATTTGAATGGAAAAAAGACTTATGTTGGTCACCTTAGTTATTATGGAAAAAAATGTACCATAAACATAAAGCAATAATATCAATCTCACTTTTATGTTCACACACACACAAAGAAAAGGAAACAAGGTAAATTTGGTCTCAATTTACGTAGATGGATAATAAGACTTTCAATTATTGTTGCATTATTTGTTAGTATGTGGATGAAAGATTAGGTGACAATATGCAAAATATATTTTCTGCATATTATAATATTTAGTAATGTCATTTGATTTTTTATATGTTTCATTAAATTGTTTTGTGGCTTTATTATCTACCCAGATGCACAGCTCAGAAATACAATTATTCAGATTTAGAAGCAATAAAATTTGGCATGCATTTACTTGTATTCAGAATTCCTGCACGTTAAAGAGAAATTACTGCATTCTCCCCACATAGCTCTGTTCTCATGCCTTCGCCGAACCATTCATTAGATGGAGCACATTATAGAAAATACACCATTTATGTTAAGGAACCCTCTGATAACAGATGTATTTGTACAAAGCAAATATTTCAATATATCATAGCCTTTTGATCATGACTATAATAGAAGCAAACCTATACACATTTTCTGTAATGCATATCTCTGTTATATGGTTATTGGGGGGGGGGGGGGGGGGGGAAATGAGTGCTATAGATTATATGTTGTAAGAAAAGGTACCTGCAACCTGCAGACAGAGGTTGACAATCCTTTGAAAACATTATTGAATACAATACAAATTGTTCCGTTTTATAATAAACGTTTTGAGGTAGCATTTAAAGGCATGTCTCCTAGCTGAAGCACAGGGAGTTTTCCTATGGACAAGTTGTTCCAGCTTTGCTTTGCCTTTGCTATGTTTCATAAATCAAGCACTCAAATATACGACACAATGTCCCGAAGTCGTCCCCTGTCCCCTGTAGTTGCGACGGAGTCTGTTGCTGATGGATAGCAGGGCAGAGAGTAAGTCAGCGGTCGTGTCCTAGCAGGGGAGGTTTCCGCAATGGTGTCTGCTGTGCTCTGTGAGGCCACCCCTGGACCTCGGGTCCCTGTTTGGACCACAAACAGTGATCCTGGGCAAAAGCATCCCAGACTGCGTAGTATAGACCTACTGGGCTGAACTGAGCCCTAACTACTTATGAACACACAAGTAAAGACGCTAAGGGGAGGGCATTATTATTCCACGTGCATCCCGTTCCTTTCAGTCCACCTGCCAGCAGGAACAGCAATACCAGTGTTGAGTAAGCACTTTCCTTCACCAATGCATTGGTCCTCACAACATCCCCGCAACCTGGCAGAAGAGCATCAATGATCTCCCATTTTCTGCCCGGGAGTTAGGGCTTGGGATGCTTTTCCATTGCCTCAGTCCCCGACCATTACCTCCATACTGGGTCAGGTCACACTGCCTACTCCCTGTTCTCTCTCTGTGGTCAGCTCCACTCTGAGGGGAAAACCCAACATTTTGTATTTTAGGCAGTCCCCAAAGGCACTCTCGTGGACTACGCTGAAGAGCCCCAGGTCTTTGGTCCTTCCTTCATGCTAGCAGGACCGTAACATGCCTGGTGTTACTGCAGAGGGATGCCTCGAAGTTACATGTCTCTCACGGACTCAGCTGTCTGCCGTCTCTACCTACTCATCATATACATAGACAAACTGTACATTGTAAGTATATATATAAGAGTAGAGACAACGTATGCATGTGTAATTTAAGTTTCTAGTAACTGAGGCACAACATGGCCATCCCCAAGAGACTATCCCTAGTGATGTGAGAAGTCTACAGAGCATCAGCAACTGAGGATAAAGGAACTGTTTGTTTTTTCTACCACTTCCTCCGAAAAGAAGAGGGGCCTGCAACCAACAAAATTGGTCTGAATATCTCTACTTTGCAAAAGCCACAGAGCTGGTCCTTCCTTTTCTTTTTCTGCTAGAAGTATTAAAATGTAGAATAGCAATTTTTATTTTTTTTTAAATGAATAACTTCTGCTTCAAGGTTTCTGATTAAGGTATAAGAGCTTTATTACATGAATGAAATCAGTATAAGCTTTTTTTGCCTGAATTTACACACATAATACAGATCACTTTACTCCTATTTCTGCACAGGTATAGAATTTGTATTCCTTTATCCAAATGGATAGAATTTCAGGCAATTATGTTGTTTATATTTCATAGGCCAAATTCTATTTATTTTTTTATGTTAATTTCGAATAGCTCTATTGACTTGAACACAGTTACACTGGATTTACATTACTATAAATGGCAGTACATGTTGGTCCTTAAATGACTATGGGGGTTTTGGATTACCCACTGGATTTGGAAAACCACACTCAATAATTCTGCTAAAAATGTCTTTATTCCTGAGGCCATTTAATATTTATGCACTTGTTTCAAGCTTGTTTCTAAAGAGTACAATGATTTATTATGAACCAACACACTTACACAATAAACTATAATAAAGCAACTATATAGGTTTGCTCATGTTTACCACAGAATCAGTTCAAGGTATCTGAGAACCTTCCTCAGTTAAAATCAAGTATGTCCAATATAATGGAGAAATCTGACTTGATATAACCCACAAGTTTGCAGGACTGACAAGCTGCCCTGGTTTGACAGATGCCAGTGGATATTCTTTGCCCATCATATTTTCCCTCCTTAGTACTTCCTCTTTGCTCTTCTCCCTCCAAATACATTAGCTTTTGAAAGTGGGGATAAGTCCTACCCACAGTGAAGAGGAAGCGATCTCCCTCTGTCTTGGCACACAGCTGAGTTAATTTATTCAAGGGGGAATGTTCTGGGTGTTTCTAAATTGTAAGAGAAACAGATGCCTGTCATTTTTGTAAGCTTTTCAGTTCCTACATTATAGTCTTTCTATTATTAATTGAAAAAAAAAAAAATTCTGAATAGCTCTCAACTTCTTCATGAATCACCTCTTTCAATGTCTCTGCAGCTTTCCTTGGACAAGTACATTGTCTCAAGGGAGAAGAAGCCTTGCTCTTCACACATGCATCGACCCTCCACTTACGTCACTGAACATTTACACTGGATAACTGAGTGAAGGTTGAATGAGACCCTTAACACAGGGAACACAAAGTTTTAGAGATCTTTGTCTTTTTTTTTAAAGAAAATTCTGAACCTAAATTCTATAGGTTCAGAAAAACATCATATTGATGCTTGATATTTAAACTGAAGGCACTAAAATCCAAGAGCTCCCAGATTCCCAATGTCTGTCCCTACTGATGAATGCTGGTTTTCAGTAACCACAGATGCCTTTGATTTAACTTTTCACTGTTTTACCCACCCTATTTTGTTCTCCATCAAGAAAGAAATGTTAGTCATCACTCTATCAACAACAGAAAGAAATGGCTAAAAGAAGTAGAGGCCTTGATATATATCAGCTGGTGTTATTTTTGTTGCAAGTCAAAAGAATACCATTTCCACAAGTTTGCTCAGACTCATAACATCTCAGGGATACAGCTGGGGTTTTCAAAGCCACATCATGGCATAAGCCCTGTCACTGCCATGAGAGGAAAAACATAGCACGAATCATCAGCACCTGCATCATGTGTACCCACCTCCCTCCCTTTGACGGCAGCAACAAGATCAAAACTGATTCAGCTTTCAGAAAGAACTGTTGTGGTTCAGCCGTAGGTGTTTGAGCCAGGTAGAGCAGTCATGGGGAGAAACTCTCCGGCTTCAGGCTATGCAATAAGGCCACATGGCCAAAACTGAGTTTGCAGCTTTTATATATGTAAATTAGTATTTCTGAATTTCTATACTGCTGAGAGGGAAGAATTAGCAGGGGCTTATATGTGTGGTTAACCAACAGGACTTGCAAGATTCTTACTTATTGACATATACCTGTATGAACCACACTTTTTGTTTTACACCATTTACAATGATCAAGGAGGGAAAAAAAAACCCAACACCCAAACAATAAAAAGCAAGTATTGCTTCATCTTTTCTTTAACGTTTTCTGCTTTCCATGAAGTCACACAAGCAAAAGATTTCTCATTTAGCAGAAATCCCTGATGTATGGGAATTGTCATATCCCCAGAAAATAAAAAAAAGCCCACTCACTATTGGGCTTAAAATTCAACAAGATTTTAAAGTCATCAAGGAAGTATATAGAGCACAGAAGTAGCAGACTGGAACGACTTTGGAAATGTGTGCAGGAACAGAGAAGTTCTCAGAAGACAGCTGAACTTCAGGGCCCCTACAGGCCTCAGGAAACAGAGTTTTTTGTTAATGAAGAGGCTAAAAGAAAAGCTGAGGCAGCCTTATTGCCATGAGACTCCTTGAGTAAATAAAGGGCCAAATGGGGATACTGGGGAGAATTAAATCTTTCCTGTTTATAGATGTTTCCAAACTGAACAGAAATGTGAAAAGAAGATGTCTCCTACTATCCTTAAAGAGAAAAATAGCAGTGTTTAGGGCCAATGTTAAATATTTTCTGCTTGAGAAGTCAGAACTTGGGCATGTGACTATACAAGAAATGCCATACATCTCTGCACATTCAGCATATCTTTTTTGGAAGGAGCATTCCCACACTCTGCCATTTAGGTTGGTTCCAACAACTGACCCAGCTCACTACAGACAAGCCTCTGTGGACAGCAGAGAGGTCTGCATAGCTGGCAGTGATAGCTCTGGGATAGGACACTAGAACAGCATAACTAAAGGCTTTGGGCAGCCTCAAAAGATTGTGAACACAAACCCAAATATATGATTTGATTCAACATGGTGTTTAAGTCAATCACGTCAGTCATCAGCAGTCATCCTGCTGCAAAAGAAAGGGAAAATGCAGAGACGAACAATATAGAAAAGTACCCACCAGTCTAACTAGCCAAACCAGTGACAGGCAGAGATGCCCCCTGGATGCAAATGTGATGCAAATCTCAGTAAAGAACTGCAAACACAACACATACATTTAAAAGGGCCCAGCCAGAAGGTGCTATTACAGTAACTGTAAAATGCAGTTGCTCAGGGAGGGCACCACTAATATCTTTTACAGCAGCATAGTGAAAACCAAAGGTGAGCGGCACAGGGTTCATCACACTGATGCACTTAAATGGAGAATAAGGCTTTAGTCTTTGCATACAGATGTAGTAAATAACATGTACTTATTTATAAGAGGCAGTTACTCTCCATCTTGACCGTAAACCACATGTAACCATCTCATGGCCTCCCACCACCATGCTGAAAATAGGGGTTTTTTTGGTTTTGATATGATTTGCAAGCTAAACCCAAACTTTGCAGACAGCTAAAACTTCAGTCCCTCTCTCTAGAACATCTACTGGAAGTGCAAAGGAGTACAGTGCAGTGATTTAGCACAAACAAATGCCTGACAAAATTCATACTGTACTTGCTAAAGCAACAACTCAGAAAAAGAACCTGCACATCTGTGGAGGTTTAACATAATATCCCAGTCCTGAGGAGACACCACCAGGGTGACCAAGGTAGGTGAGCTGCCTGGTGATGAGCATGTAGGATAAAAGTAACCAGCCAGACCACTTTCCATTCATCCCAGTTCATGGCTGCACCCAGACATTGCAATTAATTCTAGGGAACTACTAAGGCCAGTTAAGAACTGAAAAACCTAAGGAAAAGCTCAAAGACCTATAAAAAAAAAAGCTAGACAAATATAAATTGACATTTAAGAAGTTGTCAAGACTTGCTATACATGCCAAAAATATAAGCCCGGTCCAAGTCAAAAAAATCTGATGTCAGTGACTCAGGAAAAAAAAAAAAAGAAAAGGGTCTCTGGAGCAAAGCTGACATAGGTCTGATTATGCTGACAGGAAAAAAATGTACTTGTTCTAGAATATTATTCTCACTTCTCTGAGAGCTTACTAGGAGACACTATGGCTAAACAGGTAATCAGGCATGCCAAATCTATTTTGGCTAAATATAGTACACCTGCCAACAAAAAAGTCTGACAGTGGGCTATAGTTTAGTAATTTACTGATGGGAATTAGTTGTCTCAAACAGTAAAGATTCCCCAAGTGTCCATCCTGTGGTTTAATGAAGCTGCCACCTTGGGAAGTCTGAGCAGGAGACATTGGCAGATGAAGGGGACAGGGGAGAGAGAGGAAAGAAAAGGGACATTTTGCCAAAGAAAGCATCACAAAAGCACCAAGCAGCAAAGCAACGTGAACCCAAAAAGGCATCTCTCCCAGGCCAGCTGGATCAGGTATCTCACAGTAACGATAGCACATGTTAAGGGAGTCAGTCCTGGTAATGAAGAAAGACTGGCAAAAATAGCACTAGTGAACAAACATACTTTCTAACTCCTGATGAATGTCCCAATAGCACTGATATCTCAGGAGAAACTCAGTAATTTAAGCAACTAGAGAGGAACCCATTAATTTAAAATTGTTAATAAACTGAATATGATGGTTACAGATATTTGTGACTGCATGTCTTGTGCGTACATTTTATAGTTTGTCTTATTTTTTTGCTAGGACAGGAAAGGAGAATGAGTGTTGGGAACTGTGCCCTGCAATGGCACTCACGGGAATTGATTTATACCACCTTAGTTGCTTAAAATTAGGGCCAAAATCTAAGCGAGTCAAACAAGAACCAGTTTTGGTTAGTAGGTAGAAATGGCCACCTTCACAGGCTGCTTTGTCACACCCCAGGTCAGGAACCTAAGCCTGGGCAACGTATTTTCTCTCTCTCGAGGTCTCTGTCTCCCCACAGTCTATACAGCAAATGCAGATGGGAAATCAGGCTTGGGTGTCTAACTTTTTGACATTTAAAGTCAGGGGCATTGAAACCTGGTCTCAGCTTCCAGGATGATCCTCGACTAACAGTATCCATAGTACAGGACTGTTCTCGGTGACCTTAGGCCAAGCCTTCAATAAGAAAGCTTTTTATCACTTCACCAAGGACTCTTGCATGCTACAGGGGTCCGCTCTATCACCCTTCTGCCACATCGGATCAATTTCTCCGAGAGTCTCTACCACAGTTAGTTTCAAGGTCTCAAGTTAATTTTCTTGCTACTTTTATTTCCGCACCCCTTAGAGTCCTTCTTTGCAGCAAACCAAAACCTAGAGAACAAAACGAGGGACAGGACATCTGCATTTCCCTTGGGTTTCATCTGTTCCCTCATGCATGTGGCTATTGGCTACAACTCTGTGCATATAAGATCAGATTGCTTTACATAGTGTCTACCTCAGCATTAACACTCAGATCTGCGGCTTTCGTGTCCTCCGAAATGCTAACATCAGGGCACTCTCGAAAGGCGACTGGGTGGCTGCAGGGACTGGCAATAACGGCCTTGATTTCTGCATCCCAGTTTGAATCTAGTCCATGGTAGACAGCAAACAAGCATTGCTACCATCTGATGGTTGCTTGGGGAAGTGAGTTTAGATGCTGCAAATGTTCATCTCAGAAAAACCACCACTCCCATTGCATCAAGAAGCACCGTGCTGGCAGCTTTCTGGCTTGTAACGGAAAAGCTTCACAGACTTAGGTTTTATTTCTAGCTCCTCTCACATGACTCTAAGGAAAACAGGCAGCATATAAGAGTAGAACTGAAAACTGGAGTCTTTTATATAATAAAATACTTGTGTGAAGGACAGAGGTGTATTTTTTAACTTAGTCAGATATTTTTCTCCTGGGGAATTAAAAAAAAAAACACATTATATTAAAACTTTATATTAATAACAAAGTTAAAAGGTCATTATTTTCATAAAACAACTTAATTGGGGGGAAAAAAAAAACACAAAAAAACCCTTTTCTTTCTTTTAAAAAGTTGGTTTTGTTTTGTTTTTTAAATTGCCTTCTTTTTCAGTGCCTGGGTAGAATAGTATTTCCTTTACAACTTCAGTGTTTTGATTGCATGTCCTACATAGTGAGAAACTGAGGCACTGAGACATTAAAGTTTAAAATCACAGGTACTTTATGGAGATGGCTAGTACCTGACTTTCCAGTGTGGCTCACTTTATACTGCATTTTGCATGTTCAAAATCCAACCTGTAGTGAATTCATCTGTCACTAAAGACTCAGCATTTTTGTCAATGAAAATAATTACCCTCCTTGCATATCTTCTCTGCCTGCAATGGTTTCTGCCTCCAGCACAGCATCCATCCTCAGACCCTTCTTGTCTTCCTGTCCCACACTTTTTTTTTTTTTTTTATTAGAGCCATCTTCCTATTTCCCTCAACTGTGCAGTCCATTTTAGTTTCCCTCCAATCAGTGCCTAACTGCAGTTTCTTTTTCCTTTTTTGTTCCTTCTCCTCCTCTCTTCCTCCTTCCTTAAAAATTCCTTGTCCTGAGCTGCTTTTACCATTCTCAAGCCAAATCTCTTTTCCACATTTGCACCCAGCAATTTCCTCATGTCTTCCAACAAGAACTACCTGAGGAGAGGAGAAAGGAGGGATACCCGGGAAAGCACGGGAGAGACATTGCATTCAGGTACTGAAATGGTGAAAGTGTCACAGCCCACAACGCTGAACTGCAATTGGAGCTGAAATTGAATTTAGCAGCTGAAATTTAAGATAACTCTAAGAGCTTAGCGTGCTTGTGAATTTGAGAGGCCTGTACATCAGTCAAGTTCTGGTCACAGCAAGGGACACATCTCCAAACCAAAGGCCATCGTCTGAGATGTTGAATCTTTACTACAGCTTATCAGAGCTTTAGAGCTTAATTAACAACATATTACCAGAAATTTGTAGATAGGACAAGCAATGTATTTTTGTCAAGTCTTGTTGTCCAGAAAAGCTAGTGGTTTAGGTTTTGGGGGGTTTGTGTTGGTTTGTTGGTTGGGGTTTTTTTTTTCCCCTACAAAGACAAGCAAGCACCCAAGATGTCAAAACTGTAAGAAATTGGATTGAGGGCCTTATAATGGGAAGTACCATGAATCTTACGAGGAAACAGAGCAACCAGAGCTGCTTATCTGGGAGGAATGACCTATTTTATAGAGGTGACAAGATCCAACAACATCTAATGAATCCATTATCTGGGACTATTATCTGCTTTACAAAATGCCAAACTCTCCACTTAAGGAACATTTAAAGTCGCAAATTGCCATCGTTTGCATAGTTTACAAATCACATAGTTTAAAAATCCTCCTTATTGAAAGCACTGAGACTTCCACATTGCCGACAAAATAGACAAAACGTATGAGTCATGTTAGTTATCAAGAAAGACATTGAAAGTAGTGCTACAATAAGAACCCTTTTTTTTTTTTATTTAGTTCTCATCCTGATTTTAATACCTAAGTATACTCTTTACAAAATAAGAAATGTGTACTGTATAAATTCATCATAAAATTAATAGGTATGTGAAATATCATTTAAGGTAATCTGGCATGTATTTTTTATACATATAATGATTCATTCCTGGAGCAAAGGCCTTTGTTTATGAGTTAAACAGTAAAAGGGACAGTCATTGTAATGTATTCCTTTGCTTTTGTATATCTAGATCTTTGTGCATAATCTGAAAGGTGTCACTGCTTCACAGTTTGTTACAGAGTGGTTGTTCTTACTGTAATGGTACTTATGCATCTTCTCTTTTTTTTAGTACCATTATACAGTTTTAAATTCTTTTCTTCTCATGAGGTCAAGAAACCTTTTTCTCCATGTTCAAGAGAGAGGAAATCTAGACAAGAGAAAACTTAGGGACTTACCCACAGTCATACAGGTAGCACAAAAGGTAGCTGAACAGGGTTTTCTGTGTAATCTGTCCATGGCAATGCAGACAATAATTGTTCTCTGCTCCATAAGTCCTAGAAATAAAGTGTTTGCCCACTGGCAGGTCTCGACACTTTTCAGGGATGCAGCAACGTCCTCACTTACTGGGTGCCATAGCTTGGGGTCTTAGACTGTAGCTCTGTCATGGAAAAGCTACAGTCACTGTGCTGAAACCTACAATTATTACACACAGACTAATGCACAGCTCCTAAAGTCCTCACATCTGCTAGTGCTGGAGTTACAGAAAGAGCCATCACTACAGATATCATATGCTGTAATGTCTTCTCTAAACTATGGTCAGATGGCAGAGAGAGACAATACAGTTATAAGCAATCAAGGCAAAATATAAAATCATTCCTATTTACATTGATATGTGAAAAAGGAATTAACAAAAATATCATCCTACTCAGAAAAGAATAGAATGGAATATTAAAACGAGGCCCATGGACATAAATATGTTGCTACGTGGTTAAAATATACCTGTCCTGTTTGTCTGCAAAGAAAGATCAAAGGAACTGGTAAAGTTTGTCTAGAAAAGAGAAGACTAGTTGGAGGTAAGGTAATGGTTCTTCAGTTCAAGAGCTGCAAAGGCAAGTGTGATGAATTATTCTTCAGAGTCACTATGGATAAGAAAAGAAGGCATGGACTTAAATTACAGCAAAGAAGATTTAAATTAGACACCAGGAAAATGTTCTCCTGATGGAGAATAGTTAAGCAGCTAAGTAAATAGTTTGGAAAACATGTAACATCTCCATTGCCGTGTTCTTTAAAACACAGTGAACAACTATCAGGCCTGAAACAGGCAGAAAATCTGCCTCAGAAGGACAAAGGAATAGGTTATTTCATGACTCTACATTGACTAGTCTAACTCTGAGTTAGCTCCCATGTGTTACGAACCAAAATCAACTTTTTGTTTCTTCTTAAATAGAAAAGCTTCATAATATACAAAACCAGGACATAAGTGTATTCCAGAAAGCAGAAAGAATGACTACACTTCATCAAAGAATAGCTAGTTGCTTGATTGTTCTGCCTCCAAGTTATCATTCTCCAAAGTAAGGACTAGCAAAAAAACCCCACCCAAAACCCAAACCAGACAGTTCCAAGTAATAAAATGATCTAGTAAACTGAAGACCTAATTTGGAAAATATTCATAAGATTTCAAGGCTAGGGTATTTGAGGAAAAAATAGAACCATTCTCTTCAATGATTTATAAGATTGCTTTAGAGAGACAGGGTAGAACATATACAGTGATGTAGTGAGTGAGAACAGAAGTAATTGTTAACATGTTGCATTTTAAAGAGTAGCGGCACCATTTGCCCTCCTGAATTTTGTATCAAGTACTTCCATGAGCACTTCTGATCAGCACAGATGTGACTTTGGTGGGCATGGGAAAGGCATGACCTCAGTTCTTCCCTTGACCTAGAAATGTCAGGGTTAATCTGATCTTCCACTTAATATCTAGGTTGCCTGCCCTCCTTCCTGGGAGTACAGCTTTGAAGACAAACACTAAGTAACCATGATCTAACCACTAAGCTTTCAAATCAAAACTCTCAGCTGCTGTCTTATCCTCTATTTGCCAAACTCATGAGTTTTTTATGAATGTAAGTTTTACTTTGATTTTTGCCTACTGCATCAAGTCCCTCAAATTAAGGGTTACTATTTCATGAGACTAAAATAGCCCCATAGGATATAGGTCTCCAGTAGCACAACACAATCAAAATGGCAACCCTCTTCCACATGTCCAGTAGAAGAAATAGGCTTGCCTCAGCACATTACTGTGAGATGATTATGAACTACTAGGTAATAAAATTAGATGATGCCTCACACTACCTAAAGCAGTTAAAAAATTTGAGGATTTTTCATCTTAAATTAATGGTCTTAACTTCCACCTAAGTCTCTCCTTTGCCATTTGAACAGTAGTTTGGTATTATCCCAAGTGAGAACACAAGTGTCACTGGAAGTCAATAGCTTTGTGTTTTGAAAGCAATTGGAACCATCTGAATATTCGAACAACTAGTAATCAAATTTCCTCATTGTAGATACACAAAGGAGACCTCTAAGATTTCTGAAACTCTTTGCCAAAGGGCCTTCAGCATTTTGGGAGGACTTTAGGCCAGCTGTAAGTATGTGGGAACTTTTCTTCCATAGGTCCAAGCAACATTACAATAAGCCATACAGTCCCTACTACAACCTTGAGAAGGAAACGGAAATTTGGCCAAATGTTGTTTCCACTGGTTTGAAAAGCAAGACTGGAAGAAAATGTTTTCTGCTGGTTCTGTCCCCCAGAATTTCACATGTTTCTTCTTGAGCCTATTTTCTCTACAAAAATCTATGACTTTCTAAGACTCAGAATAGGCCCATTTCTAAACAGACATTTGAAAGAATTGTTGGCAAGGACTAGGAAGGAGAGAAACATCAGGGGCTGTTTGGTTACTTTCTTATAAATGTTAAATCTTAGTGCCAGTTGGGAGTCTGCAGCACTTACTTAGAGTCTCATGTCTTGCCCATTTTTCTTCAGTGGTCAGTTAGCTGTGTTGTCCCTTTACCCTTCTTTATCTTTCCCTGAATTTTCTTACTTGCCCTACATCAGCCGTACAGTAGTATCCAGCACCTCAGATGGCTCAATCACTTTGGAAACCCTGTCTCATGCTCCCTCACAGCTCTCTGTGAGGGAGACCGAAAACATCTGTCTTCGGTCAACAGTTCTTCACTGTTGAGTTCCTTCTTATCTCGTCTTCTACAACCTTGTAATTCATCAAACGTTATTTATTCCTTTCACTGTTGTAGGGTTCAACCAAGAGAAGAACTTCACTGAGCTGTCTGAAGAGTGTAGGAGAGTTTCTGTTGCTGAAAAAGTTTATCATCGACAAGAGACAAATAGTGGGGGAAACTCAGTATTTTTGTCATATTTTACTGAGGTTGAGTGGGAACATCAAACTATTGCCTTCTGTTCACACAAGAAATCTCTGGTATATTTAAAATACTCTGAGTCCCTGCCTAGACTCTAAAATCACCTTTCATTTCATCAAGGTTTTGTATTATGCAAATTACACATATTTAGAAGACAGTCATATTTTAGAAGTTCAATTTCATTCCCAACCTTTAACTTTAAACAGATTTATTTGTTGGGTGGGTTTTTCTGCTTTCCAAAATGGTTTGCTTTGATTTCATGTTGTCAATAAATAAATAAATAAATCCATGATCACCTTTGCATGTGCTCTTAATTTGGCTGTATCCTTTGTGTTTTCACCACTAGAGGGTAGCACAAACAGCCTCCTGGAGAGAAGGTCCAAGTACCCCCAGGAAGACTGTGGGGGACAGATGAGGCATAGCAGGGTGGCAAAGCAGCAGTGTGGGGCTGTGAACAAGAGATCAAAGTTCACTTCTTGCCTCTGTGCAACTCAACAGTGAAGACACCTCTGAACTGATTGGATCTAGACATGGCTGATAATGCCCATTAACCAAGCATAAGTGTGGTTTGGGAGAGCTAAAGAAGGGTACATAAAAATTTGTATTAATGATTTGCAGTAGAGGTTGGTTTTGTTTAAATATGCAACTGTATATGTTTAACCCTTTGAGCAGCATACATGTGGACCTGCATGAAAGTGCACAAAATACCAATCATAAAGTTTACAGGAACAGACACTGGATAAAATCAAAGATGGTGGAATTAATCAGTGGTATATTGAAAAATAAACAAAACAAAACAAAACAAAACAAAAAAAAAACCACACATGAAAGAAGTAGGTGTAACAACGGCGTACCTCTGTAAATTCACAAGTACAATAGCCTGGATCCTCAGAATTGTTGAGAAACCTTACTCCCACTGCTAACCCTTTGGCTTATAAGTCATATAACTGCCACTTGACTTTGCCTTGAGAAATCCATTAAATTTCAATCCAAGAGTTTCACTGGATGAAAGGTTTACTAGCCTACCTAATCCAGACCTGGAACATAACCCAAGACTGAGAACAAAGACAGGAGATAGATGTTCTGTAGATAGAGTAAATTTCATGTGCAGATGCTAAGAAATAGATCAGACCTGGTGTAATAATTTCCTACATCCTAAGGAAAATGAAAGGCAATAAACTGTAACATCCGAGCTAGGATTCTAGCTACATTGACTGTCCAGAGCAGAAAAGAGGGTGGAGAAGCCAAATCAAAGAGGGTGAAAACGCAGCAGAGCTATTGTGCCCGCTGACCTCCAGCTAACGTGTAAACTGTAACTGCTGTACAGAAGTATAGAACACAGCAGCAAAATATTTAAGGAGTGATCCAGTACAGAACAGGATGCAACAGCTGAGGAAGGCCTATTATAAAGCAATTTTCATAAAGCCTCTACAGTAGGCCAAGGAACTGGAAAAAAAAAGATAAGAACGACAGACGGGAAAATTATATAACAGGTTGTAGATCATCAGTGATTTTTTTTTCTTCTCAGCAGCAATGAATCTGGTAGTAAAATCAGCAGAAAAGCAGTGTACAGGTCCACTGATGGCAGGAATAAAGCAGACCCAGGGGAAAGCCTAAATGGACAATAATTGCAGGTTATTATATATTGTGCTACAGTACAGTGGAAAGCTGGTCAGCTATTAGCAAGGTTGGAAAGAATAACCAAGAGGACAGAGAAGAAAGTTTATAATCTTTCAGGTACAGCAAGGCAGAGGCAAGGCTCTGGACCTGAGAGGTGGGGAAAGAAGCCAGTGCTATGGAGAGGGAATGGCATTATACACCAGGGTTGTATCTCCACCGGTGAGGAAAGAATTGGTTGGAGTTTCAAAATATTTTTTGTTTTTATAAGCCACTGTGGCCTGCACAGCTGAAACTGAGCTGGGGTAGCTAGGTTGGGTGCAGAGATGTTGTACGCTGATGGAGGCAGCATCTCAGGAAAAGAATTCAACCCACTTTAGATCTGAATCACTGGCTGGGTCTTTGTGTCTCTCTCCATTGACTTTGCAGGGACCATATAGCAACCAACCTATTAATTTAAATTTCTTAAGACCTGCAACCATCTGAGATGAGGGGGGATGTTCAGAGGCTAGAGCAGTGAGGGCCATAGATACACCTACAGGGAGACTAAGGTGATGAATGTCATGCTCAGGAAATGTTGGTAAGGAGCACCTCCGTGGCATTTCCAGGGAAGGTCTTTTCTACATGGTGTCTTTGCTACCTGTTAACAGCTGCAAGATCACCCTTACTTTCACCAGCACAGTAAAACCTGCTCAGGGACAAAGCTATGCCCATGCACACACAGAGCAGCCACCAGTCTGATAACAGAGGTATAGAATACACCTCCTTCCAGGTTAGTTGGAAAATATCACTTCTCTAGCACCCCATTAAAAAATCACATGTAATGTAACATAGTGTCACTCATTTAATCTTTTAACTGTCCTTATTCTTAACTAAACTTATAGCTAACAAACAGTTTAGGTGAAACTGGAAGCTGAAAGAAGAGGAGAAACAGAACAGGAAAGGTACCTTTGAGGCTCAACACGCTTTCAGAGGTAGTCACAATATTCTCTCAGCAGAAGTTTTCAACTGGGTGTTTCTACATCTAACAGAGTTTCCCTTTTTAACTCCTAAATGGCTTTCACTGGTATTGTCCTGGAGGCCCAATTTATTTACCTATGTTAAACACTTTGAGCAAAATTCACTTGGTTCAGCATAGACATCCACTGTCATGGAAAGAGCTGTAGGATATCCCACCCTGTCCTGGAAGTCCTGTGTCATATCTATCTGCCACAAACACGTGTCTTAGCTTCTGTAGGGCATTTGAGAGATCACCAGATACCTGTGTTCAGACAACTGCATCCCATCCCTAGATACATAGTTGCTGTGGGTTCAACCAGAAAATGATAAACAGTTCCTGAAGGTGACTCACATCTCCAGCAGGCTGAATCGCCTTCCGCAGATGTCCATCTTTCTGCCTCAACTTTATATATCCTTGAATAAGTAAACTTCTTGGTTTCCTCAGACAGGTGTCAGAGTTAAGTGGGATGAGTCTGGACCTGAGTGCCTCCCAGTCCTCAATGTATTTATCCTACCAACGTTCCTGTGAAGGAAAGAGATGCTATAATTCTTCCCTGACATATGGGCAACAGAAACAGTCACGCAGAGAGTTCGTGCTTGAGGAGGAAATTGATTCTCCATCTCCTAGATCATAGCTGTTGAATTATCCCCTCTTATGTTGTTAGAATTGGTTGCATCTGCAAGAGCCAAAGGTTTAAAAACAATATTACTATTAATTTCATTCTGCTGCATTCATTTAGTGTAACACTGTAGCTTATTTGTAACGGGTTTTTTTAATGCATCTTTGTCAAGTCCCTCATTTTTCCTTGGCATATCTTGATTCAGTTATGACATTAGGGGGAAAAAAAATTAAAAAGAGACAAGAGCTCAACTTTTCTGCTGATTATTTCAACTCCCACTACACAGCAGATGACTGAGAAATCCTAAAGATGAGTCAGAGGGTGAAATAGGAAACATGGAGAGTTTGTCTTAAATTAATGGGGGCGCTGAAAAAATATCTGAAAAAAACAAAATTATATATATTCACATTTTTAGATAAGTTGTCTTTAAAGGTTTTCTCAGTAAAAGCATCATTATATTTTAATGGGGAAGAGAAAAATATGTCAGAAAATTTATTTTTCTTTTGATGAATTTGAGCCAAAAACTGGATCACTAAAGTGTAATGCAGGAGAAATTTACATTATAAGGTATCACAACTCAGTTTTAATTACGGCATTGCCAGTAATGCAACCTTAGAATAATGCTTAGTTGGAGACCTGCAAGGGAAACTCGAGTGACTCAGGAAATGGGAATGAGTCAGTACAGTAAGAGACCTCTTTCCTTTTCCACTTCATGCCAGTTACCAAGCAGGGCTCTGCTGAGGTCATGAAGGATATTGTGATCTTGCAGATACCTTCCTTCAAACAAGATATCAAATCCAGTCCTGCCTACTGATAGTTATTGAAGATCCCACAGCCTGTCCTACCCCAAATCCAAACAGAATAATCACAGTGACACTGTGTATCGATGCTGCATTATCAGTGAAGGAGAGATTTTTCCTTCACTTCCCAATCTAAAACCTTGCCGGGATGCTAGCTGCTGTTAAACAGACACTGTTCTCAACAGTCTCTAGCCTCTTAGGACCACAATTTTACATCTCATCTGAGAAAGACATGTCTAGCATTGCACTGCCATCTTAACATACTTCTGGGTTATTGATTCAACACAGGGAGCTGCTGAGGAGATTTTCCAAAGGGCCTGGCGTGTGAAAGGTGGTGGTTTGCATATGAAATTCAAACATTTCAAGATGTTCCTTTTAGATAATCAGAAGCAATAGTTCAGTACAGAATTTTAGTCCAGGCTCAGATGCACGTAACAGTGGATGAGGGTGGATGAGAAACATTGTATTATTCATGGGAAATAGGGATACGGTGTGTAGTTTGCCAAAATACTCTCTGCCAAGAGAGTGTTTTTCATCAGTGAGTACCTGGAAGAGTCTGGGAGAGGCTAGGAAGTGGGCAAGTATAGAAATATACTGCTGCCAGTTGTGGGAGGAGTGGAGGATTTTGTAGGCTATGTAGTGTGATGTTACGGAGCAAAGTCTCAGAAATCTTGCTCCCAGGTGATTGCTTGTTGCATGGCTTGGGTGGAATCATTTAGCCTACCTGGCCTCTGAGGAGAATCACTGTCCTGAGCTATTTTGCCTGGATGTTTTCGAAGTCTTCTTTCAGAACTGCCTTGTCACACGCTTTGAGTTTTTGAATTATCCACTCTGAAGTGGACAGCCTTTGCCTGCTACTGGATTCAAAGGAGTTTTGCTTGGGTGGGGGCTGGTAAGATAAGCTGATAAAAAGACTAGATAACTAGATTAGGGCAAATAGGATATAGCTGATAATGACAGTGAGAGAGAAGGCTGGCAACTGGGCAGGGATAACAGGATTTATTGGGGAAGTCAAATGTGAATTGAAATGGGTTTTGGCTACCAAATGAGCTAAAACAATAAAACAAGAAACACCAAACTAGGCCTTCAGACAACTGAACTACTGGGCCCAAGGTAAAAGAAAAGAGGAGAAAGAGAAGAAGGAAAGATTGGAAAAAGACTTAGCATAACAGAGGAAAAAAAGAGAGGAAAAAAAAATCAAACCAAAACCAACCTACACCTTAGCAGGGGATCGGGAAGATAAGATGAAATGATGAATGCTGAGCAGGAAAGGAAGAAGTGGAGCAAATCCTTTTGCTTGGGTTTGAGGCCAGGCTATGGGAAACAGGTAAACACCATATTGCTTAAACCTGAACTAGCCATGCTTCATTATCTGCAATTTTTCTTGACCACAGTCATGCTGAAAGTAAGGGATGTGTATGAGAATACTATTCATGTATTCATTTAATGAGAAACCCAAAGAATAAAATCCAGTTTTCTTCTTCAGCTTTGCACAAATAATTCTTCCTTGGGGGTCACCTCAGTCCACTGGTTCTGGAGCAAGAACAGTTGATGTCATTTTCCTTAGCACAGAGAGAAGATGGCAGGCTGCAACATGTGCTTTATATGTGTTTGTCATTTTGTAGGTTGAGAAAGGAAAAGTTCAGTTTCTTATAGACTGTTTTACAGAGGTGAGTATTGCTAGTTTCTTCTTCCAGAGGCGCAATGTATTATGGTGGTACTGTTTGGGTAACGAGGGTGATTTAAGAAGAAATAAGGTGAATTGGAGTAGAAAGCAGATAAATATTTTTGTTAATCCAGCCATACTGCTGAGTAAACAAACAAAACAAAAACCTAACGTTAGATACTTCCTCACCCATCAGATTTCTTCAGGGCCTTCTTCAAGCTCATACAACTGCGGTTTTTTGGTTTGGATTATGGTGGTTGGTTCGTGGGGGTTTTTTCCAGCTACATCCGTTGGTGTAATATAACTTCCTCTGATTCCAATGTTACAGGGAAGACCACAAAACTGGAATCCAAAATAAGCCATCACATTCAGAGAGAGATTTTTCATGCTGTGTGTGTAGGGCAGCAGATCACAGTCTGGAGACAATCAGTGATATTCCATGGGCAAGTATTTGGCCTTGAAAAAGACAATTGTTTTCTATTAAGATTTCTTGAAAGACTCTGTGTGTGGGAGTGAGGTAAGGAGGAAATAATGCTGTTCCCATTTTAGAGCACATGAAACACAAAGTGGCCCATAGCCACGCCAGAGATCAGAACCAAGGAGCCAGTCCAAATCATCAGACTCCAGGTGTGAGACAACAGGCTGTATTGCCTTGTCCTTTTACTGAGACTGTTTCTCTGGCATCTCTCACCAGTGCTAAATGCATAAGGAGAAGGATAATAAAGAGCCTAAGTGGAGGGAAATAATGAAGACTTGTGAGGTTTTGTTCAGTTGTAACAATCTCACATGTTTATTAATAGAAGATCGCCATGTATAAATATATAATTTTAGCTGGATATGGGCAGCATCTCTTTAATTATCTGAAGAAAGAGGGTACTCATTATGTAGATAGTACAGGAACATCATTCAGCAGAAAAGCAATAGAAAATTTCAAGCAAAGAAAGGCATGAACTGATATTTTTTTCCCATCTCTTGCTTTTCATTATGAGTCATTTCTACAGAGTCTGTGTATGTGTAAGCATGTATATATTTTTACACATAAAAACATAATATCTGTATGACTTACATAAAATCATGTGTGTGCTTCCTCGGTAACTCTGAAGGCAGGCAGGAGCTGTAAATTCTGAAAAAAAGAAGTTAAATGAATGCAGAGCTGACCCGGCTCAGTGTGCAGTGACTGAGGGTAGAATAGAATTTGGTTTCACAAATTGAACTTCCTTTCACAGCCAATGTGTCCCAAAGTGCTTTACATACAGTACAATGAGAGTGATGCCGGGAGTGGAGGCAAACACAGCAGTCATTGTAGGCACAAAAATAGCTCACATGTAGCCTTCTGTATTAGAATCTGTTTCAGCAGGAGAATGCTGGCCTTGGGAACATTATTAACTCTATATTCATCTGTTTCCTTGTTGCCAAGGGATGCTGAACTTCCCCCTGGACAGTCTCTGAGAAGGTGGTTTCAAGAGTGTCATACCTTCCATCCTTCTTAAATACCCCTGCTGTCATCATGTCCAAGCCCTCATATTGCACAATGCATTTCTGACTGTATTGGTCTTTTCTTTCTTTTCCTCTATTTGGGAACTTGGCTGATTGATTAAGTGTGTACTGGATTCCAGACTGTTCTTCAATCAGAAAACTGGATAAGGGGCAACAACAGCATTACATTCAGCCCTTTGCATTCATCGTATCTACAAGCATTGAGTTGCATTGCGGAAGAGTGTTTCATTGTTGCCAAGATTCCCAGGCACCTCAGTCCATCATCATGCAAATTATCTCCAAGGAAATTATTGTGTCCAGGGAAACTGCTATATGTCATATGGTATGTACACACCACATGGACCTTTCCTCTGTGCACTCATGGACCACGTATGAACTTAGGACTGAAGCTTTCCCACCTAGTTTTAGGAGTTCAGTTGAGTTAGTGACTAGTTGTGAGTCTTGCCATGTGACAGTCTGTGTTTGTTGAATAGACAAAAGCATCTCCACCAGTTAATTTTGACTTGTCAGGAGTGAAAATGCCATCCAGAGATTCAATTGGAGGTTCACCTTCTGTTTTCTGGAGTCTTGTATAAGCCAAAATCTAAATTTGTCAATATTAAAAACACAGAATGACTCTTCATTGCTGAGTCCATTACTCAGTTCAAATGGGAAACTGGAGGTCATCATAGGTACATGATGTACCTATTGAGAGCAGTGTTAGACTCAGGAATGAAACTCAGTTCTTAACATTCACATGCCTCACTTCCAGCACAATGCAAATGTGGGGAACCTTGGAAAGACTACTGAGTGCTTTAGGGTTCAGATTAGGCTAACTGACCTAGGTTAGGCCCAAATTGACCAGAAAATACTTTTTCTTCTTTCTTTTTTTGTTTTTTTTTTTTTTCTTTGTTGTTAATTCATCATTGTTCTAATCCCCTGATTGCCCAAACCAGAGGGATCTGAAAAAAAGCACGCAATAGTTCCCATCCAGACTGCATGTCTCACTTTCCTTTCCATGGAAACCATGGCACAGGAGTCTTGATACAGACCTGAATCTCATCCTGATATGAGCTCAAGAACACACAGAAATCCTGTTGGATCTACAAACTCTTCTGTACTCAGTTAAGTTTGGGAACTAATACTGCTCAGCCTGCCCCCAACTCACATGTAAATCCATTGATAACAGTGTCTTTCAGTTTACACAAGCTTAAGTACAAGAATAATATGATCCCACTAATGTCACAACAGAAATTAAAACCATTGAAAGCCGTATGTAACAGTAATGTCCCAGAATATTAAGGTCAGTATTAGGGTGCACGTTGAGATTGTTCAGCTGATGAATTGATTTATCAGAAGGCACATTGCCCTCCCAAGCTCACCTGACATTATTGAGTTCTGATTTTCAAACCTTCAATATGCTCTATAGCAAGTATAGAAAAATCACTGAGATTTGATAACTGGGGATGATTTGGTATATAATCTCGTGCTGACCAAGTTGAGTGCTTTGAAAGAAGGAAAAGGGGATATGACAGCCGAAAGAGTTCTTTAAAAATGTATACTTATATATTTGAAGTGTATATTTGAGAGATAGTAATAAAGAATTTCTTGCCATTTTCAATGCTTAGAAACACATGTGGTGAATCTTAGTGTTTTGAAACGGAGGTGCATGCTGGGGGCTATGGTGGCTTTCAGTCTTATAGGCTTAGGCAGAGGTTTCCCCCTCACACAGTTCTTTTATTTTCAAAAAAAAAAATGGAATAGAGGAATTGAACAACAGCAAGGTTTCTTATTGAATTGTTTGGCATGAAAGAGCAGATCCTTACCCAATAGAGACAAAGATATTTTATACCAATCATTGAGAAAGAATTCACATTTGCTTGAAAGAGATCTTGCTTTCAGATCAAAAAGCTGAGGTTTTCTGGGACAGGCTGTGAAACCTGATCTAGGTTTTCTGCAAAGCTCAGGAGAGGCAAAGATAGAGGGAAATGATGGCCTTTGGACAGCAGAATTTGCTCCCTTGGGAAGCAAATTCCCTGCAGAATACAGTCAGCAAAAATTGTACCTACATCTTCAGTTAAGCATGAACTCCTATATGTTCTGAAGCCCAGGGCAGTCCATTTTCTGTAATGGAAACTCACAAGCCACCAGCAAGGCTCATGCTTTAATTTGACCTCTTGAGATGATTGTGGAAGACAACCAAGCTTTCAGGCTCTTACAGCTTGACTGGACCACATGTCAGTAGGACAAGCTTGCTCACGCCTGAGGCTCACAGGCCATATGGAATTACAGAACTTCAACTGATTCAGCTGTGTGGATGGAAAAAAGATCACCTAGAGACAGACACCTCTTTGTTAAAAATGTTCCATTTCATAACAACGGAACCCCAAAAATACTGAATATGCTGATATGTACAAGGGCATAATCTCATTGCATAACGTTTTTCAGCCATGTAAAATCTTTAAGCTAGCTGGTTTCCCCGTGGCCTGATCCTGGTTCTTCAATTCTCCCTCAGGTGCATTGCTAAGGAAGCCTCTCTCCCCATTGATTTCATAGGCAATAGTAATAACACATACGGCTGCCATTTGCTATGCATTTCTCTCTCTGATGAAAGAATGGTGTAGCCTCACCTTCATGTCCCACTCTGTGGGGTCTTGGTTCTCTTCAAGTTGCATTGCAAGCAGACAGATGCCATGCACCCCTTTGCTTAGTCAGTCGGACATTTCCTGCTGTTAAAACCAAGAAGAAAGATAGTATTGTCTTTCCTCTGCACAGACTGGGAAGAAGACAAAGCCTTTTCTCTTCAAAATCAATTGCCCCTGCAAAGCAAGGTGTGATTCTGTCAGTCTGGGACTCAGCAGGGCTCTGCTCGGTCTCTTCTTACTGCCTCTCTGGCTGCACACCAGCATGAGCCAACACATGGAAGCAGAACTACAGGACAGGAACTCTCCCGTTTTGACTCTGAGTCCTCAACTGATCTTACTTTAGATACCAGGATTTCTTTTGACTTCTTCCATGTACTTGAGATGACTTGTTGTTTATATTGATGGAAGACCTTCCAGTCAGTCCAGTGCAAGGAAGTTTAAACTCGTATTTAAACTTGCTCCATGATTTCACAAAAAAAAGCTGACTTCCAACTGTTTGTGAAGCTAATACTGAAGCTAATGTCAAAATATGTGTGTAAATGAATGTACAAATTTCTCTGTTCATCTTATGTACTTTTGTGTGTGTGTGTGTGTGTGTGTAAATACACAAAGGTCATGACGTCTTTACACTCATTGCATTATTTCCTGTCACAACATGATAGTGATAGAAGGTTTCCATGAGAAGCCACTGTGGATGGAACTGCAACATTTTGTCAGTCTCCTAGATGAATCTGAAGACTGTGGAAGTATGGCAAGATTCAGAGACCTCTTATTCCATTATGAACTCTGGAAGAGCCTACACTTCTTTGCCATTTCTTCCCATGCTCAACCTCTTTGACTTTATGCCTTTACCCCTCCAAGCTGTTGCATCTGTTTTCCTTAAGTGCCTGTTCAGACGTTCCTCAGCAAGGCCTCAGTTTCCTTACCTACCCAGTTCTTTTCTGATAATCTCTAGATTTCTTACCCCAACCCATTTCCTCACCAAGGCTTTTCTAGTTATTCCAGGAAACTGTAGCTCTTTTGCCTTCTTCTGTCTTCCCTGTGACTTACAGTTTTGTCTTCACCTCTGCATTCCCTCTCAATTTGTCTCTCTCCCTCTTTTCCAGTTTCTCTTTTGACCTTCTCTAAGCATTTTTCTCATCTGCTGCCTCCTAGAGATCTGGCACTTCTGCTTTCTAAATTCAAATCTACCATTTCTTCTTCAGCTAAAGGTCTGGAGGGATGAACAGCCCTCAATAACACCTACCTTTCAGCATCAACTACAGAGGTAACTGGGGCTCCTAAATTAAATGGATACATGCAGAAAGCACAAAGGATGAAAAATTGCCTGTTCTAATTTCAGGCCCAGCACAACCCACCAGCTGAAAATACAGGAAAAGACCTCTTCACCCTCCTATTGCAGTCAACAGAACAAATGGAGCCTGAATCTTTGTATTACACTGTCACTTGTACTATAACTATTACTTTAAGATCATGAGGAGGTACATGCAATGTGCAGCCTTCCTGAGATGCTGGAAGGGTATCTGAGACAAAAACAGCTCCCAGGTGGAAACGTGATTCTGAAGTGACCAAGACCCCATGCTTTCCTAGAGAATACACACCTGTGTGCACCCACAGCAGCCAGATCATCTCTTGTATTTGTTCCATAAGCTTATTAAAGTGGGCTTGGCTAAACAGTTATCTAGAACCATGAGTAGTCTCTCCCTTTGCTGTTGAAGCCCTGGACAGTTTATGTATCCTTGTTTATTTCCTTTACAGCCTCCATCTGCATGTCTGGCCTTTAAAAGAAAGCCCACGGTATAGGTGATTTTCTATCCTGGACAAAAACAGACAAAAATAATAAGAAACAGAAGTTTAAAAAGGTATAAGACCACATCTAAAGTTTATTACATTCATAAATTCTAGGATGGATTTAGAAAATTGACCATTAAGGAAACTGAGCATATTTGCAACACCAGTAACAAATAATGCAGGTAGAGATATCGTCTATCAGACAGCAAAGAACTGATAGATTTGTAGATATATAGATAGACAGATAGGAAGATAGTGAAATAGGCAGAGAGACAGAGGGAGAGAGAGGTAATTTAAAATAAGAAAAAAATATATTTTCTTTAAGGATACTATGAAATTCTAACAGAAAGTCGATGAGGAGTATTTTTTGCACATTTGGCTGTAGAGTACCCTCCTTCTCAGTCTACAGCATTTCCATACATGTGTATGTGTGGATGCACACATGCATGTGCGCACCACACCCTCACCCCCCCCCACGCTGTCAACACTTGGTCATCTGCCATGCATCTGCATTAGAATGAGGTACGTGAAATCAGCAGCGTTGATGCTGGACCCTGACTGACATTCCCTCCGGCTACTTGGAGAATAAAATAGAAGCAAGAACGGGTTTTGTAAAACAAGTATTCATTCATGCAAACAAATCCAATATTGAGACTGTGCCTACAACATACATCGTTCGAAGTGAGACTGGGCATAGCTTCAGAAGTAAAACATGCCACGGGATATCAGGGTGTTCCGAATCTGAGCACTGACTTTCTCATTTTTTCCCCTGAGTCTGTAAAGCTCCCTTTGGAAAATGACCACTGACTTGTGATGCTAACGTCACACACCTAATCTCCACACTTGGTTCTCTCTAAAGTTCAGCAAGCAGCTGGGTGCCCAAATATGAATTAGCTGCTTAAAGTCCTTTTCAGAGTTAGACCTGATTTTCAGGAATGTGCGCTGACTGTGACTACAGTTCTGGGAGGATAACACTCCCAAAAAGCTAGCTTAAAATCCATCTTTAACATAAATTATGTTTAAGTCCCCAAATCCCAAACTGGAGATAAAAAAAAAAAAAAAAAAAGAAGAGTTAATTTTTTTCCTTACATCTCTTTGCCTCATGTTCATCATCTTAATTAGTAAACATAATTGTGAGCACACATATGCACACACATATATGCAAGTCCACATACACACACACACACACACACACACACAAACGTGCACACAAGCCCTAATTAAAAGGAAATTATTCTGGTTGCAAAGACAAGCACTTAAATATTAAGAGCCCCCAGAATTGAGGTTACGTGCACAACCTGGATTTTCCTTTGTTGTACAGATGCATTCTAATTCAGCCTTTAATTACATGATCACTCACAGAGTAGATGGCACGTGCAGTGCCGTTTGTTGACTGCAGAGGACCGGGGGATTCTGCCTCCCATTTCAAGCACATAGGAGAGTGGGCTTTGAGGGGTAAATATTCTCCTCCAGGCAAGACCTCTTGTTCTTTTAACTCATCCCTGTCTCAGATCTACCCCTTCTCACTCTCACTCCCTATTCCCCCTCCCAGTTCCAGTCCCGTATCCAGTTTCACTTTTTGGCTCTTTCTCAATCTGTCTCTTTTTCCTGCCTTAGCTTTCGAGCACCCTGTCCCTGAGTTTACCAGTTCCATGAGCTCTCAGATCCTCTATGCTTTCCCACAGTTTATTCTCCAATGTTTTCTTTACATTGCATTCTGTATATTAATCCCTCCCTTTTCCCCATTGTATTTATCTCCCCTCCCATTTCTCTCCATTTTCCCAGATTCTTCCTACTGAGAAGCAGACCACTGTGTCTCAGCACAACCTTTCCTCCCAGGCTCTCTGTGGCTAACTGGGTCAATGCAAATAAATAACTGGAGAACTCTTTAATCCTGGGTCCAAATGGCATGACACCATACACCTGTATGGCTAAACTCTCTTTTTCCAAAAAACACATTATTCTTCCTTGTCTGTAGTGCCTACTGGAAACACCTTACTGGTCTGTGATGACCTCCAGACTGCACCCAGAAGGTGCCTGGGGGGCTGGTATGGGCCAAACCCATGACAAAGACTGTGCTAAGATAAAGGCAATTAATAAATTTCTCAAAGCTATGCTCTGAACCTGGTCCATTTTCTAGAACAGATACTACCTTTGAGTCTAACCCCGGTCTGTTCCCTATTTACGTCTTTTCTCAATCCATCCCAGTGTACTCCAATTTCCTTTGTCTTTCCAGCTTTCCTGAATTCCGCCCCCCCGCCCCCCCCCCCCCCCCCCCCCAGCTGTCTCTTTTTTAGTTTCTGCTCTAGTCTCACTGTTGGATCTCCCTGTCAGTCCCCGAAAGCAGAGGGAAGACAGCCTCCCTGCTTTTGTCTCAGGTGTCCAGACTCCAATTTTTCCTGGCCTGTCCCAGGCCAGTGCTGCAATGACAGGAATAACTCTTGTCTCTGCTGGAGCGTACCCAGTGAGAGCAAGTCACTGGGGAATCTGGCTTTGGAAATCTGCATCTCTAGTGATCGTGTGAGAACTGCCATTTTCCCAAAGCTTTTAATTGGCCACTTTGGGGCAGATTTTCCCCGAGATAGCAAAAAGACTTGAGAAAGAGCTTCACCTCCTGTCAGCTCTTAGTATCATGCTGTAAAGCATGGGGACAGGAGAGCTTTACAAAGCATCTCATTTGACTTAGTTCAAACCAGCCCAGTTCTCCTCTGGGTTGTTCTCAGGGATAGACAAATAGCTCTGGCTGAAATTTTCCAGAAATAATTAAAGAATCTGAAAGGAATGCAGGCACCCAACTTAAAGTTTCAGCCAAAATACATGAAGTTTATCAAATCTGAACAGGATTTTATTATAGGAAGTCTCAGGCAACTTTTGTAATTGGCGATGCTACCAGATCTTATTAAACTGAAATGTCCCTTCCTCACAGGGGCGCTCTGAGCATTAATTTGTTAATGATTGTGCAATGAGTTGATGATGAAAAGGACCGTATTAACAAGAAGCATTATTGTCCCTTCAATACAAGCTTGCCTGCTTTCATTACTCATTATGTACAGGGACATACATATTATGGAAAAGGGATGGGGAGATAATAAACATGATATTCTTTTCAAAAGACTGATACAACACATTGACAGTGGTCACAGCACAGTAATAGGAATATTCTGGAGAGCTGTGTTTAAACAGCAGAATCCTTTGGGTGGAATGTAATGCTGTGTATGTATGTGTCTGCACCAATCCTGTGTCTGAACATACATGCGAACACATGCATACACGTTCTCTTCTATTTTGCTGTCCTCTGTTAACCCCCAGGTTCTATGCAGCCTTCACTTTAACACCTGAAACTCACGAGTGCTACTTTAATAACAAAAGGCCCCCATAAACAAAGCTCCCTTTTTATTACAGTGATACCTTTTGTTGCCTACATTGACTACAATCCTGTACTAAGCTCCTTTGGATGCAAATAGTTTTTCATTTTTCTCCTCAATCAACCTTCTTGATTCTAACTAAGGCAGAGGAAAAAAAAAAAAAAAAAAAGAACAAAAAAACCCAACCCAACCCACACTGATTCACGCATTAATTCAGGGACCAATCTTGCAAATGTTCACATGAGTAATCCTTTCTGAGATGAATAATCCCTCTGACCACAGCAGATTGATTAACAACAATGCAGATTAAGGTTTTCAGGATCGGGCCCATCCCCTGATGCTTGGGTACTCAACCGAAGTTTAGTGGATGATGGTCCTTCTCCTTTTGTTAGATGTATTAGAGGCCCACATGCAGCTCTCAATTATTTTATTTGATTACGTAGCTAATAGGCCCTGATCTTGTCAGCACTCCCTAGAAAGCCGAACAAGCTGAAGTAAACAATCCCAGCTGAGTTAGAAGACTTGGCAGGATTGGGCCCTATAATAGTAGCTGAATCGTGACCAGAACGTCTATCTTTGCTACAAACAGTCTCATGTTTTATTTGGAAAAATCTCAATAAACTAAGCTAGCAGAGAATCTGGGAGTATATGGGCTCATATAGCTACTTAGATCTAAAGAAGGATAAATTACTGTTTAAAAACAAAATTGACACATATTGTTTATTTATTTGGAACAAAACTATTTTCTGTCATTCAGTGAATGATGGTTCTGTGTGCTATGGATCCAGGGTTTTGAAGTCCAGCAGAAGAATCCCCCTCCAGCAACCTTTCAGCCTGTTCCTGCCTTTCTGTCCTGGTTTTGGCTGGGATAGAGTTAATTTTCTTTCTAGTAGCTGGTACAGTGTTATGTTTTGGATTTAGTATGAGAATAATGTTGATAACACTGACGTTTTCAGTCGTTGCTAAGTAGTGTTTATCCGAAGTCAAGGATTTTTCAGCTTCTCCTGCCCAGCCAGCGAGAAGGCTGGAGGGGCACAAGAAGTTGGGAGGGGACACAGCCAGGGCAGTGACCCAAACTGGCCAAAGGGGTATTCCATACCGTGTGACGTTATGCCCAGTATATAAACTTGGGGGGAATTGGCTGGGGGGGGGGAAGGGGGTGAGGGCAGATCGCTGCTTGGGACCTAACTGGGCATTGGTCCTTGAGTGGTGAGCAGTTGCATTGCGCGTCACTTGTTTTGTACATTCCAATTCTTTTATTATTATTATTGTCATTTTATTATCATCATTATTATTTTATTCCTTTCTGTCCTGTTAAACTGTTCTTATCGCAACCCATGAGTTTTCCTTTTTTCCCAATTCTCTCCCCATCCCACGGGGGGAGGGGGGTGGAAGTGAGCGAGTGGCTGCGTGGTGCTTAGTCGCCGGCTGGGGTTAAACCACGACACTTTCTTCTTTACTTGCTCGTTTCCTAGAGAATGAAGATAGTGAGGAGTGATGTACCACTGTGCCCCCCTTCCCTGCACCACACGGTGTTCATTAAAAACTTGCTGCTAGCAAGGGCCTGATCCAGCCCTCCTGGAAGTCATTGGAAAGCTGTCTATTGACGTCATGGGGACGAGGAGCATACTAATGCATGCAAGTACCTTTACTAATGCGGGCAGTCCTGTTAACAACACCGAAGTTGTTCACAGGATTAACAGCAATCAATCAAGCCCTTTGAAAGGCACATTAAAAGCCAAAGCCTGGTCTGCAAACCCTTTCTCACAGGAGGTGTGTGTATACCTGTGGCTGGTCCCACTGCATCTCTCTGCTCCCGGCCTAGAAACGTCAGTGTATCTTTCTAGCTGTACTTGATTTGGGGTAGCATTTCTTCTGAGGAGGTAAAAACTGCTGGCAATCTACCCCAAAATAAATATGTTTGTGTTCCCAAAAAAAGACACTAACCAGACTGAGGAGCAGGAGCAAACAGGGTTATAAAAGGGGTTGGGAGGGGGTTGCTTTTTCCCTGCAAGCAGACACATTAAAAAAAAAAGGGAGCAGGGGGGAATTTCAAGTGCTTTCTTTTAGTTCCAAGCAGATAAATAATTTTTACTCTCTAGGAGAAACTAGAGCCTGTTACAAAAGACCTTATTCTTACAAAATTCCTGTGGCCTCCCCTGCTTATGGATTGCTGAACTGGACCCACTGTGATTACACTGGGAACATTTCTCACTTGGGAACTGTTCAGCAAAGGCTGGTTTATAGATAACAATTTCACTCCTCCTTTGCCTGTATCTGTTTAAAATCCAGTACAGCCCCTTGTACATGTGTAAAGGTGCTTATGGGGTATTGCCTATTTCCATCCACAGCAGCAGCTGTGTTCATCTCAGAGCCCTTGTAGCAATATTTGTGTCCGTATTATTTCATCCTGCCACCCCTCACAGCTGTGCCTGTGCACCAGGGGGCTGTACTTGAACAGCATCCATTTCTAAATGACTATACTTACGGCTCTGTGAAAACGGGGCGTGGACCAGCTCAAAGTTTCAAAAAATATATATTGTTATAAAAGGGACACCCTCGCTCAGCAACAAAATGACTCTTTTCACTGCCCTGTTCTTTTAATTGGCTTTCTTTTGGGATAAGCTGTGACTGCAGGCGGAGCGGCCTGCTCACGGACAAGGTGTTAACAGAGCTATCCCTGGGATGGATCGGTGCCGGATGCTGTTTCACTTTTCGCTGTAGTGGCTATTCCTTCCTGAAAAAAGGTTTAACAAGTCTTCTTTCAGTGCGCTTTCCTAGCTCTGTCACGGGTGAGGTTTTAAGGTTCAGAAAGAGCGGATATTAAGATTTTTAATGTCCTGGTTCAGGGCGGGGAGGGGGGGGGGGGGGGTGCCAGGAGATTTTGTTTCATGCGGGTTTTGTTGTTGTTGTCATTCTTTTATCACAGTCCAAGGCACAAGGCAGGATTTGAAAGCAGGTGAGTCACGGGGCTGTGATTTGGGAGAGGGGCTGTCTGAGGGTTTTACCCTCCCTGCAGCTCGTAGGCTGTCAGATCTCCGTGTCTTTAGCCTTTAAACGTTGTAAGTGCGTGCTCGGGAAGGGAAGACGGGCAGATTCCCCCCCTTAGACCCCAAGAAATAGCATGCCCGGTCAGACAGCAGACAATGCGCGGTGCCTGCCACCAGCCCGGCATTAGGCGGCTGACAGCAGCTGCCTCCCCATTAGCGGCGAAAAAGATTTTAAAGAGCCGGGAAAGGCAGCGAAGGCTGCCGGGGGCTCTGCCCGGGTCTCGCCCCCAGGTGCGGACCCCGGGGGAAGGAGAAAGGGGGGGGGGGTTGGAGGTGGGGGATCCGGCGGCGGGGCGGCTCCGCGGGGTCGGGCCCCTCCGCGCCCCACCGCCCGCCGCGCTCCCCTCCGCGGGGACCGTGGGTAGCCCAAGGGGAGGGGAGCGGTCCTGTCGCCCCCATCCCCGCCCCGGACCCCCGTCCCAGGATCGGGCCCCTCCGCCCTCTCGGCTGGTGGCGGGGGAGCTCGTTTAAGGCACGGGAGGACTCGGAGTCGCGGGAGTAGTTGTACGAGCTGAGCCACCTGCATTGGGTTGATTTTTTTTTTTTTTTTTTTTTAAATAATTATTTTTATTTTTTAAGGTGGGGTGGCAGGACACTGCCTTGCTGCTCTGCTATGAAAACAAAAGCCAAATAAAGTGAAAACTGCTGCAAAGGTGTAGCGGGTTTGTTCTTTTGGGGTTTTTTTTTGTTGTTTTTCTTTTTTAAAAAAAGAGAAATAAAAATAAATTCCGGTCAATAAAACATGCAGGAACGTTGCAAATTTAAACTAATAACCTCCCTCCTCCACGGCTGCCCCTTCCGTCTACAGTCACACGTGTTACCGGCGCCCAGCCCGGCGTTCCCGGGGGACGGGCTGCCGGTGGCGGGGTGGGGGGTGGGGGGGGTCCCGTTCCCAGCCCGCCCCCCCCCCCCCCCCCCACCCGGGGCACCGCCGCCGTCTCCGCCGCGGGGAGCAGCCGGCGGCGCCGGGAACAATGGCTGGGAGCCCCCGCGGTCCTGGGGGCGGCCCGGGCCGGGAGGGGGGTAAGGCGGCGGGAGGGGGACGCTGGCAGCGCCCCCTGGGGTAGGGGAGATTGTCGGGCGTCGTGTGGTTGCAGCCTGACCCGGGGGGTGTTTGGGGGGGGGGGGGGGGGGGGGTTCAGGCCAGGTAACTCGCAGGCTGCTCCCAGCTCGCCTGCTGGTGTTTCGCCGAGCTTCCTCCCCGCACAGCTTGCACGGGAACCAGGGGAAAGGAGGCGGGGGGGGGGGGGGGGGGGAGGAAAAAAAAGAGAGAAAAAAATTGCTCTGAGTACACGCAGAGCCTTGTTTTGTTACTGTCCGGATTACTGTTATCGTTATTTGGGGGACAAGGGGGAGTTGTGTCCTTAATCCGAGGCTCCCTGCCCTCCCCACCCCCAGATGCTATGAAAGGAGAGCTGATTTCATTTCCACCATACAGTACACTTTGTCTAGAGAGCATTGTTCGGACAAGCAACTCCCGATCCCTGATGACTACAAAATACGATTTATGTTTCCATCAGAGAGAGACAGAATATACTGATGGCTTGAAAGTCGGGAAGAAAATCTTATCTAATCAATCCCTTTCCAATACGCACACACACACGCACACACACACGCACACACACCACACGCAGCTAGTATAGGAGATAACGCCCGCACTGATTGTACGTAAAATAAATATCGGCAGCATGAAAATTAACAATAGTCATCTCCGTATTTTTCGTCTCCCTCCAAAGAGCTACAATAACACAGCTTGCGCCTTTCCTAGTTTGATGTCATCATCGGCAGCATAATTAAAAAAAGAGCTTAAAGAGCATGCATGTTTTTTTTAGATGCAACAAGAACAGATATAGTAAAGAGAGCCTGTAACATCACAACCACAACAACAACAGCAAAAGCAACCTCTGAGCCCGAGGATTCGTCCGTATCTGAACTGCTTTTATTATCAATTGCGAAATCATAATAAGAGTAAATAATAAATAAGAGACATCATCATAATAGGAAGAAGTCAGAACACCTTGGGATTGTTTTTTTTCCCCCTCTCAAACAAAAAGGCAGATTTCCCGATGATCACTGAAATTATAACGACAGCGATTGATCGGAGGGCTTGCAAAGGAAAAGGAAGAAAAAAAAAAAAATCATCATCATTGGTCCTAAAAACGCAACCGTTCCCCTTTGCTCACTTGGCACAATAGAAATTGACTGTCTCTCAAAGAGCCATGCGCCTAGTGCTATTTATAGCCAGGGGCTGTGTTGGAAGATACCATTAAGCTTCTCCCGGGCAGACAGACAGGGGGGTGGTTGGATGGGAGGAGGGGGTTTAGCCAGAGTAGAGGCAAAAGCAATCCCCCACCCCCAGCCTCCCTTCCCCGCACACACACACATCCCCACACTCACACCCCACCCCCTAGTCTGGCTGGGAATTTGAACCGATCCAGCCTGTTTAAACGGAAAGGACACAGATCTTCAATGTAAAAAAAAAATCAGATCAGACCCAGAGAGAGAGAGAGACGGAGAGGGAGGAGTGTGTGTGTGTGTGAGTGTGTGTGTGTGTGTGTGTGAAAGAGGGAGAGGGAGCGAGAGAGCGAGAGAGAGGGAGAGAGGGAGAGGGAGAGAGGGAGGGAGAGAGAAAAGAAGAGGGGGAAAAAAAGGAAAGAAGATTTTCTCTATGTATATAAAGATGGCCACGTTAGCAAACGGACAACCAGACAATACCAGCCTGAGTAGCAATCACAGCAACCCCAGCACCAACGGGCATATGAACGGATTAAACCATAGTCCCGGAAACCCATCCACCATCCCAATGAAGGACCACGATGCCATTAAGCTCTTTATTGGGCAGATCCCCCGTAACCTGGACGAGAAAGACCTCAAACCGCTCTTCGAGGAGTTCGGGAAGATCTATGAACTGACGGTGCTGAAGGACAGGTTCACTGGCATGCACAAAGGTGAGTTACCTCCTGAACTTTCCCGGGAGAGATCGGGAGAGGAAGGCAGGCTCCCTCTCCCTCTCTGGGTCTCTCTTTCTCTCTTTCCTTTCGATTTCATTTCATTTTATTTCATCTTTGCTTGGCTCGGGGGCAGAGGCGGCAGGCTGGGGGGGCAGGGAAAGAAATAATAGACCCTCCTGGAGAGAGAAGAGAAAGAGGCAGGCAAAGGAGTCAGCTCCGTCTGGTTTATTTAGTAGTATTTTTATTTCTTTCCCCCCCCCTTTTTTTTTGGGGGGGGGGGGGGAGATGCAGCCACTTGCGAAAGCCGGGGCGCCCAGGCGGGCGGCGGGGCGGGCGGCGGGGCTGGCAGGCAGCTGTCCGCACGCCGGTGGTGCTGAAAACGAGGAAGAGGATTTCTTTATTTATCTTTGGGAGCCGCACATTTTCCACCCAGGGGTGTGTGTGTGTGTGTGTGTGTGTGTCTGCCCGTGTGTTTGCGCGGAGCTGGGAAGCCCCTATTTTACAACTGTTGTGTATCTGGCACGGCGCCTTTTCTTTTTCTTTCTTTTTTTTTTTTTTTTTAAATTTATTTTTTATTTTTTTTATTTTTACGGCTGTTACAGTTATTATTTGTAGTCCACTCCGAAGCCAGAGGTGGAGGAGAGTGACTTTCTCCCGGGGGGGGGGTGGGTGGGTGTATTTCATTTTGGTTTTGTTCAGCGTGGGAACAGGGATATAAACAACAATAAAAAAGCCTACCTCAAGCGGGGCGGGGGGGTGGGGGTACGAAATCACAATGTGTCTGTCTGTGTGTGTGTGTTCGAGAGGGCGAGCCAGGAGGGACGGGTGGCAGTTTAGTTCCAGAGGGGAGAAGTCTCTGAGCAGGCATATTCCAAGCAGTACTTTAATGTGCCCAAAGTCCATCCCAGGAACTTTTTAGGTTTTCTTTAAAGGCAGTGGAGATGTACTCCCCATGCGACGCCTCGCTCACTCCATCTCTGCCCGCTCCTTTCCCTGCTTAGCTTAGGCTCTCCGGAGGTGCATTTCAGATTAGATGATGCTACGTTTTGGGGGTGGGGGAGGGTGTGTGTAGTGGGGGAGAGATGCTCGGATCCTCGGGTAGGAAAGTAGGACTTGCAGGGAGGAAGTTGAAGATAATTTGCATGGTAGCCCCACTTTGGAGCAGGAGAGACCCAGGAGCGAAGCAAGCCACTTTATTAACTCAGGTTCTGTATATATGTGTTTGTGTGTGTTTATTTCATTAGATATGTAGTTATAAAAAAAAAAAAAAAAAAAAAAAAAGAAAGGAAAAAGATTAGATCAGAAGTGATTGGGGTGTGACTCCAGATTTGGTGCAGGAGGAGAAAGGGTCTTGCACGGGGCCATGGGGGGGAGTGGAAGTTGCATCTGTTACAAGAGAGGTTCAGTAGCAGTGTCTACTCCAGCTTGGTGGACTCCTGGCAGGGAAAGTCACTGGTAATGGCATTACTGGCTTCCCAGCTTTCCAGATGCCTTGGCGAGTTGTAAATCTTGAACTTAACGGCATGTTTCGCAGGCATCTCTTCCCCCTTCCCACTCACTCCCATCCTCTCTTCCACCCTCAGGAAATGCGAATGAAAATATACCCTGACAGTGCAAAGTACCAGTTTTGCACAGGCTAGAGAAAATGTTCAGGGCTCAGGGACTGGGGACTCAGTCCAAGTTATAGGATATTTCTTCCTTTCTTGCCGGTCGCTCCAAACACACTTCTCGTATTTACAATGACCAGTGTAGCCCTTTCGAACCTTGCTTTCTTTTCAGACTAGCTTCCTAGAAACCACATCAAGGTCTGTTGGGCATCATTTAAACATGGCATCCATACTATAATAATTATTAATAATAACAATAAAAATAATAGTAAGAAGCACAGGGAAAGAAAGGTCCTGGGAGGTTTTGTCTGATAGATGAGGCATAGTGAGAGTAGCCACTGAGCTCATGTGTGCACGCGTGTGTTTGCAAAAATTATCTAAGGTTTCTGTAAAATAAAAATAACAACAGTAAAAGCTACACTGAAGAGAATCACTCAACATAGTGTAGAGGAAATCTTTGAGCTAACACCTTAATAAAGGATTTTTGTGGTGGTGGGAGGTTATTTTCATTTGTTGATGAGATTTTATTCTTTTGTTATGTTCCTTCTTAAACCTGTAACTAATCAATCTACACGTTAAATTTAATTTCTATTTCATAGATGTGAATTATTCGTCTTTCAGTTCAGTTTTGCTTTTACTGTATGCCTGTATTCACAGAGACAAACTCCGGAAGGGGGGGAGGGAGGCAGAGAGAGAGAGGGATCATTTATCTTGCTTGGATGTGTTTAACACATATTCCTGAATTAAGCAAGATACTAACTTCATTTCCCTTCATTTCATTTCTGTTCTAAAGCTGAAACCTAGGAAAAAAGCCAGGTGGGAAATCTTGTCACCTCATCAAACCAAATTGCATGAGTTCATCTTGAAAGAAACAGTCATTTTTAACCTCCTAGAAGTTTTGGACTTTGGAAGGAAAAATGATGATGATGATTGTTATTTCTCAGGTTAGGGTTTGAGTGAAGCTTCAATAGACACCGAGTTGCCAGCGTTTCAGAGATCGGTTTTATTTAGTACATCCGAGAAGAGTTTGAACTCCTTTCTAGCGATGCCGCTGATTTATTAGCTAATCCTGATAAAAATGTGCCTCTGGCTACCTGGAAAAAAATTACTTTCTTGCCAGTAGTGATTAATTACTATTAAGTCAAAAAGCATGATAGGGCTTTGAAGGATGAGGATTGTGTTTGGCTTTTTTTTTTCCATTATTTTATTTCATTTTCTTTCATTTTTAATTTATTTTTTTCTTTTCCCTTCCCTAAATGCAGTCATGTGAAGCATAGTATTCACTCAGATCTCCTTATTTTGGCTTTGCTTTGCAGGAATAGGTGAAGAATTGCATAAAGATAGCCCAAGTTGGCTCTCAGGGGTAGGTTGGCAATATGAAACCCCAAGATGCTTTCCATAAGTGATGCATAATGCTTATACATTAATTGATCCATCACTCTCAGTTGATTTCATTCCTAATCCAGGGGATGAGCCTGTGGCTGTAGTATACCCTGAAGGGTTAATAGTGGGCTGTAGTTTATTTAAGTGTACGGAGAGCAAACCTTGGGTGTGGAGGGGGAGAAGGTGGGTTTGTGTTGGGAGGAGGGAAGGGAGACGGAATTAGCTTAAAGTAAAAATGTAGAAACCAGAGTAATTTTGGGTGTAAATTCATTGAAATGAGAGCACAGGATGTGTATTCTTGAAAATATTATGAAGAGATCCTATTGTGGTGCTCCTGTATAGCAGGAGGAAATAGAAAATTAAGAACCTAGAGTACAGGACTATGCCCCTCTCCCCAAAAAACTATCACAAAAGGAGAGTGAAGTCCCAGGTTCTCTCAGCAGCAGCCCTGGCTGATACCAGGCCAGATACCAGGGAAGAGACAGGGGAGCACAATTCTCTTGCAGACACGCGAAGAGAGAAAAGGGTACGGGGGAAGCATCGTGTGAGGGAAGGCGGGAAAGGCTTGCCAGATCCCCAAGAAAACAAGCTTTCATGGCACGAGCGTAGCTGCTGCATATTTCCCCCGTCCTCGCTTCTCTCCACACGGGGCAGGAACAGGCTCCTGCTGTGGTACTTTGCTGTAGGGCTGGGAAGAGGCTGTGTGCTGAGATCCACGGGTCGAAATCTACGGGGGCTGAGCCGACCCACCCATGCGCTCACACATACACACACACACACACACACACACACACGCACAGAGTTAACTAATCACACTTGAACAATTTAGCAAGCCATTCATTCATAACTTCCCCCCTTCTTATCTAGCAGTGGAGTATGCTTAAAGGCTGAGTTACTGGGAGACATAAAGGTTAGTGCTCTCAGGACAGCCATATTATAATGCATTATCTTTGAAGTCATTTAAGGCCAATTTAAGTGGTATTTAGTATAATATTTATGAATTAATGTAATCTAAATATAGGACTGTCCCCATAGGTTTAAACAGCCTTTTCTATCGAAGCTTGCTTGTACCCAAGGCCTGGAATGTGTTTTAATTTAAAACACACAGGTCTCCATAATATTCTATTTAAGAAGTCAGAAGAAATCAGCATTCCACACTTAACTGAGATTTACTGAAATACATGCGGGTGAGTGCACTTAAAGAGTGGAGATAGCGTGCAGTGGGAAAGCAAGAGTCTTCCATAGACCTGAGAGCTACAACATTCTTTCAGCCCTTATTTGGGGGGAGGGGGGGAGGAAGCACAAAGCCCCCAAAACCTCCTTGAAATCCACCATTGCAGTCCTGTGGTTAGGTTGGTGTTCCTACCTGACCCGAACCTCACTCGATAAGCATTCAATGCAGCTAGAAAAATGCAGTATGAAAAGAATAGTTCAGTTCTTTTGCTGCTTTACCTTCTCAAAAGTAGAGATAATTTTGAAATTTAAGACACCTCGGGGGTAGGTAAACAAGGCTTCCATTCATTATATTCTGTTCTGTTTGATTACAAAGATAGATGATAGAAAAATTAAAACCTTGTTAAGTCTAAGGATGTTTATGAAGGCTTCGGATATCTGAGAAATTCAAAGGTGCAATGAAAATGAGCATTCAGTTAAGATGATTTATTTCTATATATGTATAAATGTATAGATTTGTGTGTGTGTATACATACAGAAAAAAGAGATGTATACACATTCATGCATATAGCCTTTGGGAAATGGAAATTTAGTTGAAAAGAAGCACAACGCAATACAGGTGCTGAATAAACTCCTCCATAATTGAAACATAAGGCTTGCCTGGCTGAAAGCAACACATACAGCATTTAGTGTGGTAGTAAACCAAACAAGTTTTAGGGAGGTAAATGCACAAATAAACTGGAATAAAACAGAGGAGGCTTTATGCCTTAGGTCTAAAGAACAACCCCTTAAAACAATCAAAATGCAATTGGATAGCTTGATGGAAGAGAGAGGAAAAAAGCAACCCCCTGTACATTATAATCTCCCGTACAGATGAGCATGTATGTGTTTTGATAATGTCAAACAGATAGCCCAGATTGCTTCATAAATTAGAAGGCTATATGTTAACTCTTTTTTTCAGGGGTCTGGACATGGATTCTGGTTTATAAAAGCAGCTGCAGCCAGTTATGATGCTGTTGTTACGGTTGTGTCAGCATTTCCAATACAAACTCCAATTTTCTGGGATCTCTCGCTTGGCTGTTAAGTTTTGCACTGAAAGCTGTTCTTCAGCTAGCCCCACTACCATATCAACTAATCATCCTTACAAGAATGGATTTGTTTTAAAGTTACGTAATGCAGAGGAAAGAAAGAAATTAAAGTTTGTGTTTCTAGAGCTTTTGTTTCTGCTCTTACCTTTCCCCAGGTTAGACTTAGATCTCCTTCGTATTTATGGATTACTACTGTCTTTGTCCCTCAATATCTACATATACCAGTGCCTTTGGGCTTTTTAGGGAAGGAAAAAAAGGTACTTCTTTTTTTCTTAAAAAAACCCCAATATATTAGCGACAACAACAAAATTTCATAGTATTAACTTGGCCAAACCAAGGTTTTAATTAAAGGTGAATCAGAAACTTACTACTCTCTGAAGTATAACAACAGAAACAGGGGCCAGGGTTTTTTTTGTTTCATTTTATTTTTTTCCTGTATTCAGCCAGAAGAGATTGGGAACATCAGCACTCAAGTAGGGGGAAAAATTGAGGATCCTTGTCACCTTGGATGAAAAGCGTGGTTCATCTGGTCCTGTATCCTGCATCGGCCAGTGGCCAGTGCCACAGACAGGGCTTTCTTTAACAGAGGATTCAAATTGCATAGTATAATAAAAGCCAGGCAGCTGATGGAATAGTCTTTTGAAGAAAGTTGTCAGAGAGTATCTGGAAATTTTGCCTGGGTAAAGAGTGAGTGAGATTGCAGAAAGTGTCTTGTGCTCAACCGAAAAGTGGATTGTACCTGTCAAGGAGGGCAGGCAGAGGACTTTCTGTGCACGGTGGTCAAGAGCAAGGGACAGAGGGGGCTGGATGATCGAGGAGGGCCTCCCTTAGCCTTAAGAGCTGGAAATATGCAGCCACATTTTTCAGCAAGACGTCAGGGTGTTTTTTATCATGCATACCCTGTGCGCATGCATACCAGCCGCACTGACCCGACAGACCATAACGACACTAAAGGAGCTGTTACCGTCCCTCCCGTCAATCAAGTGTGAACCGAGGCGGGTTTATGCGACAGGCAGTAATGGTTCCAAGGGAAAAAAAGTGGGGGAGATGATCTAGGCTGTTGGGCCTCTTACCTGAATTTAAAACAGAGAGAAAGCATCAGATGCCCAAAGGCTCAGGTAGGTGTTGGCTATATCCTTAAAATAATATTCCATAAAAGCAGGAGGCTGCAGAGCTCAACATGACCTGCCCATCAAGTGCTGTCTGGTTTCTGCCCCACAAGAGTTTGCACTGGGCAGGTGAGGTGTTAAGTGAGCTAAGTTGAATCCTGTCCTTAACAACTAGTCTGGTATTTCATATATCCTAGCATCATCTTTACTTAGGGAGCGAAGGCCTGTTGCCTGCTTGTTGGGCAGAAGTCAGTGAGATTTTTGCCATCACGTCGGTGGGTTCATGTTTGGAAATCCTGGCACAGGCTTGAACTTATTCAGTGTTTCACATTCCCTTTCAAATTCTGGATTGTGGGTTTACATAACAAACCACAACACTTGGAGTTAATGCTACCGGCTTCTGCGCTTACTGGCTTGTCCCTTAACTTAGCTTTCCTTCTGTAAGTGAAACTAAAACTAAAACAAAGCTGAGGAACTGACAAAAGCCTGACCTCTGCCACATTTCTCACTCACTTAACTGCTCCACCGATGCCCGTATGACTGTTGCCGGGGTTTGTCATGGCGGACTGACCCTTATGTATTAAAATCTGCAGCGGAAAAAGGGAAAAATAATAACCATGGCGAGTTAAAGTTATGGCTTTTCTCCCACCGTCGCTTCCCTGACTGAGCTGGGGTATATATTATAGGGGCCTCTCGCTCTCTTTAACTCCTTGAGATGCATCGTTGCATTTTGGGGATCGCAGGATCTATTGAATCACTTTGTCTGTGCTGCATCGCTTGGTGTGGGTTGGAGTCAGGATGTCACCACAGATATTGCATTTGTTTGCTTTTGTCACCGTAAGCCACAGCCTGAATGAACACACAGGTGAATGCAGCTTTTAATGTGCATTCATTATATCCAACTGACATCCCCTCGAAGGAAGAGAGGGCTTATTATTGTCGCTCCTTAAAATAAAGATGGATGAGAGCTCTAAACCTCTCAAATAAAGTGCCTGACCATACGTAGTAGCTAAAAATAAATCATATACGGCCATCTATTCCATGTAAATGAATGGCAAGACATATAGATATAGACATTGTGTTAAGTTTGTCAAGCAGAAGCAGCCAAAAATATTGATCAAGGCAAGGGGGGAAAATTGATAATGAACTGGACTCCAAGAAGACTTTAATTGACAGTGACTTCTGTGAACCAGCTTTGGACAGTATATATAAACTGACCACGATGTAACTTTATTGCAATGCACTCTCCTTTAATTAATTGTCACCTTTGTTAAGACTGGCTACAGATCAAAGGTTTAGAGATACTTAACAGGTTCTTAGTAACAAACCCTTCAGATGCATTAGAAATATCCGACAGTTCAGCCAATGAGGCATGCAGATTTCGATCTACCTCACCCTTATCTGTTTATTTCTCCCTCCTTTGTTGAACATGAACAATCATTGTTTAACATTAACTATTTCATAGACGGCTTTGTTGGCAACGTTGATGCCTCCAGGGATATATCGTTGCGGGTGACAGGGACCGTCACTGTTAGGTGTCTCAAAGTATTTTGCTGCCACAAAGTTGCTTATGGTTTGATAGACCAAGATGCAGTGCAGACGCAGTTTGTAACACAGGCTATTCTTTCCCCTTTATATGGCTGAGGTCTGTAATTCCCTTATTTAAATCTGGAAAACATAAACCCACAAAGTCTGCATGAAAGGTGCAGCCGAGAATGAACTTTTCTGTGAGAAGTGCATACGCAGAGAGATAGAAGTGTGCCTGCCATGTTTGTATATCACACACACATGCAACCATTTATTATATGTGCATATTAATGAAAACATGCATTCAGTACAGACAGGCTGATATAGGTTTCCAGATAATTCCTTTCGAAAAGACAGTACAGAGATCATAGTCTTGCGTGAAAGTGGCAGGTGACTTAACAGGCTATTCCTGGAATTATATGCAGAGTTTAATAGGATACATAGCTGTTTGTTCATTATACTAATTTAATGATACAGTCACAGTTAATTAATCTATCTCTGGTTTATTTGTACATTGTGTCTGAGTCTCCAAAATATTTTAGAGGCAGCCCGGCTGACTTCCCAGTGCGCTGGGGCAGATAACTCTGGACATGAAGCTTCTTCAAACAGAATAAAAATGGAGCTTTGCAGATAGAGTTGGTCTGATGAGATCTGACTGCATATTTGGCCTGTTTCTAATTCAAATGCCTGTGTATATAATACACAGAGACTGTGTATGCACGCATGTATCGAAAGGGCAGACTTACATTTGCACATAGTTCCTCTCCTTTTCAGTCCCTAAGGATAGATTCGCATCACATAATATGCATCACTCACTGCAAATGTACACAAATATCTTTGTTGGATTCGGTAGCTTCTTGCAGGTAGATGTATAAAGCAGCATCAGCCTAATAATATCCCTATAAAACAGTGCTTCTTTCCTAGGATCCAGAGGGATGAAGGTTGTCAGAAGATCAAAAGATATATCACAGTGTGCTTGTAGAAATCCCCTGATTATGTTTCCTCTCTATAATGCTCTAATTCACTATTTGATCAATTGTAAAAGGGCCAATGCTTTAGGAGGAAAAAAAAAAAAGTATTCGGTTACTAGATGCTTGAGGGTGAGTGAAAATCACACCTAAAATTATATGTAGCAATACAGTAATGAGCTTATCAATACTTCTTTAAGGAATCTGACAGCCCTATAGGAGAGATTCAGTTCTGTGAGCAAAGGTCACAATATAGATATTGCTTATTAAGACTGTCGATAGCCTGGTTGACCAATCTAACCAGAGACTGTATAATGTACCTGTTGTTAACAGGCAGGGAGGAGAACTATGAAGAATTTACAGAATTGCCCACATGTAATATTAATAATATTGATTGATTCTAATAATATAATAAGGTAAAGATGCACTTCTTTGAAATGGTGCGGGGGGCGGGGGGGGGGAGAGAGGGAGATATCTTTGCTGAGTAGATTGAACTGGCTTGCACCTCTTTGAAAGCTAACCCAGAGAAAACTCAGTTTTCTTGCCTCTTGCAGGCAGGGGTCTGTTTCTGGCCCACTATTTCACCCGACCCAGACAGGAACGGAATACCTCTTTCTCTAGGATCGGGTCTTTGCCTGGCAGCTGTAGAGAAGCCCGGGACCTGAGAAACTCAGAGCAGCCAGGACCATTTTGGTCAACCAGTTCAGTCCCTGTCAGAACAGGCTTAATCCCAGAGAGCTCTTTTTCAACACAGCAGTGCAAGGGAAGTGCTTGATTTATTTTATTTTTTCACACCTTTAGCAGCATTTAAGAAACAGGGGGAAAAAGACGGTGGAAGTAACGTATATTCTACGATATGCATAATCTATAATTGACAGGTAAGGACTTTGCAGAGCAGCTACAGACCTGCTCCAAAGCCTGCTGAAGTCTTCAGGAAAACTCTACCTTGACTGCAGCAGTGTTTGGATTGGGCCCTAAGTTACGGGCAGTTCTGCAAGATACCGCTTGTTGAAGCAGGAATGACCGATAATACGTAATGTGACTGCCTTAAGGTTGTTACTCATCTAAATCCAGATACACAGACCTGCTTGCTTCTGAATTTCCTAACTACTCCCTCTTCAGCAATAGGCTGCCTTATCTAGGTATGCTAGTTCACTCCTTCCACTATACGATTCAGCTTGAAGTGTCTCGTTCCAGTTTCCGTATGGTAGTTTCGAGATGGTTTGCATTTCATTATGCCTTCTCTCAGTTTACAGGGCAAGTGTTTTTCTTTTGTGAGCATTTAATTGCTTTTAAAAGCGATTTATTTGATCGTATTCCATCTTCAATAATACATGGATGAGGATGCAATTTTTCACCCTCTTTTATAAAGATATATTGTTATTCAGTTATGCTATTCTGCGGGTTTTGTTCTGTTTTGTGCATGTGGAGGGAGTCTGGTCATTTTTTTGCTTTGTTTTCCTTCTTCCTATCTTTTTTTTTTTTTTTGGATTATGGATTTTTTTTTTTCTTTTAAGAAAAAGAAATCTCATTCAAGATACTGGCAATAAATGAGAAAAGTAGGAGTGGAAGTGAGGAATGGGCAAGACAACCAACAAAAATCCTTTGGCAAAGTCTTTAAAAGCATACCATTGCTGCATTTTTATTTGCAACAGTCTGGATCCAGCCAATTTTGATACCAAAGAAAAGAGTATCTTACAAATGATTTAACTCCAAGTTTAGTCATTGACAGAGAAGGGGGAAAAAAAGCAAGCTAACCCATAGAAACATTGGAATGAAATGCACATAAAGATCTTGCAGGAGATAAGGGTGATGATAGAGTGGTGCTCGGTTTTACATTCTACTATTGGGTTAGTAAAAGTTAACACCAAATTAAACAAAGAAATAAGTAAAAAGAAAAGCAAGCACTGCCATTCCTTCTGGGTTATTTGCTAGTGTCTAATACACCTCCGAGCTGCCCCTTTTAAATTGCTGCCTGTGCCTGCAGCTTCATTCAGAGGAAGGGCATTATCCAGTGGGTGAGGGCGGGCAGTGAGGACGCCTAGGCTCTAATCACGGCGTGGATAATTACTCACCAACAGTCTCTGATGGAGTCACTTAAGCTCAGTGCCTTCAGGCCTGATCTGAAACCTGTTGAATCAATGGAAAGATTCCCATTGGCTCCAGTGAGCTATTGATCTTTCATTTCCCCATCTTCAATATTAGGCCAGTTGGATCTAATTTTTTTTTTTTTTTAGAAGGGAGAAGTTAATGGCATAAATATGACATTTATTTTTTCTCAGTAAAGGTTTTGGTGCATCTCTGATGACAAATGTGTTACATCAGAGCCCCTTTCAGCACAGATCAGGAAAACATGCTTTCAAAAAACATGCAGCGGGGAGGTGGAAAATTAGCTTTGCTCATTTCACTTGTAAATACATATTTGTTCCTGCTTTTCCAAGAAAGGGTCAATGGCAATTTTGCCAGTTTTCTTTCTGTGAGTAGGATTCAGCCTTTGTAATTTCTCTGTCTACAGGAATATCATCATTCACTGATTCAGGATCTCGATTTTTTTTTTTCTTCTTTTAGTGAATCACATATATACTCTTCATTGTTATGGCAACTGAGGGAGCTGCAAAGCTCAAGGATTTGACGAAGGGCTGCATCCCACCTTTCTTCTCTAAGGGCCTGATCCAAACCTATTGTTCGCAATATGATTTGGATCAAGCCGAAGGTATCTGTCTTCACCGGGTCAGTAAAAAGAGCAAGTTCCCTCTAGACAAGTGTACTCCTGCCCTCAGTATGGGCAGATGGAATTGGCAGTCGTTGTCCATTTGCTGAGGACCGACCCAACACTCTCTGAAGTCAATAGTTAGACTCTGACCCAGACTCACAAACAACAGACAGACACCATGTGAATCCTTAAGCAGCGATGTGAACGTCCCTGACTTTGGCAGAGCAAGGTAGCCCAGAAGGGAGTTTTCACTGCTGCTACCCAAGAAGTAGCTTATTGTGGGAAATAAACAAGATTCCAGTAACCTTAATTATCCAGCCACAGCAAAATTAATTTAGAAACCTTCTCATTTAAAAGGGGGGTTTCCGGTGATCTCCTGCAGCGAAGATCTGACAAGCAAATGAAGCACCCTCCCTGTTTTGTTTATTTTATTATTTCAGTTGCAGTTTTAGTTAGTTCATCAATAGCAACGTATGGGGGGGGACGCTGTGTGTTGTGTGTCCATCCCATCTGTACTTATGTCTTTCATGAAATAAACGGAGGAGCTGGAGTGTGCATGTGTGTACGTGTGTGTGTGTGTAGAGTCGATTATCTAACCCCTAGTCTATTTGAAATCATCACAGTGCACTCAAGTCAATGATATTCTGTCAAAGGTGGAGAGGAAGCGTGCGTGCCGTGTGAGTGTGTGAACGTGATGCTGTTTGATTGCCTGAAATCCAACTAAGTCTCAGTTTCAAAGGCCTGGGGGCGGCAGGGAAAGTATTTGTTTGTTTAATTATTTATATATTTACTCAGCTTTACTGACAGTGTTTGCAGATGGGGAAAAAAAAAAAAAAATGAAGAAGGAATGTTGGGTTCTTGTTTGGAGGGGAACGTGTGTTGTATTAGCCTCAATCTGTTCTCCCATATAACGGCTGCTTTGTGCTGTTAAATGATCATTTGTTACTGACCGGCTCATTGAAAAAGGCCAGAGAGGTGCTGGTAGAATTAGATTTTACGAGTTTATTTATAAAAGGAGTTGCACAATAGGTGTGTCATTCCCCTGTCTTCTCCCCAATGCTGATCCAGGGACAGGACTTCTGGCAGCAGCTTCCTAAGCGAAAAAGAAATAGCCGAGCCACCAGCGAGCCCAGAGACCATGCTCCGTGCTATCCGGCAAAAGACATCGGTCCGATTGTCGGGCGAGCAGCTCGCTCCCCAGGCTCAGTTCTCCATCGCTGGCCCCTGCGTTTGCTTTCCAAGTGCTGCGCCTGGGATCTTGCTGGTTGGCTTTGCGTCCAAGACCAGCTCCTCATCCTCCCTTCCTGAGCTTCCTTCCCTGGTTGCAGGAGCAAACGTGTGTGTGTGGACCACAAGCTCCGACCTCTCCCAACAGTCAGGTCCCTTCCCCAGGTGCCGCTCTAGGCTCACTGCCCATTCCCCACAACGTCCTTCTCAGCCTACCTGTTCTAATGAGTCGTTTATTTTCCATAGCCAACCTCTGCTGCCACAGACCTATTTCCCCGGCTCTCACCATCGCTGTTCACACTCCTCTTCCCCGGTTCAGCTCTGCACCACCGTTTTGCCCTCGTGCTGTTGCTGGCTGTCACCCCTGTAGAGAGCACTTCACCGGTTCATATCGCGAGTCACCACTCTGATTCTCTCAGACCACATTAACTATCTCTCCTCTCCTTTCTCAGCTCTTCCCTGAACAGGGTTTAGGAAAAGGGAGCCATACCGCCCAAGTATTTTCAAAAAGAAAAAAGCCATGGGTGGTAGCAGAAAGACCCACACCCACAAAGTATACACGCATACACAGATACACAAACATACGTCTTTCTGTACATAAACTACTGAGAAGGTGGCTTTTTTTCTTTTGAGGTTCAAAGCTCGATGTCTTTTTTCAAAGACTAAAAAAATAAAACAGTGCAGTAAGTCTATAATTTCACCAAGGCAATTGCACCTTTTTTTTTAACTTTTCTTGTTTCATTAAATCAGCAGCAGATTTCTCACACCTGAACAAAAATCCTGCATACATTTTCCTCTGAATTCTTAAAATCGTGATCTTATTCTTAACTATTCCTGGCAGTCCCTTCTGGGACTACAGTTCAGCTTCTTGCAAAAATATTTTCCCCTGCTGTTTTGAAACATAACTACCCCTCAGCTCCATGACCCTTCTCTAGCAACCCCAAATTAAAGGAAGAAGGCAAAATAAGCCTTTGATGTAGTGTTGCACCAGAGTCTTCTTCATTCAGAGGCAGGTAGGAAGGGATTAGGAGCCTATTTCTAGCCCAACCCTCTTACTAACCTTTGTGTCCTGACAGATCCCGTTCCTGGACCTTGCTCTTCCTCAGTTTGCTATGTGTAAAGAGGAATTTATGATAACCAGCTTTGCAAAGAGCTTTGTGTGTATTTAAGGTAGAAGTCGTGCTGTAGCTTTAGCGATGATGGTCTAAGGTTATAAATGAGACAACATTTGTAAGGAGAGGTAATATCTTTTATTAGTCCAGCTGATATAGCTGGGAAAAAAACGACAGACTTCCTTGTGTGCCTGAAAGCTTGTCTATTTTTTCCAACTATATCAGTTGGTCTAATAAAAGATATTACCTCTCCCGGCAAGCCTTGTCTCATTTGAGGTGTAAAGCATGTAGGCTGATTATCTAGGCCTGTTTTTTGTCTGTGTTGAGGTATTAGACGTTTCCTCACCTAGGTGGCCAGCGGAAAAGCAGCCCGGGTTGGTGTCGCCTTCTCTCACCTTCTGTCATCAGCAGCAGTGGCCGTCTCGTAGGCATTAAGAGGCACAGAGAAGCTCTGACAGTCCCTATTTTCTGATCCTGGAGATGTCCATCCTTTTTTGCTGTTCTGCTCCCTTATGAAGCACCACATGCCCTCTCCTCACCTCTGTGACTGTGATTTATTTATAAAATTGCTGCGCGTATGTGTGTGTGCATGTGTGTGTGGGCAACCACACAAACATCCCCAAGCTGCCGAGCAAGCTGATGAGCATTTTCTAATGTATTTAGCAAGTAATAATGCAAACCACAGGCAAAAAGTACAACAAGAAGAACAGGTAAAATACTTAAGCCAGGGAAGACTTAGGAAGGAAGGGATTTTTCCCTCAGGTACAAATAAATTGCAGCCCCCTCCATGTCTGGGAGAAGCATTTGGGGGTTTTTCATTTGATTTCATAAAACACAGCTGAAAATACTGAGCAGCTGAAAAGAATCCAGAAGCAGGTAGAAGCTTTTCAGACGCGGCAAAATCCTACTCGTATGCATAAGACAGCAGTAGTCAGAGGACAGCTATTACTTATGCTTGGCTTTACTACCAGGGAAAGCATCGGATCATCTATTCAGATCAGGATAGTCAGCTATGCCAAAGGTTTAATCAAATATTAAACATGGTCAGTAAACTTAAACCAACGTTGGATGTGCAGGAGTTCTGCACCTTTTCAAGCAAGCACTCTTAAGAGGAGAAACTTTTCTCCCATCTCTCTCTGTTTGGGATTTTTCGTGTCTGGAGGGATCCTTTTTTCAGACAGGGATCCACACTGGTCTATGTCTTGGTAAATACATGTGCATGTGGGTGTTTGCATGTGTGTCTCCTACCTTGTCAAGTAGAGACTGAGTTGTTTTCTTCCTGCAAGTTCACATCTTTCTCTCTCAGATCATTTCCCGTACGCTTCTAATCGTTCACCCCATACACTTTTCTGTGTCCATCTGTCACTCTCCAGATACAATCCTTTCTCTCTCTTGGTCCCTCTCATATTGATTCAACACACCTAGAAAGGCGAGTGCATGTAGATGTGTATATGTACGTATTTGTAAACCCATGCAGGTAGCTGTGCCTATCTGGTTGCTTATTGCTAAATAATATCCCTACAAAGCCACATCTGTCTCCTTCCTATATACGTTTGGGCTGTATTTACACCATCCAGCCCTTATTTTTTCTGACCGGGGCCGCTCAGAGGTAGAACATTTTGCAGGACTTATGGTTTACGATGTTACCTCTCCCTTCTATTATTCATTCTCTCTGATTTTTATCTAATCTCCCTTTGATTGTCCTGGTGCAGCTTAAGAGACAAAGTGAATTTTTATTACATCATCAATATAATCTCCAGCTAATCAGCATCTGTGTGCATTACCATGCCCCCTTTGGCTTTTCATCTGTGTCCATAAATAATAAGAATAATAATCGGGCCTGGTTTTGTGTGCGTGTGTTTATGTGTGTGTGTGTCGGTATCAGGCGGAGAGTCACAGCTGCACTTTTTCATTTCAGCCAGCTTGTTTTAGCAACATTGGACCCAGCTTTGTGCAGATTGTCTTGACTATTGCCCAGATTAATTTCCTGGTGCCCAACGCTTAAATCATGGAAACAATTAAAGCCGATGAATCCATACACATCTTCTCGCAGCGATTGAACTTTGCTGTTAACTTGTACACACATTTCCATGGTGTTACAGGCAACATGCCCAGTGCCAGCGGAGTGTGGAGCAGTTAACATACCTCCCTATACGGGTGTTTAACCTCTAAATTTTTAGTGCGCACTTGCTACTCTTTCTTGGTTAGGATGATAGTACATCGCATGTCTTTGAATGGGAAGCTCGGAGACCAGATTTTTGGCTTTTGGTTGCTGATGTTTTTCCACAGCTTGCTGTGTAGCACTTAGCCTGCCACACAGATCCACAAATTTTGCAGAGTTGAGCTCCTATACATTTTTTTTCTCCTCCCTTTCCATCTCCGGAAGAACAATGACAATAATACTTCCCCATAAAGTAAGACTTGTGCTGTACTTTGAAATTCTCATCCTCTGTACAGATGTCTTGTGCATTTTAAACAGAATTGCTCTGCTTTGTCTTTAAAATACCCTGCTTTGGCAGAGCAAGGCAATGGCAGTGGCTCTCTGTTAAGCAGGCAGACTTCAGGTTGCCTTCCCAGCGGCTCAGGGTGAGGCTCGCATCCGATACACAAACTGTAACGCTCGGGTCCCATCCTGCAATGCCAGGATTAGTCCTTTCCGAGTTGTCCAAGACTGATCACAAACACTGTGCCAGAGTTCAATCCGATACGACAAAGTCTTCAATAAAGAAGTCACATACACTCATGGACAAATTTTAGACCGATGAACTAAACAGCAGCGAACCCCTTGGGAAAGGGCCTGTATCTCTTCCAGATGAAATGTAGTTATGGTATAGAGCCGTCCATCCAGCAAAGTGTGCACTTAATTCATATCGTGGAAAGCCTCCCAGAACGCAATAGATTCTTAAAGTTGAGCAGGTGCTTAAATGCTTTGCTGGATCCGTGGAAATCTGCAGTTCAGATGAAATAATTAAGCGTAGGGGTGTTACAGAAGCCAAGTGAAAAGCATAATTCTGTGACTCAGAAATAACATTCTATAGCTGTGGCAGAACACTGAAATCATGAAAGAAACACCATGTACCTTGAACACCGTGCAGCGTGGCTCGGGCTGAGACCCTTCCTATATTTTGAAATATTTCCTTCCTGATTTTTTTTTATGGACAGTTTCTGATTAGATTTGGCCTGGGAATGGGATTTGCTCCAAGCAAAGAGAAACACAGAATATTTTCAGTTCTCATCTTCAGTTTTCTTTTTTTATACCAAACCCTTTACCCTGGCCCCTCCAGCTCACTCCCTGTTTTGACAAACCAGCTCATTCATCAGATGGGAAAAGAGGAAGGGGTGAACAGGAATATTTCTGGTTGCTTCTGTTTTGCATGATATAATCCCCCTCTCCGCTTCGCACCTCCGTAAATAGGAGCTCCGATCTGAAATTGGTCACAGTTTATCGCACTCAGGACTAGACCAGATTGGGTCCTGAGTCTCTGTCAACCATGTAATAAAGAGACCAGAGTTTTACACTTTAGACAGATAAAGTTGACACTTTATAAACCACCTCTTGATCTTCCTGGACCCATTATTGTTTTGCCTTTTAATTTTGGAGGTTTATTTGCATGTGTATTACTAGGCCTCTCTTTATTGTTTCACTAGTTATTTACGCCCTCTTGCCCCTCCTTACACCCATTTTTGCCCAGCTTCCACAAACCCAGCAGCTAAATGCCGTGGGCAGGTATGAAACCAACATCATTCCCGGATAAAAATCTACGTTGAAGGATGAAGAGCATCCCCCGTTTGTAACTGGAAGGCATGAAAAAGAACACATCACTTATCTGAATTTGCTGTTCATCCAAGCACTGTTTATGGAGATTTACAGTACCTTGCCTGTGCAAAGAGCTCTATTGCATGGTGACTGCTGGAGGATTTTAGGTGGCGGTATTAGCTGAGGTATTAAAAATGCATCGGAAGGCACGGGGTGGGAGATTAGTTGGATAGAAAGACCCATGAATGAAGGGTTAATTACATTCAAAGAGGCCATCGTATGGAGCAGAAGAGGCAATAGGTTTCTTTTCTTCAAAATTTACTAAATAGCTGGAAACATGGTTTAATGAATTTTAATGGGATCTTTCTGAATCCTATGCATATTGCATCTGCTGACTGTAGGAAGTCAAAGTATTGTTGAAAGGGAGGGTATTGCCCTACTTTAGGTTTCACAGTTCAGTATTTAAAAAATATTCTGCAACAAGCACTTTATTCAATATATATTTTTCAGCTTATTTAATTCCCCCCCTTGCAAGCGGAAAAGACTTTCAGGATCTGTGAGCCCTCAATACCATAGATTATTCTACTGTTATATAACACGTGCTTTACATTTATTGAGCCATCTTGTGCCGTCAAGATAAAGGAGGCCTTAGTATTTTTCCCTGCTTAGGAGCCATCTACGAAGACGTGGTGATGAATTGTGCTCTCAGTTATACCCATGTAAATCTAGAGAAACTGACTCCTGTGAATTTCTTCCAGGATTACTGTGATATGAATGAGATCAAGGTTTGGCCCAGTATGGTGGGAGAAAGAAAGGAGAGAAAGACCCATAGTTCTCTTTTTGTCTTTGCACTGTGTATGGGCTGGGCTGGGATCGTGTGGGGTCCAGCAGGGGCAGCAGAAAAGCCAATCTGTTTGACTCCGATGCAACACAAACGAAATATTTGCACTTCAGAGGGAGCGGGTCATTTAGCAGCACGTCAGAAATCTTGACTGCAACATCTTCATCATGTTGATTAGCGGTGAGCCAGCATCATCTTCTGCCTCAAAATCAAAGGGAAACTGAGGCAGGGCATGTAGTGAGCCTGTCTCAGAGCAGCTGTGCCTGGCTCCTGCCCATATTTTTATGTCTACAATCACCATGTTGAGGTTGCCCATTGCCTTGGTAACTTGAATTTTCTATGTCGCTCTTTCTCAAAATGCCAGGCACCCTCTCAGACAGCTGATAGTATAAGGCTGCCCTACTTTTCATTAACCTGGGGCCCAGTTCTCCTCTGGGGTACAGACAGAGTTGCTGAGACCCTCTCAAAAGAGGCTTTGAGGTTCCCTTGAAGCCAGCAGGAACTGACAGGGCTTAACACTTTGCAGAACTGTGTTTAGGTCTGTTGAAGGAGAAAAACTGCCCTGTTTTAACTGCAGCAGCATGACCAGGATGGCAAAACATCTCTATTAGAGGCATTACGATACCTGTGTAGAAATGCTTACACCGACATGTAAATACACACATGCACACACAAATAGCAGAAGGGAAGAAAAGCATGCGGGCATCAGGCATTTTTACACCTGTATGGCTGTGCCCACCCGCCAGGGTCTACTGGGATAATGTTTTCCATGATAAGGTAGCGTTACACTGGCTCAGGGCTGCGCACCTGGAGGTTATCCCAACGCAGGAGTCAGAGCTTCCTAAAAGCAGAGACAACCTCAGATCTGGATTTGGAGTGAGACTTTCCAGACTGAGAAAAGCAGGAGGACTTTGCACCCAGACTTTTGTAAAGAAGCCAGACAGGTATTTAAATGCACTTCTGCAGGACTCGAGACTGCACCTTTCCCCGTATGGAGTTGGTGTTGCTTTTCCCCCTTGTCTCCCCGTCCCTCCCTCATGTGTTTCAGATCTTTCTCTCCTTACAAGCAGACAATGTGATGCCTGCTTGAATGGCACAGATAAGTTAGCCATGCAGCTCGGAGCACCAGCCCTAAACCACCTAGCCTCCCTTTGATCTGAAATCAAAACAAAAGACGTCGGCATCAAAACGATCCTTTGCCAGGTAACGGTTACTTTGTACGTGTTGCCTTAATTCAGCTGCAAGGAGCTCTCATCTCTTTGTATCGTGCCCAGATCTGCGCTCGTCTTAATACTTTATCAATGTGCCAGCAGGCTGCTTCTATCGTGGATACAGCTGTGCAGAAGCTGTCAGCATTTTTAAGTAAAGCGTTAAACAATACTTCAGGTGACAGCAAATTGTTATTTCCTTACCCCCCCCTCCAATTCTTCCCTCTTCCCCTCCCTCGCCAAGCCCAGATGCTGAAGCCCTTATTTTTATGTCAGCTTCGTGCTCAAATTATACAACCCAAATGCGTTTTCCCTTTTTTTTTTTTTTTTCCTCCTGATGGGAGCCGTTCTCTCTCTAAGGGGTGGAGAAAGAAAGGCACAGAAATCCTTCTGAGGAGCTGCAGACAAAATGAACCTGATGATCAAGCAGCCTGTCTTGGTGGCTCATTCCCTTTCTGTTTCAGGTGAGCTGCTGGGGTGAGCCCAGAAAAGCCACCCACCTCGCCTGGGTACTGCCATGAGGACAGGCTTTGATTCGTAGCCCTATCTAGGCTTTTAACATACCGTTACGGTGTTGTTGAGAGCTGGGAGTTAGGAGAGATGCCTTTTTTTTTCCTAGCTCAGCTGTTGGTTTACTCCGTAGACGCTGAGCAAGTAATTTCTAGAGAAAAATTAAAACTGGCTGTCACTTTTTTTAGTGCCTACTTGTTTTGCATGCTTGTTGTGTACATGCTTTGGGGAGGGGGGGTCCCTACTGCAATTGGCATTTCAAGCTGGACACTGTAAATTAGGGATTAATTTCAAAAAATCAAGATTCTTAACTTGTCGGCATTGCGTTTCTGATGCTAGCTCTACAAAAGTGGATAAATAAAACTTACCGGTGAAGAACTTACTTTGAGATCTTTCAGAAAGTTAACAAATTGACATTCACTTGAAGTATCAGGGATCAGACCTTGTTGGACTTGCACATACTGTGTTAACAGATATTTCCTAACAGGCAGAGCTTTACCAGATCCTTGCTCAAGGGAATCCAGCCTGTTTTGGTGAATAATAATCAAGCCACCCCAATTTTTTTCTTCTTTTTTCTCTTCTCCGGAGAGGGGCAGTTACTGAGGCACCGGTACCTGAGAACAAACTTTACTCCTCCTCTGACTCCTTCAGCACTGACCCTCTCCTAATAAATCAGCTTGGATTTGATATAGGCAGGACCAAGGTCAGCCTAGCTTGACTCTCGCTGTCTCTTCAACACACCAGATACAATGCTGCCACATTGTGGCTCGTTCCTATCTGTTCTGCCGCACACACTCGCCCGGCGCTCGGATCTTGCCGGAGAGCATCCTGGCTTTCTCTCCAGGGAGGACTCATGGCACTCCCAACTCCCACACTGCACGGTCGGGGATGTCACCCAGCCCCACTTGCCTCCCCAATAGGCAGAGACCAAAAAAAGACCCCCCTGCCAGTGGTTATAAATTACAAGCCCCTTGCGCGCTCCCGTAGGTTGTCTCGCGTAGCTGCTGGGGCTTTGTACAAAGACGCTCCGAGTTGGAAGGGAGGTTGTAGGAATGCCAAACTTCATTCCTCTGATAGACACCTCCTGCTTTATGTTTTAACCCCCTTGCCGGATCCTTAGAGAGGTGGCTGATCTTTTTGGTGCAAGGAAAATATACTCATGAAAATGCAGGCAGGATCAGGCCGCTCTTTCCCTAAACATCCCTTCTCTTTATTGGCTGTCAAGTTTTTGATTCTCTTTATTTTTTCTCCTACTGCTTTTTTCTTTATTTCCTTCCTTCCTTTGGGGAAAAGAAAAACACACACACACAAAACCACAGCAGGGCAGGAAATTAAACCTTTCCACAAAGATGCTTTGGTAAGATGCCGGCTTTTCACTCATTTATTTTGCACTGATTATTTTTTATAGGGGAGAAAGGAAGGAGTGAAAGCAAGGGATGTGACAGAGAGGGCAACTGAGTAGAGAAAAGCAAGTCCTTTAATTTATTTGGAGAGCTCTGCCGTAGGTTGTTTTTTCCCCACACACATGAGAAAACCAGAAGAGCTTTAAAACCATCAGCAACACTCACATGAATTAAACGCCAGGTGGAACTGCTCCCATTTTCCTGGATACGATAAGGATAATGGCTTCCTCCTGGTGTGATTCTCCCCATTTCCTCCTGGTTATGCAAGTCTTAGGTGTACTGCAACACCACTAGGCGTTCCAAGGCTCCTTTTAATTCAGGAAATCAATTAATTGCTTTATACCGAAAGGTTGTTTCAAAATAAGGCCATAACATCCCCCTCAAATCCCTCTTGCTCTTTTAGGGTGATATGAACCATTACAGCCAGGAAGCACTGGATGTCTCTGGTTCCCCGTTCATCCTCAGTGCCCCCCAGACTGCGTGGTTTGCCTCCGTGCAGTGAATCCTCAGAGACGAGCTGGCCCTTGGGGATATTGATATCCAAAGAGCAGGAGGGCAGTGCCAAGAGTTTAGGAACTTGCACTTTAAAATAATGCAAGAATATCAAGGATTCCAGTCGCTATTTCTGGGAAAATATGCCTCAGACAAGAAGAATCCAGTGCTCGTCAATGGAAGTGTCTTACCCTTCCTGGAAACAGGCTTAGATATTGAGGTTGGCTTTTCATGTTCAAGTGCGGTAACACACAGCTATGCCTGAGTCCCTGCAAACCCCAACCATCGAAGGCAGGCAGGGAACTTCCCCACATCTCCTGCACAGCATGGGGTAGCCCAAGGGAATGAGAATGGAGAAAACTCTCTGTCATTTCTCCATCTCTCCCTGGTGGCTATTAGCAAAGGATACACCTGCAGTCCTCGTGCTGCGCAAACACTGCCAGACACCTCATGGTGTATCTGGTACAAGGTTTAAAGCTTCTTATTCAGAAAGACTCCACAACCCTGAAAATAGTATGTTGTCTGCGGTGGCTTGGTTTTGTGTTCCTACTGGCATAAGATCACAAGCAGGATTACACGTTGCCTGCTCTTACTGAGGGAGAGGGACAACCTTAGAGTGAAGAATGTTGTTATTAGAAGAACAAACCTAGTGAGGAGCAGGAGAATGTGGCAGAAAAAGAGTCGTTTAGTAACTAGAGGAGTGGAACTGGGACTCCCATCCCCAGATACCTGGTTAAAGTCAGGCTACTTGTAACTCTGATTGAAACAAATGACTGTGGGTCTGTTCCAGGGAAGCATTTACTTGGACGTTTTGCTGTTTCAAGACCTAATTGCTTATTTACGTACCTTTTGTTTGGGGCAAAGTTCTGTGACTCAGTTTCCTGAGCTGCAAAGTAAGCAAGGTAATAAAGCCATGTCTGGAAGGGTAGGATGCAAAGTGTAATTCACATTTGTAAAATAATTTAGGTGTTTTGAGGAAGGGTCACTAGAAGGGCTGAATAATTTAAAAGGCCATGGGAGATCAATGCACAGCAAAAGACATGGGGTTTGCTAATATTTTTTAAAGCACAAGAGAACATTAGAAAACAGACTGTAATTTTAAGGTCCTTAGATTATTTTCTTGCAGTTTAGCTCTCGATGCTTTTTTTTTTTTTTTTTTCTTTTTTCTTTTTTTGGTAATTGTGATCACATTTGTATTATATTTTTCCAGCAAAACCTGAGATGAGATCAGGACCCCACTGTGCTAGATGCTGTATAGACACATATAGATCTACTATATTCCAAATGCACACAAACAAGCACACATCCAGTAGGAGAAAAGAAGTGCCAGACTCTGATCTAATAGGTTTGGTTCCTAACCCTGAGTTGCATTGAGATTAAGACTCAGATCCTTAAAGGCACTTAGAGCCCAACTCCCATTGAAATCAATGGGTGTTAGATACCTAAATAGCTTTATGGATCTGAGCATAAGTGACATATCCAAGGGCAGAGCAGCAATCTACAACTGGGTTGGGAATTAAACACAGATTATACAAGTCCCAGTCTGATTTCTTAATCACAAAATCATCTTTCCTCTCCATATTTTGTGCAATAAATCCCTGGCATTCACATCACAACATGGATACCTAAAGCCCATCCCATAAAATCACTGGAAACCTGCAGTGACAAAAATGTTTTTCCTCAGACCATGTCCAGCTACAGACACACCAGTACACTTTGCCTGCACTTGGGGTTGGCTTCTGCTCTCCCTTACACCATGGAAACTGCTATGGCCTTCACAGTTCCCTCCCTAGGTTTACACCCAGGTGACAGAAAGCAGAATCCAACCCAGAGCTACAAGTTCAAACATTTTTCACCTGGCTCCAGGGAGGGGATGGATTAGACAAACTGAACTTTCTGAAAAGATCAATATGGAACATCTCTTTCAATTACTCTCCAAGGTACTAAGCCTGTGAAGTCGGTTATGGTGCATTTATAAATCTTTCCAGGAGGGGCTGTCTGACATCCTCCTCTTCCACCTTTACTCCTCTCGAGCAATCCCTTATTGCCTGGGATGGGCTGGCAGGGAAACCTTACTCATAGCGACTGGCAGGGAAGGATGAGGCCCGAGCCTCTCAGAATCAGGACAGATGGGGACCTTTTTGATCTCCCTTCCCCAGACACTAACATTCACGTAATCAGAGACGCAGCTACAGAACAACAGGAGGGGCCAGATCCAAATCTTGAGAAAGCCACTGCAAAGTCATCAGGGCCAGAACACATTTCAGAAGCTGAACATGTGCATTTTGCACTCCAAAACGATCACAGCCCGGACAGATTGCTAGTTTAGATGCAGTTATATAGGGGGATGTGGTGGGGGAGCCCTTATGCCGATACAGCTCCTTCAATTCATGGAACAGGTTTAAAGCCTACCCAAAAAATTATGCTGAAGATGTTGATTTAAGTTCAGTCATCTCCTACAAGCCTGCTGGCTCCTCTCTGATACTGCGGGGTTGAAGTGAGAATTTGGAGCATGCAGGGAGAGTTTTCTATAGGACCATGAGTCACTGTATCGTAGCTGTGTTTTTCTGTGCATTTACCTGCCAGGACGATAGGAAACCTGCCAGTTAAAAGAACATCAGGGTCACTTGAGGTGTAATCTGTGCCCCTAACTCTCCCTTTCCGAACACCCCTGCTTAAGATCAGGCTGTCTAGAGTTTTGTTTTGTTTTCTGTCTTGGTGTCTGGTTAGGACCTTCTCTAGAAGCATTAGCTGAAAGGCAGTAACAGGCTCGGGCAGCAAATGCTGTGAGTGTTTAATACGTATAAGCTATTTAGACGTTGCTTCAACAAGGCTGCAGGATTAATGCATGTTAATTCCCATCTTCCAAATCCTACCGCGGACCAAGCCGAAAGACACCACTGCCGGGGGAACTGGCTCCATTTCTATGAGGCTGTTTCTTTCCTGTAGGGTGCAGTGAGCCAGCTTTTGGGGTGCACCCCAATGCCCAGGGTGAGCCCACGGCTCCCCTTAGGGTGAAAGAAAATCCATGCAATGGTGTAAAGAGACCAAACAGAGGCAGGGCAGCTCAGCCTCCTCTCTGCACTAAATGCACCCTCCTGCTTCAAGCGGCGTGGTCGCATCTTGGGATTGCTTTGGCTCTGGGCTAGAGCCGTCCCCCACGTCACCCCTGTTGGGGCTGGGAGCCCCCCCCTGTGCTGGGTGCTGCACAGATGGGGGACAAAAAGATGCCTCCTGCCTCAAGGCGCTGGGACACCGAGCAGGGGACGAGAGACAGCAGATGGATACCGGCAGACGGGGGAAGTGTGAGGAGACGCTGAGACGTTATTCGGCACCGTGGCTGGCAGCCATCTCAGCGGCCCAACTGCTCCAGGTGCCCGGGCAAGAGCCAGGGGTGAGGAAGGGCTCGGCGGCAGCCGGGGGGATGGCTTTCAGTCTTGGCTAATTAACCCGGCAAACGTGACAGCCACCCTGGGATGGCTCCCACCGGGTCCCTTCTTGCCTTTCCAGCTCTTCTTTACGCCAGTCTGAGAAAGGGCAGGAGGGAGAGGTGTCCTTGGGTCTTGGCCACTCGGACAGGAGGGTGGGGGAGATACGTGGGTGGGAGGATCTGCTTTACCCACCTATCTTCACACGGTAGACACCTCTGCAGCCCTTTGCCTTTGTTTTTAAGGAATCAGGAGTTACAGATGTACACCAAGAGGATGGGGCAGGGAAGAGGAGGGAGAGGGTAGTGTGTGAGCAAGGCTGCAAATACAGCTGGGGAAAGCGTTTTTCCTCCATTTCTTTGCTTCAAGATGACCAAACCCTCAGCAGGTAGAAGGGTGAAGCTCTCGCTTCTCCACCCACTGAGGATTTGGCCCCGTGAGGATAGCCAGAAGGGACATTTAAGCACCGAGGTGTCATCCTTTCCCCACCAAGCCTGGAAGCCGTGGCAGCCCAGAAGACATCCTCTGTGCCTCCAGGTGGAAATAACACTGCGGGGCGGCAGCGGGGAAGGCACTTCAGAAGCAGCTGCTGATTACGGCGAGTAAAACTGTCCATAACCTGATCCTAACTGCAGGATCAGTCTGCAGCGTGGTTGAAAAGGATTTGGCATCCCCGGTGACAGCATTCGGTATAAGTGCCAGCCTTATTTTAACCCAAATGGTGCTGTTAATGAGGGGATGTATAGGAACCGAGGAATATTTGCATGCAGTGACTGTGTAAGGATTGAATCGTTCGGAGTGAAATTCCTAGTGTGAGACAGCTTTGGTACATGTTATGAAGAATTAATATTTATAGACAGTCTTAGCTGGGAATTTCTATATGGAGGTACATTTGCATTTTTGGAAAAAAACTTTTTATGAACTTTTTTTTTTTTCTGACTAAGTAGAAATAACTTGTTGATATACAGCATATCAGACAAAAGCGTGTTACTGTCACATTTACAGATATTTGAGCAAAGGGCATCTGAGAGATGTATTTTTACATCATAGCGGTAACATTATCTAGAAAAAACAGAGACATGCACATGACTACATTAAAGATTTAGGGCTCTATCCCGATCCGTTTAAGTCAATGGGAGTTTGTCACTGATTTTAATGGAAGCTAGATAGGGGCTTATATGCCAATGTAATGCAGCTGCTAAGGAATAAATATCGACACAAATGGGTCAATACATTGGTGTCTTTTAAGTGCTAGACCTGTACTTTGTGATACCTATTGTAATTTTTTTAAATGTTCATTGCAACTGCAGTGCAGCCATCCTGCTGCTAAAGAACAGGCCGTGGAGGGGACCAGTATTCATTGTGTAGTAGTGACACCTTCAGGTCGCTACCAAAACCAGTCCCCTCTGTGCAAGGTGCTGCACATGCATGTGTGGAGAAAGAGAGCTCTAGTGAGAGATTTGATGACTTGACCAAGGACATAGGGCACATCAGTGACAGAGGTGGCTGTGAAAGCCAGGGACTGCAGCGCCAAGGAAAAATCAGATCTACGGACCCGCAAACAGTTAATGAAGTCTGGCTTGGGACGTTTGGCATACTTTTTACCTGTGGGGCAAGAAAAAGAAAAAGAAAGAAAACCAGAAGTTTAGATTAAGCTCAAATATTAATTTGTTTTATTTTCTAAGTAAAAAACCCCAAAATCTCGAGGTATTTTACTTTTGGGAACTTTCATGCTGGGGCATCTTCTATACTTTTCTTAAAAAAATAATAAGAAAAGCAAGTCCTGGCTATTTAAGAAAAGAAATTATTCCCACAGATAAACTTTTTTTTTAGATAATCAAAGAAAATGTTTTGACTTTATCCTTTTTATGTCCTGCTTGAAACAACTTGCCAAATTTCCTCCAAATCTGTGAACAGCTTTCCTTCCTGCCAAGCTATTTTTCCTCTACAAATATCAGCTGACAAAAAAATCGTGCAAGTCTAGTCATCAAGCTAACTGTCTGCTCTCAGTCTCTCCAAACTAAGCAAAAAGTAGACAAAATAGAAAAGAAATTAGGAAAGAGCCAAAGAGGCCAGAACAAAAGCAAAAGGATTTTGTCTTCTCTTAAAGCGGCAGCCTGGAGTAAGGGGATATTACTCCGAGATGCACAAGAACCACTAGAAACAGGCACCTCCATACGAACAGAGAGAGTGCTGTACTCTGCCTCCATCTAATACAGGAGATTTATAAGTGCTTCAGCTCCCCAGAGGCACTCAGGCATATTGCTATATATAGGACTGTTCCCAGATTACAGAATGCCTTCCCTTGACTGTAGCGTTATCAGACCACGGGGATTTTTTTCTTCTTTCTTTATTTATTTATTTTTTTAAACCAGCTCACTCCAAGCTATTTCCCTTTGTTTGCTCCACCACCAGTGTTAATCATTGCATGGAAATGGGTTCAATGTCCAGTTCAAAAGCAATCCTATGCAAATACAGATAAATAGCTCCTCCTAGGAAGCAACAATATTTGTGGGACACGTAACGCGGACAATAGATTTGTTATCTGAATGAGTTATGTGGAAAACCAGTTAGGGCTCTACCTTGCATTGACCTGTGCCTCCAGTGGGGCCAGGGCTGAGCAGCAGCGGGGACTGCAGATGCCCAGCTCGGAACTGGTGGAGATCCCTTCAGGTGGCCGGCATCACCCGTAGCTTGGGGTATGCTGCGTGCGTTCCGTCTGCACCAGATCCAGGGAGGATGCCAGTCTGTCACGGCTCCCAGCTCCCACTCAGGCTGTTTAGCTCAGGAGGTCATTGTTTGAATCTGAAGCATTCCCAGGGACACAGCAACCGTCATCACCCCTGCAGGAACAGTGAAGAGGGGAACTGGGTATGGCCTGCTACTACTCCCATCTAGGATGTGGGTTTACACCTTTTGGGGAAAGCACGGACAGATACTGTAAGGGTGCTGAGTCCCCTCTGTGCGGAGCTGGTTTCTCTTTCCCTTTGACCTGTAGGGAAATTAGGGTCTTTGCCCTCCTTTACTCTTAAACCAGTGAGCGATTTCATATGCCTCTGCTTCTACCATCACTGGCCCCTCCTCCAGTTCTTACTTCTTTTTTTTTGTGTGCTTTCCTTCCCTGTCATTATTTTTGTCCAACAGCTATTTGTTCAGTAATCTCCCCCAAGAGATTAGCACACTAATAGGCAGTCAACAAAACAAGAAAGAAAGAAAGACACAGTACTTAAAGGATGAATACTTGGGAGAGAGCATCAGTCTTTTGATGTCCTGATTCCAGTCGGGTTTATTTGCTATATATATGTCTATAATAACTATACATCTTCGTACAGCTGTCCTACTGCTCAAACAGAGATTTCCGACTGCTTTGCAAACCTTATACCTGTCCTTCGCTTGCAGAGAGGAAGAGAGGAGAAATTCCCAGTACCCAAAGGGGTACCCCAGGGCACAGAGCAGCACACGTATTTTGGGCAGTAGGATGGCTTAGCTGCAGAGTCAGTCCACCCATTACACACATTTTCCTGCCCTCTACGCCAGCAGCTCCCATCCTGAAAACATCTCCACACCTTCCACTTTAACCCTACGGTTGTTCCCGTTCGAGGCAACAGGAGTCCGTGTCTCCTGATGGTTGGATAAATAACACGGTGCAGAACAGGGGCCCCGTCTCCAAACGCAGATGCTGTATTTCGCTCAGTCATGGCTGGCTAAAAGAATATCATCTGATCTTTAGTGACCCTACTGCGCTGAGTGGATAACAGCCAGGCATTTAATACACACACAGAAAAAGGGAGGGGAATTCAAGGGGGAAAAGATGGCTGTGACTGTGTCGCATTTTGCAGCGTGGTCTGGCAACAGCTGCAAGTACGCTTTTTAAAGAAAGTTTGGGTTTGCAGGCATGCTCCTTCTTTGGTGGCTGCTTTTGCTTTCTTTTTCCTCAGACAAATTCTTCTTTTAAACTGGCAGCAAAGACTTACTTAGGACTGCATTAGGGGCTCTTGAAAACACCCTTTTTTTGTTCCCTGGAAATTGATACCACACACTTGGGCGATTTTATTTTTTTTAACAGATTGGTAGGCATTCTTTTCATTTCCCCCTTGTGATTTTGTACAGAACACTTTTTCAGGCAGATCTTTTCACACCCCTCCAAAGTAGTCAATGAAACCATTCGCGTGCATACAATTAAGCACAAAGGGTGGGGGGAAGAAAAAGCTACAACAGCCTAATAATTTCATCTGAAAAATCCTCCAGATTGTTAATATTCTGAAGTAACAAATCCTTTTGAACAGAGTTTCAGAAAGTCATGCATGCCTCTAACAGTCATTTTAAATACCTACAAATTTGGGAACATATGGAAACTAATAATTTTAAGGTGATAATAACATGATACATTCTTCCCCCAGTTCGGCCCTGATCCTGCACAGTTGAAGCCAGTAGGAGCTTTATTATTGACTTTGTTGAGCATATGATTAAGTACTTAATGGGGTGCAGCATCACTCAAGTCAAATTGATTGCATGGGTGCAGCAGAATTTGCCCCCGCATTTCTGATAAAGTGTAACATAAAAAACACCTAGCACACTCCAATATCCAGAATCCATAGAAGGGCGATAGGGGGAACTGTACTTGGGGAGTGAAAATGCAGGAGGGTGGATCAGCAGGAGTAAAACTTAAATCCTCACAGTAATATAGGTATCTTAGTTATCCAATACCCTAGGATTCCTGCCAAAAGATTGGGGTAGCATAGTTATACCCTGTGATTCCCAGTGTACACAGAAGAGGGAGTTGCTCTTAGAGTTTGGAAGGCCACGAAGGCGCTACTTTTGATTTCAAAGAAAACAATAAATTGGAGTTTAAAGGTTAATAGAGCTTTATTGCCAGCTCTGATGCCTTCAGAAAAATGGAAAAGACCCTCCAAAATTATAATATTGGATTAAAAATCTTAAGACAAAAGACATTCAATCATTTTAGCTCAAAACAGTACATTTTGAGATTTCTAATTGTTATTTTGCAATATTTCAAACTTTCAGATTTTCTCAGTTAACACACAGGCTAGAAAATGTACCTAAAAAAAAAAAAAAAAGTTGAGATTCTCATATATTCTCACACATTCTGGAGCTGGTTGTGAGGAAGCACAGCAAAGCACACCATGCTTGTAGAAACTGGAAGAGATAGCAATACCAAAAAAAGAATACCAAATTGGTTCTTTGAGTATGCACATGGTGCATTTAGTTATTTTGAGGGTCAGGTCTCAATATTATTCTTTAAATTTTGCTTTGCTTGCTATTCATTCTCATTCACCTTCTCCTAGAGTCCAGTGAACACAGGTACCAGCAACATTAAAGATGTAAAGGGAAGAAGAAAATAAAAGGAAAGAAAGATGTTGATTTCTTAAGAACATAAGTACAACCGTACTGTTTCAGAGGGATCGAGAACACAAGGCCACTCTGCACCCAGCAGTGGCCATAAAGACATGCCGAGAACAGTAAGAACAGGGCAAGTGTACAAAATACCTCCCTCAAACATTCTCCCAGCGTCTCCCCATTTTCAACCCAAGGGATTTCCAAAGCCTAGTGGTGTTCATTGCTTCATGTCATGACCTATAATGAGCAATTGCATCATTGTGTGGTTCTGATCCACAATTCTTGAAAACTTAGTACTGTATGTGTACTATATATTCCACCTAAGTCCATGCATCTGATCAATAAAGAGGAGAAAAGTAATTCAGAGGGCACAATAAATCCTTGAGCAGAGTCTTTTGGAAGCACCCAAGAGGAAATACCAGCCCAGAGACCTAGCTGGAGCATACGACATTTGAATGTGCCTTTTAGGACTGGCCATAAGGATATATACCCCTAGTATAAGAAAAAAAACCTATCGCATAATTCTTTGGAGAAACGGTACGTCTGGAACCAGATCAAATGCCTGCAATAAAAGCTGAATCCATGTAAAATTCACCCCTGTTTAACGTTTCACTCTAAGCTTCAGGCTCAGCTAGATTAGATTTGAAGTCCATCCAACCTTTCAGATGAGTCTGGAGGTTGAGAGAAACAGGGAAGACACTTGCTTTTGCAACATTATCCTGTGGATGAAACACTGGCGAGTCTTTCACTTGGAACCAGCTGCCAGTGCTGAAAACAAAGCTTGAGCAAGTGTGACTGGAGAGAACAGACAAGGATTTCTTTTCTTCATATTTTTGTCATGACTGTACAACATTTCCCAAATGAAAGGTTGGGGTATTAAAAGTAGTGACCATATTTACCAGCACTTTTGTAGCAAGATCTTTACACCATTTAATATCTGACAAGGAAAGATTCATTTCTATCGTTGCCTTCCACAAACTGCTTGTTTAAAAGTTTAATTCCCACTTTGTGCCTGTGAACGAAGCAATAACGTCCTCTTGCTATTTGTGTTTTCTGGCCCAGGCCAACATCAAAGGCAGCAGTAGGAAATTAAGGAGTGCTTTGGATTTCTATTCAAACCACTCTGTATTCCAAACCTGAGCCCCTGCCTCCCCTCGTCCCAGGTAGACATTTGCATCCTTTAAATGATCTTGTTTATTCTATGTGTCGGAATATAGTTATCTGAATATTAATTATGGTTTTAGTGAAGTTCATCGGTTGAGTACAGGAATTGAGAATTCTTCCTTCAGTTGCAGCCACCTGCTTAGATTTCTGTGTTTATCTGCTTCACTGAGTTTAAATCAGTTTCTGTAAGTGAAAGTCTGTTGCTTTGAGCAGATGTTAATGCTCAGAAATAGTGTACAGTCTGCCATTAGCATATGTAGCATAATGCTAATAAATAGAGGCATGTACCACCCTTGAAGGTGATTCTGATTTCGATGGAAGATCTCCCCCCCCATCCTGCTAGCCCCTTTCCTTAGGGAAGCCTCCGGCATATACAGCTGTTATAAGTGAGGGACCTTCCTCCCACCCCCGGCAAGACCTTAGCAAATGGTCCATTCTGTTTATGCTACATTTGGATGATTAATGATATTGTATATTGTAACTAAATTGTACTGCTATTATCATCAGGTCACTGCTGACAATTAGATATATCATCTCTGGGGTTCATATACAGATAACAATTTCAACTACGTGGATAAGTAAAGGCTTGATGGTGTCCTAATGTTAATGTAAATATTACCGCATATTGGAAGTCGGTAATGCACCGTATATGGGGATTGCATTACACAATAGCAGCCATCGGGTAGCTGAAGCTGGGGTGATTGTTGCAACAGTGGTTTTCTACTTTATCCTCCTTGTTCATTTTTTTTCCTCCCTAAGGATTTGGAATAATCCATCTGTAAAACATGACAACCATTTAGGCTCAAAGGGACCGAGCAGCTTTCAAGCAAAACTGTAATCAAACTGATTTGGGATGTCTTGGGTGTTGGGAGGAGGGAGTTCAGTTGCCTCGGTGCTCTCCTGGCTCCCTGCTCAATGCGGTGCTTTGAGCTCCAGCACTAAAGCAGAGTCACTGGAAGAAAAGTTCTTGTTAGAGCATGGCCAGCTTAGCCACGCTAAGCTGAGAAAACCAGGTCCTGAAAGTGTCTTCATGTTTTGTCTCGAGAGCAGATCAATGTTCCTAATCCTGACAGCTACAGGTAACCATTTGAGAGAGAGGTCATATTGAGTCAAGATGAAAAATTTGAGAAAGAACTTATTGCAGAAGTGCAACATTACCGCTCTTGGCTAAAGTTGAGAGTCTGTTGAAAAGGTTTGGAGGAGCAAGAATTTAAATTGAGCAAAGCCTCTGCCCCTTTTACTATTCATCCATCAATAACTGGCACATGCCATGTTAGGGCTCAGACTAGAAATTAATTATGTTCGCTAATATTGAGGAACCTTATTGCACCAACCCTTATCTTCATAAATCCCGATATATACCGGGAGCAAAGAACACGGAAGTCATTGCAATAATACCAGCAGAAAACTGGAGTGTGATAAGAATCAGCTTTACAGGCCTTGCATTTCCATGAGTCTAATTCCCATTTCATAGGGAGGAAAACATAGCAATCTGCACTCAAAAAGAGACGAGAATAGCTGGATCAGAGCCCCCAACTGATTTATACTCACAATTTCCTTCTGAGATAGCAGCAGCAGATGTGAAAAGCAAAGTCTACCAATAATCCTGTTCCCCCACCAGCATGAGAAGGGAAAGATTTTCCTAAACCCAAGAAATTACTAGAGTCAGATTTCATTGGACAGTGGTTATTCTTAAGTGGTCTGAGCTCCCCAATTCCATCATTTCAGGTGGGTGATGTTTCCTATTTTCCACAGAGGAATGTGTTAAAAAGGAGAAAGTTTTTGCGCAGAAATAAAGGTACAAACCTGAGTTCCCAGCTCAGTGATTATAGCACACCTTCTCTGCTAATTAAATGATATTTTTTTAAAAGAATAAAACACAAAAACCAAAACCAAAAACCAAGCCAAGAAACAATAAAAAAATGCAAGGCAATGATAGTTCATCTTCTTAGAAAGCCGAGTTCATGATGCAGGAGCAGATCTCTTGTTGGCAGATTTTTACAGATACCCAGGACCTGAAAAGAAAACCCCAAAGCAGATCCCAAAGTACCCAGGTCTGTGCTATATGAACAGAGAGGTAGTGGCAAATGGAGTCTTGTGATATTAGCTCAGTACTAATCATTACAGATCAGAGCATCATTTCACTCAACAGCCTGCGCCTTCTGGGCAAGGGATTCATCTTCAAGACAGCATTTGGGTCTCTGAGCTGGAGCACCCAATATCTGCGGGCCCCAGAGCAAAAAAGCAGAATTGCTCCCTCCGCTCTAAGCGCACCTCTGCTGTAAAATCAGCCCATTCAACAATTTAAGAGACATAAAATAGGGACTGAGCTGTATCAATTCATTTTTATTCCACTGATGTTCCTTTGCCCACTGTTTGCACTTATTGATCTGCAACTAAGGGAGAAGGCCAGAAACAGGAAAGAATAAAGGTAAGCCCGAAAAGTGCTGCTGTTCTAGAGCAACATAAAACACCACTTGAAGCTGGAGGGCAGAGGAGGGACAAGGAAGCAGAGCAGCAAGAGAAAAGGAGAATAGAGAAAGGAAGAGAGAATTAGAGACAAAGCAAACAAGATTAAGTTTCATCTGACTTATTGGATGTACACTCAGAAAGCAAAAGGCAGGGAGAGGAAGGGCAGAGGGAGAGAACATGAACTGCAGCAAGTTCTGTCCTCAGGCTCCATGCAATGGTTTTGTCAGAGACTCTCTGAGCTGGTGCCACTTCGTATGATGTGTAGCTTTAATGAAAGAAGGAGGGGGGCAGGAGCAAAGGGAAAAAGAAAAAGCGACTGAGACTCTCTGTCTCTTCCTCAGTCTCCGTTTGCAGAGACCTATTGGCCATAACTCTTGCAGGGCAAATAACAAGCGTTCCCCATCCAAATGTAAGCACATTGGCACTTAATCCTATTTTATAAAGGTTATAGTTTTACATAAATCACTCGCTCTAAATGCACTTTAGTCATCCTCCTCGTGTTAAGTTTCCCTTTAAGCCTAACTAGGCAAGGAGGATTTCTCCCACTGGCCCTCTGGACATGACGCCACCAAGATTGAACTATGCTCTCCATCTTTAATATCCCTGGAGGGATTCGTCTATAATGATGTCAGGGGCTAAGCATATTCCCTTGCCAGGGTGGGGGAATTAAATCCGTCCTTCCCCTGTCTCACTCAGGTCCAGCAGAGCTAAAAACAAGTTGTTCGGAGAGCACAGAAAACTGGTGATGCTTCACTTTTGATGTCTCGCTCTCCATGCAGATTCCCTAATGTCTACTAAAGGGTGAGCTTAGTAGCCTTTTCTTCAGTGATTTCACTATCAGTCATCCCTTTAATGAAGTTTATAATAGTCTCTGAGACCTCTCCTCTCTATCATATTGTGCTGAATTTGCCCAGTGAGTTTCAGGGTGACACAGGAAGGACAGACTGACAGACAGAGCCACCCCTAGGTAAGAAGACAGCATAGGTGCTTGAAAAAACACATTTCCTTAAGAAAACAGCTTAAAAGGTACTCACTGCCATAATTGCTGCAAGTCATCTTTTGTGCGTTTTCATGTAGATGCATCCCTGATGGAAGGCAAATTCCAGCTCCCGTGCAGAGTTCAGTGTTTGTCTCCTAGCAGGGTATGCGAGGCGTTGAACTATCAAGCATCCAAGGAACTTCATGAGCTTGGACCAAGTTAGATACAATGATTTTAGGAAACTCAGGGCAGAGATACACTGCTCCGGCTGCTGCCTTTGTTTTTTAGAGAGGCCAGCAGGATGAACTACCGTGCCACTGACACTGGAGCTTCATGTGGTAATTTGGAGTCAGAGGAAGAATTTAAAACAATAGGCATGAGAGAGTGAAGGAAATAAAAGCAGAGCTTGTGCTAGGCAGGGGGTGACAGTGAAACATTCACACGCCCAGGAGGAGAATGTAGGCCATAGGGTGCTTTTTTGTTTCTGTAGATGAAATCCATGCTAGTCTCTCCAAGCTCACACACAATCTCATCTGGCCACCGGCCCAGCCATTCCCAGAAATGTCTAAGTTAAGAGTGAAACCATGACTCTTGCTGCGCTAGGAGGTACTTGAAACAGAATGAGTTGAAGCACTGTAAGAGTACATGGCACACTGTCACGTAGACAATCCCTACCCACGCCTGGTCTGACCTATAAAGGGTATGAATTTGACCCCTAAGTATGCAGTATGGACAACCAGGGGCCTGGCAGAAAGCAGGGCTGGCTGCACAGACTTGTCACTGGAGTCACCCAAAAGCACCAAACTGTCTCCTTTCTTATTCTTCGGAGCCCTTGGTATGAAATGCCTCACTAAGAGCATTCCTTCAACAGATGCTATCTGAGACAGCTAAATGTGCTGGGAAACACATAAAACCTGAAAGGTTTTTCCACCAATAGAACTTGAGTTCTTTCAGCTAATATGGTTAATCCATGCCTGTGGTCTCTGTCTAGGGCATCTTTAATTTAAATAACTTTTCTTTACCCAGACACCCATTTTCATAAAATTCCTTCCAGTTTAGTCACTCAGATTTTTCACTTAGTCACGTTATCTGAGGTTGGATAATAGGTTCAGAAATCATTAGAGTGGAGAAGTGGAGAGTCAGAGGCAGTGACACCACCATCACATAGGCCTTGTCTTCTGAAAACTAAGCTAAAAATACACCCTTGTTCCATGGAGAGAAGGTGAGTAACACCAGCTGGCAGGTAGGTTGCCCCATTCAAGCTGTCTTAATCCCTCTCCACAGAACAGTTTCTGGTAGTCTGCAAGGATACACAGTACCCTGAATTTCCTGTGAGCAATCCAGAAATCTTTTTCAGTTTTGCACTAGCACAGAGTTAATCTAGCCTTTGGGTTTAGGATAGGACTAATGAGGTCTGGTTCTAAATGAGTGCCTCTGTCTGGCACTAGAAGAGAAGCTGATATGCAAAGGGAAACAGGTCTTTTGGTCTGTCTGGCCCTACAGCAGGCAGGAAACAGTATGTGACTTCCAGTCATCCAATGCAAAACCAAAAGTCATTGAACTAAATTCCCAGTGTCTTATTCAGGACACTACAGTAAATTGACGATGCTCCGCTGAAATTCAGTGTTGTTTAACTCTTCACATCAACTCTGATTCTAGCTCCAAACTCCAGATGATTTGAAGAGACTCCAACATCCTCAACACATAACCCATCTTAAAGGAAAGCTAAGAGCAGATAGGAGATGAAAAACTTGAACCCCTCTGTAGAGAGCAATTGCACACCTATGCAATCCATAAGCCCTCTACATCAGCCTCAGCTTAAATAGCTATATAAGCCTAAATAGAGAGGAATGAATTTCACCCACAAACAAGCATGAAGGAAAATTCTACTTGCCAGTCAGTGACGATTCATGCATTAGCAAATTCACGGGAAGTTCAAAGCTCCCTAGTTCTGTCACCAGCTTTGCACAGCTGGGAGAAACTCCATTTCCTTGCAGTAGTAATGACATTCTACTACAAGAGTAAGAATAAATTTGTTTTCTATTAGACAACCAATAGAAATAATTCATAAGTTTGCCTTATGCGATATGGTTGTGTTTGGAAAGCTCAGCTGCAATCAGTGCCCCACCGTGCAAGGTGCTGTTCATGCTTTAACAAAAATGCAAGCCAAAAGAAACAGAAGAGAGGAAGTCATACACTCAAGACCATGCAGCAACTCAGCAGCCAAGGGAAAAAATGAACTTTTTGACCACCAGCCCAGTGTTCCTTATGCTGCACCATGCACCGTGCCATCAGTGAGGTCAGCAAGAGTTTTATATACTTATACACTTCCCATCATCATCATGCAAGAGCACTTCACAACCTATATTCTTATCTTGCCCCTAGAAAGTAAAAACTGCTTCTGTTCCCAGTTATGTAAGAGGAATTGAGATATAGGAAAAAGCTGGAGCTACAGCCACAAACAAATAAATAAGTAAAAATGTCTAGACCAAAATTTGTGGTGCTTATGTCCCAGCCTCAAATGCCCTGCTTAGTTGCTGCTCAACCCCAAAAGCACCTATTCCATCAGCATAAATACGCCTTCTCTAACAAATCCATATTTTGGAACAGGGCCCAGATCTGAGGTCTCCTCTGAGTCGCATAAATGCCCTTACCATACCAGAGCATCATTTTCTCAAACTCTCTCTGGTCCAGAATTAAGATACAAGAAGCAGCAAAACAACTTTATCCCCTGCTAATGCAGCATCCAAAGCACCATCTTGATTCTTTTTGGTGCACATCGTTTGCTTTGGGAACAGTGGTAGCTGTCACAACAAATCACTGCCATGTACTTGGTGGGGTACTCACTCACCTGTATCGGTCCAGAGAGCCATCTCCAGCACCAACATCTCCTAGCTATGCTTAGCACTCCCAGGTCAGCTGCCTGCCCTCCTTATGCCTGAGATCCCCAACCAAAACCACTCTCTCTCCACATACATCCATGAGATAAATGTTCACCTGAAACATTTAGGGCATTGAGTTTTTTGAGGATTTTCAGTTAAAATCTCCTTGGCACTAAAAACCAGGCTAGGTCATGGAAACACAAAGCTTGTAGTTTCTCTAACAGTTGACAGAAAAAACATTGCTTCTTTTCAGAGGAAAACAGGCTGAGGTCAAGGACAGAGAAGCAAGGTGCTATTTTCTAAAACATTGATTTGAACCTGCCTTACACTTAAAGCAAAAAAGAAAGACAATAAATCCTATGAAGGAATCAGCAAAAACACACACCTATCATCTTAAAACTTTTTTTTTTTTTTTTTACAGTAAATCTAAACTGCTCACATTAAGGTCCTCCTTCTGCTGAACCAGCCTGGGAGGACTTTTCTCCTTGAGGGAATGCCAGAGTCACCAAGGTTAGTTTATCACCCTCCTGCAAACATCTCTGCAAAGCATCACAGCTGGAAGGTTGTCTTAGATTTGAGACAGATACACACACTGGACTGCTCATGCAAGAGACCCCACGCAGTTTTAGTGACATGTCACACCTGCTCCATCTTTGCACGTGCACGTCCCAGACTGCACCTGAGCCACATGGAGCCACTTCCATGTTCTGCTCCCATTTGGCTGTACAGCTACAGCTCAGAGCCACAAGGCAGGGCAGAGCAGTACATATGCTGTTTGGAAAACAAAGCAACAAACCCACAATGTCATCAGTGAAAAGCAGAACATTCTTCAACACTACTGAAAGGTGAGTGATAAGAGAGTCTTCTTCCTTCACTCTGTGCCAAAACAGCACTGGTGCCCTCCACTGCCACCACAGCAACCCAAGAACAGGGAATATCAGTTTTATGCAGTCATAGAATAAACACCGGGTTTAGAAGGCATTGTCCACACGCTGTCAACAGATGCTCCATGTCCATGCTCCTTAACACTAAACACCTGCACAGGCCTCTCCCATCAGATATCTCCTCCAAGCCAGGTGTACCCAACATTTAGAGTCAACTCCTTTTTTTTTTTTTTTTCTTTAAAATCTCCTGGTAACCTCATCTCACTTCTGGGAAGGTACCAAGGTGTCAGTCAGGCAATTGCTGTTTTGGCTACCCAAGACTGTTTCCCCTAAAACCCACCAAGTTATTTCCTCAAAATTTCACTTCTCTCTACTAAGATTACCTAAAGAAGGTTATCAGTATGGGGTTTGGACAAAAAGGGTTTCTTGCACATAGTTAGAAGAGGGGTTACACTTTTTTTTTGCTGAGAAATGAAAGCAGACAAGCCAGACTCCTTTGCAAAGCTCTGCTCCTGTCCCTGACAGGTCTGCAGGCTGAAGTGGGTCCACCTGGGGGCAGGTGCTAAAGATCAGACCTGGCTCCCACTTATTTCATTTGTCATGCAGGTTCTCAGCTGGTGTAAATTAGCATTACTTTACCAAAGTCAATAAAGCTACAGAGCTCTCATACAGCTGATGTGTTGGTTATAAGGCTATTTTCTCTTTCCTCAGCTGTTTCTCTCTAGAGCTGTCCTATGTTAATGGATGATCTGTACACAATGAGGGTGATGTAGAGTTGCATCTATAAAGTTATTTAGGTAGTAGACCTGTTACTAAAAATCCCTTTGGAGATATGCACCTGACTCTGGTTTTAGATTTAGCTCTTAGTCACTAAGAAGCAAGTACTTTCTGTTTCTTCATTTATAAATGTAAGCTTATATACCAAATATGCTACCTAGAATGTAGTATTCTAACTTCTTTCTTTCAGGAAGAATAGGAGCTTCCCTTGGTAAGTTAGAGCTATCGGGTAGTAGTTATTTTAACTGCTATGGATTGTATAAGCTTTGAAATTCATTTTCAACAGAAGCAAACAAAACATCAGAAAAGTTAGCAAGTGGAAAAAGTATTTGCTATTTTACTGGCAGTAGTATTTAAAAAGCTTGGTTCCTAGAATAGCCCATACCTGCTTACAAGCCTTTAACTCTCTCTATGTAAGAAGTTAGCAGAAGTTTTAGAAAACTGTACCAAGCAAGCTATTGCTGTAAGCCTTGCTTATAAGCTTAACAGACTTGTTTGTTCTTTGAGTCTTTCTTAGCTTTGTCACTACTGAAGTATCTATTTGTATTTCATTGGAAAAAAAAAAAAAAAAAAAATTTAGCAAGGCCCAATTAGGGGAAAAAAAAAACCCAGAACCAAATCCTCCCCCTTTATTTTTTTTATTAGAAGTAATAGCAATCATAGCAAATGCATACTGAGAACACTTAAAAATAATCTTTGCAGTACTTACTAATTGTTTATAGTTAATTTCCCCTAAAGACACTTGGAAAAAGAATTTACTCAAAAAGCAGGAGCACACAAGTTCAGGACAACCCCAGTAGCATCATGTAATAGCATCTAAACAAGCCCCCAGTGTTCTCTTTTTTTTTTTTTTTAATCATTTCTTTCCCCCAAGCTGTACGTTGTTAAAGTTGCCCTTCAATGAGAGTACTTTCTAGGCTGCTTTTTGGGGGGATGACCCTTTAAAATAAGGGGCAGAAGCATGGCAAAGGCCCTAAAGGGTCCATTTTGCAGTAGGTAGTAGACTGCTAAATCTCTTTGTTCCAGATGGTGAGTATCCTTAATTCTTGTTTGTGAGCTTTGAGTTGGATTGTGTGTTCTCAAACAAAGCTAGTTATGGCTTTTTTTCCCCCTTCTTTAAAGCTTAGAAGTTCTGTTTTTCTTTCCTAGCTGAATTTTTTTCTCCTGAAAATTGTTCCTACCCACCTCTCTAACAAATCATCTCTGAGCAGACTTCAAACATGGAATTTTTTTGTTTTCTGAAAGCTATAGATAGACCTGCTCTTGCAGAGTGGCTTGAAAGTAATTCTCATTAATACAATATGTTAAATCCTGATCTTGTGAAGACTTTGATGTGTGGGCTTAGGAGCTCTTCAGGATGGGATCCATCCATTAAGAAGGGCTTGCCTGGGACAATGAGTTTGTGTATTAGGGCCTAGAGCTGTTAGTTTAAACACAAGTAATAAGATGAGGTTATTCCCATATGTAAGTTTCTATATAGGACCACATTTTCAGGCTTATGCCTTTACCTATGCAACTGTTTTACTCCTAAATCCCTATGCCCCGTTCCTGCACAGTTCTGGGGCACTGTTTTATCCCTCTAGGATGTTAATAAGCCTCACTGGCAAGGAACAGAGCATTAGTCTTTGATGGGTAGGTAGATTAAATATGCACACATAATAGTAAATATTTATTTAGGTACCTGAGCTATTCTGATTAATGGCTGCATTTTTCTTTTAAACGATTTGAGTACTTTTTAATGGCAATTAATTAGTATTTATGGCATGATTATATAATTTATTTCACTCTTCTGCTGCTAGTACTGTCAGAGAAGCTGGAAACTCCAGTTTTTTACAGTTTTCTCAGGTTGGTAAATATTAGAGTTTGCTTCTGTCTTCTGTGTGCCTGGGGATGCACAAACCAGCATGTCTCTGCCCTATTTCCTGGCACTTATTTACCAGCAGCAGAACTACCATCCAGGGAAATAGGACTCTGATCCTGCAAGCACTTCATGAAGTTTTTTAACTTTAAGTACACAAATAAACTTGTTGTGGTCAGCAGTGCCATAAGGATTACATGCATAAGTTTCCAGAATTGGGACCTCTAGGTCTCTCTAGTGACCTGCTTAGCTTGCAGTAATAACGGGGCAGCTCTCAATGGACTATGCATACAGATACCTAATGCCATAGTCTGGCTTTGTAGGTCCTATGTAAATAGTGGCAATACGATTTATTTTTGTCCCCGATTGTTGAAGTGCAAGGAAAATAAACAAGGCTTTCATGAAAAAGGAAACAAAAAAAAGCCCCTCTGTATCAACTGTGGTAGGTATGTCCACTGCAGAAAGTATAAAAGAAGAGGATATGGCAATAGGTACCTCCTTTTGGCCTGAAAGGTCAGCTGTGATGATTGCTGGCATCCATCTCTTGGTCCTGCCACCATTGTGCAGGGACCTTGTCTTGACCATTGAGCCTGGAAAGAACCTCCAGTGTTGTTATCCTCACAAAAACCTACTGAGTTCAAAAACTATTACCATTTCTACTTTGGGTGAGGATCTGCAAGACAGATGGGATTTGCTGTTGGTCACATAAACAGTTTGAGTTCTCCCTTGGCTTGAGGCGTGCTTTGGCAGTTTGACTTTTTTTTACTTTTTTTCTGAGGCATGTGCGTTTGCAAATGAGACTAATACAGTAGGAGGTCAAAAATTTGTAGAGCCAAGTCCTGTTCCAGATTTTGCTGAGGCAACTTCAGAGATGTAGGGCTCCTGAGCTTATCAGGCTACAGAAACTGCTAGCAGCTGTGGGAAAAATTTGTTTCCCTACAAACAGTAAGGAGGAGCTCAGCACCTTGCCTGGATCAGGCAGAGTTGGAGGCTATCAACCGGGAATGAGTTGATGGGAGAGTTCCTAATGAAAGAGTGGGTAAGACAATTAGTGCCAAGGGATAAATCTTACACAGACAGATCTCTTATTCTCTCGTTCCCTACACTCCCCTCCCTCGACAGCCCCGAGTCAAAGCAAAGTAAACAGATGGGGAAAAATACGATTAGTTGCAGAGCCACCAGAAATCCAAACAATATTCCATCACGGGTTCTAGGCCAGCACACTAATTTATCGAGTGCGCAGTGCTATTGGAAGTGGCCCGGTGTGCTAACTCGGCAATAGATCATGATAAAAAATGTAAGTGATCCGTTATCGCCAGGTTAATGCGCTTTACTATGCAACTCTGCCAGCTCGACAAAAACATCATTACATAATGATAATGATGCTCTGCAAACAGAAGCCAGAGGAGGGGAGGAGGGAATGAGACCTCAGGCTCTGGGATATTGCAGAAATTCCTGGGCAAAAAGGGCTAGGTTTTCAATTCATTGAAAAATAAAAATAGGAAACTGAAGCGAGTCAAGTCTCGAAAAGCAAAGATGTTAAGGAATCATTAGTTCAAAGTAATGAATGCTTTTTTTTCCAGTTCATCTGCCTGATTAGGAGTGTTGATAACCATGAAATTCACCAGATACTTGCTATTGTTTCATTTCTCAAGAGCTGACAGGGCTGTTCAGATCTGGATGCACTTTGCTGATAATGTGGATGAATCAAAAAAACGTCTTCTAGCCTGGCACATGGGCTCTTGGAAGAGAGACTGATGTTGGCAGGCAGGAGGAAGGGAGAGGAAGCGCAAATCGCACACAGCGCCTGGGACACGGATGCAGGGAGAACACATCGGCGTGTACAAGTGTGACAGGCAGAGTCAGGAGGGGTGTTGGACACCAAGACGGTGACACAAACGGGGAGAGAGACAAGAATAGAGTATGGGAGCGTGGTGCTGATGGAGCGTGTGCGAGCTGAGGGTGAGGGAGTATGCCCAGGCAGTGCCCTGGGTGAGATGACGTGCCTCTGCATGGAGTCCCTGCGTGTCAGGAGGAATACATGCGTGACGGAAAGCAAGCCCACCACCTGCTCTGAGGGACTGTGCAGGTGTGGTGTGGCGAGTGACGTGGGTGATGCTCACGTGTGAGATGGCACAACCATGGTGCCAGGGGAAGGGAGTGTGAAAAATCATTGCATGAGCAGAGGCCAAGAAGGAAGTTCTCCTGCCTCTGCCTTCTCCTTCCTTAGGTCCTGGGTGCAGTATAGAGACCCTGGTCTCTCATAAGCTGCATTGCTTTACCCCCATCTTGCTTTGAATTTTCTGGGTGCGACATGTTTGTCTCTGGTACTGTAGAAAGCTCTTGCAGTTGATATGCTTGCCTGGGTATTTTTAGCAGGTGCTTTGCATTATAAATCCTGCCGGCTTTAACATTGCTGGGTAGACTTGGTATAATTTACCTTTGGTTTAGCAAGAAATAGGAGCTGACTCAGGGATTAAGGCGTGTCAAGTCAACACAAATAAAAAATAAAGCAGGGGAGGATTAGTCAGAGATGAATGCGACACAAGAGCTGAGTGTTAATTGTGAGAATGGTGCAGGGGAAGAAGAAATAAAACCTCCTTTATTTGCCCCCTCCTTCTCTGAAGACACAGCCTGCCTTGGGGTCAGCATTGGCAACGTGTCCTATGGATATGCGTCTCTGTAGTTTGCAGAGATCGCAGCCCTTCCTGCAGAGCTCACTTTCTTCATGCCTCAGGTTTTGGAGTTGTATCTCGTAGCTTAGGAAGTTTCTGCTTTGGTTCCTAGCTGGCAGGCAAGGTGGCAGCCCTCAACCGCATCTCGTGGTTTGCAGCTGCTGCGTGTGGTGTGGCTGTGAGCAGAGGCTGGCTGCTGACAGGATGAATTGGGAGATGCCTTATTTGACACAGATTTCCTTCTCTGGCAGCAGGATTTCCCTTACAGGCTCAAAAAAATGTAGCCATACTAGGAATTGGAGTTTCTGAAGTACCAAAACTCTCCACGCAAGCCTGTCGTGGGAGGGAGGATGCTGTTAAGTAAATCTAGATGCTTTTTAAATATAGGTTCCTGTGACTCTAGTGAAAGGTGAGTAGTGGTGGCTGCAAGGCAATAGTGATGTGGCAGCACTGAAAAATCTCTGGAAAAAGGGGCTGGTCTTCCCTGGCTAATCCCTACTCCTTTTTTTGACAATAAAAGACCCTGAAGGTTTCAACACCTGAACAAATTATAAATCTTCTGTCTTCCCTGAGGGTGAAGGGGGTTATTCTCTTCAAACTGCTGGGGTTCATGCTTTTGCTATATAGTAAAGTCTCAGCATTTAATCCTTCCGTGAGTGTAGGGTAAGCTGCCTTGAATTATTATCTCCTGTTCAGCACAACCATCCATATACACGTATGGACTCTACAGCAAAGCCCCTATCGCACACTTCAGGCTTTCATGTTGCCCGGTTCATATCCCACATTTCATGGCCAGTGTCAGGCTTTGGCCAGAAGATAACAGGAGTAAAGATGGCTCAGTGTTTTTGATCTTTTTTTTCCTGTTCTACCTGTGCCCTGCCCTTGTCAGGAATAAAAGGGTATAACAGACCTTGAAACAATAAATTCCATAGCCTCGGGTTGGTTTCTTATGAATTATTGTCCTCATTGAAAATCTCTTTATATTTCCTTTCAATTCTTTTTCTACTGACAAGAAGATGAGAGAACTAATTTAGAAGGAGATAATGAGAGCAGTTGTATGTGCACATGGACATGTACACATTCTCTCTCAAGGTAGTGTAAAAATTGTGATTAGTTGTTTAGATTAGTCATGCTTCAAATTCCCAATCAAAATTAGATGTTTGTTGTGCTAGTCACAGCAATTTCACGTAACAAAACGCTGTTCCTGCCACTGTTTTCTGGCAGCAGCCTCTGATAAGGAGCGTGGAGGTAGGAAAGGGCTGAGGGCTCCAAAATGCATTAAAGTCAGTACAGGACAGTTGGTCTGGATCTCTTCACTGTAAGTATTGTATTGCAGCCCAGGAGTTGCAAGGCCTCACGCTGCATGTGCAGAGTCCTAGCAAGCAACAGGGTGGAAATGAAGAAAGATCTTGGTGCCAGAATACAGAAGCATGAGATGCTGTATACCAGGTTATATGATGGAGTGGATGTCTGTGGGTTGGGATTGTGTGACTATTAGGCAGGAACAGGCAGGGTACCTCTCCGAAATACTGTTTCTAAATTCTCTGTGCTGTGTATTTGAGTGGGGCGGCACTGTACAAGTCTGAGGTGCCCTCACAGAGTTAAGGACAGATGGCATCCTCTCTATTAACTCATTTAATTCCTTTCCTGGGTTAAATCCAACCCTCCTCTGTGGAACCATTTCTTCTAGTAGTATATGTGAGCCTAAGGGAAGGCATTGCTAAGATTCCTTCAGAGAATATGTTGGGGTTTTTTTTAAAGTCATTTTCTGTAAGAAGAGCAAAGAAAGAGTGGAAACACTTGAATTTTTTTCCCCTACTGTGGTGTCATGAAGAGTAGACAGGAGGGAGGCATGATGCTGGTGCCAATGGAATATGAAGCCCCTATCATTGTGCTTGAAGACTAAACCAATGAAAATCTCAGTCATACAAAATGCTTTATATCTGATCTTTCACTGTAAATGTCATATAAAGAAAGGATCTCTCTGATATTTCAAGGAGCAGCAAAGTCTGTGATGACACGCTGGTATCAAGTTTTGCATATTTATTATAGATAAGCTGTCAAAATGTATGTTGTCAATTTCACCTTATACTCAGAATTTAATGATGCACATAAAGGACAGAAAATCTTTAATATTAATATTAATATGATTTTAGATTATAAGACTTCATTGTGGATATCAATCACCTAACCCTTAAGGACATGTCACTCAAGTTGATATAGTTTATAGAAAATTAATGTAATCCATTCTGTATGATCTATTGCAGGATCGGGGGGCTCAGGAGGCGGTACGGGGAATAGGTAGGGGGTTGGCCGTTCTGAGGTACGTTAAGTTCTTTGAGTAGATTAACTCTCACTGACCTGGGACTTGTTTGCTGTCTTTCATGGAACTGTTGAGGTGTTTTGCAACCTCTAACCTGAAGGAGAGTTTGCAGCTTGGCTGATGGCCCTGTGTTGTGCCAGTGTTTGCATAAGCAGATTGTATTGCATCAACAAGAGGTGCTCTTGGAGAAATCATTTTACTTCTACTTGCTATTTAATAGCTTTAAAGGGGATAGGCATTACAGCTTCCAAGTGTCTAAAGGGGAAGAGAATGCAGGAAAGTAGCTGAGAAGTGTAACTCCTGTGATTGATATGGCTGGAGGTAGCTGCAAGGATGGGAGCTGTAAAAAGAGAGCCGAGTCCATCAAGTTTCTTAAATGTGATTATTGTTATATTATGCAAAAATCACCCTGATAGTTGCAGGAAAGCTTTAAAAAGCAGGAAAAGGCCTTGTCTTTTTTCATATCTTCTTTGTCAAGAAGCCTTGTTGAAAAAGGCTCATTCATCCAAAGCATTGCCAAATCAACCTCCTTACACTTCCTTTGCAAGGGCAGAAGTTTCCAGATAGTGTTCAGATAGGAAGATCAAGGTTTGGATCTTTTACTAGTATGTGGGGTATTAGTTGCTGCAGTTCATAACCTATGGCAGTTGAAACCAGCAGTTCCAGTAGAGCTGACATGCAGGACCCTTAGGAAAAGACAAAACTTGGACCAGGCTGCAAAAACTAAATCTGTTTTCCTTTGAGCAGGGGGACTGAACAAGATCATTGCCAGCTCTCCCTTGCAACTCTTGTACGACTAGAAGAAATAATTTGTGGCTGAACAGATCTAGGACCAGTTTCAATCTCTGTCACAGATTGGGTAAAAGTTTAATAGCGTAACAATTGTGTTCCTCTCTGTGTGCAGCTCTGCTATCCTGACCTTTATTTGCAAGCCTTATGTTCAGACTGTAATTGTGCTGGGACATGGCTATCTTTCATGGCAAGTATTCACAACACCTAAGTATAGCCCCTTGATCTTATTTCAACTTGCTAGTGATTGTGTAGCATGTTTGATCATCTCCCCTGATATCGGTTCACAGGCAGGAGAGTGTTAAACCTGCTGATGAAACCATGTCTTCAGCTTTTTTTAGTGTTGCTGGGTTGATTTTTCTATAGGCCGAGAAGAAGCTGCCCAACATTAGATACGATCTTTCATTTGGATCCCTGTGTTGCATTAAGTAACTGATGCTAACTGTGTTTGGGACTTCAGGAAGAAAAACACCCATCACCCACCTTTTGTGTTATGTTGTAAGCTGCAGGTTCTCTAAGGGACACCTAAATTTGTAGAAGGCATCTGGGCTCTGACACCATGGTGGGATGGGGGAGAAGGAACTGGAAACTACCACGCTAATATTCCCACCAGCAGAGAATCAAAATGTGAAAATTCAAGCATGAAATGAAGACAATGTGAATCTCTCTCCTTTTTCCACTTCATAATACCTGCAGCAAACAGGTAGGGGAGCTCTTATATTTAGCACGTGAAAGTACCAGAAAACCCTGGCAATGGGGACTGGATCGATGTAGCTAGTTACTGCTGGAGTTTATACACATACATACTCCTCTTATCTCTGAAAAAGACAGCATGCACAGGCTCAATAAATAAAAATAATAAAAAAAGGCAGGTGGGAATGAGGAGGGAGGCAAGGATGGTCTGAAAGAAGTGTAGTGGCAGTGCTTTAAAAAAAAACCCCTCCCTTTCATCATGGCTTTTAAAGGTGCTGAGTTTCCACAGATCTTGTGTTAGCAGCTTGGTTTCTGTCTGATATAGGGGTGGGGATGGAGGGATTGCATTGCATCTTGTTTATATAAATTAGTTAATGGTGAACACCCTGAGCATGCTTCATTCTTTTAAATAGTACTAAAGCTTCACTAGTACAACCTTCTCTGCACGTTGTCGAAATGCTGAATAGGGAGATCTTTCTCAACACGTTCATGTCTCTAGAGCAACTACGAAAACAATAAATTCCAAATTCTGTCCTATTTTGACTGCTGTTTACCTCTTCTTTTTTCTCCCCCTCCCCCTCCTTACCACTTCTCTCCTGCTTGCATATTTAGGACACTTAGTCATCTGTATAACTGTTTCATCTATTTCCTGCAGGCCTCTGTCCTGGTTTTGGCTGGGACAGAGTTAATTTTCTTTCTAGTAGCTGATATAGTGTTATGTTTGGGATTTAGTATGAGAAGAACGTTGATAACACACTGACGTTTTCAGTCGTTGCTAAGTAGTGCTTATCCCAAGTCAAGGATTTTTCAGCTTCTCATGCCCAGCCAGCAAGAAGGCTGGAGGGGCACAAGAAATTGGGAGGGGACACAGCCAGGGCAATGACCCAAACTGGCCAAAGGGGTATTCCATACAATGTGATTCATGCCCAGTATATAAACTAGGGGGAGTTGGCTGGGGGGGGGGGAGGAAAAGGGGGTGAGGGCAGATCGCTGCTTGGGACCTAACTGGGCATTGGTCCTTGAGTGGTGAGCAGTTGCATTGCGCGTCACTTGTTTTGTACATTCCAATTCTTTTATTATTATTATCGTCATTTTATTATCATCATTATTATTTTATTCCTTTCTGTCCTGTTAAACTGTTCTTATCTCAACCCATGAGTTTTACTTTTTCTTTTCCCCAATTCTCTCCCCATCCCACTGGGTGGGGGACAAGTGAGCGAGCGGCTGCGTGATGCTTAGTTGCCGGCTGGGGTTAAACCACGACAGCCTCCTGCGTAGTAGTATAAGCAATGAAATAACCTAATCAGCCAAACACGTGTGCTCTTTCTTGCCTTGTGCATTTTCTCCTAGTTGTATCTGTTTATCTCCTTGTCTCCAATATCTGCTTTTATCTATTAGTATGTCTTCTTTCCCATGTTTTATCCGTTAATACCTCTTGTTCAGCTGAGGATAAACTCAGTAATAATTGCACTATAAAATGAAGAGTACACTACATGTCTCTTATTGCTCAGGGGTCTGTTAATTGGAATTTATAAAGTTCAATAAACAGTAATCCAATAAGACCTAAACTCTTATTCATTTATCTTAGAGGTAATATCCAGGCTGCCAGCAGCAAGCTGGAAGTGGCTGAGCCACAAGCCTCGGTCGCACATGCAGAATGGATTTGTCTTTTTACCTCTCTGTAGTAGGTATCTGCAACTGTGAGTCTCCCAGCAACCGTGTCACCTTGGTGGAGCCTGGTGGTGGGAGATGTTTTTCTCTCTGTCTGGGAGGCTTTGGAGGAACATGGTAATAAGCAACTAACGCAAAGCAGAAGATGATAATGTTTTCCTTCATGTCTGGGCCTGGCTAGCAGATCCATGCAGAGGTAGTCTGTCCTGTGACTCCAGGCATTTTCCCTTTTTTCAGTTGGACACTGCTAACTTAGGGCTAATTTAAAACACTATTTCCCCCTCCACACACACCCACACCCCCCCACACCACCCTGTCCCCCCCAGTTCTGCCTTTTAAACATTAGTCGTCTACTAGTGGATTCTGGTCTCCTCTCACTCTGGTCTAAAGCACTACCTATGAACCACACGAGCCATCGCTCTGATTTTTGACTCAGCCTGCATTTAGTGGAGGGTGAGGACATGGAGCAGCTCTGTGATATTTTTTCAGTACTGTACTGTGAGGCCTGCGCGTACAAGCACTAGGTTTTCTGCAGTCTGCTGAAGTTGCAGCTAGTACTGGAGACCAGAAGACACACTGCTCAGGTCCTGGCCCTAAAGCTGCCTGGGAAAGCAGTGCAGATGTGGGGGGAGATAGGGTCATGTTTCAAGGCCTCTTGTTGACTAGCTTGGGGCAGATTGAATAGCCCTGCATTTTGGTAGCAAACAATTAAGTGTCCTGTAATGGAATCCCTGCGGATGTTGTACCAAATATATCTTGGTGATAATGCAACTTAAATAGCAATGTATTGACTGGACGGGCCAAACAGATAACATGATACCTGATTATTGGATCAGTGTATCAGTTTGGGAGCAAAAAGCTGTAGGACCTGAAAGTGTTTTACATGGGATGCTGGGAATTGTAGGCAGCACACAGGAGGTGTCTGGTTGACTCACTACAAGCCTTTTGAAGAGCAGCACAACTCTGTGTTTGCTGCTAGCTGAAAGACAGACTGTGGAAAAAAGATTTGTAAAACAACTCTTTCTGAAAGTATTCTGGGGGCTTTTTAACCTTATCATAACTTTGGGCTTTTAAGCTGAGTTTATAAAGCTAACTATATAGCTTAGAAAATCCCTTTGAAAATAGCATTTCAATATCTCAAAGTGTTTCCCAGGAAGCCCCACAGAAACCTTTCCAGCATGCAGCAGTGTCTTTGCTCCTGATAAATAGTTGCTGTAGGTCTGACAGAAGATGCCTGGACTGGGGATTACACAGCTGAGCTGAGGGTCAGGAGTCGCATTGTTTCCTAACTGTTCTGCAACTTGAAGCAAGACACGCTGTCAGTCCCTCACTAGCAAAATGAGACCAATGCTGATGGCTTCTCTTATTAGAAGTGCCTGTAGTGCTTCTGCATTGCTGGGTTACCTGGATGCTCAAAAAGTAGTTTGATCTTGGTTCTGTGGCATTTCTACCTCTGCTTCCAGAGGCTGGAATTCCCCTGGATGTTTTTTACTGATGCCTACTTGTATCTTGCAATGGGATAAGAGCATCCTCCTAAGATTCTGAAGCAGTGATTTCTACATCATTGCATATGCACTGAAGAGCTCTTTGCAGCATGATGGGGTTGGCAGAAGTATTCCCCAACTCGAAGTGACTAGGCAAATGTTCAGACAACCCCACTCAAGGGTTTTTTTAGTCTAAGGTTGCTACCTTGGGGTCAGCAAGTCTTTGAGATACAGATAGCAGAGGTTAAGAGAGTATACTAGAGAAAGCACACATATTTGTCCTGTTCTTGTGCTTTTTCACTTAATAGCCATTACTGATCACTGCCAGAGGTAGGATACTGGGATAAATGGATATTGGGCCTGACCCAGCAGGTTGTGGTTATAAACAGCCCTCCCGAGACCCCTCTCTCTGCATTCACTGGCTGCATAAATAACTTTGGGCCATCACACTCTGTTCTGAAAGCCTCAGCCATGTATCTAAAGTGAGGTGGGAGGAACCTCTGTCTCCAGGTCTATTCTAGTCCAGTAAAAACTAAAACCTTAATGGTGAATGGCAGATGCTCTCCAAAATCCAGAAGTGACGTTGGGCAAGGCAGTATATTTAGTGGTCTTTTTCTTTGGTTTTTCATTACCAAAAGGGAGCATTTACTGAAGAAAATCAGACTTGCATAAACCCTTAGTTCATCAGTGTGGCAACTGCAGCAATATATTCATTACTTTTGTACTTCAGTGTCGTACAGCTTGATATTAGGTGTTAGAACAACGTATGTGTCTGATTTAGGAGTACTCGCTTTTTTAGGGCTGTGGAAAAAATGCAGGCTCGGTGGTGAGGAGAGAAAAGGGACCTCAATTTTAGCAGCTTTAGTACAGAAATGGACAAAAATCCTCCCCTTGATTCAAAGCTTCAAAGGTGTAAAGTGAAGGCTCGTTATGACCTGTTCTGTCAAATGAAGCACGGTAGTTGTTCAGAGGTAATATCCTCATATATTATCATGCTTAAAAACAGGCAATGTCATAAACTTTTTGAAGCACCTAACATACTACAGAAGCTGTGCAGGCTGGTAAAGTCACTAGTTAACATCTCTAAATCATGTAAAGCTGCCAGTGCTATATCCTTATGTTTTCAAGGTGACCTGCCATTCTCACTATAAACTGAATTTTTTATTTTTTTAGGAAGGGAAATGCATTTACTCTGGGGTGGTGCATAACAGCTTTTTAACCATGTTGGGGCACTGTTCCTTAGCTAGTAGCTGAGGTCGTATGGCCTGACCAGAATAAAGGACTGAAGAATTTGTTGTTGACCATCATCTCAATATTGACACTTTTTTCAGTAATACAGGCGGGGGCCTTTGTTTCCTCGTTCCTTCATAACCATGAAGCATTTGTTCAGCCTAAACACAGGTAGGCCCGTGGTATCTTTCCACAGTTTTTACAGCCAGAGCAAGAGATTGAATGCTATACTTTTGAGGAGGGTGGTAGGATTTGAAATGCCAGGGGCAATGCTGGCCCCCATGGGCTTCACTTCTTTTCTCAAAGATAATACTTCCAGGAATAAAGGTTGAAATTTCTGTAACTTATTTTTAAATAGGTGCTTAAAGTTAGACTTTTAATGCTATATATAGGCACCTAAGTGTGTGGCCTAGCTTTCAGAGATACCGAATCCACAGCAGATCCCACTGAAATCAATGGGGGCATCTCCGTGCTCAGCAGTTCTGAAAAATCATGCTGCTGTTTTAGTGGGAGCATTGATTTCTAGTTCCCATAATGTGTCATGGTAAGATAGACCTAGGCCAGGGACATACAGAGCTCAGTGTTTCAAACAGGAGCTTCTCTCCTGTTTGTTTTATACTCAGCATGCTGTGGTTTGCACCAATCCATCCCCCAGACCTCCCTCCCGCTCTAAATCGCAGTACTGCTTCACTGACCATGTCAAAGGTTCACTTTGTTCCTGTAGAAGTCTTTTGCAGCCTGGTTAATGTCACTTAGCGTTTGGCTACAGTGTTTGTTTTGAATCAGATTAATTAGGTTTTCCATGACTGGTGTTTTAAGAGCTTCTTGATACATGTGTTCTGAATATTGTCTCTGGACGTGTTTTGTGGACAGTCTTTAGAAATGTTTGTGCTGTGGTGGTGTTTGTTGCTAATTGCTGTGATTTGTTGAGGCATGGGACAGCTGACTGATTTCACTGGGAGCTAGGGCAGGCAGGAAAATAGTAAATTTTATTCTGAGGGGAAAAAAAAAAGTAGGAAACAAATGCATTGCAAGTTCTAATGAGATTTTCTTTGTTAAATAACAAATAATTATTTTGAAAGGCAACTAAACAAAAGAAACTGTTTGAAAACCAAACAAAAATCATGTCATATTTTAGAAATAATGAAAGAACGTCTCAAAGAAACATAGTTGTTCCCTGCAGCTATGTTAAGCATGAAGGGTGCCTTTATAAGGAACTTGGAATGCTTAAACAGGGGTGTCCAATATTTGACAATGTTATTGTCTTCCACACTCCCTAAAAAAACCCAAATCTTCTTGACAATTCATTTTTACTAAGCACAATATAATTTCTAAAAACTCCAATGACTTCGAAAACTGTGTAGCTAAAAATGTAGATCATAGCAACCCTGTTGCTCTTTGCTAAACTTAAATGAATCTGTGAGAAGTCATCTATTCCGTCTCCTATTGAGAATGCCTTCCCTTAAAGATTCTGCATGTATTTAGTGGCGACTTTTCCTTGTACTGATCAGACTGTCAAAACTGTGCCTGAAGCTGGGTTTTATATCCAAAAATGTGTTCTTTTCCATCAGTAAAAGGAATCTAGTTCTCTGACATGATTTCTCTCCATGGATTTCCTTAATACCTGAAAGCTGATGGCTTGTGACTGAAGGTTTGGGATATAATCTGGATTACAGTGCAGAGAAATTGGCGGGAAAAGTGCTATTTATGGAGCACTGGGATAAAGAGTGAGGCTTTCTTCCAAATACTGAGGAAAGCAAACCTTGTATGTTCCAGCTGCTGATAGTCATAGAGATCATGTTCATAATATAATAGATACAGACATGGAGTTGAATATCCGAAGAGTCCAGAATTTCAATTTGGCAGATTGCTCTGTATTAGTAGCTTTTTAATTTTGGTCATATTGTTGTCTGCTTGATGTATGTAAATTTGATAGCATGCATCTTTCACACTCTCTGCTAGCTCAGGGCTGCTGCCAGTGTGGTCAGGGTGATATAGTGCAACAATGTTCTGGGATAGATGCTCTTCTGGAGTTGGTGCTTTTTTAGCCTGTCAGCAATTCTTGGGGTTCCTGGTCTTGGCGTCTTGCCTAGGCTCCGTCTTTTTGACTGTTGAAATATCAACTTTGTTCAGAGATGTGTTCATATACCAGCCGTTGTCTGGAGACTGTTTTGTCTGAATTGCATTGCATGAGCACTGCTCAATTTTGAGCAAGCTTAAGCTGTTTTATGGGTGTCCCTTCTCACAATGTGAAAGAGGCTTTTCTCTTCCCTTTGGTGGCAAGAACAAAAGATGTTTAATGGTTAGGGACTTTCACACCAGCTAATACACATCAAGAGAAGGAAAGGAAAGCGGGAATCCTGTCCTTTACGTGAATAAGCTTTTTGCCATATTATAAAAGGTACGCTAGCTTGCAAGTTGACTGCTTTCAGCAAAAATGTAACTGCTCTTCCTCTTCCTCCTCATCTTCTACACGCTCCCTCTAGTGTTATCAGGTACGTATGGCATATACTGTCCGCTGCTCAGGTAAGGGTTGTTACACTAGAATAAGCAGTAAATGTCACCTGGGTTTTGTCTCTGGAAGAAATTCCAACGGTAGGATTTGCAAGTGTGCTGGGAATATGGTGCCAGCCATCTTTCCCTTGCCTTTGCTGCACACCTGCATGAAACTCACCCTACCCATACCCAGATAATCTGCAACTCAAATCTCTTTTGTGTATCTGGAACAAATTGTGCTGGCCGTTTGCCATGCAGTGAAATCACACAGTTTTTCATTACACTCTCAGAAGCCTTAATTAGTGAATAAGGCAGCTGTATGCTCTCAAAAATACATCTATCAGTACAAACTGCTGCCTGATGGTCCAAAATAAAACATGCCAAAATTTTTTCATGCTTTCCGTTCTCTTAGAGCTCATGGGCAGGTAATTGGGGGGGAGGGGGAGCACCAAGGATTCTGTTACCTTTGTGATTTATGTTCATTTCCAATAAAGAAGAAAAGACAAAATGCATCTTTAAATTGTCTGATTAGAATGATCTGTCTCTGTATGAAATTACACTCCTTTCTGTCTCCTTTAGTTATTCACCTAGTATCTTGTAATTCCTGGTTTCATGGGACCTTCCTGTTTAGAGGAAAAGTTTTTTGATCTTCACCCATTAGTTCCATGTTTCTGTTTGTCAGTGGAGTGGAAAAAGAATGCTTGTCTCAAGATATCTCTAAAGAAAGGAAGGTTCTAGGGTGGTCCTTACCTGTCTTAGGGAATTGACCAGAATGTACCGGTTTTCTAAAAAGGGACAAGATTTAAAAAAAAAAAAAAAAAAAAAAAGAAAGAAAGAAAAAGAAAAAAGTGTTAGTATGTGTCTCTTCAAATGGCTCTTGGTCTTTTTTGTTGAACAAATTGGCCTGGGGACACACACACAGGTGATAGTGTTTCTTTGCCTGGAACTTTTGCTGGAATCTTTCTTTCTCTTTTACTGAAACCTTAGAAATGAGCATATGGAGCTTTTTTACTACTTTGGGGGGCAAAATAACTCCCTTGCCCCAGTCCCACAGTATTTCTAATAAAAAATTTCTACTAGCTTTGAATTTGAGCTGCTGAAACATCACTGGGCTTTTATCCTCACAAATTCCATGTGGGGTAATGAAATGCAATGCTTGTTTTACAAAGGAAAATAACACACGCCTGTTATCTAGGAAGCTTGTGGTGAAGATGGGAATTGAACCCACATCTTCCACATCAGCAGGCAGCATGGTGTTGGTCTTCTCATGCAGTGTTTGACTGGCACAGCTTCCAGGCAGGAGAGTGTTGGTTTAAGATGACATCAAGGGGATGCAAATTTACATTTATTCCTCTCATGTCCCTTAGCAAGGAAACTACCTAATGATGTGAACTCACAGAAAGTGACAGAAAGCCCGAGGGAGGGGTCTAGATTCAGTAGAAATATTTCAAAGTTTTATATAAAGAACTGGAAGAGTGTGAAGACATCAGTTGTATTGTGTTTTGTCTTGTTTGTACTGTTTTCTACAGCAGAGGCTGAAACATCCTGCTTGAAACTCGGGGAGAAGGTTTCTTCTGGGGACAGGGGATGATGTGTGGTGGGATGATGGAGTCTGACCTTGCTGCCTGTCTGCATCTATCATGTACTTGTTCACTATCTTATCCCCCTCTGCACCCTCAGAAGATCCATGTACCTCTGCTCCCTGGCTCTTCCAGATCACTTCTGATCCATCTTCAACAAAGTTCTAGTACAAATCTTGGCCTCCTGTGACGGTCTCAATGTAAGATTCAAGGGTGAGGCAGACATCCATCTGGTCACTGTCTGGATCATCTGGAGAAGACTCAGGGTTCAGCATATGAGTCTTACTAGCCTGAGCTGGTGGTATGCCTCTTAGCTAGTCTACACCTCGGATTTCCTGATCCTTTTGGAGATTTGTAGTTGGAAAAATGTTCACTGAAAGAGTGCTAGTAACAAAAGAAAGTTCAGCCCTCTTTCTTTCTTTCCACCTGTAATAAGTGTATATTTCTAGCAACTTCTGAGTTGCAGATGCTGGGAAATCTAGTGTTCTTTTGTAGTACCGTGCAGGTAGAAAGACATCAAGTATCCAGGTGAACAAAACATCCCAAAGAAGGCTAGACCTTGACTTCCCCCACGTCCATTTCTCATCTTTCTCCTTTCTTCCCGCTTTATCCGGTACTGTGAGATTTTAGCTATGGTTATATGATATGAAGATAGAGATTTGGTAGTCAACAGGGCTGATAGAAGGCACTGATAATTGGAAAGTTCTTACCATTGAATTAAATAGTAAATTCGGCTCATCTGAACTTCTCAATGTGAAAGAAAAACAGCTGTCTATTCTGGTTTTCTGTCCCTTGGCAGACTGGTGTTATGCTCAGGTGTTATGTTCCTGCTCAGAGGTCTTCAGTGATGCTGGGAGGAGATATGCAAGTAGACTTCTCAGACTTTTATTTTGCCTGCAAATTTGATCCTCCTCATGCCTGAAAAAAAGGCAACATATAAAATCAGGGTTATTCATGATGGCAGTAATACTATTAATTGCTGCGTTAATAGCCTACAGGAAATGAGTGGGAGTATGTAATCTTACTATTTATGGTGAGCAGAGGGACACCATGAAGAAGCCTTTGACAGCTCCAGTGGTTTCTGCGGTTTGTGTTGTCCATGGTGTTCATCTGACCTCAAAAGGCACTTTGGCTGGGGTAAAAGCTGAAGGAAATGTGCTATCTTCTGTGATGAAGGGGAAGGGTGGGCGAGCTGGGCAGAGGGCTGACCCTGAGGGAGTTAGATTGCATACACAGCTTTGCTATGGCTCTCTTGGTTGACTTTGGCCAAGTCAGTTCACATTCCTCCAAACCTCCGTCTTCTCAGTGGCAAGTGGAATAAAGATACCGACCTCCTTAAGTGCTTTGAGATTTACCCACGAAAAATCCTTTCCAAGGGCGCAGTAGGATTAACGTGGTAGGTAGAGAGCTATGGCTTCCTGTACCCCTCTTCTGGATAAATAGGATGTCATTCTCTCAGGTTGTCAATCCAGTAGCTGCTGCTTGTCAGAAGCACTAAATTCAGATGCGAAATGTATAATTGTAGAAAAAGTTAAATGTACCAGGGTCAAAAGAAGGGGGTGGTGGGAAAACGAGAGAAGTTGTTTATGTGGAGAAGTGTTTGGTGAACTTCATAGACCACTTCTTCCCTATTTCTGAGGGATGGAATTGCTTTGCATGAAGATTTCAACTGCTAGCTTCTAGCAAAAAGCATTAGCTGCAAAAGAAGCAAAAACATATATTATGGAGCAGCACTTTCTGTAATTTTTTTTGAGGCACTCATTTGTAAACACATCTAAAATTAGAGTTCAGCATCAGAACAATGAGTACTAGCTCTTCATATTCTCTGCTCTCAGGGATTTTGATGTTTTTTTTCCCCTCTCTGGATCATAATATAAGTGTGTGTGTGTATGTAATTTATTTATTTTTAAAAGGAACTTTCTATATTTCCATCTGTTCCAATTAAACTGAATGGAACAGCTTTTGTAAGTAAATGGAGGGAGGGGAGGAAGAGAAGGGAGTAAAGAGGAGAAAATGGCTTAAAACACAAACCTTGAATGGAAGAGGAGGAAACATTTGTTGCTTAGCACCAAGATGAAAAATATTATCTTCACTGTACTAAAATCAAGAAGCAAAATTCTTGTTCCACCTCCTCCGCCTTCCTTTCTCCCTTAAAGCACTTCCAGCCATTAGCAAAGAATTTGGTTTAAGAGACTTGAGTACACAGTGTCACTTAGGACCTGAACATAGCATTGCTTCTGTGGCAGACAGCATTTTCCTAAATGGAGAATGTCTTTGGAGTTAGAACAGACCCTACATCACCTCTCCATGTTTTGAATGAGCTGATGCAGACCAAAGAGAGGGAAAATCTTGGTCATCTTGGACAAGTTGACCTCCAGAGGTCCCTTCCAACCTCAACTATTCTGTGATTCTCTGAAGATGGTCATCAATGTGCGCACTTCTTCAGTTCTGAGAAGGTTTAGTTTTCCTTCCTGCCTCGGTGACTTGCTGAATTCCCTCTGCTCTGTGGAAATTCCCGGCCAGAAACTCTAATGGTGAAACATCTAAAAATCAGTCAGTCCACTTGGCTTGTTAAATGATGATGAGGCAGGCCAGCAGTACTCTGAAAGGAAGTCTGTTTTTTCTAGCTTTTTCTTCTGTGGATTTATTTTTCTTTCCTCTAAATGGAATGCTTTTGAGTAGTTCTGATTAAAAACTTGTAGTTGTTTGTCTCCAGGTTTTTTGGCTGCTTTGTAGCTCCACTTGTAGGTGAACTGAGGTTTCTAGAGCTGGTAGCAGCTTCTCCGCATTTGTCCCTTTTTACCCTTTGAGGGCCTCAGCAGAAAGCTGAGCAATAAGCCGGGGTGGAGACTGCTGTCATCCTGTTTCTCTCCTGGGGTCCTGCCTTGCAGTATGGTACCCTGAAGACGGAGCCATGCTAGATTCCCCGTTCAGCCAAGGGAGAAGCCTGTCTGGGCTGTCCAAGCCCCTCGGTCACTCCAGGAGAGTGACTCAGGCCTCTTTAATGGCTGGAAGTTGTATGTAGGTGGGAACCTGTGTGCTTTTTAGGTCCGTAACCCCCTTCTTCCCCCCACCCCCCCTTCCCATGGCAGTGTTTTGTTGCCATGGAGACAGTAATTACTCCAGGAGGTTTCTAGACTCTGCTGAAGCTCCCATCAGTCTCGCCTCCCACCTGGGGAGCTTCTGACATTGAGTTAAAGGTCAAGTCCTCATGTAAATGTTTTCCTTTCTGAAATGAAATATTTTACCTATTTTGGGTGACTGTGGCGGCAGCACAGAAAACAATTTGTCAAATCACTTACAAAGCCAGAGCTGGGACACTTAAATTCTATTCCCTTCAGGTACGTGGGAGTAGGGGTGGAAATGAACAGCCTTGTAAGTCATATTTTAGTCCAAGTTGAACGCTTGCTTTCCCCGCACCGAACATCACGCGTGTGCTTTGTCGTTCTCTTCCACCCCCCTCCCTCCAGCTTTTCAGAGCTTCTTGTTCTCATTAATTTGTTGTTTGCTCTCCTGCCTACACGTAAAAGCTGGGATGAAATCATTTTTATTGACGTTAGTCATAGGCTGACACAGTCCTAGAAAGGAACCCCTGGGTCACTGAGTCTGCCCCCCTGCTATTGCAGGCGACCACCTCATTTAATTCTTTTCATAAACTACCTGTTAAAAGCCAGAACAATCTCTTTTTAAGTGACTGTGAGGAAGGAGGGGGGAGGGAAAAAAACCCTCAACCCCTGATGTTTCTTACACAGAGTGCAAAGAAATGGAAATGTATTGTTAGAGTGCTTAGAATAAGAAGCTGGAAGATATGGCTCTCTTGGTTTCCTTTCCTCAATTAACCCATGCAGTCACCTGCTTGGAGGTGTTACATATGGATCAAAGGACATCTGGTGCTGAAATACCAGTCCTTTCTCAAGAGAAGGCCAGTGTTATAATCTAAGATGGTGCGCTGAGACTCACATGATCAAGTTCTGATTCTGGCTTTGTCCTGGACTCTTCCTGAGTAACCCCAGTCAAATCATTTTCTTGTCAAGGTCTACACTGTCAGTCCATCCATGCTGCAGATTACCTGCAGCTTTTCAGGGAAAGCAAGGCAGACGGAAGCAAGTTTGTGATGACTCCTTCAGAAGGAAAAGCTTTGCTGAGCAGTCCTCCATCCAAGCTGCTGCCTGTGCTCTGCGCCGCTGGCACGAGTGACACTGAGGTCGACTGCACTCTCGTCAGAGGCAGACTGGAAAGCAGCAAGTGTAATTTATGAAGGCTTGGCATGCAGTTAAGTGTAAAGTGATGGAAAGTGTGGTGGATCACTGCACTGGTGCACTTGACTTGTGCATCAGGCACATATCTATGCAAGTTCATGTCCAGTTCAAAGCCCGTCCTGAAAGCATAAAAAATGGCAGCACTCCCAGCTACAGCATTGTCAGTGTCAGATGATGCCATGGGGTTCTGCTCTTGATACCTTTCAGAGCTTCTCAGCAAAGCACACAACTGTAATTAGTTGACAAGCTGGCCGAAAGGAAACTCTGGGCTTTTATAATACCCTTGCCTTTCATTTGCACCTTTGATCCTGAAGTGCTTTACAAAACTGTGCATACGCACAGAGGAAACCTTTAGCCTTGGCACTGACATTCAGCCACTGCTGGGGTGATGTGCAGTAGGTGGGTAAAAAAAACCCAGCAGGGCTGCCCAGCAGCTGTGGTGGGTGCTGGAGAAAACAGCAGCAATGCACTGAAGGATAGAGGAGTTTTGGGTAGGCAACTCAGGTGAGTTTGAGTAGCATGCCTGAGTGAATGCCTTTCACTCGGAAAAATCTGAAAGGGCTTTCAAAGTATGTTAGTGCGTTGTTTCTTAACCAGTGTGTTGAGCTAGGAAGCTTACGATCAGGAAAGGTAATTCTGGAGGATCAAGTGTACTTTGCTAGTTTCTTTGAGACAGTGACTCAAAGAACAGAAGGCTTTTTTTAACAGCTAAAGCTCAGGATACAGTGTAAGCTCAGCCAGTGAAGTTAAGCTGCTGGAGAAAACAGTCTGCAAGCAGATCTAGGCCGGGCTGCATAGACAGTCAGCAACTTGAGCATTGTTTGAGTTTAAAATGTATAGGACCAGACCTCTAAAATGGTAGCTGTTTCACTTTTTTGGTGTCTCTTTTCGCCTAAGGCCCAAACTGTGTTTTATAGGATTGTGTAGTTGTGTGTTGTGGCTTGTTTTATTTTTATTTTTTTTTTCTTTTATTTGGTTGTAGCTCACCTCTAAACAGAGCCTCCTCATGGGGGAGTGTTTACCCTGGAACATAGCAGCTTCCAGAACAGTTGTGACCAGTTTAGACCCCTGTTCATATCTGCAGACCCACATCTTGCATCCATTTGTTCTGGGCACAAATAGACATGGTACAAAGCAATGTTAAAGAGTGTGCAAATGTCCATCTTGAAGTCAAGATGTGGCCTGGCCTACAGATGACCTGCTGTCATGAAGAGCTTATGTTGCCAGGGGTCAGGGTTTGCTGGTCCAGTCAAGCAGACTTCATGCGTAGCAGTCAGGGACAGACTATCTGACCTCAGGCTTCTGACTTTTTCTCCCTGGTTTTTGAAGTTCTTTGAGCTGTCAAGGTAGGACATGAGTACAGTAGCTATGGATTCACCTCCCCACAACCTCAGCCCCTTGTGTGATCTTCGGTGAGCTTTCCAGTTAACACAATACCTTGGTTTCCCCATTTAGCAAGCTAAGATAACCTCTTGTCTTGCCAGCATGCTCTGAGAAAAGAAAAAGGACCTTAGGTATGAACAAATGTTTCCATTGACTTGTATTGCTAATGGAGAGCATCCTTTAGCTCAGTTGAGAAGGCCTGCATTTTGGAGTTTAATCCCTGAAGGCTGAGCCATAAGATTAGTTAAAGGCCTGAGCAGTGCTGCTGCAGGGTAATGCCACTTATTGGTACGTGGATCTAACGCTTTGGGGAGGTGGGCGCTGAGGTAGATTGCAACTTGCCTGGATTCGGAGGATGTAATCAGCAGCATTGCTGGCTTGGAGATTTTTGGGTTCCCAGAGCTGCACTCTGAAACCTTGGTCTCTCCCTAAACACAGTGTAAAGTCATTGGACTGGACACAATATTAAACTCTCCTGCTTCACAAACCGTGATCTTCTCCGTGGTGTGGAGCCACAGTGCACCACAGCAGCAGGCTGCTGTGTTGTAAATTCATTGTGTATTGTGCAAGGGACCATTAGTTAGCTTATTATTAATACATGTGTGGGCTTTAATATACCGGTACTGTATCTGTCAGCATCTCTACCAGGTTTGCTTTTGTCCTTTGTGTTTTCCCCAAACAAGCTTATACAATTAGTTTCTTCTTGTTTCCTAAATTATTTTTGCTGCTCCTAATTATTTCACACTCCATATAAAAGAATTATTGGGGTGGGTAATGGGAGGCGAGGGATCACCTTGCCATTGCACTGCAGGCAGTGTGACGTTAAGGCAATTTGGATTTGGTTTTGTACTTGTTTATATTTGGTTGGCTGCTTAAGAAATAGGAGATATTTGGGATCTGATTTTGGAGGTCAGGATGTGGGCTTTTCAGTAGAGAACTAGAGTTCTATCAGGTTCCTATTGGTCTTTATGCCTAAGGAGGACATTTGTTGAAATAGGCTTAGACTAAATCACTGGCAATTCATTCAGAGATTAATGTTCTTGTCTGAGAATGTGGAGTTATTGGATATTTCCCTAATTTCTCTTCCTGTATAGACCATCCTGCTCTCTCCCCATCTACAGATATGTGTAAGTAGCATCTCCAAACATCCATGGCTATTTTCATCATGGACAGAAGAAAAGACAGGCTTCTGTTGAGGACCGTCTTCTCAGCCTCATGTAGATATTTAGTGGAGAAGAAATGTGTGAGGAGGGTGTGGGTAGGATGAAGTTTACAGCTGGGCAGTTAAAACACATCTACATTCCTGGTTGCTGAGAAGACAGTCAGCCCCTCAAGTACTGGTTGGTAGAGCTTGTACGGGCCAAATATTACTTAGATGCTGATGCACCCATTGGTTGGTTAGGATTCGGTGTGCACACCAGCAATCGAGAGTGTCTGGTGAGCTTGTGTACAGAGTGCACTGCCGAATTTGAGCCAGTGCCTCTGGCCCATCTAGGGTAGTGATCCCTGCCCCTCACCAAGCATACCTGTGCTTGAAAATTTATACCAGAACTGGAGTAGCAGCTGCACTGTCCAAAGCTCTAGGGTAAACAAGGCCTCTAGTATATTCATTGCCAAGTCATGCTTGGATTGCGGTGGTTAAATGCTCAAACACCATCTGCTTATATACTCTTGCTGCCTTCCACAGAGCAGCACCCTTGCTAACGTTTGCTTTCTGGTAGAGATAAAGCTATGAAGTGCGGCATGTTTGCCTGTTCTTCCCAGGTTGAGCTAGATCAAATACATCCATTTCTTTTCCAACAGCCATTGGTGTCACACAGATCCTTCCTTAAAATTTGAGGGGTTCTTCCCTCAATGGACCCTTCCCTTCCAGTGATCATATCCTGTCTTCCTCCTGCCTAACCTCATGCAAGACGTTTGAAAAAAATCTAGTTACTGGGAGGTAGGTTCTGAATTAGGGTTCGTTGAAGAACAGGGGGATGAAACTAAACAGGGGAAAAACTGTGTTGAACATTATAGAGGTCGGGGAGAACATACTAAATAAATCTGATAAATGTATTACTCTTAGGAAAAAAGCATGGCAAGATTTTTTTTGTGGTAGGTAGGGATGTCTTGAGAAAGGGGGATGTAGTTTACGTGACTATTCATACCACATTTGAGGGCTGTGGGGAACAGTTCCCCACTAGAAGGGGGGTGGTTTGTGCTGGGTGGCAGAGCCCTTCCTCAGCAAATGTCAATAAAACTCTCATGTCCCCAATGTGAATGAGCCCTTGCTGCGGGGGAAGGGAACACCACAGGAAAAACAAGGGCATAAGCAGCCAAAATCTCTCTAAATAGAATATTTGTCAGTTTTCCATGAGGCACTGGTGGGTTTTTAAGCTCTTCCAAGCTTTGAACAAATTAAGACTGAGTGTAAAGTGTAGATATATTTATATTTGTTCCATCTCTTTTGGGTAAGTTGAGGGGCTGGAGGAAGACTCATCAATTCAATACATGTTCCATTAGAAACTTCTTGGTATTAGACCAGGTTAATGAAAGGAATAAATAGGGCTTTGACATGTTGTTTGGTTTTACAGGACTGTATTGTTTTATGATGTTTTATGAGAAGCACTTATACTACTCTTCAGGCGAGAGATTATTGCACCTTTTATAAAAACTAAAAGAAAACCCACTTCTCTTTCTTTTTCTTTCTGTTGCTAAGTAGATGCTATGTTTGTTTGCAGTCGTCATTTCCCAGTAGAAATGCTATGTTCTGGAGCACTGCCTAGAAAGAAATGGCTTCAGATAACAGATTACAGAAGCAAAAGTGGTGGGGGGGTGGGAGGTACCCAAATCATGAGCACCCAACAAAATCTTGAAGTCAGTAAGTTGTCTTGGAGAGATGATGAATGACCAGAGTCCCAGAGGAATACACCCCCCCCCTCCCCCAAAAAGTCCCCTCAGGCCCATTCTGATATATTGCTCTGATAATACTTTCTGCTTCTTTAGAACTCTAGTATCTCAACAAACAATTGAAAACATTATTCTAGCACCAAACCTCTGGCCCTGCAGAGCACATCTGTAGTGATATCAGTGTTCAATTTGAATAGGTTAAGCTTAAGCACTGAAAGGTTAGAATGGCTACTTTCAGAGCTGGTCCTTAGTCTTTTAGTATCCTGGTTAAAATGGGACAATTGACCTTTTGATTCATTTTAAGGGTTTGGAGATCATCATCTCGAATCAACAGAGTACTCGTTAAGCTGTTTTGCCTCTGACATCGTACTGTTCTGTTAGGGTTTTAGTCTTTTCTGTTAGGATTTTAAATGAAAACACAGTGAAAGTGTAAAACTGCATCCTAAGCTCCATCTTCTCATGCTACTTTACTCTCCAGCTCAGCTGCTGCATCCCAGTTTTCATACACAGTGACATCAGTATTTTAGATAGTGTCATTTCCACTTGTAATATCCTCTCCCTTCCCCCATACTGACAATCCCCAAGCATTTGGTTTAACTTGCTAATCCTTCCAGCACTATGGAGATGCACAGGAATTACTACTCCCTTGCAGATGGGAGGCAGAGCTAAAGAAAGCAGCGTGCTCAGTACCACACAGGGTTTGGGGCATGCACAGAATTGAACAGGGTCCTTTCATAACTTCACCTTTATCTGAGGCTCTAGGTTGTGCTTGCAGACTGTCACTGGTTTTGTGATATGGACAAATGTCTGTTAGGCCTGTGTGACCCACTTATGCTTGTAACCTAATGAAGCTTTGAGTACAGACCTTTCCTCAGAGGCAAAAGGCCAATGCACTCGCCCATGGAGTCTCTTCTCACTCTCCCATTCACCTTTAATATTTTGTTGTTAATGGATCATGCTAAAAAGGATTAGCCATTTCAATTTACATTCTGCTGCTTTCTGCATTTAACATTCTCACTGTAAGTGATGAATTATTGACTATTTAAATGTGACTACAAACAGCCTGAAAGAGAAGGTCTGCTTTATCATTTGCAATGCTGAACTCATGTCGAGGTTCTCTTTTCTCTTTTTAGTTACCCATCGGTGGGTTGCCTTCCCAGCTTTCACCTCCTATCCCAGTACCCTGGGCTGGTGTACTGTCTGGTGTTTAACAGCCCAAGAAGAGGCCCCAGGGTTAAATATTGTTAAGCATGTGAAATTTAACCTATATTATTGATATTGGGTTCAGACCAAAGTGTCTGCAGAGTGGCTTAAAAGGAAGAGTTCATTATAGAATAAAGCACTTTGGCAGAAGACCAGATCCACATGGCCTTAAAATTGCTCTTGATTCCCCCTTCATATTTAAATGTACATAATTACAGAATTTGCCACTGTTCAGAACCCAAGATCTGTCCTTTGGAAATAAGTCAGAAGAGATCTAGGTGCAAGACGGGGTACCGTTATTTGGGTCTTGACACGCTGTCTCCTGAGAAGCTATAGCAATGCAATGGGGCTCAGAGCTAGCCGTTTCTCTGGGGCTGGAGTAGTCTGGTAGTGACACAGAAGGTACCCATGAAAGCAATGGTGAGTGCACAGGCTTCAGGCAACAGCTTTTATAGACCATTCAAGCCACTTGAAATTAAATTTTTGCCTTCCCCAGATCTGCTCCCATAATTGTCCTCTAGGCTCTGCACCATGGGAGACTGCCCATATCTTGAAAGCAGCCACTGAGAAGAAGCCCCAGCTCAGGTGGGCAAAAACTGAAACATTTTTACAAAATAAGCTGCAGAAGCCCCAAGGTAACAGTAAGAGAGAGGAGTGTGTTGGTGGCGTAGGCAAGTATTTACCCTCCAGTGTATTCAGCCATTTAAAAATAAAACAACTTTCCCAGAGCAAATCCCCGTGTTGCATTATGGCACTTATACATCTGCTGCTTTTGGAATATCTGTGTAAGGGGTGCAGGGAGCGTGGAAAGAAGGCACACATCAGTATGTCAAATGAACTTTTTTCATTTCTTCATGGCCTTGGAAAAGGAGCAATGCATAAATGCATGCTTTAGTTTTTAGACTGGTTTTATAAGACCCCTTCTGAGTGAATTGGGCAGGCTGGGGATGTGAGAATAATGGGAGGGAAGGGGGAAAAAGAGCATTGTATTGGTCAGAAGAGCACGAAGTGGTTACGTACTTGGTGAACTCTCTAAGTGCTCACCCTTGTCTGTTCTCATCCTCACACATGTACTTGAGAAACAAAAACTCCTGGTTAGAGAAGGTGACTGGTGGACTGGTGTGCACACAACCGTACCCATCAGATGGTTGAGCATGACCTAGCAGTTAGCACTGAGCATGGGACTTTCGGCTCCTCTTTCTACCTGTGATATTTATGCTCTGATGTTTTCTTTAGCTTTGGAGAGCTATTCAAAATTTTTGACTAAAAGGCACTACGTAAGTGCTAAGCATTAGTGGTTTTGTACAGTATTGCATATCTGTGTTTCTGCACGCATTCATATGCCTGGAGTGTCATGCGTATAAATTCACAGGCATGCAACATTACACAGTACTGTTAATAGTAATCATGCAGATTTGTGCAGGGTCTTTTGTCTAAGGAAATCAGAACACTTAAAGCTTCTCTCACACACATAGAAACCTGACATAGGAAGTTACAAAAGTGTTGATGGAGTTTGAAATAACTGGATCCTGTCTCTGGCAAAGTTTCTTTTAAATTAAAGAAATAATCTCCCATGAAAGCTAATAATGTTTCTTGAAACCCAATGTAATCAGATGTTCTGAATACAACAAAATATAGGGAAGGATTTGAGAGACTGTGCTTTTGTGTTTGGATTTTCTTAATGTATTAATTTACCACTTGATGTAGTAGTGCACAATCTGAAATCAGTGTGTCCATTGTACTAGCTACTAAAAATAGTTGTGTAAAGGGAAGAGGCAAGGAAAGACTGGTCAGAGACATTGCTCAAAATGTAAAGTGATGTGGGAGTGCTTATTGTAATAGGTTAATGGCAGAAACTGCTCTTGTTGCTGCAGGTTTGTTTTTAGTCCCAACTGTAACAAACAGTAGTTAAAAATGAAGGTGAGAATTATCTACATGGATAGACTATTTTTTCTGGAAGAGGAAGTGGATCTGCTGGAGGAGGGAGATCATTATTTTCAAGAAACATGCTGGCAGAAATGACTCAGTTCTGCAAATTTCCTTTTATTGCTTGCTTTTGAAAAATCTAAGTTCTTTGGGTAACGGGGAACTTATTTTAAGAATTTTTACAGTTGTGAGAAAGGAAAAATGACAGACCTTCAAATCGTTTTGGGCCTTTCAGACTATGAAGCGTGATTTTTTAGCATATGGCTACAGGAAGAGGGTCTGGATGTGCTCTGGAAAATAATTTTCCACAAGCGATTGCCAACTCTGCAGAAGGACTTCCTGAACGGAGACTGAAAAGATGCTTCTGATTCCACTCAGGGTGTTCTCTTTAATGGAAATGTCTAACTTGCTGCAGTAAACCTTGAAGTCCCCATGAAAAATTCATGGAGGAGAGAAAGAAAGACTAAGAACTTGCGTAGTGCTGCAGGAAGAGACTGGCACTCAGGCTAGGTGACATAAGTCCTGTGGTTCTGCCAGGTGGTGCCCTGGAAATAGCGAGGAGTCCAATTCCCATCATGCTCTTGAGCACTGCTGAGTTGGGAGCGAAGTATTGCAGATGAGCCTAACCAGGCCTTGCAATTTAACTGCCTTCCCTTTCTTTCAGCCTTGCTCTCTGTCTTAAAGTTCAACAACGAGTAGAGCTCTGACAGTTGATGTGAGTAGTTTCTTCTCCTTTTGGAAGATGGACAACAGTAGCTCCTAGCTTCTAACCACAGACACTTCTTGTGCCTTGGAAAGAAAATTGTCTTCCCTTTCTTCCTAGACAAAATCTCAGTTCTGGATCTGCATTCAGTTGAATTTACTCCTGATGGAGGTGAAGGGGAGACACATCTTTGTATTGGAGGAAAAGACAGGCAGTAGTTGAATTTTAGCTGTTCTTTTCCTTATGTAGAGTGACTATAGCTTGCTCTTTTTCTTAGAGATGGAGTTGTGAAAACAAAGTAATGATGCTGCAAGGGCCACTGGGTAATGGTATGCAAACGGCAATAAGGCAATAAAATTGCTGGAGTAGCAATTTGAGCAGTATGACCCTTACATTAAGGAATTTGCCTTTAAAACTTAACCTAAAGAAAATAAATCTAGTTGTCAGACGAGGAGTGGAGTGAGATTTGAGAAGAAGTTTAAAATAAGTAAAATATTTGCCTTCCATCTTCATTTATGGGCAGTTGTGGGGCCTGTGTAGGGCTTGCTTAGGAACAACGCGGTTGGTATGGACACTGGTATCCAGAAGCAGGAGGAGACAGGTTTTGTTTGTGGTGTTCTGGCACATGAGAAGTTAAGAATATCCCTGAGGTCTAGTGATTGACATCATCAAATGCACTTGCTGTTCCTAAGCTCTTGTCTGTCTCAGGCCTGTTTGACAGCATAGCCAAAGGTCAGAGAGAAATTAATCTGCTGTAAATGAAACTAAATGGATTGCACGGTGCTGTTTATGACAAGAGTAAGTGGTGGAAGACTTCAGCATGCAAAGGGCTGCAATTTAGACCTTGCCAGTGGACTGGGTCATTCATCTTTCCCATGTAAAATGAGATGAGCCTAATCCTTCCAACAAAATAAGGATAACAAGCAAGAAGGGTGTTTTTAGCAATTTAACCCTGGGGCAGCTACTGTCTAAATAACTAACTACTAATGTGCCTCTCCTGCCCCCTACCAAAAGGAAGAAGAAGAATGCTCATATGAAAAAAAAATAATAAAAAAAAAAAAGTAATTGTTGTCATTTTAGATACCTCGGTTCTAACTGAACCCCTGGTAATCTGTTCTTTGTTCTCCAAGAAGATTGATGCTTGAGTGGCAATAATACTTGAGGGGTACTGTGGATCAGTGCTGGGTAACAGAAAACCCAGGTGCTGTTTCCCTGATGGGTGACTTTGGGTGAGGCATCCTGTTTCTCTCATTACAGGACCTGGTGCAGGGATTCCTCAAGTTTTTGGCGATGGTCTAAGGTCACACCGTGTATGACTCAAGCCTTCTTGTGTCCTAAGTGCTTCTTATTCAATGTCTCCCCTTCAGTATTTTATTTAGACCTCTGAAAAGCAACTGAGACACACATAGATATAGGAACAAGCTTTGTGTTTGACCTATCTGAATGTGGTCCCAGGTATGTATATGCCTCTTAACGTGAAGAAAGTACTGATTCTGGTTGGGATTTCTAGGTATTAGAAGGCATAAATAAGCTCTTCTTGCAATGAAGTGAAATAAATGGGTGTACTTGTAGGGGAGCTAGCTTTCTATTGAGAAACGTATAATGATCTCAGCTTCTGTGGCAGCTGAGCCAAAATGTGTGTGTATATAAATGAATGTATATCTCAGTGCTTAGATACTTGTGTGATGAATGCTCCGGGAGAAGGTAAACTGGCCAGAAAGGTATGAATAAATGTCTTGCTGGTGCCTATCAATAGGCAGCGACTGCTGCTGACATGCTGTGTCTCAGTGGGCAAACTGTAAGGGCTTTAAGTAAAAACAATTATTGAATGTATGATGTCTAAGTCTATTAGTTGTATACTATTATTGACTGACGTTAGATTAAAAAGCATGTCCTCATTACTCTCTCCTGTCATTAATTTACCAGAAAAGGTCAGTCAAGAAGTATATTATTACTAAATTGTAGACTCACACATTTGTAGCTGCAGCAGGAATAAAGCCACGGAGGACTAGAGCCAAACTTTGGGCAGGCCCAGAGCCTGGATTTGTTCTCACTCCCTACACTTTGTAACAAGGCCAACTGCTCCCTATCCAGATCCACTGTCGCTTTGTCTATATTCTGTGCTGGAAGCAAGAGGATTTGTCTTACTGTAGCTTTTCCTCAAATGCCTCAGGGTACCTTTACACTGTGTAAGGAAGCTGGATCTAAGCCTGCACTCGAGTCCCAACCTGCTGGCCATCAATACTAGGCATATGCAAGCCCATGGTGTGCTTGATCTAAGGGACAGAGGGAAAAGAGAGGGAATAAAGGCTTTGTGCTCAAAGTCCACATTTACCTGTGTCATGCATGGAGGGACTGGTCTGCTGTGTCTGGCCTGTCTGTCTCTGTTATTTAATGTTTCCTGCAGCCATGCTGGTTGATCAACACCAAACAGTGGAGAAGATGCTGCCAAATCCTTCCTGAAAGAGCCTGACATCTGCTGTTGCAAAGCAGATAGGATCTGTAAGCAACTGTCCTAAAGCATATCTCTGTCAGTGGACATCAGGAGTCAGCCCCAAGCAAGAACATAGAAGGGCAGAGAGTGGGCAGGGAAGGAATTGGCCATCAACCTCTTTGCTGACCCAGACATCATAAAGGCAAACCCATAATTTCAGTGACAGAAGATCCTTGTATCTTCACTGATTTCAGTGGGAGTTAGTCTGAAATGCCTAAATGTAAGTGCATGAACTCCTTTCACAGAAACAGTATTGAACTACATAGAATGCCACTGTGCAGTGACTTAAGTATTTTGGAATTCTTTATTTGATGTTTCGTGTCATTGGCATAAAATTGTAAGATTGGCGATGGGTTAGACTCCACTTTTTCCTTTTCCAGAGCTTTCTTGGAATGGCCCCTCAGCTGCTCTAAACTTAACACTAAGATTTCAGCACAGATCAAGCTCAAAGGTGAAAATGGGAATTATTCTTTGACCCACCATTGTAGAGTTACAGATGCAGCAATAGGTTACTGACACACACAGAAAAATGACGTGCACTATAATGAAGCTTTGTTTAGAATTTTCTTGGTCCCTCTGCCTCCTGCCTTGGAAAAAAAGGCTCATCACAGTCTTTTGAATCAGAACAAAGCTCCTTATGAACTTCAAATTTGGGACTTTTCTTTCAGGAATAATGTCATTGTTTTGGCCTTGTACCTTCTTCCACCCTTTTTTCCCCATTCCCAAATAACCTCTCTGAAATTGTCTAGGTTAGCATATGTTTTTATTCTTTGACCCTTGCATGCCTAAGGGAATTGAGTCACAAATGGCTTATGCTCACAAAATTGGTGGAATAAAGCCCAAGCTTTAAAGATGCAACTTGGCAGCTTTTAAAAGGGCATAAGTAAAGGAATAAAACATTGGGTGACGTTTCCAGAGTGATTTGAGAAAGTGATTCCTAAGTGAGTTAGGAGAATTTAAAGAAGGTTCTGACATTCATTGTTTGTGTCTTTAAGATACATAATGATGAGCCATTGCGTATACATTTAAGCATCTTTGTAAGCGTGCTTCAGAATATATGTTATTCTGTTCCTGCAAGAATGGGGGGTGGGTGTGTGTGATTCCAGAACAGGCTCATCTTCAAAGTAAATCTCAGGAGTATTGTGTAGCAGAAGTAAGAGGGAGCTAGGAAAACACTTTGACGTTGCAGTGGGAGGGAAGGAAGGAGCTGTTTACCTTTCACGAAGGAGTTTAAATGTTCAAGAACTGTTTAGGTATTTGGAAGTATCAGCCCTGTTGCACAGGTCAAAATCAGAGAGACTCGGTTGATCTGCTGAATGAGGGCTGGTCATGCATCGTGAACGTGAGCTGGAGGACCGGGTTTACAGAGGAACCCACTTCTCTTTCTTAATATGTAAAACTAAAGCAGGGGAGACAAGGTGGGAAGACGTTAGTGTCTGCCACTAGATCATTCTGGCTACTTTACATCCTTCCTACTGTCTGTGTTTCTTTCCAACATATCTGTATTTCTTTTGGTCTCAAAACTCCTCTTCCTAACAACTTTGAAAAGTTAAGTTTTTGAAGCTACTCTTAAGGATTTTTATCTCTTTTAAATATCCTATCTCTAGTCTGCTGTGTTTCAGAAGTGTCGCACCAAATCCTGAAGCAAAGACTGAGAACACCAAGCTCTGCATAATGCAGGTGCCCAGGAGAGCAGTAGGCAGGCTGGTTGCTATAACAGCTTGTAGCTGTAGAACATCTTCCATTCCAGAAAAGATCCCAAATCTCTTTATGGACTAAGTCGAGAGAAGGTAAAATGCACTATGGACAAGTTGGGAAAAGCTGAAAGAGGTAAAATACTGGTTTTAACTTGGTATCCTAGGATAAACAGCCCTGACCTACTAAGTATTCTGTATGCATAGATGGGAAAGGTAGTCAGTTTTTCTGCTTTTTTTAAACATTCTTTCAACATCTGTGAAATGCGGATAGCAATTTTTACCTTTTCTGTAGCATTGGTTCAGAAAAGGAATCAAAATTGCAAAAGAGGCTTGCAACATGGCTAGAAAACCCTATGGTTTGGGAAGTTTAATACACTACTCATCATCTATTGTGTTTCTGTATAGAGGACAGTTATGTTAGGTGAAGGCTGAGATGAGAACTGACACCCTGGACCGTGACTGTGCAGCCTGGTTTCCTTCTGGTAATGATAGAAACGGGGAGGTCTGTCCCTATGGCTTTAATAGCCACAATTGCAGTGATCTAATTCAGGAAACATTTAAGTGTTGGAGTGGTCAGGCAAAAAAAAAAGCCCTGTGAATTGTTTGGTGAATCTAAGACACCGGTGAGATCTCTCAAGAGTCCAGAGGTACTTGCTCTATATTCTTATCAGAAAATAATTTCCCTTGCAGTGTAAGACTGCTTTGCATATCAAGACTGATCTTTCCTGGGAACCTTATCGTTATCTTAAGGAAAAATAATGGCTAATATCAAGACTACTGTTGGGGTAATCCCGGGACAGCCTTAACTTTGCAGAAGTACAGCATAAGGTTTTTTATTGAAAAAGGAGGAATGGTTATATTTGAAATCTCCTCCAGCTGCCACCTTAATGCTCAATAGGATTCAGACTGAGGCAATGTATATTGCATTATGACTCCAAAATACAGATACTTTTTTTTGAAGGCTTCTAGGAATGGATTGGACAAAAAATGTTAAATGGTTTACATATGCGTTTTGGTAGCTGGTTGGATGAGCTGACCTCCCAAGCTCCATTTCATAGTAATTGGTGTGAATTGACAGTTCTGTGATTCACCTACTACTGCTATGCAGCCAAGAGTGCTGCTCTCAATTTGTAGAGTTGAGCAGAAAATATGGTTTGCATGACTAATATGCTTATCTAGATATGCTCTCTCTTGCTACACAAATTACAAATATATGGACTGATTTTTATTAAATATCAAAATAGTTTTCTGCTTATATGATTATTTCTCAAAATAATGGAGTACTTTGCCTGAGTTTCCAGTAGAAATAATCTTTCCCTTCTTCCCCCACCTTAATTTCAATGACAGGTTTCCAAGTTTCTCATTTCATACCTTCTATAGCGCTTTCTAGGAGTGTCCTTGTGTGTCGTTCCCCCCCCCCCCCCCCCCCCCCCCCCCGCTTTTTTTTCTTGCATTTTCACCCTAGTAGTAAATGTTCCTTTTCAATGTAAATTGAAACCTATGCTTTTTGGAAAACAGAAGCCCGTCCTGGTTTAGAATAGGGTAGTCTCTGTGATGCCTGGTAAATCACTGTGCTGCAGCTGAGAATTTAGGTTGACAGGATGTGGCCTGGAACACAGGAGTGGGGGGAAATCCTGGCTCACCAGGATCTGTTCCCTACTATTGCAGGCAACCGCATTGTATAATCCCTTTCATAAGTTTATCGAGCCTCATCTTTAAAGTAATTAGGTCATTTTCTCTCACTATCCTTCTTGGAAAGCTGTTCCAGAGCATCACTCCTCTGATGGTTAGAAAGCTTTTTCTAATTCCCAAATCAAATTTATTCATGGTCAATTTATACTTATTTGTCCTCGTGCAACATTGTCCTTTATTTTAAATGCTGCTTCTTTTCTCCTTGATATTTACTGCGGAGATGTAGCTAGCAATCCTATCTATGCTGAGCTTTTTTCCATTTTGCTAGACAGGCAGAGAAAGCTCTTAGTTCTTGCATAAAACACAAACTTGGTAATACCTTTCTGGCTCCAAGTTTTGTATTCCACCTCTTGGAACACAGGTGTGGGGAATGGTACCCCCTCTTCATGCTGAGGCCTCTCAACAGCCTTGCTAATGGCAGTGGTACTCTTTTCCCTGATCTTGAATATTCCTCTTGGCACAGGCTTTGGTTTTAACTGCTGGAGGCAGCATTAGAGCAACGCACTGACATGAAGCCACTGTCTTTTCCTTTTTGCACTTGAAGGAACGAATGCTATGCGATCTTAAATGACCAGTTTGGAATAGTGACACCCCTGGACGTGCATTTCGAAGTGTCATAACGTGTCCCGTCACGTATTGCTCGCTGGATGACCACTGACTTGCTACCTTTGCAGGCAGTCTCTGACCTTGCAGAGACCTACATGGATCTTGAATGCTGACCAAAACCAGAAGAAAGAGTAGCTGTGAGTTGCTCTGGCTTGTCCTCTCATTCACAAAAAGTAACACACAGTGCAAAACCATGTGTGAGTGGAAAGACCCATGTCCTGTAGTCCTTCCTGGTGTGGGATATGAGCTGTGAGTAAAGGCTTTACAAGTGGAGTTCTTCTGGGGACACAGAGTTTCATGAGTTCTGCAGGAATCATAGCCAAAGGGGCGGTGATATGGCTGCAGGGCATTCGCTCAGGAACTGTGAAAGTCTTAGACATGGTAATGCAGAGCAGATGAGAGACTTTGTGGATACCTGGCTGTATTCCATGGAGGGCAAAGACAAGAGGTAGAGTAACACGGTCATTATCTATAAAGATCAGCCCCTAGTCCAGTGTGTCAGTGGGTTGTCACTGAAGAATGCTTTTCAGCTGGACAGACCTAAGCATGAATTGTCAAATGTCGTGTTATCACACTGCTGTGTTACATCATAATATACGGATATCAAAGCAATATAGATACCGCATGAGCTATAAATGCTAAATTTTGTTTATTTAGCTGTTAAATTTATTAAGACACTTAAAATTGAAGCAAGCATCTACAAAACATGTCCTTGTCATCTTTGGGTATGAAATTCTCACAGGATGCATTCTTGGTAATGCATCTCTGAAATCTCTTTGTAGAGAGAGGAGAGGAAAAAACCAAAGTACTGCATGAGCAGAGTCTGAGTGATGTGAAGAAGTGTCCTACTCATGTCAGGGCTTGGGAGGAAAAGGTGGGCCTTTCAGAGACGTCCAGTATTGGGGCACTTTAATAGTAGCCTGGGACAAGACGTTTCTGCTTTTCAGTCTTTTGCCCCTTTCCCAAGGTAAGGAATCCTGCCTTCTTAGCTAGAGCGTAACATTCTACGTATCCTGATAAACCTAATCTGTTGCAATTAAATCATGTGGTGATCGTATCACATGTTTCAATTCAGGCAGTGAAATACTTAAGTTATACTGGAGAAAGTGGCTGCATGCATTTATTTTGATGGGGATGCTGATCTGCTAGGATCTGTACAAGCACAGAACAAAGACAGTCTAGTGACAGAAGCTAGAGTACAGACAATGGAATAATATTGTGTAATCATATAACTGACAACTCTTATAAAGCATATATATATTAGGGTAGTCTTGCTATAGGGACAATTTAAGTTCTAATGTTTCCTGACTTCTGATTTGAATTTAAAGAAAAATAACTCAAAATCTTGTATTTTCACTCATAAAAATGTAAGGACAATGCAATGATTTTATAGCATTGGAGGTGGGGGTGGGAGGGTGATGTTATATATAATCTTTTTTTTTTCCTTTTTTTTTCCTGGGGACTGGGGGAATATTATTTAATATTCCTGTGGGTATTCTATTATTATCATGCAGAAGGTATCATCATGAGAAATCTGGTTTATCAGCAGAGGTAGAACTAAAGAAGAAATCCTGTGATAAATTAGTTCCATATTGAGCAATGTTGACTTACTGGAACCAAAATATTTAACTAAAGCTTCAACTCAAGGCTTCTGCCAGCTGATCTACTCGGGTCTTGAAAGGTTCCCTGGCTGTCTGTAAATGGGTTGGTAAGATGCTGGGAGCCCTGTGGGTCACACTTCTAAAGCTGTAACCTCTTGATTTGCCTTTTGGACTGCTCAGTGAGATCAGATTATAGATGGTCTTGGAAACAGGCTCTTGTGGTGCCTGTTTTTAAGACTGCAGCTTGCTAGGTAGGAATCTACTACTTTTCCTGGAAAACTCTTTCACTGTAAGTGATAAAAAAAACCACAAAACAAACAAACCAACCCCCTTAAATCTGTTTACAGGCAAAACAACAACTGAAATGTTAAAATGTAATAAATGGCTGTGGAAAATGAGAGATTCGGTTTCATCAAGTGATTACTGTATACACAGGGATCGCATTTGGCCCAGAAGTCCCTGAGCTACAAGGCTGGAGACTGAGAATACCCAGAGGAGGTATTATGCACATCCTCTCCTTATACTCTTCTTGAGGCATCTGCTTCTGACCACCATTGGAGACAGGATATTGTATGAAATGGACTTTGTCTGACCTAGTACCATCATCCTTATATAATTTTCTAATCCACCCCTTTTGAAGACAACACTATTTGTTTGGGTTTTTGTAAACTCATTAAACTCTACTCTCCTACTTTCTGACATCAGCAGGGATTCTCCAGTGAGTTTCAGCCTTCCAGAGATGCTCAGCAGCTGACTTACTATTTTTAGGTTTCCTGATGGACAAAATAATAAAGTGAAACAACATCATTAATGTGTGTTTGTTTCCAGGCATTCACTAGCCAGTGATTCATAGGCTGGTAACAGGGAAAGTTTTGGCAGGCCACTGTATTCAGGAGGTATCCTAGAAAGTTTCTTTCATGCACCTTTTCATGTCTTGGGCAAAATGGCTTCCACTAGTCCCTTTTAAGGAGATTGCTCTACAGTCTGAATACTTTCCCATTGGGAACTGTTTGCTGGTACTATGTTGGTACAGACATGCCTTTTTGTTCATTCTTGGTTTAGAGCTTCTCTCATCTATATTAAATCAGTGGAAAAATAAATATCAAGCAAGATGTCATATTATATCTTAAAACAAACAAACAACTCCCCCCCCCCCCCCCCCAGCTAGTAGAATTCTAATTGCTTTTTTTATAATTGACTCTCTCCCCCCCCCCCCCCCCGAAATTGATCTTTATAAAATAAATAAAATACACCACTCAGAAAAACTTGGTGGGTGGCTGGGTGCTCAGCTCTGTCCAACCCCTTAATGATTGCAGGCAATTGCCCAGCTGACCATGAAGGGATCGCATTTTAATACAACTTTCCATCCCAGTCAGTTGACGTTCTGATTTCTTTTCACAAAGAATAGTTATTGAAACAGGTTTCTTATAATAATGGGCTTTCTTTTGGGTTAGACAATGTGTTAAACTGTTGGATAGAATCATAAAAGTTAGAAGTAGGGAGAAGGAAGGAAATGGATGCCCTCTGAATGCATTTGCTCTTGGATCAGTATTAACTTTTGTTTATGGTTTCAAGTAACTTGAGTAATAAAAGTTCCATGAAGGACTGATTTTCTCTAATGGCTGGGACACGCAGTAATGTTTACCTTTACCTTCTGTAGGGTTGTAAATTTCCATCTTATAACTTACAATTGTCCTAAATCGCATAAGAATCTGTGGTCGTGATTCTGTTCTAGGGTTGCAAGCATTTCTCACTCTTTATGCCTCACAGTGGCATAGGGAGACAAAAAGCTTACAGAACTGTCAGATTGAAGGGACATGAAAGATGTTGGAAAATTGATGAGTTAAAAATTTGTTCTAAGAGGCACCCCCCATGTTGATTTGACTCTTCTTTCTGCCTTGTCCCTCCCTGCATTTTCTGCAGCCCTGCCTCCAACGCTCACACCTACACACCCCTCAACCATGCTTAAAGGATTATTCCACTATTGTCCCTGAACTTGTAAGATCTGGAAAACCTTAGATTATGTGGTCTTTCACTACACCCATGCATGTAAACTTAAATAAAAATGAAATTAAATGACTTGACTAACAGATCAGTTAGATGTAAAAGCCACCTTGGGTGCTGTGCAGGGGGAGCGAACACCAATATTCCCAACAATTAGGAAGCATTCCTGATGCTCAGCCTAAATGTTCCGTTGTTGAATTTTGTGTTGTTATCCCTAGTTATTATTCTCTGGCATCATCCTGCCCAACCTTTCTCCATACTTTGTGTTTACACCTTCAAGGCTTGTAGCTGGTTATCGTCTATCCCCCTGAGTCACCATTTACCCAAGTTGTACATATTCAGTTCTCTTAATCTTCCCTCATAAGTGAGTCCTCACAGTCCATTAAGTATTTCTACTACTCATCTCTGCATTCCATTTTTATTTTTTCCTTTTTTCCCTTCCATGTGTTTCTGAAAACTTCCAGGTGATCATAGGTGACAGGATCATTTTTAGATGTGGATTTTCTATTGGCACCAAAGGAAGGAGATGTCTTTGATCTGGAAGTGACATACATACTATTGTATGTGTTATTGTCCACTATCATCTGAAAGTGTCTTTTGACATTACTTCCTTTCAGCTTCATATGTCCTATTGAACATTCAGATGTTTGCCTCTGTGGCTATTCTCTATCTGTATTTTAAGAGCTGAATCATGTAAGGTGCTAGGCATGGCTAATCCTCCCCAGCAGGGATTCAGCTGACTGGGCACATTATTAAGGGGCTCAGCACCCTCTAGGATCTATCGCAATTTATTCTCCATTCCTTTTCATGTGTGAAATCTTCATTGCTGTGCTGTTTAAATTTAAGATCAGATCTTCTACTTTGTTAGATAGCTCTTCCATCTTGATGTAACTGGCGTTTATCATGCACATTCCGCCTGCCAGTTCTCGGTGCTTTGAGGGCTACACTGTTCATCCAATCTAATATGAATTCAATTTTCAAAGCAAAAATTTCTGCTAGAAGCTCTTTCAAATGTTTAACTGATACAATCTACTATACACTCATTGTTCACTAATTTTTATGTTGATCAACAAAAAAAAGTGATCAAAATATCTCTCTGGTAGTGATTGCTACACACTTTACCTTGAGTTCTTTATTCATCAGGAAATTGTACTTCCTTCACTTCACACTGACAAGAGCCCTTTTAAACCCAGTGCACTGAAGCCTTGTAAATTACACAGATCTTGCTGCAATTAATTTCACTGTTTCTTTTTCACTTCAAAGATTACATCCTTATACCTTTTGTAAAAATTGGAAGTTTTAGACTTAAATTCACACATTGTTTGTTTTTAACCTTCTTATCCAGGAACTCATTCCCACAGCAGTGGATGGAAAAGTGTACCTGGATGCAAGGGACAATAGTGTTTCCAGTTTCCTTTTTTGAGAGAATCTACTTGGGACATAACATATTTGAGTCTATGCGGGAATTTGTCCATGTTTAAGAAAAGCAGACTGATAGGTGTTTATAGCTCTGTGTAGAGTCTTGGGAGGTTTAGGTTCAAGGCTGACCTTTACTACAAACTATTTGTGTGGCTTTGGACAGGTGGTTAAATCTTCTTCCAGTCTTTTTGTGCCTTGTCTTGCTCCTAAATAATTTATGCTTGAGCCAGGTTCTTAAGGCAAGCTTGTACAACGTATTGATGTGTCAACTTAGAGTTTTTTGCCAGAGAAGCAGTGGAGGCCCTTGTCCTTGGGACCTACCTCTCTTCCGTTGTGCTATAACAGATAGGATGTTTGAGAAGCCTTTGCCATCTTTCTCCTGCCATAATCACAGAGAACCTCATTTCACTTTGCTTTTCCTCTCATGCACACGCACCCAGAGTATATGTCTTGTGAGTGACATCCCTAAGTAGATAGTGGTCTGTTGATTAAGAAGATTACTTCATCTCTGGCTGCTTACAGAAGAACTTGATCCTACTTCATGCTATTCCACTGCCTATAGCTACTGAACAAGTCAAACCAAGAAAGAAGGGTAAGGAGAAAGAAATAGGAGATAAGAGGCAATACTTGTTTGCTCCGAACATCACTTAGAGGATAGAAGAAACTGTTCAAAGTCAAAACATATGGAAAACAGCATCTGGTTATGGGAGCCTGGATGTTAATTGTTCTGACAGCTGAAATTTGTCTCCAGAAATCTCATGAAGCCAGCTGGTATTGTAGAGTTTTCTCTGGCTCATATTGTGACTCCTACAAGTTTCTGGAGACTTCCAGTCTCAGGATGATCATCTTGCAGGAGCAGCTGCTGCTTAAATTTTTTCATTTCTGTATCAGATAGAATCAGGAAATACATTCTTTGTGCGTTTGGATTTGATTTGTAACATAAAAGTCCTAAGGTGGTTTCAGGTGCACTTACCTGAATTTGAATTTAACAAAACCCTGTAGAACTTAGCAAAGAGATTCTAATGTTGTCCCCTCTACAGTTCTTGTATACGAGGTGAGGAGAAAAACTTGATTATAAGTAACAGAAAGGTATTGAGGTTCATTTTGAGATGTCTTAAAGGTTCCACTCTGAATCTGAACTTCTTGAATTGGAAAAACGTGGGCTGGCAAACTTGGTAAGAACAATAACTCTAGAGAGATAATTACAATTGTCTGTTTCTGAATGGGTTAGAAGTTGTCTAATAATAGCTCTTTTCTGCAGTTGTTTTAGTGCCTTTTGCTTTCAACCTTGAGCTGGAAATGTCAGAAGTCTGTATTGACACATGTGCCTCGTCTCAGACAAGAAAGAATATGAAGCTGTTTGGAGCGCATACAAGTTTGTATTTAGAACAGGCTACTTGCATGTTTCTGAGAAAAAAACATAACTAACTAATCATTTGACAGTGCTATCAACAAGATGTTCACTGCATGGCCCTGGCATTTTTTTTAAGGGTGAAAATACCAACTTCTCTTATGTTTTTAAGTACAAACACATTTCCTGCACCCAGAGTTTATGTTATTTTCCAAGAAATGTCTGTTCCTCATCCTGGTGAAAGATAATGAGCAGTAAAAAAACAAAAAACAAACAAAACCACCCCACCCCACCCCAACCCTATGTGGATGCAGAAAGGCAAGGTTTGGAAAAAGTTGTATGTGGCAGAACAGTCTAATTTCTTTAGAGACGATTTTGCTATAAGTTTATTTTGTTAAGATTCAAGGCATTCAAAGTGAATGTTGTTTAACAGTAGCATAACCTCTGGAGCCTAAGTGAGAATTCTTGAGAAGTCTCCCCAAAAGAAGATCCAAAAATCAAAATAAAATGAAGAGGAGGGGGAAAAGTTTCTGAAACACCAAAGTGTTTTAGAAAATCCACTGAGTTATTCATATGCTGCTAACAATAGAAAGAACTTGAAAGGCAGGACCCAGAACAGCAGGTACAGAGTCTAATTAATGCATGTACTCTAAGGAGGCTTAACCCATAACTGTCTAAATGCAAGCAGGAGTGTTTCAACAGCAGGATTGTTTCTAGCAATATTCCTGAGTTTCACCAATGAATCACAAGGCAAAACCCCCACCTTCTATATTTCCTTTGTTTATCACCACACTGGAAACAAGAAATCTTAAAGATTTCATGATATTTTTTTTTAATTATTGTTAATTTTTTTCTGAGGCTGCAATATAAAATGGATAACACAAATACGTTGGATTTTTCTTTGAAGTAATAGGTAAGTTGACATGAGCCAAGCTTAGAGATGATCAGGATTTTGACTTAAACTGGTGTTTCCTTACTAAGGAGAAGCTGGAGCCTACTTGTTCTCATCCTCACTTGGGTGATCCTTAGAGTTTGGCCATGGCTTCCTCATTAGTGACTGAGTTCTGAAATACTGGGAACACTGCTGCTTGGTCCAGGAAAACACTTGATCATGAGTTTCACTTTAGAGTCAGCCTTTTTATACTTTAAAATCAAAAGCATGCCCTAATTGTTTGATGGATAGGGCCTGAGGGCATGCATCTCTCCTTACAACATGGAGTCCACAGTTATTAGGCAACAAATGAGAAGCTGAAGTGAGGCTGGTCTGTTTAACAATAAGCTTTCTATTGTAATTCAAAGCATCAAATATTTGCAGGCCCTATTAGGCACACAAGCACTCTTTGGTAGACAACTACCTTAACCAGTAATCTACATTCTTTTTTCTCTAATGGGGAGGCTGTTCATTGATGGTTTGCTGTGTGTATGGAAATTAGACACCTGTTCTGGAAAGTAAAATGTTCTGGATGGCTAGACTTGCAGAAACTTGAGCAGTGAATCTTGGGCTGACTTGGGCTCAGGTGATCAAAAGTATCTCAGAAGTTTCAGGATGAAATTTAAAGCTAAAATGTTGGCAGTTATAGGAAAACAGGACCTGGTATATGCTATGTCATATCAATGGTTCATTCTGTACTTCATCTTGAGTGTACCAGTCAGCAAAGGATGGTTCAAAGCAACTTCCTTGTGTGGATTTAGCCAGAAACTGTTCCTTCAACATAGGGGAAAAAAGTTTGAGACATCAAAATCTTTCCAGTTCTGCAGTGGGATGGAGGCAAGGTAGCTATGGAGTTACTTAAGAAGAAATAGAGATGGGCCCTCAGGGGTGTGCCAGTGGCAATGCACTCTGCTCAGATGTGCAGAAGCCCTGGGCTCAAGACCCTGCTTTCCTGATTCAGATTAGAGTCTGGACTACTGACTGTCCTGGAATAAGTTTCTCTTGTTTTAGGTTTTGATCAGAAAATGTATCACAGGACTGAGAAACACTTCTTGCTGAAATATTTCATTGAAACTTCCTATGAGAAATTTTGGCTTTTTAAAACTTCTGTTTTCATTAAAATCCTTCTTGTTATCAAAAACCAAGATGAAACCATTGTTTGTGTTTTGTTGAAGTGCTTACATACACTAACAGTTACTCAAGTCTCTCTGCTGTCTGCCTGGATATGGCTAAATGTAATTAAGCACTGCTTAGTCTGAGGAAGGACTCTGATTTGGATTGTGAATATCCATGTCTCATTTTGAAATATCATAAATGCATTTTAAGTGAGCTAATATTCCGTAAACATGGTTAACTTCTGCATTTCCAGATTTGGACTCTGAGTTTGTTTTTTTAATGTTGTTCATGGTGCTATATGAGTGTGCCTTATGCATTCTTTTACATACAGACCCCTATCAAGTTATCTATAGTAGGAAAATGACAGCATCATAATAGTTAATGGAAAAATAACATAAGAGGAAAAAGAAAATTAGCATTCCACACAGCAGGGCATTTCGGATGTTAATCTGCCTTGCAATATAATTGACAGGGAAGCTGATATCTGAGAAGATTTTTATTCCTATCTTTTTCTCTAAACAGTTAGTGTTCAGTAGTTGTGCAGCAGGGGAGATGGAGAAAAAGAAAGTTCTAGCCGAGTGAATGTTCTTTACCAGCAAAAGATGTTAACTTTCGTCAGAAGGTAGTTAATCACTGAGAGAGAAACAGATGAAGAAATTGGATAAAACATTTCCAGTTCCAAAAGTCTTTATTGATTGTGTCCCCCTCAAGAAAATTCAGCTCAATCTCTGAAACCCTCAAGTGATTAAACCTTGGGCAGTCCACTGTAGACAGAGCAAATGAGAATTGTTTCAAAACCAGACATGTAGAGCTAGGATAGTTAAAGGGAAAAAAGATTTCTTTTTCACTTTGAAATCCTAGCTGGGAGACGTAATCTGAGATGTTGATTTTAAGGCAGGAGCTTTCTTAAGTGTTACAATCTTTCTCTGCGTAACAGATCCCTGAACCTTGAAACAAGGAACTGTTTTATTTTCAGAGGAAGAGCTCTCTTAAGCAGAAACCTAGAGCTTGGAAGATGGAGGACAGATCTCTGGTCCATCACAGATAACTTGCACACATTGGTCTAAATGTTTTAAAGGCAATTAGGGCACAGAGAGACTGAAGCATGGCTAAATGAGATGGTCAGACCTGTGACCAGTTGAGAGTTCCTATTACCCAGAGATGCAAGTTTTTTTGATCTCAAAGCAGCTCCTCTACAAGACTAGCTATTTTTAAGTGGCAACATGACGACTAGTATGTGGTCTAAGGCATGCAGTATTATTATTCTCCTCCATTTTCTGTATACAGCATGAAGGTCTTGAAGAGCTGTGCTTGAATTGCCGTGCTTGAATTGCCGTTTGCTTTCTTGAACTCCATAGCATACTGCTGGAGTAAAGCCCTTGGCTTGTCTGTCTTGGGGTTTTGGGAAGTTAGGTACATTAAAGGTGCTAGGGGAAAAAGTTCTGCAGCAGTAGACGCTATGAATTGATTTCTTTCTTCTTTCTTGCATAACCGTTAACAGAACAGTATCTTGTACACCAGTTCATGCACTATACAGGAGTCTAACATAAAATAACATAGGAAGGCCAATTTAGGAAACCTCACTGTTAAAGTAACTAAAAGCATGAAGCTAATTGACTTGAAGAAAAAACAACAAAAACCTGACAGCCTTGTGATAGTTTTATCTCTTCTTGGGTAGAGATCCAGATTTTGGTTACATGTACAGGTATCAGACGGTCTGTAGTTTCAGTAGTTATTGCCTGTCAGCTTAGCTGTAACAACTGGTTGAGTGCATGCTCTACAATCACAAATATTTGTGAAAAAAACCTGGCTTAGACCACTTGAGCTAGCCTTCTCAAAACCTAGGGTTATCCTAACTGTTCTAGATTATCACCAATTTAGCTGAAATCAGTGACTGAACCAAGGATTCTTCCAAGAGAGACCATAGATGATAGGTCAAATCCTGAACCTAATTTTATGTTGGTGTAATTGCATAGTTCTGCTGAGTTGCGTGCAAGTTGTCCCCTTGACTGGATGTACACCCCTGAGCTCACGGAATCTGCTTTAGCTCTTGGCTTTCATCTAAGAGTCTTAAAACACCTAACAAACTTTATAATTTTCCCTCATAATGCCACAGAGTAAACAGGCCCAGAAAGATTAAGGGTCCCATTTTGGATTTGTGTGGTGGGGTCTTGGCAGCAAAGGAGGGCCTGCAGGGCCGGCTCCTGTGAGAAGCTGCTAGAAGCTTCCCTGGCTTCAAGTCAGACCCGTCTCTGGGCAAGGCCGAGCCCATCAGTGACGGTGGTAGCAACTCTGGGAGAACGGATTTCAGAAGGGGAACCTGCAGTGAATAGGGGATTGGGATGTGAGAGGAACCCCTCTGCGGATCCTGAGGTCAGTGAGGAAGAAGGGGAGGAGGAGTGGGGGAGCAGGGGGATGGATGCCTCCCAAGATGGCCGCCGCTCCCTGGGAGAGCCCGCGCTGGAGCAGGCCGTGACTGGAGGACTGCGGCCTGCGGGAAGGCCCCACGCCAGGGAAGCTCATGGAGGACTGTCTCCCGTGGGAGGGACCCCACGGTGGAGCAGGGGCCGAGTGAGGAGTCCTCCCCCCGAGGAGAGGAGGAAGGAGCGGCAGAGACAAGGGGTGAGGAACCGACCCCAACCCCCATTCCCCGGGGAGGAGGGAGAGAGAACCGGGAGTGGGGCTGAGCCGGGAAGGAGGGAGGGGTGGGGGGAAGGTATTCTAAGATTTGGGTTTACTTCCCTTTATCTTTGTTTTAATTTGATTTGTAGTAAATTAAATTGATTTTGTTTTCTTCCCCAAGTTGAGCCTGTCTTTTGCCTGTGACAATAAGTGGTGAGTGATCCCTCCCTGTCCTTGTCTCGAACCACAAGCTTTTCTTTATATTTTCTCTTCATCCCACTGGGGCCAGGGTGGGGAGGAGTGAGCCAGTGGCTTCATGGTGCTTTGTTACCAACTGGGCTTAAACCTCCACAGGCCCCTTCCCCAAATCCTGTTGAAGAGTGTAAGTATCTTTTCATTAGATTTTGACAGGACCTTTAGCATCTTGTTCAGACAGACAGCAAATACCTGGAAGTTATCATGGTTATAGTCTAGCTTTTAGACAACATCTCTGGATCTAGGTATATGCAAAAGCTAAAGGCATGTTTTCTGTGAGGTTATGTAGTTCTAATAAAATCATAAGATGTCACCAAAATACATCATGCAAAGAAAGGGTCATAAGTCACTAAGCACTTGTTCTTTGATTTAAACAATGGGCAAAGAGGAGAAACTATACCAGGATACCTGTGGCTGCCTGCCAGAATAAAACAAGAAAGGGGGAAAAAGCCCTTAATTACAGTTATTAATAGATCTCCAGTACGCATCACCTTCATTTCCCACCTTATATAACAAGGATTAATTGGGGTACAGATAATGCATATACTTGAGGTAACTGGGAGGTTAGAGGTGGCAGGTGGAATCTGATGCTGTGAACATGCAACCTTGAAGCTAAAAGCCTGCACCTGAGATAGCTGTGCGTGCTTTTTATACCTCATATAGAGGATAGGCCTCTCCAGAGGTTTACTATTCTCCTGTATGCTAGGTCAAATTAGTATCTTGTCATTGATGGTAAACCCTAAGATAACTAATTTTAAATAGGTAAATTTGAGTTAGGTGACCAGTGCTTTTCAGGTGGTCAGAAGTACTTATCTGGTTTAAAGTGGCTGAGAGTCACCTGATTCACTGAAGCAATAAGCACTGAGTTGTCAAGTGAGAAGACTCTGTTTTCATTTGTCCCAGGATGAACTGGTGGGGTAAAATAGTTCTTTGTTTCCAGAATTATTCTGTTCAGCTCAGAATGTGTTTCTGGACTGTTTTGCCTCTCAGGCCTGTGCAAAATCTTCAGGAGGCTTACTGTGGGGTTGAAGCTGCTGTAAGTGTGATCATTATCCATCTGTATTCCATGCAATTATTATTTATGTTATTGAATTCCCTGGAGGTAAAATTAAAATAGAGCTTTTATTTTTATTTTTTTAAAAATCTCAAGCTCTTGTTTTTGTTTCCCCCTTCTCTTTAACAACCTTGTTTCCCAGGAGACCACTTGATATGTCCTCGTGTTTCCAAGAGACTGAAGTTCAATAGGTTGAGAGTTAATTGCCAGCTGGGAGTTTCCAGATGTTTATGCGGTAGCCCAAAGAGCTGTCCACTGGTAGCAAATGAACAGCTGGAAAGACACAATCCAAACAAAGCATCTTTTAGCTGATTGACATATGTCTGGAAAACTTGGCATGTTTGAGACCAATGGAATTGAAATTAGGAACAGCTAGGAGCAAGTGCTTCATTATCAATAATTAGTCAATTAGATATTTTTTTGTTCAAATTCAGATATAATTCTCAAGCATTGTACTCACTCAGTCATTATCACCCATGCAAGTAAACGACAGAAATAATGCATAGCCTTCACTCTATCTTTCCTGGAGATGTGTTCAGAAATATTCATTATACTGTTGAACATAGGCCATTCCAGGGGGCTGAATCGTGCAAATGATTTGTAATGGAATATGAAGCCTTTCACCCAGAAATCAGATTCACATCCAGTCCAAACAGCTGATAGCAAGTGAACAGTTAAGTTGAGCTACTTAAGAGTTTACTATCAAAATGCTGGGGTTTGGTTTGTTTGGGGTTTGGTTTGTTTGTTTTTTTGTTTTTTTTTGTTTTTTTTTTTTTTTCAATGAAATAATTGGTTCTGTACACATTCAAAATTTTCAGTGGGGAAAATTTATTATTCTGAAATTGTTTTCCATCTGGGAAACAAAAGTGGGAAAAAAAAAACTTTTTTCACCAGCTTGACTTTTCTCTGTAAAACCTATAATAGCTGTTTCATATGACATTATTTCAAGACTCAGTTGTTTAGGGTGTTGTATCCTGTAGTGTTAACCTGAGTGTTCAGTGTTCTGTTCTTTAAGCAACGCTCTCCAGGAAGGAAGAATCCTTTGGAGGGGTCATATGGATGCACATTGGAAGATGTAGCCTAAGAAAAGTAACACCTGAAAGAGGTGATACAGTTGTAATTCCTTTAAGCATCACAAAACAAAGGACAGATCAAGTATTTTGATGTTCCTAAGGAAGGGGGCAGGAGGGGCAAGAAATCTTACTGCCTTTTGTCCTAATGCACAAGGAGCTGAAATGGGGAAAATTTTTCAGGATGGAATAATAGATATGTATTGTTACATGACAAGACACATGTTCATGTTTTTGAAAAATAATACTCTAGCTGATGCTGGCTTTGTGCCTTTTAGAGTGGTCTTGTAATAAGTAAAGGCAAGACAAAAAAAACCATGAACTAGCCTTTTGAAGTTCAAGTTTAAGGCCTATTATGAATATTAAGCTCTACTTTATATCAGCTGGCCATTGCAGGGGTGGAACTTCTTACCAGGTTTTACTTAAAATAAATGAGGTATTATTTTTCCTAAATAAATTACTTTTTGCCCGACAATAGTGGAATAGAGTGTCATTCATGTGCATGACATTTTTAAGGAGCAAGAGAAAAAGAATTACCTCCACAAAACATTTTTTTTGTCCCTGAAAAACACGTTTTTTCTTTTCCTGGCCATATGAGAGACTAGATTTCTTCTGTTCTGTTCGAAGTCTTTCTGTCCTTAACACCTTGTTTGGGAAATCAGTGATGTTTGGATGCATTCTACTAAGTAGCGTTTCTGGGAATTTGGTACTTCTACCACTTTCACAAACACGTCTGGAGAGGACTTAACAGAGGTTTCTCCCTGATGAGAACCTGTCCCCCACTTTATGTGGATCTTGGAAGGAAACTTTGCTCCTTCAGAGAGAAGTAGTCTTCTGTCTACTCAGTCTGAATTACAGTCATATGGTAGGAGTTGCAGGACATTGTTACCCTGAACTGTCATCATGGCCATCACAAGGAGGAGAAAAATATAGCTATCATTATGGGAGCTTTACACTGCATAGTTTATCTCTATAACAGTGCACTATGATGTGCCTAATTAGACTGTATCAGCTGCTCCATGTCTGCTGCTGAAGGAAGACTTTCTTATTGTGTCTAGTCAACAGAGAGCTCTCAGCCTGTGATTTAGCACTCAAATTAAATTTAAGCATAGTTTCCCATTTGATTATCAAGCTATGGGTGACTTTTAAGGATCCTTTTCAATCCATTACTTCTCCTAGCTGTAAACTGTCTGTCACAATTTTTTTTCTCCTCTCTGGTAGATGCAGACTGACTGAAAACTCATCCATTTAAAGTTAGAGGGGAATGAATCCAAATAATTCCAATTAGAGTATGCAAACTTTTGCTGTTGTTCAGTCTCCTTCCTTGCTTGTCAACTTCTGCTTCTGAGTCTCAATTATTGAGACATAATAAATGTAATTGGTTTGAATAAACTGAAAGGAACAAGACCTTCAGAAAGCAATATAGGGTAAGAAATAGGGCAAAAAATAGGTTTTCTTTCCATGCCAAATTGGAACATTCATCCAGCTTGTGGCTTCATTGTGAGAGGCGTAGGGTAACTTCAACAAGGCAGTCTTTAAGAAAATATATATATGTGTGTTTATAGAAAAAAAAATCTCCCTAGTCTCTTGTGCGTACTAATCTGTTAAAAACATTGTAAAGAAGAAGAGAACAAGTGTCTATTTCTTCTGTAATATTGTCTAAGGAACCAAATTGGATAAAACAGTGAACCCTGTATGGACAAAAAGACCGCAGTGGTGATCAGAGCTGAAAGAAAAAGTTCAAAGTCTACTGTTTACTCACCTGTTGCACACTTTTTTTATATGCATGGGGTGAAGGTGGGTTGGTCAAGATGAGGTTATGGGACATGTTTGTTTCTTCAGCAGTCTCTCTGTACTTGTGCTGCTCTTGGAAGATGCCTACAGTTTGATGGACATGCTGCCTGAACCTTGAAAGATATGATACCTCCATTTCAAGGAGCTGGCAAGGTTGCAGACATTCTGTAGTAACTTCAGAGAAAATGTCCTCTGCATAACAAGCACTTCTTTTGCTGCAGGAACTGGCAGGTTTTCAGTATACTGCAGTAAGAAGGAATAACCTGATCATATCAGACACGCACACAACTGGTGTAAGACGTTGCAACATTGACCAGTTTTACCAGAAGGTGAGCATGGAGGTAGGGAGAGAAGGCAGAGCAGGGTTTTTGCTCTGCTTTACCATGACAGGGCTTTAGTCTTTGTAGTTAAGACAACTTTTTGGAAGAATCAAAGACATGATCCATTGGTGCATTGCTGGAGTTCTAATGATCTGTAAAGCAACATGGATGTTTTGGATTGATTGTTTGGGCTTTGCTGTGATTGTCTTTGTATGCATGGCGGGAAGCCAATGACCCCTTGCAGCAGCAAGTGCAGGGTGGTGGCTTTCTGGTGTGATGCAAACAGGGAGACTACTTGTGGATGCAAGTCAGGCTAAACAATAGGCGTAGTCCTCTGCAGTAGGAAGTCCCAAGTCCTTGTATACCCTTTACTTGAAGTACTTGGTACAAAAGAAGGGCATGAGACCTTCAGTGTGATATGGCAGTAAGGGGCTTGTTCCCAGTGCTACTGCTGGAGCAGGATTGGGAGCTCATGCCCCACCTTGCCACTATGTGGGTTCATTGAGGTCACTAATCCTGTACAACACTCTGTATCTGACACTTAAGCATGTATTCAAACAAACATAAACACTCATAGCCACACTGTTGTTCACTCTTCACCAGGGCTCAGAGGAAGTGTTGCTAGCTTCATTTCCTGACTCTTTGCTACTGACCTACTAAGGAGAGATTTTTATGATTGTTTTACACAGAATGGGGTGATGATGGGAAAGTGGTTTGCTCTGTCTCAATTTTAAACAGATCCCCTCTGAAGTGCTGCTCTTACTGAGGTTTTGCCTTTTGTTTACAGGCTGTGCCTTCCTAACATACTGCGAAAGGGAGTCTGCTCTAAAGGCCCAGAGTGCACTGCATGAACAGAAGACACTGCCAGGGGTGAGTCCAGATTGCTAACTTTTTTCTTTTTTTTTTTTCTTTTTTTTTTTTTTTTTACATCTAAAATGGGTTACATATGGACTTCTCATCTTCGGTTTGGAGCATAATGTCTCTGGTTGCTTGGATGATTCACTATTTGCATTGTGCTAATAAAACGAAGACACTACCAACCCACCCAAACAGTTTCCAGGCACAAAATGAAAAGCTTTTTGCTCTTATCAGGAGTCAGGAAAACAGTAATTAACTGGTTATGGGCTGGGTTCTACCAGCCTCACTCAGCTGAGGAAAGGTTTTAGGATTCTGACTATTATAATGAAATATTTGAAGTGCTTACCAGGTGCTACCTCTTACTATTTTTCTTTTCTGAAGCAAGGTGTGGCAGCAAGAAATCAAGGGACAGATCATATTATTGAGTTATCACAGAATGAAAACATATTCCTGATGACAAAGTGGTTTGACTCAGTTACTTTAGTATTCAAGCAGCTGTAGCAGATTGGAAAGGCGGTGAGACAAGGAGAAAAGAGAGAGAGGAGAGACGAACACAAGATAATGAGGAAAATTATTCACATGAGCAAGATCTAAGGTTCAGACAACACAAGCAGAACTAAAAATAGAATCAGCATTATGTGGGGAAGACCTGCCCTGCTGGGACGGGTTTCCAGTTTAGCAGTAACCGGGAGGAGGGAGAGAGAGAGACACTATTTAGATTCAGCCAGGGTACATGGATTGGAAACAGCCGAGTGCAGTACTCCTGTGGCTAGAATAGGGCTAGTTTCACAATGACACAAAAGTCAGTGATCAAGTAATTACAAGTGGGATCCTGAGGGTTCCAGGCTGCATCTAAACTGAGAGGAAATTGATCCAAAAGTCTGCCTTTATTAGTTGTTGTTGACTGACTGAGTCCTGTGTACCCATAACCTACCTTTCTACAAAACCTAAGACACGTCAGTTGCTCTATGTTGCTGAAGGAAGTGTTCATTCTGCTCTGCTTGTTTCCATCATCCTGGGTCTATTTACCTATCTTTATGCCACCTTGCCAGTATGGAGATGCCCACGCAGTTGTTCATCTACATCTATCTTTGCTTTAAAGGCCATACCTTATGTAAAGATATACATACTTCATTCCCTAAAAATACATTTCTGTCAGCTGACAACTCCCTCTGAATTATTTTTTTTTCTAGAAAATCGTTAGCCACAGATTGAGACTAACTTGAGTCTTGTTGGGGTTTAGGTTTTTCTTCCCCCCACCCCCACCCCACCCCACCCCACCCCCGACAGGTGTTGTTTACTTTTTACTTCTCTCTCCTTGGAATGATAGAAGTGGATGTACAATAATTGAAAATATTTCAAATAAGGATGTTTTGGGTAACATTTTACCTGAAATTTTCTGAAATATGCTTGAAATCAAATATGTATTTATCAAAACTAGAGATATGCTTGTGATGAATAGGGTGTTTGTGTATTTAAAAGATACTAACTGGAATTCCAGGATTTTTCAGTGAGACTGTTTGCTCTCTTCATTAGGAACCAGACCACTCACTTGCATATGGAACTCATATCTACTCTATAGGGTTAAAATCTCATCCTGAGGTTGTATGATGGGAATATCTTCATGAAGACAGTGGGTCAGTGAGACTGAGGACTCAGAGCTGGGGAGGGAGGGCAAGTGACAATTTAGGATTTCTTTTTTTTTTTTTTTAATTACTTCTTTATATGTCTACAGTTCTGAATCTCAGTCTGCTTTTTAAAGATTTTAAATCACAAAACTCTTGAAGGCAAAACTGTTGTCTTGGACAGTGACAAAATTCAACCGGCTTTTGCATTAAGATCAAGACTTCCTTCAGAGGTTATACTGACTGGTTCTAGACCACAGGCAAAACATTCCTTCCTTGGTTTACGTCATTTCTATCACATATAGCCCATACTGACCATGCTGACTTCAGAAGGCTTTTTTGTTTTGTTTTACACTTTGAGGTGACACATCAGGATCTGATTGAATTGGGAACAGTGAATCCTCTGTCTAAAATAGCTATGAGGTTTTTTGAGAGTTCTGAGCACTGACTTCTCCCATGCCTTTCATTTTCAGTTCTGTTTGTCTCAGGATAAAGGTTTACTTTCCACCAGCAAACCCTCTGCATACAGCTTTCTGCCAAGTTTCTGAACTCATCTTCTGAATGATGTCACTGTAGTTTATTTAAGGAAACCAGCCTTGCCTCTTGATAAACTATTATGCCTGGATACTGTTTTATGGTTCCTATGTGAGTAGCAGAGAATTATTTATGACTTACCTGACTGTTCTTGATAACATGCACCAACAATACCAAGCATAGTTCATCACCATAAAATAAAAAGCACTCATAAGGTCAGGGGTCTAAGTCCTCATCCACATGAGTTCACAAATGACACATATATAACACCTTCTCTTGACCGTCCACTGTCTGTGACACAAACAGTGCTACGGAGGAGGTATCAAAAATAATTAACAATGCTGGTATAGAAAAAAAGAAAATATTACTACGGTGAGCCATTGAATCAAGACACTTCTTTCCCATCCCCCAGTAAACTGTGTATTTGCCTGTTCTTGCAATATTACTGTTTGTGTTCTTTGTATTATAAAACACAGAGTTGAGTCATTTTTAATAATATGCACATGAATGCTAATGTATTGAAATAGTGAGGCATGAGGAGTTTGTGTCCAGATTCAGACACCTTGCCTCTTAGCTATGTATCACTTTGGTTTTAGTGGAGTGGCTACATGCACATATTTTACAGTAATTACTTTCTGGATGTGCTTTGTAAGATGACAGAAATATGTTTCACATATTTCTATGTTATATGTGGGACATAAAGTCATCTTGTGGAATAATCAAAAGACTTCCAAGCAAGTATGTGTTGATTAATAAAGTCTTTACAGCACTTTGTTTTGGGGCGGGAAGGAATCATGATAGATATTTTGAAGTAACTAGAATGGAATGTAAAATATAAAATTATTAGTTGGATCCTCTTCATCTAAATGAATTAGGCTGTTTTGGACAGTTTGAAATTGTCTTGCCTAAAACAGAAGGTTAACGTAGCAGGGTGTGTATGTATGTGTAAAAAGCACTTTGTGAGTGTCGGACAATTCAAATTCTAGCATTTACTTGTGATTGTTTATTTTACATATAATAGAGTAGCTGGATGATGAAGTATATTAGTTCTTTAATAATTTATAGAAATGCTTTGATGTTGCAGTAATTACATTAAAGGTCACATATCAAAGGTAATTTGGTTGAGCAGCTGTGATGGTTTCTCAGAAGCAATCAATATTGCTGTCCGTGGTGCTGATTTCACCAAGGGGACTGCCAGATTAAAGGAGGCTTATTACCAGCCAGCCAGACACGGGGGAAATCAAGAACAGATTGGAGAGATGCACTATTCTCTTTCCCTACCTATAATTAACACTGTTCACCATAATCTGCGCTAATCCTTCATAGTGGGAAACCACTTCCCCCCCCCCCCCCCCTCCCCCCCCAAACATTATAAAAAGCAAATTAGGCAAGGAAGAGTAATTTGGGGGAGCAGGAGAGATAAAGTAGAGAAAGGAAAAGTTGGTTCACCCTTGGGATTTCTGATGCCAATATATCTCTCAATGATAATGTAATATCAAAAAAACCAGCCCAAGGTCTTGGGGAAAGCATGGGGAGGGGGGGAAAGTGATCTAGACAATGACAGCGCAGGGGATGTGAGAATTATCTGCCTGAAGATTTGGTATAATATTATCTATTTGCCCCACAAAGCTCCACAGGAAATGAAATCAGAGAAATAAAATTATGTTTTAAGCGTAGTCATTTTGATTACAAATTATAGTGAACGCAACTTTTTCTCCCCTTTCTTTTTTCTTTCTGAAGCAAATGGCAGAGGATAATGCTGAGAAATGTAATTACACTATCAAGATCTACTTTTATTTATAGCACAAATAAACTGAGCTCATGTATGATAAGCACAGAGGCATTTTTTTCCTCTAGTTCTTTGTGGCTTTCTCAGGCAATGGGAATGAATAGTCCATGTATACTTGGTTGGAGGCACTGCCTCTTTGCATAATGTTAAAACCTCCCTGTAAGACTTGCAAAGAATAACTATGAAATTAAGTAGCTAAGAAACTGTTAACCTCAGCAATCTGCAGGGCTTATTCAGGCTGGGAAATAGACTGGGTTTTCTTACTGTATGTGTTCCTCTTGAAAGTGGTACTACTGGTATGCTAAATTTCTCAGTCCATAACATAATTAGTTTTCTTCCTAACTGTTCTGATATCCTTTGTCTCTTCTGCCATCTAGAAAAAATGCATTCTGTTTTATTCATTGTATGCAAAAATATGCATCTGTAACATTAGAAGACAGGTGAGCTCATAAAACTCATATTAAACCCAGTTTTAAACAAACAAAAAAACCTTCTCTAATGCAAATAAAGTTATGCTTAGTTAAAAAAAAAAAAAAAAAAAAAAAAAAAAAAAGACTTTTTCAATGTTATTGGTCTTATCTGGCTCAAATTTGTATGTATATGTGAGGAAAGACACCTGAGCATGCCAGGGGAGGGGAGAAGGGTGTCTTGCAAAATCTAGCCCATCTTGAATCCTTGTAATAAGTCTTAAATAAGATGTAAGTGTCATGTGGACTTCAGAAGTTCTGCACATGTAGCATAGATTTCACTATTCAAGCAGACCTTGCTGTAATTTTACAGTATTATTGTCTTTTTTTTTTTTTTTTTTTTAATGTTTCAAAGCTTTTTCCAAAAGCTTGTTAGAAAACCATTAAACCACCTATCAGCCTGCACACTGTTATGCCAAAAATGGTATTATATTCCCACACCTTCCCATTTCAAAAGTTTTCTCTGCCAATGTAAATTGCAATTTGGTCAGCAGTGGCAGGCTGGATGGGTTCCATTGATTAAAGTAGCCTGCTTGAACACACAGCCTGCTCACCATGCCCTTTAGATTTTGAAAGAAAACACATTTAATTGTTCCCTTGGGAGAAACATGTCTGTTTTCTGAAGTTAAAAATGAAGATGAAAAGGAATAAAAACAGATTTGAGGTAAGAGACTTGCAAAAACCAGTCCTGTAGAAATTCTTCAGTGCTTTAAAATCTTTGGGTGTCAATGTCATGGTTAAAAAGATTTATTATGTTTTTTAAAACCCCTTGTTTCCTCCTTCTGGCTGACCAGCCCGTAAGAGGACTTTTGAATCTTGCTTTAGGGAAAGGAGGGGACAAGAGAGGGAGGGAAACTATATGCGCTTTCCATTTGCTAAAAACCCCTGTAGTTTGACAGTGCTGTTCTGTTCACCAGATGAGATGAAACACCTGGGTCCTATCTGCTTGGTAAACATTAAAGTTCCATTTCACTAGTTAAAGATTGGCTTCTGTATCCCTATACAGCAGCCTCTAGAATACAAAGTAAACTCTTTCTGTGCCACCCAGTCCAAAGAGCTTTGGAGGAAAAGGATACAGTGCAAGCATTCTGATAGCACCAGTGTGTTGGATGCATGCTGTTATCTCAGCTGAGACTGGTGTATTCATCACATTTGTGGTGGCTAACCAAGCTTGGCTTGATATGCAAAATGGGAACAAGGCTTTTCAGTTGTGTTTCAGACTTGGTGGCAATTAAAAAATGGTGTGCAAAAAAAAATAAATATTAAGGTAGCATTATCTTGTCTTTCTAATTTGACACCTTTTGGCTCTCAAAGGACGATATCCAAGTTATTCAACAAAAGCTTTTGCTGGACCTTCATTTGCTTTATGTGTTATTCAATGACAACTTTTCTCTCTGACGTGTCTGCCATAGGAGGATCAATCTAATTTTATGTACAACTGTAAAGATGAATGATAAGTAGAAAGGATTCAGGCAAGTACAAGCTGAATAAATTATAAAGGGCAAATGATGACAGGACTGGGGGTCCCAAGAGACAGTGATATGATAACAGAAACTAAAGACGAATTTATGATGGATGTAGTTAGCATGTACTGAGGCTGTTAATTCTTCAGGGTAGTTTTACAACTTCTTGTGATTGGAGCAATCAAAGTATTTCATTTTAAAGAGATGCTGTATATTTTCACTTGTCTGTTCTGCATATTTGTATGTATGGCCTCATTTATATGCATAGCAGTAAACTCCCATAGGCTAGTCAAGCTTACCTCCCATCAAAGGGCCCCTATTCTCCAAACCATAATGCCACTGTTTATGCATAAATAAATAGATAATGTGTAACGATTTGAGGGCAAACCTGGATCTCGGAGAAAAAAAAAAGTTTCCATTTTCACAGAACACAGCAATCAAACCTTTTCAGATCCTGCAAGTAGCTGAGCACCTTCAGCTATCTTCAAAGCCAAGCCTAGGGATTGAGTTAGCTCACAGATCCCTGATGAAAAATTATATATAACAAGTTTCAGGTAGGTCAAATTTGGGGCTTAAGCTACTTTAAGAGCAGCTGATGCAGCATCATAAAGTTAGAAGCAAATCTGATCTCAGAGCAGTTCTTGATTGCATTTCATTCATACTCTTATTTCTATCTCTTGTTCCTTATTATTAAGGATATTTGCATGAAAATGATCTTTTTTTCCTTCCTCTGAAGGGTTGTCTCTTGTCTGTGAGTAATGCTTACTCTGGCCTACATTTGTGAATGCCATGGGTTTGATTCTGACTTCATTTACACAAGTGTAAATCAGCAGTGATCTGATTGAGGTCAAGGGATTTATGTGGCATAGGAAAAAGCAGACTCAGCTATATTTGTCACTGCTGAAATGATGTCATCGTGAACAGTACCATAGCTCTAAATGAGGAAACATATTTCTACCAAGAATCTTTGCATCCAAATATCTGATCTCACAAAACGCTGAGCATCCCTGACACCTGCTGGGCCATTCAGTAGCTCCCACAGGCTTTTTACTAGAGAGAGGTCCCAGCTCCTAACTACAGGAAAGAAAGATGGTTGGTGTCTTGGTGTTTCAACAGTGTTGGCCATTAAATACTAACTAACCCTAAACACTGGGGTTTCTAGTTGCATCACCCTACTGATTCAAGTGGTGATGGGATATGCCCAGGAATAATTTGCAAGCAGTAAACCTTCATTTCGTATCCCATGTCCTCAGTCACAGAACAGAGGAAGAGAAGAACAGGTACCCTTTAACAGTCAATTTACTTGTCATCTGTCCAGTCATATGGATGATACCATGTGACATTACCTAGTTCAGGGGTCATTGTTCATAGGCTAACCTTTCCATAAACACCCAATTCCCGTATTTGCACTGTATAATAATGGAGAAGCATGTGCTGATTGTGATCTGTAATGCAAGTATAATGTAAGCTTTCAATAAAGCACTTAGATGAAAATGCTGTATAGTTATATGATTTAAACTTCCACCTTTGGCAATATGCCCACCTATACTATAGGTTTACCCGTGGCAGCTGGACTACTCATAGCTTACACTGGGGTAAGCTGTCTGCCCTGTGTTTCTTTGTGTAGTGTGTACATGTCTTTAAATCCTTCAGATACTCAGTGAGACAAAAGTAGTTTGGGTGGGTTTTTTTAAAGTACAAGGGTTGAAGACCATACACAAGAGTGATGGATCAGGTATGTATGTCTGCCACCAAAATTATTGTCATTGAAGCCCATAGAGGTGTGTCTTGGTCTAGTTTAATTTAAATAGCATGTATAATAGAAACATAAACATGAAACCACAGGCTTGAATGCTGTGCAGCAACTGTATTCCATGACTGTAATTCCTTAGGGGGTGATTATACAATAAGGACTTGAATCTTGCCTGAAAGAAACATTATTTCTGTTAGTGCTACTTATGCTATGTAGGTTAGGAACATCTATGCATGTTGAAAACAGACTTTCAGTTGCAGTGTAGACAAGACTGCAAGCCTTACCATGTGTAATCTAGCCACTGGCTGCAGATATTTTAAAAAAGCTGTGTATCCTGTATTAAATAGTCTAAGAGCATGATTCGTGCATTAAGCTTAATTCTGTGCTTAAAGTTAAGAACACCTTTTAAAGAACTAGCTGAGCTGGAATGCTTTTGGGAGTGGCAGAAGATGTCCCACCTCTCCACTTACAGATAACTTTTGATAGGACTTGACATGATGTAACCCATTTAGCTTCTGTACTTCACTTCTGCTGTGCTCTTACTTTGGCAGGCAGAAAGTAGTGGGGAATGACTGACCATGAGATTGCACTATCAGTTCAGGCAAGTAGGTATCTGAAGTGACTTTGCTCTGTTGAGTAGCTGCAGTGAGAGACTTACAGTGGCACTGCATGTACGAGTTGCTGCACTTGGCAGGTTCCCAGCAATGTCAAATCTCTCTGATTAGTTTCTGTAAGTACAAGGACAAAATTAAGCCTAACCTATTTTTCAAAGAAGAAATGTGCATTTCCCATTTTTCTCTTTAATGGGAACTTCTTATATCTTGTTTCCCATACTTTTTCTCCCCTCCCCTTTCCACCATGTCACCCTTTAAAAAAAAAAAAAAAAAAAAAAAAAAAAAAATCATCTTTTTAAAATACAGTTCCTTTTAAAAACCTGTGCCTTCAAAATCCTTTGAGTTCTGTACCATATTTTGACCTTGATATGCATACATTTTCAACACCAAATTAATCCTATGGTGCTAGAATGAAGCTGTTCCTTTCCTTTCCCCTTAGGTATGGTAAATTACAATCCTCAATGCCTCTGCTACTTTCTAGTGCATGTTTTCTTTGGCATGTTGCAAAAAATTACTGTTTTGATCACTGGCTTTGTAGGCAGGTTTTGGCAGAGCAAGTCTTGTCCAGCTATAACTAATCCATTCCAAGCTCAGGTTGTTCCTTCAAACAGATGGAGTGAATTTATTTTTCTCTTGTTCTGTGAATGGCTCAGTCATTTCTATGCTACTATAGTGACTTTGCATGGTAAATAAGTAACTTATAAGACATGCTGGCATGAGGTTCTGATTTCATTTATAGCTTTGGTCAATGGAATAGCATTCTGGGTCTTTTTATTTATGGCTGACTTACTGTCAAGATCTTCCTTGGTAAACATCTGAGAAATTGCTTCTGTCTTTTGCACTACTTTGTGGTGTCCTTTCTCAATAAAGTCACACTAGTGCCTCATTTCTGGCCAAACAGCATTTTCTCCTTTTCTCCTCCATCCCATCTCACTCTGTGCATCTGTCCTTGTCATCTCTTATCTCCTTTGTAGATTTGCTGGAAACATTACCCTGTGTTCATGTAATGCCTGCCTGGTGAAATGAGTTGAGATTACAGCTGCTGAGGAGGAACACTGTGCTTCCCAACTACTTCTGCCTGGGAGATCACATATTTTTTCCAGACAAAGAGAGAGACCTGGGTTACTGTTCCTTTTCATGTTTTGTGACACTACACATACATAGGTAGCATAGTTGGCTTGTTGTAAATCTGATGTTTCTTGAAATTAGGAGGCTTAGTGTATGTAAGCTTTTCAGTGTATGTTCCTGTTGTCCAAGAGAAACAAGGCAGCCAGGAAAGGGCTGTTCATGCAGTGTTATCTTGCCAGTTCTTCCTTAGAGCAACTAGGGAGTGTCTAGGGGTTGATTTCTGTGCCCATGCTTATCCTGCACAGGGGAAGGGAAGTGAGGGCTCTGTGTGGGAGGGTGAGGCTTGCAGGCTACCTGTTTTGGTGGTAGCAGCCTGCTGCTCCCAGCTTGTTATTTTTTCTACCACTGCACCTTCACATTGCTTGATATTACACATATTTTCACCTGGGAGGGTAGAGGCTAAGACACTCCTGGGGAAGCTGGGCACAACATGTCACTAGCATCCAACAAGCAGATTGCTGCTGAGGGGATCCTGAGAAAATACATATATTTGGGGGGCTCTGTACGGTTTTTGGAAACTGTAGTACAGGCTCTACAAATGTGGATACACTACAAAGAGTAAAATACAGATGTGGCACCCTTCAAAGACAGCACCTCATGTCCCAGTGGAGGTCCCAAATTTATCTATATTGCTATGTGTTTCTCTTTTATTTTATTCTATTGAGCCTTAAACCTTTTCCATCAGCACTCTGAACCCAAGCTGCCTTAGCACAGTGGTAATGCCTCTAAAGTGAGCCTGTCCAAACTAATTTCATTGTCCTTGTTGAGTGAAGTGCAACAATTAAGCAGACAGCACAAATGGGTCCAGATAAATCGGGTATTTACAATTATTTCAGTTTGGATAATCTAATGTGATGTTCATTGTGCAGCTAAGAAATATGCTTCCAAGTGAGGGGGAGCTCTCATTCTGTACTCTTGTCTGTTGGGTGTAAATTCAGAGTAACTCTGTGGACTCTTGCAGAGTTTAAGCTTCTTTACATCAGTGCAGCTCAAATGAGAATCTTAGCCTCTTTCTTTAGATGCCCTGTAGAGCTGCCTCCCTTCAGCTGTGCTTGCACTTTAGAGATACAGCCAGGGGAGCTGGAAGGTCTCTTTTTTTTTTTTTTTTTTTTTTTGGCCAGGGTTGTGTTGTTGAACTCGTTCACTTTGGGGAATCCAGTTTTCTTTGAGTGCCTCTTTGCTCTCCAGCACTGAAACTCTGACTGACAACTCAAGTTTCTCTCCAGATCTGGCAATGCTGCTGACTTTCTGGATAGCATTCCAATCAGATCCCCTCATTACCAATGCCTCTCTTTCTTGGTATTAGTACCTTGAGGCTGTATTCTGGCTTTCCACAAATTCCAGCCAAAAACTCAGCAATACCAGTTGAAAGGCACAGGATTTATGCCAGCAGATCAACACCAAAAGGCAGATCTCTGCCACTTTCTGCTTCATTTCTTTGCAGGATACATTGCTTTTCTTTCCCTCCTCCTGGTCCCCTCCCCAAGCTCAGCAACACACTGTGTTGCTGGGCAGTCTTCACCAACTTAATCATATTTGGGCCCAGTGTTTTTTCTGCAGACCCTGGAGTGTGCAGTGCTTAGGCCTTGGTTATTAGTTTACACAATAAATGAAGCCCATTAGAAGAGGATAATCAGGGCTCGGAGAAGGCCACCTCACTCGTTATCTGAGGAGGTTATGTTAAGCCTCTGTAGTTATTAATCATACTTTCCCATGCAGATAGCTGAAGATTAAGAGTCACATTTATCCTCTTTGCTCCTCATTCTTTCGCACTGATGTGCAAACACTCTTTATAATCGTTGTTATTATGGTTATTCATAGCCCATCCAGTCAGCCAGGACTGCATCTGAGAAGTTGCTTGAAGTCTTGCACCTATCCGTGGTGGCTTGATGATACAGATCAGAGCCACTGGAGGTCTCTCCGTTTATGTCTCGGAAAACATCCTTGAGAGTCCTAGAAAGTCTCTGCTAGCTGTTATTGAATTGCAGTATCTTGTCCAGAGGCCAAGAGAGTTCTGAACAGAAGCCGACACTATTATAAGAGCCAACTTTAACAGCAACCTTCTTGATTTCACTTGCTTTGGCTTTTAATACCAGCTCTAACCTTGAACTTAGACTAAGATGATATGCTACCCTGTGGCTTTTTGAAATCTAGCCTAATGCCCTTTTAATTGAAGTGAATGACCCTTTTTTTCTTACTTCATTTTTTAAGCACTTAATTCAACCGGGATAAAATCAGATCTGTACCAGGTGGACTCAACAGCGTTTAAAAAAATAGTTTAAAAATGGATGTATTTATTCCATTAGAGAAAATTATCTTTTTAATTTTTTTCCCCTCAAAATATTTCTGTTTTCTATCATCCTCTAGAAAGTAGCCTGTGCATGCTTGCGTACACTCACACACAAACAAAACAACTCCCCAGAAAAATTTCATCAAAACCCAGGTACTTGGGCAAGACAGCTGGAGATTTTTCTCCACAGAAAAACTTTAGTCATGGAGTATTTGCTTCAATAAAATTACGATTAAAGCAACAGTTAGCAACTAACTTCATTTAGTGTATAGTGACTGTGCAGCCATCCATTTGCAGATCACATCAATGTACAACTACTTTAATCTGCTTGCACACCCATTCCTTTTCTTTCTGTCCACTATCAGATTTATAGAAGCTGTGTTCCAATTTTCTTCTTGTTCCACTTAAAGAAAACTGCTTTTCTGTAAGTGGGTTTAGCTTCTGAAGCAGGGGCCAGGTCAGTGATATACAACAATCCTAAACCAGTAAGTCCATAGTATCTATCACACAAACTTAAAATCACTAGTTCATCCAGTTGTGAAAACCTGGATTCACTTTTGAACTTGGAGTGTGAGTTACCACGTATATCAGTTTGTCCATCCTAAAATTACTTTTCAACCTGTAAGGAAAGGCACATTTTCCGAATGAAGAGTTCATACCATTTCTCTTTTGACTGAAGCAAATAAAACTCCTAACCCTGATTTCTCCTTAAGAAGTCTTAAGTGCTCTTGGGTCAGTTTCCCTCACACTTGCAATGATAACACTAATATGCAATGCTTCTGCTTCCCAAATGCTGTGCTTATATACTGATTCTGCATATCTAGAGGAAAACAGCATTGCTGTCTTGGCTCAGAGGTCTACTAGTCTCCGTCATCTCATGACCTGGCTTCTCTTTTCTCTTTTCTTTTCTTTTCTTTTCTTTTCTTTTCTTTTCTTTTCTTTTCTTTTCTTTTCTTTTCTTTTCTTTTCTTTTCTTTTCTTTTCTTTTCTTTTCTTTTCTTTTCTTCCTAGCCTAGACAGTGTGTTTGATAATGCATAAGAGTCTTTCTAGGGCCTTATGTTTGATTTTTTTCTTTTTAATGAAAGTATTTTCTCTAGAAAATGTCAATTCAAGACCTTTCCATTTGAGGGTTCATGGTGGTTTTGGTCATGCATTTATTTGAGACTGAGTTTTTGGAGGGCCAGTAAAGCAGAAATCAACCCAAACAGGCAGGCATGACATTTGCTTGACATATGGAGCTTCCCTGATACAAATTCCCTGCCTTACCTAATTCAAACCAAGAAGAGAACAGATACTGGCTTTCCTCTTCCCACCCCAATTAAGTTTCCTACTCACCTGATTCTTGGCTATTTGAAGACAACATTTGCACATGTGCTTCCTTTATTTTCTCCTCCCCTCTATTTTTACAGATATTACTAGGTAATTTACCTGAAATACTGAGGATTTTTTTTTAAGTGGGTGAAGATTTTTATATGGATCCTTGAGGCAAAATACCAGACTTGATTGATTTTAAGATGAATATATAGGGTCTTGACATGCTGTAACAAGAGGGGACTAGGCATACAGACTGGGAGTTTACTGTAGCTGACCTCAGATTTCATTAAGAAGTTGGCAGCTCCTCAGTTATCTATCTCAAAACTGGCCTCCTTTGTCGTCCTTTAGATGGGAAAGTGAGGCTGTGAGAAAGTGTAGAGAGAAAATACCTACAATAAAATGCGGTTTTGAGGGCCGAATCAGAACCAGGATTTAAGAAATCTAGATTCAATACTTGCCTATGTGACAGAAGTCAATGAACCCACCTTTGCCTTGATATCCTACCTACAAAATGGAGCTAATTACACACACACACACACACACATACACACGCTGTTATCTCTTTGATTAGTAGACATTTAGAGTTCTCCAGAGTAGGATTTTTCTTTTCATATGCATCTGTGTTTGTGTACACTGCTTAGCAGTGACAGCTCCTGCTTTTGACTACAGTGTCCTAGACGTTCCTGTGATGCTGACAAAGGATGATAACTGTTGGGAGGGAAAATCTTTCTTCCAATATAAGGTGATGGCTCAGGATGATTCTTGCCTTTCAGAAAGGGGCTGTCTCTTTTCTCTTTCTCATGATTGACCTGAAAATAAATAAGGGAAGAGTGACATTCTTACTATTGCTTTCTTTTAAAAAAAAAAAAAGAAAGAAAGGAGAATTTCTCTTAGACTCATGCTGTACTTGTCTATACTGTATTTGACATCTGTAATAAAATTTGGGTCAGATATACTTTTCAATAAAAAGAGGCATCCTACAAACAGCCCCATGCTTCTATTAGGGTCATGTCAAGAATAATAGAGACTATTGTCACTGCACTGAACCTCTGCATTGTATTAAGTATTCCCCATTTCTCTCTTCTCTGCTTCTCTCCAAGACATAATACAAGATGCCTATCATGTTCCACCACATGTCACCAAAGGGCACAGAAAGGGAAACTGGTTAACAGGGAGCAAGGCTCCTCAAAGTTACTCTAGCATCAATGAGCACAGGGAAAAGGTGGAACATTCACATTGTCTTGCTTGATCATATGTGTCATCTTCCCTATCTGGATGAGAAGGGAAGGAGGGTTTTTGTCAAGGGGAATTTTATTTTTTTTCTTCCTATTACTTCATTGGGAGGTTGCATGTTGGGGTTTTCTTGAAGGAACAGTGTCCTGGGGAGAGATGAGGGAATGGCACATTTGCATATGAAAGAGGTGGATCTAGGTAACTTCCTTTCAGTGCTGTCTGCTCAAGGCCTCTCATGCTGCTGTCTGCTCAAGGCCTCTCATGCTGCTCACAGGTGCAGATTTTAGGCACCTGCTTGTATGCAGAATAGGTCCTATCTGCATTGTCTTAGCACTGAGATTCCCTGCCATGTCTGTACCCTGTCCACCCACACCAGAAAAGTTCATGTGCTGTCACAGACCTGCACCCACCCCTGACGTGTTCACACTTGGGGATGGCTCTTGGCCTTGACTGCCTCATGAATCTTGCCCTACCAGTTCTGGATCAGTGCCCAGAGCAGTGTGGTGGCCCAGGAGTCCTGATGTGCCTACCCTTTTATAGATCAGCATCTGTTTCTAGCCCTCAAGTATAGTTTCAGCACTGAGCCTCAGTCAAGTCTCAGTCGCTTCTGGTGAGACAACTGGAAACAAGGAGGAGACACCCCAATTTCATTTCACTTATGCCTCACAACAGGCTTTAAAGTCAGGTCATGTAGGTAAAGGAATTATTTGCTCCAAATTCCATGCCCAGAGCTGCTCTGAGATGCTCTCACTGAATCTTTTCTGTTCTGAATGGTGTTTTCTGGGGTAGATGGTGAAATCTACTTCTCTCCAGAAGTGTGACACCTGCTTTCCTCTGTCTGAAGCCCAGCTTCAGTTGACCAATGCATCAAGAATTCAATTTCCTTCCCTTTCCTTCTCTCCTCTCCCTTCTTTTTCCAAAGCCTAGTGACATCCTTTGCTATATTTGAGGTGCTAGCGTAGATCAAAGTCCTCCCAGGATCAAACAACATGCTGCATGCAATCCTTATGGTTACAAACAAGGTCTTTCACTGACAGAAACACGTTTCTGTGCTGCATTTTCAGCAGCCTATCAGACTTGATTCAAGGGTAGCTTTTGATTTCACAAGGAAACTCTCTTCTGCCCTTCCCCCAATTCTTCACAAGGAGGGGGAGGGGGAAAAAAGGCTCAGTTGCACTGAAAGAAAAGGAAGAACAGCTTTCTTGAAACTTTGGAGAAAGATTTAATATTCCTATGCTGTACATTTTGTTTGTTGTATCAAGTAGAAGAAGATAGAGAACTTCAATGGTGGATAAATGTATCCAATGTAAAAAGGAAGAAAGAGATGACTGAGAAACTTGCCTGAGTGTGTATTACATCATTCTGATTGTATTTTACAATATCTTGTCGCCCTCACTCTCCTATGAGATTCTTGCTGTTCAAATAGCCCTTCAATATAACCTTTGTTGTTTGAAGTGATAGGTAGGTCCAGAATGTGTTTTGGAAGTTGGATAAATGGTTTTCAATACAGGACACTGATTACTATGGGCAACTATTTCCTATGGGTCTTTTGTTCGTTCAGCTTCAAGCAGACCTTCAAAGGAGATGCATTGAAAATATAAGTATTAATGTACAGTTTTCTGACTAGCTTGGATCTTTTGTATTCTATCTCTTGGGGCTTCTGAAAAGCTTTCTGAAAATTTAAGTGACGTAGACACTGAAAATTGAATGCAAATAATAATTTTGCAAATCCCTTTAGTAGAGGTTTACATTGGTTTCCAGTAGTCTGAAAACACTATTTGCTGCACAACTTGGGGTTTTGTTGTGTTTTATTTTTCAGAACATTCGATAAAAATCCTTTTTCAATTATCTTCAAAAGACAATTCTGCTTGGACCTTGGAAAAAGAACCCGACATTTTTTCTTAGCCACTTTCTTCTTATATAGGCAGGAAAATGCAAAAGTAAAGTGTAAACAACAAGTAATACCCATCTCCACATTAATGAAAGGAAAAAAAATCTATATTTTTGCTAGGGAAAATAATTGCTGATTAATATTTCTGAACAAATAACCCTTATACCCCATAATTCACATTCTGTTGTTAAAAATTAGTCAATAAAAAGATCTTTTTAATAATTAAGATCAGGGATGTTGCTATTTACTCATAGCGTTACTGGATTTGGTACTGTTCTGGTTCATCCTGATACACAGAGATGGAAAGAAGCACTTACTTATAAGTGGCATACAGATGAAACATATTGCTTTCAAGAAGAAAATTAGAAATCCTCCCTTGATGCCCACTTCATCAGGGTCTGTTTATTTGCCAGAAGAGTCTTAGTTTCATTCCTAGCTGGTATTTCTTCTCTAATTTTGAGCATCCACTCTTCTTAGGGTACAAGTAGTTGGCACACAGGTCCTCAGAATTTAAGAAAAAATGCAGATGATATACTCTGAAAAACTGTTTGTCAGGAAGTAAAAGACACAAACCCATCTCAGTCTGTGATTACTCGTTATGGGATCACACACTTGCTGGCTTGCCTCAATGGCCTCTCTTCTAGAGTGCGTGCAGGGTAAATAACTGTTAATTTCCCTGCTGCATAAAGTGTATTTTATATCTTGTCTGAAGTGAGGAGATGCTAGTCCCCCTCTGAAGAGTTGTTTTGTTTATTGGTTTGGATGAAACGTTCAGGAGACAAAGTTCTGTGATCAGCACATACTGGAAGTGAGAGAGCAGCATGCCTTTCCCTCCCACAGTTAATTCCTTCAAATTCTTTCCTCATGTGTCTTGCAAAGTAAACTACGCTAGGGTCTAAGTTTCTTTCACAAGAAAAATCCCCACTGGTCATTACAGATAGCAAATGTGGTAACTCAGATTTGCAGCAGCACAGGATAAAAAAATGTTAAAATAATTATGAATTTACATTCTTGACTAAAAGCCCAAACTTTCACAAGGTATGAAATGGTTGCACAAAACAAATAGGACTGTGGACATATGCACTTTAATATGAGCAAATGTGTGTAATACTCGGGAAGCACAGAGGGATTTGATGTGAACTCAAATAAGTTTATCTAAATTTTAACAAATTTTCAAATCTGTTCTATAGATGACTATCCACCTCTGGATCACAATCTCACCTCCTTGCCTACCCTCAAAGAAATACATTTAACAGGAAATATGAAAGCTGGTATGGTTAAATGGAGTTAAAATTTGTCTTTTTTTGAAAGAAAAGCATTCATAGTTTTTCAGATTCTCTGTGAAAATGAGCATTATAGAAACCTCCTTCAAAAGTACACTGAAGCAATTTCATGTAATGAAAACAGCTTAATTTAAATGAAAATACTGCTTGTAATTATGATTAAGATTTAAATTTACAAAAAATAAGTAAAAGAATGATTTAAAAGTGATTTAAAAGAAAAGGAGGGCCCTTGCTAAACTGGAATACATCAGGAAGTGCTGAAACATCTTTCAGTGGGGAAGGGGAAGACTCTAACAGGAAGAGATTGGTAAAATCCTGTTATATTAAGCTCTCTAGATTATGACCTGGACTGTGTGGATGAGCTCAGCATAGTCCTCAAAGGGCTGGCACAGTAAGCACTGACTATTTTCCACCACACACTTATTCATCACCACAGGCAAATCTTTCCACTGGTCAGACCTAAAACTGCTCTGCACAACTGAGGTTGCTGAGGCATCTTTCTCACTAGCTGCCAATTTCCTTGCTGAAGCTCAGGATGCTGGGCTGGGTGAATGGTTTCATAACGCTTGGCACTGTTCCCTCGGCATTCAGCGCAGGTTTCAGGTGATTCAGGACTGAGATTACTCTGCTTGGCCTGGTAGTGAAACCAGCCTTGGGTATGGCTGTAATGATGTAAGGGACCACTTCTCTCTGGGGTGGGTGGGGAGCTCCGTGAACATGTCAGAGCCTGCGAGATCTACTAGAGGAAGATGATACATCCAGTAGCATATGGCCTGTGTGTACACATAGTATATCTGCTCACTGCTGACTCACTGGTGCCTCCGCAACCAACGCTCACGTGTCTAGGAGAGGTCGCCTCTCCACATGGTGAAGACCTGCTGGTGTCTGTTTGATGTCATCTTGGGAGTCCACAGGATTAAGCAGTTGTGTAGAAAACTAGAGGCTTTCTGAAGTCGGAATTAAAGCACAATTTTACTTTTCCACAGAGAAGACAATGAGGAGGCTCTTCAGGCTTTGTCTGTTGCTGGTTTTGATATCTCTCTGTGGATTAGTCAATTACAAATGACTCACTTCTGTGCAGAGAACCAACTTAGTACTGGGGGAAGGGATGAAGTAGATTGGATTTTCTGGCAATAGGTGGGTAGGTTTTTCTTAAATATATGTTCAGTATCTGTTTTGTTCTGCTCCCATTGCAACCAGTGAAAAAACTTCATCTGAATTCCCTGGCAGTAAATCTAAGTCAATGGCATGATAAACCCCTCTTTTTATGTGAGCTATCCCTAGTGTCCATTCTCAGTTCATGTGGGAGGAAGTGGAACAGGGTTTAGTGAGCTTTCTCCAAGTCTCACTAATGATAGTGCTCTTTTATTTCCAAGGAAGCTGTTTTTCTTATACTGGGAAGCTGGTGGGAGTTGTGCAGTGAGTTGGTGAATACAATTCTCAGAAGCTGGCTTGGTGGTGGCAGACATGCAAGTTAAACTGGAAAATGCAGTCATGTGATTTAACTTTTAGACTAAGCCAAAGCGGGTGTGATATTCTGGCATTGCAGTGTTTTTGTGTGAGCTCACTGATCTCAGCCTTTTTATCCAGCTATTACCCTTCCCTCTCTCAAAACCTCTTTCCCTGGGATTTAGTACTTTAACTCTAAAATAGCTGGTTTGGCTGTCAAAGGCCAGAGCGAGTGCAAAGTAAATTATAGACATACAAGGCCATCCTACAGTTTCCTGGGTGTATTCAGCGTTGGCTTTTTCCCATGGTTCATTGACTCTTTTATAATGTAGAGAGCCCTGACGTGATCTTATAGGTTATGGCCAGTTGTCCTCTGTTGGACTTGAGTGGAAAGGGTGAATGAGATCATTGCCCATTGGTTCTGCAGTCTCACCTGAATGTTCCCAAACTTGCTTTGTGCACCATTATCTGGGTGGTTGAAGCTATTTGAATTGCTGATTAGTACAAACCTGATTAATCTGAGCCTGAAAGCAAGAATACTGCCTCACTGTGCTGTAGAAAGATGCACAGGTGACTCCGGCATTGCTCCTGTAAGCTGGGTAGGGCTTTGTAGTTTAGATGCTCACCTGTAGCTAGGCTGGCTAGATGTGTCTCACCTCAGGTACTGCAGACATTTGGGTAGGCTTTTACTATTCTCTACATCTACAGAGCAGGTATTAACACTTTGAACTCCTATTCTCACACCTAATAATCCACCTTGACATATGACAGTTTTTCTTTTGTCAACGTTCATCTTATTTCCCAGGTGGCCTTCTGCAGGGATGGGAAAGCAGGGAGCAACGTGGACGTAGTATCCGTTTGCAGCACCTATACACGGGCTGCTGCGTGCTATCTGGAAAAGAAAGATTTAAGCCAGACTTTCAGACAAACACTCCATGGGAGATGGAAATAAAGCACTGGGAATTCAGCATTTCGCCTTGTGCTTAGCAACTTAAACCTCTGACCATTCCCGTTTTGCAGTAAACAGAAGCAGTAAACCCATCCGCTAATTTGGTTCCCAGTGATCCTGGGAGGAAATACAGCCCCATCCCGGAACTTGAGGTTTCAAGTTTGTTCCTAGGTTAACCATTAGAAATATGAATGATACTGGGCAAATCACTTTGCCTTTCTGAGGCTTGGGCTTCCACCTATAAAAGGAAGACAAAGCTCTTGAACAATTTTGTAAAGTGGCATAGAAAGATCAAGTATTTGTTACCAGGTCCACTGCCCCTCCTGCACAAGAGAAATCATGGGTTTCTGCTTAACCATTTCACTATTGTCAGCTACTGGCAAGAACTGCTAAAACACCAACTGTTTTCCCACCTCTTGGCTTTTAAAAACTGTAAGCCCTTAAAATAAATTTGAAAAACACCAACCAAGCAAAAACCTGAATTTATCATCACCTGGTAGGTCTGGATAGGGCTATTCATGAAAACAATCCAAAGGCCTTCACCTTGACTTCCCAACAGAGTTTGATGTGATTTTAATCTGATTATTAGACTCTTGGTACATCTTGCAAGCTTGTAAAAGATACATTGCTGGCAGAAACATTTTCGTTACTGGGGAAACTTTTTGTTGCTGTTGATGTATGTGTTGCCTGCCATAAATACTCATCTGAGAGGCAAAGGTCATTTGGTAGCTGCTTAGCAGCTTTACTTTCTGAAATGAAACTCGTGTGTTGGATCTGCAGCAGAAAGCAGGGGGTGTAAAATAGATGAGGGAAAATCTGTTCCTTAGCATTGCAGCAGCCAGATTATTTTCTGGCTTTTTTTTTATCTTGGTGTGGTGTTTCATTGTTTTTCACCTTGTTTTGTTTTTTTTTGCTCTTAATGTTCAAGTTCCAGTAAGAGGTGCAGAAGGGATAGCCTTGGTAACTAAGCCCCCTGTGTTTATTTACAGGGCTGCATAGTACAGCCTGTGGCATTAAGGGATGCACTCCCAATGCCATGACCTTCTCCTGTGCCAGCCCAGGGGATTTATCTGCAGAGCAGCAGATGCAAATTTGGGCTTGTTTGCTAGGCTAACCAGAACAATGTGGTAACCAAGGGCAGTGGGTAATCAGGCCTTGACTTAGGAATTTCATTATGTGTACGGAAACGAGCCTGAAGATCAAACTGAGATTCTGGGATATGCTTGGTGTGCAACCTCAATGCACCCTGAACAAAAAAAATCAGTTCAGCCCCCGTGATCTGTTCAGTTTTCACTCTACTTCTGTGAAGTCTGCTTGCCTAGGTACCGATTTCTGCTAGGGCTTGTAATATCTTTACAAACCTCAGTGGCCTATGTGACACAGTAAAACAGATTGTGTGATTTGGCAGCAAGTGCTTGCTCTAAACTTCTTTATATATTTTATTTGTGGCACCAGCTTATTTCTCTGTAGATCTCCTAACTAACCTCACTATAGGATCAGATCATCTTGTTTCCAAATCTTCTACAAACTTGTTTTGGGGTCAATATTGGGGCAAAACAATTGCCATTGTTGTAGCCAACAGACCTGTTTTGTCCTTGGTGCTTGAATGGCATTCACTTCAACTGTATAGGGATTCATTCAGACATATATATACACACACTCCCAAACAAACAACAAGAACAACAACAACAAAACAGAAGAGCCTTAAGTCTGCCATTTAGAGCAGGTTTTCATGAAACATTTTTGAGAATTTAGCAGTTTTGGTCATGAAAACAGGTGCCATCAGCAGCAGTGACAGAACTGCCAGAGTAGTAAGAGCACCTGGCTACAGGACCAACCATCTACCGCCTTCCAGCAGTAAGCAGCAAGTGGCCTGTGACAGGTGATTGCAGGAGCTACCTGTGTGCAGGATCTGTAGTGAAGTCCAGTTCACTGCTAAAATTGTGACTATTTCCTTTCCTGTTTAAAGCATAGGTTGCTGCCAAATCTTACAAGCAGAGATGATGGAAAAATAAGCAAACAAAACTTTTTCTTCTCCTGGAAAGCACTGAAATGTTTTCTGAAACAATATTGCTTTCAGCGTATTTCTTATTGTGATGGTGTCTCAGATCCAGGACAGTATTTTGACCAAGCTGTTCTGTTTATCCTGTTTTGATGACATCTGGGATTAAAAACCAATAAGTAAACCTGCTTTGAAACTGGTAGAAAACTCTCCTTTAAAATCACATCTAATCACTGGATAATATGCAGTGATATTTCTTCTCTTAAAATGTCGGTCTCTTCACAGGAGAGAAATACACCTCAAAGCCTTGAAATGTTTGTTAAATGGAGTGGTGTTTTTCTGGCCAGCCCTGGTCATGAGTGGTCACACAGATGATCTGTAGCAGACTGACACTGGTAGGAAATTGTTGGTGCAGCTCCTGTGCTGCACACCTAAGCTGCTGACCACAAGGAAAACTCTGCGTGTAGGTGACCTACCATGACCCAAGCTGGCATTCTGATGCCAATGGACAATTGGTGCCAGCCAGCTGCTAGAGCAACTCTCCATCTAGACTTTTTTCTCTATGGCACAACTAATGAGCTGTGCCTAACTTTCTGGTTGCGTAAGGAAGTTTACCCCATCTACAATTACTACTTTACAAAAGGAAGTGGATGCCTGAGTCATAAAGTGACATTTTGTGACTGTGGGTATGATTCATCTGCCCTGACTTTGGCCTAATGAAGGTTAAATGTTTGGCTTTCTTCTACAGCTGTTGGAGAGCAGTCGTTGAACGTGGCCAGTCATCCCACCTGTTCTTTTCCATTGAATAGAGAGTGACCCAAGACCAATGGCTTAGGCTGCCTGAGTGATGTTAGGTGAAACTGCTCTGACAACGTGGCTTGTGAATTAAATCTGATCCCCTGGTCTCATGCAAACCAGTAGCCAGTTCTCCAAAATGAAGCTAGTCAGAAAGTGGGCTTTCATCCTATTAACCCACATGCTTAGAAGACTTAGCATTATGCTGCTTGTATAAGCTCTTCACTGTCTTTATTAAACTATTTATCTGAGGCAACTTCATATTTTCTTTTAGGATAAACTGGAGATAATGCAATGTGCTTGTTTTAATCTGCAAGGTTAACTGATCTAATTATCTGTGTGTGTTTATTTAAATCCTTTCGAGCACTAGGCCCTTGCAGGTGGCTGCTTTGTTTTCCACCAACAGGAAATCTCTTAAAATGAGATGATATAGCTCAGTGGGTCTTCTTGTATAAAGGATTTTCTAATAATGTATGAATTTATTAAAGACAAAGATAAATAGAGGGTTTATTTACATTAAACAAATTCACAAGGAACTATTTTTTCCTTAAACTGAGAAGGCCAAATGACATCTACTTTTACTATGTTAAAGAATTATCCATATTCTACAAAGACGTTACACGCCAGCATGTTGGGTCAGAGCTTTTGACAGACATTTCCATTCTTGTGTCAGGCAAGTTGTTTAGTGTTTATGAGTTAATATTTATGCAAAGCCTCTGAGATGTGAAGACCTGGAGACTTCAATGGTGCAACAAGCAGCATCATAGCACTAAACTTCTGCTTCTGGTTGAATGGGTGCAAACTTTCTGTTGCTATATGCCTAGTAATTTGAAGAAAAGAAACATGTGCTCCTACAGATGTCTAGATAACATTTAAGCAAAACTGAAAGAAGGGGGTTATTTTTTCTCCTCCATTCCTTACTCAGGTGGTGGTGATAATATCCTCTTCTAGCTTTTACATAGTTTGATGAAACCACAAGCCTGGTGGCTAAGTTCTCACCTTGTTTTCTTGCCTTTCACAGACCTGAGTTCTTAATGCTGAAGAGACTCCTACAATAGTTAACCTAGGCATTCTACTTACAAAAGCTGGTTTACTCTCTGGTATTTAGACCAGGTAGTTGCAAAACAGAATACCATCCAGCGATCCAGCTGACAGAGTTAAACTGCATGGAGTGTTATCTGGGGAGAAGGGGGGCTTATTAGCTCAGGTGCTGCATAAACATGGCCAGACTGCCTCCAGATCAGGGCACGCTTTACATCCATGCTTCTTGCCCTGGGACCCCTTGATCTTTCAGCTCTAGGATTAGTTTGAACAGAGCCAGCTTGTGCCTGTCTGCTCCTGACATTGTAGCGTCACCCAGGTCCCCAGATTTTGCAGGGCCAGTAAATTTCTTTTGTTTGTGCTGCAGAAGGCTTTCTCCTAGTAACTGTACACCGACTCTTAATACTTACCATATTAACGAATTACCACGTTCCTCCTATCAGTTCACAAAGCCACCTTTGCTAAACAGATGGAGACTCATTTGCTCTGTTTCCTGAGTGAGCGTTAGCTCAGTGGCCCAGCACATCCATCTTATCTTTTGGGAGCTTTGTTCACTTTAGCAGAGCTGATATCTTGCTTCACTTAAGCACCTGCCAGTGATAAACAGAAGAGAGACAGGTGTTAATCTCCTTGGGTCTGCCACTCCCCAGGGAAAGAGCCCATTTGACCACAGATATGAATTGTTGATGGATCACTCTATTGGTGCCACATCTCACCATAAAGGGAATTGGCAGAAGCCCTTTCCCAATTTGGGATGTTTTTAAAGCTTGGCTGGCTGGGGCACTGCAGACCATGCTGCAGCAAACAGTCATGTTTTGGCTAGCGTGAAAAACAGCACTGGTTTCAGAGTTGTGTGTGTGGAAGGGCTTACTTTTGCTGATCCTGCTTGTGCTCCAGCCAGTCTTCTACAGGCTGTCAAAACACAGAGCCAAACTCTGAAGTCTTTCCTTGGATTATATGTGGTCTTTACTTGAGCAGAGCCTGCACTAAGTGCGCAAAATCTAAATAAGGCTGTCAAGGCTTTGACCTAGAGTATTTACTCACACCAGTCCCGGTGAGAATTGCAGACTTAATACTATGTTGCAAATGTAAGCGTTTCAGCGCGTTCTCCTGTGCTCTGACAAAGTTAATTGTCTAATCTTGACACCAAGTGCCCTGTACTTTTTTAAGAGGTTTATGCATGAGACTAATTATGTGCTGTTAATTTGGCTGCTAGCAGCTTTCTGCTTTTAACATCCATTGGATTCGGGAACCGTACAGTGTGGCATTTTCATGTAACTAGTACAAGGGCTGTGAACTGGATGCTAAAAGACAAAGGCAGCAAATACCAGTGGAATACTCTGAAAGGGAGGGAAAGCGTTGATTCCCTCAACCTTTGTCCTGGTGACCAGAAATACCAGGAGGCATGATCCACAAGTGTGCTGCATAGAGATATTTTGCCAGTATGTAGATGCTCTCTTCATGTAGATAGAGTGTACAAACGAAGATTACCATTTCTGGTAAGAATGTGCAAGTGCAAGAAGAGAGTACCTGGGTATGGGGGGAGGGGTAGGGAGGTGTAAGTTGGGACAGGCTAGTCCCATTAGCATACTTGAAATTTCAGTTGTCTCTATGCATTGGATGCATCTTTAAAATTACTGATATCTTGACATTTAAGCTTTGAAATGAGGCAGACTAGTAAGTTATCTAAATTCTTGAGGCCATACTAGTCTGTCTCAGCCAAGGTGCCTCAAAATCTGAGCAAAGCCCTTGAACAGCTTCTGGAGATGCTCAGCTGTATTCTTCACTTTCCCAGTTTTCATCAGATCTTTCAGTGTCTGCAACTGGCAGGGAGAAAAGGGGCTTTGCACAGAATGTGCTTTTGTTGTCTCTTTCTAAAGTGCTGTGGAAAGCTAATCAACTTTCTGCCAGAGGACCTTTACTGTACTGTTTCCCCAAAGTACCAATTTCTCAATGGTATAATGAAGAATGTCTGGGCACTTACCTGAATTTCCTAAATTAAAAAAAAAGGGAGGCGGGGAGGAAACTGTTGAGGGAATCAGATTAATATGTTTATCATGTCGTTCCTATCTTACGTGAAATGGGTGTCAAAGATTTGAAGACGACATTGAACTAATACAATGCTTTGTGAGTAGCGGAAGGTGGCTGTCCAGATGCTTTTAGTTCAAAAGTGTATAAGTAGATCAGAGCATCTGTAATTGTTTTCAATTAGTAGCCACAAAAATATACATTAGGATTTTGCCAGGACAATCTCTGATTTGTAGTTCAGGAACTGGAAGACCATAGGCTGTCCCATCACATAACATTGATGGGATGTTTAATTCTGGGTTTGGGAATGATGAACCCTGGTCTTGGGTTTTCAGCTGAAGTTCCCTGGGACTCAAAATTCAGCTTCGAAACTAGCATTGATCTCAGCATGATGTAGCTCTGAGGCAGCTGGTCTTTGTTATCAACCTCAGACCTTCACACAGCAGGCCAAGACCTTTCTGAAATCCAAAGCAACCCAAAGAAAGCAGACTTCTCTGCAAAGAAAAGTGTAAAAAATTTCTTAGGTGCTCCTCTGACACTGTAGGCCTGATTGTTAAAAGGATCTGTGACTGTGGAGTCTCTGAAATGACTGCTTTTTATATGGCAATTTCCCAGCTGGCATAGAAATCAGGCTGTCAACAGAACTGTTTTGATTAGAATGAAAAAAAAAAAAAAAAAAGAAAACCAGGTGCCATTAGTAAGGTATTAGGATCTCAGATGTTTATTAAAATCTAGGGGATGAAAGGTGAAGAATATTTTTTTCCCTCTGAGACACTGTACTGTCTTAAGTCTGACGAGTTATCACCAAGCACCTGTGAGCTCTTTAGAGGCTGTAGGTGCAGCTTTACCTGAGCAGGGAGGTAAAATAAATGCATATGTTGATGGATGCATAGCCAGTGAGTTTCTTTAACGGAGCAGGTTCTGCATGAAGTTAGAAAGCAACAACTGAGGAGGCTTGGTTTCTGAAGATGGCTCTGCTGGGCGGGCGAGAAGCGTGAGCACGGGGGTGGCTGGTACCCCGTGCTGAGAGGAAGAATAGAGAGGAGCCTCCGAAGAGGACAGGGGAGTAAGTGAGCCTGCTCGAGCTGAGCAGGAGACAGCAGGAGGAGGAAAGTTCATTGCCTGCTTAATTGCAGGGGGTGCCACAGTCCCACTGTGTACACAAAACCCTGTCAATAGCACTGAGGCGCCAGCGTGTTAATTAATGATTTACTTACACTGACCCTTGACCCTGAGGCAAATAAGGGGGATTTGTTTTGCTTCTATTAACTCCTCAGCTTGCTGAGCAGAAGCCCTGTAGTCCCCAGCATCACATGGCCACACAGGAGCTACGTGTGTCCTCTATTGTGCGAGGGTCCAGCTTGTGACGGAGGGGAATTCGCTTCTGCTCCATCTCCTCATCCCTTTTCCCGTGGAGCAGCAGCTCCACCTGTTTGGCAGGAGTTGCTCTGGGTTACACCACAAGAAGGGAATCGGGCTTGTTCTTAAGTTACAGTTGCAGGGTGGGTGGTTCCCTTGGACCACCTATCTCCTTGCACAATTGCATATACCTATGGGCTTCCATCCGTCTGTGTGTCTCCCTGCCTGTTTGCACTGTGAGAAATCAAAATCTGCCTCTTTCTTTCCATGCACCCCACGTCTTTTCCTGAACCACCTCTTCTTATTGAATCTGAACTGCCCAGGGCTATCCAGAAAGGCAAGCTTGAATCCATATGTGTGCCCGCTGTCCTGGTCCTTGCTTTAAAATGGGCCCAGTGAGCGTAAAGGCAGGGCTGCAGAGAGTGCGAGGAGGATGGGGAATGGGAGGGGGTCACCACAGTTCCTCTCCAGGCATCCTTTGGTGACAGAGACTCCTAGGTCTAAGCCTAAACACTGGAAGAGGCGGAGAATGACAGGGCAAGGGACTTCTCACAGGGTTCAGCATGAGAACAGGGGGGTCTGGGCCTCCTTTCCCCCATGTTTAGCCTCAAAGTGCTTGCTGATGTGGCAGTGAGGGTGGTGGAAGAGAAATGTGTACAACAGCATCTGCGGAGAGCTGGATGTCATTTCCTAGCAGTAGAAATGGAGATAGAAGTCCCGATACACCCTCGGGGACACCTGCTGTAATTATCACACTCCGTTTGACCAAATGGCTTCCAGCCGAGCCTGGAGTCTGACCTGTGACTGGTGTGAAAGCCAGCTTTCAGCCACAGCAATGTCTTCCCACATGACCATGACCAAGCCTTTTAGCCTCAAGCCCACACTGAGATTCAGGTCTCCAACTCCCATGCAATAGGAAATTAAGATCTAAGTAAACGTTGGGAAAGCAAGAGGAGCAGCACTGACCTCTCCTTCCCCTGGGTAGTAGGAGGATAAATACATTACAGAATGTAAAGAGCTTGATACTATGGAAATAGGAACTCTGTAAGTTACTTAGTTCACACACATGCAACTCCCAGAGGGCGTGACTAGGGTTGTTCTGGTTTTTTAGTATTATTGCTTCAGGCATTACACCTGAAAATGCCAGATGTACTTAAATCAAGTGTGATGGTGTCACTGCATAGTAATAGTGTTTTATCAGGGGGATGGACTGGTCTGCTTTCTCTCTCAAGAGCGTTTGGAAGAGTATGATGCAGAGTGGATTGGAAGGCAGATGGGTTCCTCTCTACTGGAGGATTACATTTTTATTAAAGTAGCTGGTTGTTGCTTCAGTGGAAGGCCAGTGGCGGCTGCTGTGATCAATAGAACCGTGCTTTTTATGTAAGATTTACTCTTGCTCATCCCGGTTTTGCCGAGAATGTTCAGCTTGCAATCGATAACGAGCCATGATGACAAAGTAGCTCGTTTCAGTTGAATTTGATATCATTAAAAATGTTAAAAAAAACCATTGTCTTTTCTACCTTTTTATAGAGAAAAGCTTTTTGATGAGAAAATTTGGTGCTGCCCTAGCAACCCAGCAGGGTGAGAACGACTGCCTGTCTCAATCCTGCCAGTGCTGGTCTAGGGTTAGCATGGCTAAATTCAGCATCTTGTAGCACTGTAATTAGGCTGGCCACCGGGCTGGGTTGTGGGCATAATTTCCCAGGGCCTGGTACATCCCAAGCACTGACCTGTGCAGCAACCTCTCTGTATTGCTCAAATTTCCTTTGAAGAAGAAAAAGGCATTCTATTTTCAAATGAAAAATATTGCTAGAGGGGAGGGGGAAAAAAAAAACCAAACAAAAAATCTCTCCTTGGTTGCAGATGTTCTTCCTCTGTCCACACAGAATTTGTAATTGAAAATTATTTCCTACAAGTTTCAAAATGTGAAAAAATACTTTTTACTTTGAAAAAGGAGCCTGATGTTGAGGGGAAAGAATTCCTGATGGTGGGCTGGGTTGAGATACCAGGCAGCTCCCAAGGTAAGCTTACCTGATACACGCTGCTCTTACCTCTAGGATTTAGCTCCTTTTGGCCCTTGCTCTTAAGAGTCTGATTTGTAATTAGAAGAATGGCATTATGATAACTTTAAGCTCTGGAAGGTAACTGCTGCCATATATCTCGTAATTTTCCATTTTCAAAGTCAGAACACACTAAGTAAATATCCCTCTGGTGCCTGAAATGGGCGATTATCTTCCATTCTGATTTGAAGCAACCCTGATGCGGGGACTAACTTGCTTCAACTTTTGGAGACCAGCCATCCCTTCTGATGCTGACTGGAACGCAATTGTGTTTACTGGGCTTGTCTTGTGCATTTCAGCTTGTTTAATTTCCTAATAAGTTCCTTTCTTGGGCAAGGGGGTGAAATGACTTCTTGCTGTTCCAGGAAGCAGTATCATCCCTGGCCCATTGTGGTTCAGGTCAGAGTGACGCAGTGTGGCGGGATCCCAGCAGTAACTTTTACCGTCAAAATAAGTGGCTGCAGAATTTAATTTAACTGGGAAGTGTTCCGAGTTGTAGATTTGCCTTTTCCCCTCCAGTCTGCAGAATTGTTTCTGCATTTACAGCACCTGATATGTACCAGGGAGAGCAGTCCTTAGAAATTAGCCTCCAACTGTGTTTTTCTTTTCGCTTTTTCCCACATCCTGCTTTGAAAACATCTTTGCACCCAGAATGTGTTTCTGCCAGCAGAAACAGACATTTTAACATCACAGCCAGGCAGAAAGAGATGTGTGTGCTTGCAGGAGTGCCCAGCACCGCCTCCTAGGTGAATCCATTGGGTTAAGTATCTTCTCAAAGCAGGTGGTCCCTCCTCCGAGGGCTTCCCAATGAGGGGCTGCAAAAGCAGAATAAGGTGAAGTGGGACGGGATGAACAACCCGAAGCTGCAAACCATCACGCTACCTGCAGTCGGTACGGGAGCAGCGTGTTCTTCGGATGGGCTTAGAGGTGGATGGAGCTGAAGTCTGACAAACGAGCTCAGAGACCCTGCACCGCGCGTGGAGAAGAGGGGAAGGCGGGATGAAGCGACTGTAGGCCAAGCTGACAGACGGACTTTGCACTGGTTGCTAGGCAAAGGCAACTCGTGCCTGAGCCAGCAATCCCCAGCCTCTCCCGAGGTGCACCAGGGCTGGAGACGAAGGTTGCTGCTATTCCAGTGTCAAGGAGTGACGCTTGCTTTTGTTAAGAGCGTGGTCCCATTTTATTTGTTTCCCCTCCAGCTGCTGGGCATCGGTGGCAAGGTTAACTCCGCCATGCGTGTAGAGAATTCTTCGCCACGCCCTGCTTCACATCTTTTGTTTTCTTCTGTTATAATTTCATAACCTCAGCAACAAACTTCTCCCCCTCCTCTCTCCTTATTCCCCCTCTCTCCTCCTCCCCTTACTCTAGTGGTTTATGAGTTTTGTGCTCTGTGGCCTATTAAGGTTCAGTTCCCAGCCAGTAAAAATGAGGAATTGGTTCCTGCCATTCCACGCAAGGAGTTTTAATGCACTCGGTCGCCTGGAAGCCTAAATGCAATAGTTTTGTATTGGTGATAGTTGTGTAACATAAAGCCTTAATAAAGGTTTATAAGGGAAGGGATATGAAATGGAGCATACGGAGTTCAGCTCCATGTGCAGCTCTGTCGGGGAGTTAAACAAGGGAGAATGTTTTTGCAAAGGAGCTGGGGAACTGCACTGTGCAGGGACACCCACTGCTGTGACCTCCCCCCATCCCAGCTGTACGGCTCCTCCCTGTGAGAAAACACTCCCTGTCCTCTGGACCCTGCACAAGGGAACTGCAAAACACTGGCCCAAAGAGCAACAGTTGTGGTAGTCGGGTGGGTTTCCAGGGAGGATGCCTGTGTGTCTCATCCTGAAGCTGGAGAACAGCCTTTTGCTGTTCATGTCTCCAGAGTACCCAGGGCAGCGCTTCCCTCTGCAGGTTCTCCCCAAACCTGTGTGTGCAGGGAAGGTGCCCATGTGTAGAGTTAGCAGCTAGAGAGGCACCGTCTCTCTCTCTACCTTACTCAAGGGCTCCCTTGGACTGAGAAGTTGGATTTTGCTTCCACTTCCTCTTTTGCTTGACCTTTTGTGTGTGATCCTCGAAAGGCCGCTTGCTGTCACGTCCTTTTGCTGTCTTACGTCTTTGGGTTGTGAGCTCTTAAAGATGCTGTCTGCCTCTGTGCAGCGCCTAGCACAATCTTTCTTCAGTGGTCAGTGAGGCATTTAATACATGTATTTAATAGTCTTGTGGGACTCAGATGGGAAATACAGAGCCAGCCTCATACCTATTTCTAATCCTTTCTCCTGTTTTGGGGATGGTGGCACATGCAGTTATAACTGGCCTGCCTCTCTCAGCTGATACCGTACAAACTTTTTATGAGTTTTTCCATCAAAAGTCTTGAAAATAGGTGCGTGGTAATGCATATAATAGGGTTTGAGGGGTGCCATTTAGCTTCCTTATGGTATGTATACCTGAAGGTGTTTTTTGTGGTTTTATTCTTCAGCAAAGTATCAAATCTTTTCCTCTTGGTTTTACTGAAATGTCTCATAAACATGAGCTTTTAAAGGGGTAGAGATGATAGGTTTTTGACACATGGGGGGTTTGGGTTTTTCCCCCCAGTTCTTTAAACAAATAGAAACAAACCCATGAGAATGTATTTACTTCTCAGTCAGACTTCTGTTCTTAGTGTTTTAAAGCTTAGCTTTCCAGAAGACTTAGGGGACAGGAAAGGCACAGGAATTTATTTTGCTGTTTCTGTTGTTTTCTATCTTCTGACCTCTAGACCCAGTCCCTGTCCCAGTCATTCCCAAATTCAAATCTTAGTATGGCTTCAATTTTTTCTGAAAAGGAGGAGACAGAGGTATCTTACTTGAAAGACAGGAAGAAAAGTTTTGATGATTTTGGAGAAAGTTTATTGTCTGTTCCTAGGGTTGGTTTCTTTTTTCTGCAATATTGTTTTCACAAATGTTTCACAACTTCAGAAATTTAAATTCAGATCTAATTAGAACTGCTTTTATTGTCAATTTTTAATATACACATTTTCAGGCTTAGATTGCAAAACCAATAAGGTTTAAATATAAGTATGGTGATTTTATTTGTTGGGTTTTTTTTAACAGGGTGGGTGAAGTAAATATCTGCAAACTGTTCATAAGGATTCTCCACTATTTCCAGTCTAGTTCTTAATATTGCAAGAAAAATGCAGGAAGAGTTTAACTGAGAAAGACAGTGAACTGTCCTAAGTGATTAGAAATGGTGCTTCTGCAAGGTGTGAATTCCCCATAAATGCATTAAAGGATATTAACCATAAAGCCTAAAAATGATGGATGAATATTGCAATGAACTTTTTCATTGCTGATCAGGTTAATAGATGGGGTGAAGAGGAAGGCTAGTATGAGGCCTTCTAAAGGTCCTCAGGAGTTATTGCAGAGGACAAAAAGTAGAGAGATGAAATACAGAAAATAGATATGGATAATAACTGTGCTTCTGAACAGGTGCAGTTTTCTCCTGTGCTACAGAGGTGACAGAGTAATAGCAAGTGATAACTAAATTGGTGTTTCAGTAATTGCAAAGTCTTGGTCCATGCCTTAGCATCCCGCTGCTGTCCTTGGGTTTCTCTGATGAGAGGACGAAGTAGTCTTAAATGAATATACTTGTCTAATGATCAAACCCATGAAAAGAACCTGGGGTTTTGTGAATGTTGATAGGCTGCCTCGTGCTGCAACAAGCACAGGACAGTTTTAGCTCATCCAGTTTCATCTCTGGAGCTGTCCTAAATTATGCCACTTGTCTTACTGTGCTTCTCAGTATTGAGGTTGATGTCCAAAAAAGTTTCAACTGTTCATTGACCAGTTTTCTCTGTTGGACATGTTTCTTTGGTTTGCTATAAACAAGGACACCGTACCATAGGTTGGGTTGTATTTTGGTAGAAAGGATGGTGACCTTAAATACCATACCCAAGTTCACTTCCACTCCTCCAGCAAACTTCCTGTTCGACCTTGAGTAAATCACTTAAGGTTACATTCAGGAGAGTATTTTAGATGTGTAGCTCATATTGAAATCAATATGGATCAATTGTAGATATGAGCTCTAGTTCCCTCTTTGCTTCATTTCCGTGTATGTAAAATGGTGAGAATAGCAACTTCTACATCACAGAGCAGGACAAAATACATTAAATACTGAAAGGAGCTCAAATGCCATGGTGATGGGGAGGAACATAAGTACCAAGTTGCGAATGGTTCAGGCTCAAATGCCAGCAGGAAGAACAACTTCAGCACTGGAAGTAAGTCATCAGGGTATCTGCAAAGGGAAAAAAAAAAAGTGCTTGAAAGAATCCCCTGAACAAATTAAATCTTGAAGCCTAAAGACAAAGGGAGAGAGAATTAATTTTTCTACAGATATGAAATGTTCTGAATCAGATAAGTCTTGTCATTAGAAAAGGCACTAAGCAGCAAACGTCTGGATAATACCGCCAGCTCCAAGCTTCTCTTGGAACCTCTAAATACATTAAATCCATAAAACTAAATGAAAGCAGCTGCAGTTTTATAGAAATAAAAGGCTCTCATATTAAAAAGCTGAGAGCTTATGAAATGAAAGAAAAAAATAATAATAAAATTAAAGGAGGGGGGGAGGAGGGGAGAGAGGAGTAGAAATTAGAAACATAGGTTCCTAGGAAAGGATGATGCAAAAAGCTCTAAGTTAATATGTGAGAAGCTTTCTGAGACAAAGTAACACATTCCATGCTCAGTAAAAAAGAATAATATTTTTTTTCTGAAAATAATTTTTGGTTTTAAAGGGTGGTTTTAATGCAAAAAAATGTCATCTTACAATAAAACCTTTTAGAGAGCGTTGTGTCCTCTGAAATTTTGGGGGAGGCCCAGAGGGTTTATCTCTTTTCTCATTTCTGCTTCAGTTCTCTTCACTATGAGAGTGGTGAGGCACTGAAACAGGTTGCCCAGAAGTTGTGGATGCCCCATCCCTGGCAGTGTTCAAGGCCAGGTTGGATGGGGCTTTGAGAACAACCTAGTGAAAGGTGTCCCTGCCCATGACAGGGGGGTTGGAACTCGACGATCTTTAAGGTTCCTTCCAACCCAAACCATTCTATGATTCTATGAAATGAAGCATTTTGACTTTCCACTTTGAAATACTATTCTTTCTACTTTTTAAGTTACAAAAAAAGGATAGGTCTTTTTGTCCTCCTTACTTAAACACATCTATGCATAGAAATAGCCAAGTATGTTTTGTGAGAAATTCTGCTTTTTTTTTTTCCTCTCTGTGGGAAATGGAAACAAGGTTTCTGTCCAGCAGTAATTCCTCGTGTCTTATGCATCCTTGAGGTTCTGAGAAGAGAATGAAACTGGAGGTGGGGGAATAGTGTATACAAAAATAACTTTCATTTGTATGCAAATTTGCTTTCATTAGGATTTTCAGTTCTTCTTTCTTAGATGTATTACAGTAGTGTTTGGAGGCCTGCTGTACAAACACATGAATTCTGTATTGCTAACATCCTTTTGTGCAAGAGCAAAGTAAGGCTGTTGAGCCACATCTGTGTGATTTAAGCAGACCTGCCACTGACACGCTTAATTCTATGTTGGCTTTCGTAGACATGCTGGAGGAGATTCATCTTGCTCAGTCTCCAATGTCTGAAAGTCAACTGTCCATGCCTGAGTGGGCTCTCCTGGGCCTATTTTTATAGCCAGGAAAAGGACGGGCACCTTCAGAGACACATTCCCCTGTGCCTGTTGTTCTGCATTACGTATAGAAGAAGTCTAGATTGACTAACTCAAACCTGAAGTCACCTTAGCTTCAGAAGTCAAAGTTCAGATCATTGACTCCCAATCTGTGCTTCCTGAACACGTTGAAACCACTCTCACCAGCTGGATGCTTAGTGCTGAAGTAGCGCACCATGGTGCTGCTTTTTTGCCAACTAGTGGAAAATGAATGTGCATGTAAGCGAGATGAATTAAAGATGTCTTGATGTGTGGTGCTTTAGATATATGATATTTTCTTCCCTTCCCCTCCCCCCCCCATTTTTAAGACATGGGAAGGAAGGAGGAGGGGAAGCTTGTTGAGCATCCTATTCATAGGAATTATTACTTTGCAATTCGTTTGAAGGGGAAACAAAGAATTATTTGATTCTGAGAGAGGGAAAGGCAAGAGTTTTGCTTTGCCACTTGCTTTCCAGGTCTCTGCTCTAAAAGGTTTTGTCCTTAATATTTAGTATTTCCTCAGCAAACTACTACTAAAATAAACAGTCCAAGTGAATTCTTGTTTTTTCCCGAATCAGATCCATTACTGTTGGGTTATTTTTTTTTCCCTAGCTTTGAATGTTTTCAAATGCTATTCTCCTGAAAAGCAGAATTTATTCAGAAATGCTGTGAGACATCAATGAATGCATATTACAACAGCTGCCCTTAAGTAGAGAGCATGGACTTGTCATTAGAACAGACTTAAGTTCCCTTCTTGGCTGTGTCACTGGTTTGATACAAGATGATGGGTGAAATGAGTAACATCCTCCTTCTTCTTTGAATAACAGCAATAAAAGCTCAGGTGTTACCACTGTTGTACAACACTTATTGACATTAATGATGTCTTATATGTGTTAAAAAATAACAATGATAATGCTTTGAGATCTTAGGCTGGATGTTAGCTCTCAGCAAAACGAAATATTTGAAGTGCCAACATCCTTTAAATTCCTGTATCATTTTACTCTTGCCTTGTTCTGATGTGTCTGGCCTGTGGAGCAATATTATTTCCCAGCCCTTTTGCCTTGGCAGGAGGACTCAAAGGCCAGGGAAAGTTGTGTGATTTATTCTAATTTTCCTTAGAACCTCTCTCTTGGTACACTGAAACTCCAAGAGGCCAAACGTTCCCATCCAGGAAGGCAAAGCTTGTCAGATGTTACCATGACAACCTGAGTGTAATTAAGGCCCGCTTCAGCTGCTAACAGCTGTGTGCATTTTATCTGTCTTGAAGATTTTATATATACATACATAGATAAATATATATCTATATGCAAGTGTACTGTGAGGATATCTGCATGTATCTATCTAGCTGTACAGAAACCCACACCTAAATTGCTGCCCCTCTGTACGTCCATATTGAGTTGGATATGACGATTTCCAAAGCTCTTGCTGTACTGAAGGATGCTGAAGCACCGGAGCTTCTCTATTGCCGTTCCTTTCACAACCACACATTTTAATGAAGTATGGAAAAAAAACCATCCAAAACCAGAAAAGGAACCCCTGCTCCAGGGTTAGAGTTTCCAGCATCTTTTCAGGTTACTGATACAGACTGTAATTTTCCTTCCTATTAAGGAGGAAATAGGAGCTGTTTCCTAGCGTTAAATGTCTCTTGCGAATGCATCAAGTTCTGAAATAAGTCACTTAACCTTTAGGTAACTCTTCCTGTCTTCCTGCAGGCAGCCATCCTCACTCACACATTGCTTCTGGACTCAAAATAGTAAGCGTGTACTGTGGTGGGTCTTGACACAGCACTCCTTGGAGTGTCACGTCTTCAGACTGGATGTGGACTTTTGCATCTCGGAGCAAAGTCAGTGCTGCTCTGCCTGGTAAAGAACCAGGAGCCTCAGTGCAGTGGGCAGGAGTGCTCATAAATAGCTGCAGATAGTTCACCGGAGAGGGAATGGGAGCTGGGTGAATGGATACTCAGACCGCTCAAATATAGGTGCTAGTCTGTGGTTGATGTCTCTTAGTAGTTAACAGGGACAGGACCCTTTCAAGAGCTATTCAGAGCAGATATGTTCACTCTCAGCTTTGAAATCACTCGTTTGAGCTAACTAGTTTTCTCTGCCAATGCAAGAAGTTGCATTGGGTCTACTTGGATGGTGTGAAGACCTTTCACTGTGTCCATGTAGGTTACAGAATTATCACCTAATAAATGCTGCTTTGGTTCAGTTGGTTGTGCTGAAAGTAAACATGTTTGCTGCAAGTTTGATTCTTAAAGAATGTGGGTTTTTTTGAGATACCACACATAACTTGTCTGAGGCTGTGAATATACTAGACTCCCACACAAGTTTAGCTACACATCATTTCTAGCCGAGGAGTTTAACTCTTCATGGAGCGTGTAGTAAAAGAAGTCTAATTAATATCATTCTTATCTGATATCTGTGTAAAGTCCCACAGATTACACTAGTTTTGGTGGGAACCAATGCTAAGGGGCTTAAGCCTCCCATTTGTGGAAAAAAGAAGAAATACGAGAAGGTAAAAATGAAGAACTGCTCTTCGGAAAGATGATTCACAAAGTAAATGCAGTGTAATGAAGGCAATGATGTTACTCAAAAGACACTAAACTGTGGACATATCTTCTAAAAGCTAGATTTCTTTTTTTTTTTAATGGCCTCCAGCTTTGCATCTGCCATAAACCATATAAATGTGGATGTCCAGAGAGTGTTTGGCTGGCCTTTGTTTTTTTTATTTGAAATTATAATAATCTGTGCTGGTGAATACAGCTGTGTTCTCCTGCTCTTTCCCTTTGTGTGTGTAAAATTATAGGTGCCAGGGGACCCTGTGAACTTTCTGGTTTGGGAAGGAATTTCATTGTGATCTGCATTTTTGGGAATGCAAAATTTCTCCTGAGTAAGTGAATGGGGTTAGGTCTCTGAACGCTTTTTGCCTGGGGGAGAGGGTAGATGGAGGCTGCAGGCAGAGAAACCAGCAGTATGTGATTATGTCCATAAGCTCTCATGTCTAAGGCATGGTTCTCAGAGGCCAGATAACTCTCTGCAGCTCTGTTTCTGAGCGCCTGACTGCTGAAAGGCAAGTCACCTGGCATTACTTTGCCTGAAATTCTTTATTTCAATCCTGCCCTCTCTACTGGTCTCCTTGGTCATAGTGTTCCTGTTTCCACTGTAAGTGATCATGTCAGGCAACCCCGTTCTTTCTATAGGAAGTTATTCTGAGGTGATCATAAGATGGCATAGAATAAGATAGGGACTTTGATTAAAAGATATTTAATAATCCACTTAGAATGTGTTGTGTATGTGTGAATACATGGGCATACACCCACAGGCATATGTAACTTGGTATGTGTTCAGGCTTCTATACCATAGTGCCTGCATCCCGGGTGTAGGTATCCTACACTGAGCACTGATAGGAGTCTAGCTAAAGCTACGAGGTAAATTTGGGAATGGTGTGCCATGAGTTAGCCTGAATCCAGAGAAACTAAAACCACCTGAATGCCATGCTGTACCTTTAGCAATGGTCTAAAGGATTCCTCAGAGAAAAATATGTTCAGCACTTTGTGGTATTTATGTGAGGGAAGTACTGCTCAGGGAGAGGGGTGAGATGAAGGTTTTGAAAAAAATAAATGGAATTTCCTAGGGTCATTTAATGTAAAAAATAAATGGAGTTTCCTGGAGTCATTCAAGAATGTGGGAAGATTGGGGTGACAGGGAGTAGGAAATCTTTGTGGAGGGTGGAGCTTGCTGTTAGAGGGATTTATATTGTTTGTGTTTTAAGGAGCTCTGTGAATGATCAAAACACACTCCTGCCACCCTTCCCCTCACACTTCCCCTCCCCCCCCCCCCAAAACAACAAAAACAAACAAACAAACAAACAAAAACTGATTATGACAACTGTGTTCATTTTTGTTGAAATAATTCCAAACTCAAGATATCAAAGAATAATTTTTGGATCCAAATCTTACATGTGAATAGCCCCAATTCCTAATTTCAAGTTGGCATATGCTTTATCAGACTGGAAAATCCATCTCTGAATGGAAGCAGAAAAAATAATAAACTGGTAATTAGGATGATATGACAGCAAGATTAGCTTCCTACATAGCTGCAATGCCTGGAGTCGTTTACTTGGGACTATGATATACCCAGCTATATCCAAGTTTATTTTGTCTTGATATATATATATTATGCGTTTAAAACCTTCACTGATGTTTTTTATAGCTGAGTAGCCATTTTGTGAACTAAAGCAAGTACCCTCAGAGGAAAACATCAGCACCACTACTTTTTGTGTACAATTTTTGGTTTTGTGCTGCCCTTCTACCCCACAAGAGATGACGTCATCAGGAAGGTGTTTTGCTGGCATTTTGTGTGGGGAGACGGAGGAAGGTGAGGATGGGATGTGCAAGGGATAGAGAGGTCAAATATTTACAGAACTGGGTCACATTTTCCAAGCTCAACTTCTGGATAGCAATCACAAAGAAAAAACTCATTCCTTCAGAAACCAGGATGTGCCCTGAATAAGGAGGAGTTGGTAAGAAAATGAAAAACATGCTCATCACACAGTCAAAGGATCTACTTGGAACTGGGAGATTCAGCAGTTTAAATGTGCCTTTGGACTGTAAATAGACCCAAAACCCTATCTACCAGTCAAACAGACTCCAGTCCTTTTTAACATAAGATTTGCTTTAATTACGAAAGCATATTATCATTTATCATCGCACTTTAATCCCTAACCATACACCTCCTTAGCCTCTCTTATCCGGTAACTTTACTTAGCCTATCTTAACTGATATAAATCTACATCTACATATCAAACATATTCATGAACCTCTGACAAAAAAAAAAAAAAAAAAGCAAACACCCCCGCCCCCCTCAAGCGCAGGCTTAAGCTAGTAGCCCTGTGTCTGTGCTTTTAATGCTCAGCCTTACTTTGCTGCTGCTGCAGCTGTAGCTCACCAAAGGTGCCTCTGTCCCACAATAAGGGACAGTCTCCCTGCCAGTCTTGCATGCTAGCCCATAAATCTCTTTTTTCAGTGTGTAGGTGTTTGGTGTCACGGTGCTTTACGCATCTCCTCAGTTGCTGCTGAAGCTGCCTGAGGTCTGCCGCGATGGATCAGGGTTTTGATGTTGGTTTGCCTGTCTGTACACTTCGCTAATTAGAATAACAAAACTGGTAGCAAATCTTCAGGCATCAGCCATGCATGCATCAATTAAAAACATCAAAAACAGAGTCTCTCCTGGTTCCTCTCCTTTCCACTTGATCTCTTACTCCATGGGATGGTGTAACTGTTTCCCTAAGTCCTTCTCCTAATTACTGTGTTCCTTCATTTCTCCGTGAGCTTCCTTGCAGCCCCAATTCTCTCCTGACATTTTATTTGCTTGCCCTTTCTTTCACTGCTAGGGGACACTGCTACTGTAATAGGGGAAAACAAGCATTTGCTGAGCTTATGTACTCTGACAGAAATGTAAGCGTATGATTTTTAACTAAATTTGTCTTCTTGTTTAATTTGATGCTGACTTTTTATTTTCTTTAAAGTACCAATTTTTGCAGCATTTCTTCCAAAGGATAGATAAGTATTGTTATCTTAGTTGCATGTGGGGTAATTGAGACATATGAGTTTGAGTTAGATGAGCTCATATGTTCTATTGGATAAACCCTAAAACACTGAGCAAGTAGGCTTACATCTTAGGTCATTGACAAAACATGATTGTATGGAATTTGGATAAAAAACCCTGACTATGAATTTTGACAGAGCTTGGATTCAGTTTTGAACTGTGCGCATCTAAACTCACTTCTCTTGTTTAACTGATGCAGAGATATAAAATACGTGGAGGAATACAAAGACACTGCCCTAAATTTCTTCTTAGGCAGTTTAGTATGTGCAAAACAAAAAGCAGAGGGAGATGTCTCACTCTAAAGATAATTCTGTGTGCAGAGTCTGAAAAATGAGATCATGGTATAAAGAGGCTACTTCCGTACTGATGTAATTTCCTTATGCCCTTCTAATATAATTGTTTATTTTGCTTAGATTAATGTAAAAATAGAAAGAGTGTACTGAATATTTCAGATGATCCATAATACACACTGTGGCTATTTTGGTCTTGTCACCTCATTTTGTCCAGCTTGAATTATATTGTGACATGCAGTGGAAAAAAAACCACCTCAGTGGGATTCAAGACCCAATGTGCAGGCATGAATATAATCCCCCACACATTCTGATATGTGATGACCCAAAACTCAGACTGTTAATATTTTGTCTTTTTTTCCCCTCCTCATTTAATCTCTCTTTTATTTTTATTTTGTGTATGAGTTTATGCTTTTGCAAATGCAAACTGGAATAGAAAATCTCATGATAGAGGCCACTGCCTCCCTGCCGTCATCTCCCTTTTGCTGATTCAGGCAGTTCAGAGAAGCATCTCAAACACCGGGATGTTTCTGAACCTGAACTCTCAGCCTTTTGTGCCTTACTTTTCAGTCTCCTTGCTCTGCTTTCACAATGTTTGTTTGCTTGGCACCATCTTAAAACCTACCTTCAGTGGGATTTCTTCTTAAATTTCCCTGTCCAACGATACCGATGCACCTACTTCCCTTTCCTCCTTCCTTTCCCTGTCTTTATTTGTGAATACTTGGAGCTGCTGTTGGGGGAGTGACTTGTACCAGGGCAAACTGCATTTAATTCAAGTCATTCCTTACACCTACAGAGCTGCCTTCCTGCTGTTCAGCATATGTTATGCGTCCCCTCTCCGTGCCTGGTCCGTCCGCCTTGGCAATTTAATTCAAGTTGCGCAGCGTCATGCTTAGAGTCTCCAGTTTAGTCTCAAGTGTCAGCCAAGATGGCTGCTGTCATATTCACTTAAACATCCCATGTAGATGAGCCCTTCGTATGACAGGAGAAGAGATTTGGTGGGTCAAAACCAGCACAGACCAGGAGATGCAGCATTTCCTATTTCTAACTGAGTTATCCTGACATTTCTGACTGGGCTTCACATGCCACAAAGGATTGACTGCAACATGCACTTTCATGATGAGTGTCTCTCTTTTTAATGAATTATTTCTCCTCAAAGAAGTTGTGGGGTTTTGGTATATTGACACATGGTACTTGCAGTTGGCCCAAAGTAGTGCTCTGTCCTGAAAAATTTGTGAATGTGTTATTCAAAATGGCTGGAAGCAAAGGAAAAGCCCCAAAAGGTTGCAGGCCCTATAAGCAAAGCACTAGGAACCAGAAAAGGCAAAATGTGAGCAGCGTTAATTCATCTGACAATGTGTGGCAGGATGCCTGTTCTTCCAGTCCTTTGGTTAAATCAACCCAAACTTACTGTCTAGAAGAAAAAGAAAAGAAAGGGGGAGGCGGGGGGAGGGTGGGGGGGAGAGACAGAGGATGAAGGCAGATGGGGAACAGGGGGAAAGAAAGAAAAAGAAAAATCAATTGAAGCTGAGTGAGATTTTGTTTGCCAAGTTTCCAGCTGCTGCTCAGAGTGAATTTTTATGGCCAAGTTATAAACCTTTGAAAATAGGAGTTTCTAATGGAAATGCTGACAGACCCTTTATATGGTGACATTAACACTGGCCGCTCTGCAATTGTCCTTGCCTGCTTTTATTTATTTATTTTCCTCTCTTTGTCCTTAAGGTCCTATCACACTTACTGTGATCCTGGTGAGGAAGCAAGGGGAGTGAGGTCAAAATCCTTTAGAAACAGGAACTCTTTCTAAGCTGATGAAGCAGGTTGGGAAGGGCGGTTTGGCTGTGGGGGGACAGAAATGCTGAAAGTTAATGTACCCTCCCACCCCCAAGCTTGTTGTGATGCAAAATAGTGTTCAAGCTCTCAATAAATATTGCTTTATCTTTCTTTTTTTTTTTTTCTTACCCCCAGTAGCTAAATGTCTTGTGAATGGTGTTCCTCCTTGCAACCAATTAATGAGGTAATTTTTTAAGCTAATAACAAAAGTTAGCTTGAGAGGAGGAAAAAAAAAGCGAATTGTACATTGAGTTTTCCTTTAGGTATTTTGTGTGTGTTTCAAATATTCAGGTCTCTTTTTCAGCTGAAATGAAAGTGGTCTTTTAGGGGAAAAACAGTCTTTCCTGCCTGTTTATTAAGAGACTTGAATATATTCCTATAGGCTTTGGATTTACTTGGGAATTTTAAATTTCCTTGTGTCTGAATGGCCTAAAAATGAGTCTCAAGCTGTATTACTAAAGGAGGCAGTCACCTCTGGGTTGCTGAGATTGGAGTGGTCAGGAAGATGACCTTGTCCATATTTGCTGCCACAAGCTCTTCCTTTGCATGTGCAGGTTGGGATGTGGAGAATCCAGTGACCTGCAGGAAACACAGTGAGCTCTGTGTGGAGCCAGCAAAGGGGTTAACAGCACTGGGGGCACTTGGGGACTTTGCAAAAGATGTGAAACTCCCCCTCAGGAAAGGGAGGAGGGGATGTGCAAGGAGGGAAATGAGAGAGTCAGTCTTGGCCCTCTCGTTGCCTCTTTCTGCGCCTTTGACTTGTCAGACAAAAAAGAAGTTTCTACATCACCTGAGATTTAGCCTGGCCTTATCATTCTTAAAGAAGTTAAGCACAAAAAAGATCTTTAATTAGAGAGGATAAAAAGCATCTCTATTCTTGCTTTTTACATCCTGATACTTTTTCTGGGCCTTGCTGATTGCACTTCTCCATCAGCAAGCTGTTGTATACGCCAGTGCATTACAGGCTATGAGGAATTGGGATGTCACATTTGTGAAGAGAGCTTTCTTACAAACTTTGGGTCTTATGTGACTTCCTTGCCTGCAAAGGCACTTCCCTGCTGTGGTGGATGGGACCTAGGCTAGTCCCAGAGTGAGAGAGACAAAGGTGTCCGGTCGAAGGATGAGCACATGTAGCATCTCTAAGCATCCTCACCGAGAAAGGTTATGACACCTTCTCCCAAGAGATGATGGATACTTCTCTCCAGAGGAAAAGAAGGCAGAGTGTTTGCCTGGTGGGACGACGCTTCAAAGTCTGTGTGTCTGAACTTCAGGGTTTGTGCCCTGACGGGAACTGTATGCACCTGCGGAGCATTCGGCCATCACTGGATTTAACAGATCTCAGTCATGCCTCCCTGCACTCCCCAGAAGGTGGAAGTCAAATACATGCCGCATGCTTCAGTGCTTCTCAAACACATGTTTAGCATCTTAACTTTATTTCTTGGTTTCCATTTTGATGGTACACAAAGGGTTTGATGTTTTCATTGTTATACACAGTAGCTTAATTTTTTCCTTGTAGCCTCTGGGCTGTTGCACCACTGTTATGAGATCCCTCCTAGGAACAGCAGGCCAGGAATGTTTTTTATTATGTGCTTGAATTTACCTTCCCCCTCCCCCCCCCTTCACTCCCCCCACAGTTTCTTTTGCCTCTCTGGTTTTAATTAGCATTGCTTTTCCAATTAACATCCTGGTCTGCTGCAGTGAGGCCAAAGGAGGGAACCAGAAAGGCATGGCAAGAACCCTCTTTTCTGAGAAAGACTCGTGGCTGAGGCTTGGAGACTGATTTTCCCAAGGTGCATCTGCATTGACTGATTCTTAATAAAAGGAGAATTTGGGGCCCAGCGGCACTGTGGGTTTGTAACGGGCATTGTTCCTTGAAAATATTAAGCTTGGTAGGAAGTACGTTCCCCCTTGGCCTCTCCTAGTCTCAGGTAGTGATATGGAAACTATCATCACATTTGGACCCCTTGCAACCTGTCCCTAGGTGGTAAGGCTTTATGAATAGCACTGAGCAAGCAAAAAGAAGAAAGGGAAAAAAAAAAAAGAAAAAGAAAAGATTAAAAGCAAAACCTTTTGGCTTGTCCGCCAGCACAATCATCTCGGCATTTTCAATAAACTGAAAAAAAAAAATAATAATTCCTTAATTATTCCTTAGTATTCCTTAATAACTCCTAAAAAATAAAAATTCCTTAACTGGGACTTAAAGATTTTTTCAGACATTTGCTAAAAGTGTCAGACTGTTGTTTAGTGTGTCATCTAATGTGATAACTTCATCTTCTCTAGCCTGGCACTGGCTTTTTATGAAGGAAGTCTGGATTCACCTCCCTGGTGGCCCTTCTCTTGCACATGTCCGGCAATTGGTGGGGCATAAGCATTGTTGCAGCTTGGTCCCCTTAACCATCAGGCTTCCCAACAAACTGGTTCTACTGGTCCCAGACCTTCCATGATGGGCCACAGCAGGTCACAGTCAGGGAAAAAGAGGCCTGGATCTGGCTTGTTCCCTGGAGTGAAGAGTAGGGAAAGACAGTAATGGTGACTTCCAGCAGGTGACCCTCTGTCCAGCTTTCCTTTCTCTATCCAGCCTACAATCCCAGCTTTTTCAGGAAGGAGATCTGGGGACAGATCTGCAGTCACCAAGCCTTTGATCCTAGTGCAACTTAGCAGGAATCAAAGCTACTGGTGGTGGCTTTTTAGAAAAGAATTGTGGCCAGAAATTATATACATGAGTGTTTGTATTCAGACTGGGTATATTTGTGTGCATGTGACACTTCTAGATAAATACCATAATGAAAGAGTATCGCTTTCTAGAGAATATCTTTGGTCTGATGCAGCCAATATCTACTCATTGGCACAACCAAAGTGGTGAAAAATGGCTTTGATCAGGGTAGAGAATCTACCTAAATCAGGACAAATTAACATTGCAGAGAACATTTTTCCACTGGTGTTCCTGGGCAGTTTAAACTATCAGAGCTTTAATTTTTTCTCCCTGTCCCTCTTCCTGTCTCTGCTCATTTTGCTAGCTGTGATCATGCATCCTTAATTCCATTCAGATTTCTTTCCTCTGAGAAGATGAGATATTAAATAGCTTTGCTGGAAATAGAAAAAAAAAAAAAGTAGCCAATAGGTAAAGCACCTGAAGATTTAACACTTTACTGAAGAAATTAATAATTACAACAATATGAATCTTATTGCTTTGCCCAGCCCTCCAAAAAATTAACAAGTCTTTCTCCCTCTAGAGGTAAAAATCTTATTTTGATCTGTCAGGAATATACTTTTGTTGCTCTTGCAATATCGTTGTCAATGCGGAAGGGGGAAGGGGAAAGACCCTACTTAATGTAATAGATTTTGAATCTAAATCTTTAATCACATCATTCTCTGCTGGGATTTTTTTTTCCTTTATGTTACTTCTAACAGTTTATTTTTCCCTCTTCCCACTAGGATGGTGTAGCTTTAGTCACACTTCCAGAACAGCTCTGTGTTAGACCCTGGATTCAGCCCTGGAAGTGTTATTATTAATAGTGCTGTTTCTCAGTAAACTTGCCTCCCAAGGTTGCTCTAGCCAAGATTGTTTAGGAAACTCCACTGGGATACTTGTAAGGGACACCTTGGGTCTAATGTACTAGCGTTTAATGGACAAATCTATTTAGGTCCCTGTGTTAATATAAAACTGTTTTGTTAGTTGTGAAGTAGACACAAAGCACTACTAATAACATCTGTGAAACAGAGCTAATTTGGGCATCAGTGGCCACCTGAATACAGGAAATTCAGGGCACTCTTAAAGCCTCTCTGTTCTTGATGAGTAAAATTGTATTGATGTACATTTCATTATTAAAACAGAAATGTTGTCTTCCCATGAAATTTCTTTTTCACTTCTTTGAAAGCAAAAATTACATTTTGCTTGAAAGAAGAGCACAATTTGACGGCTAGGGAGAAGTATATTCCCTGCTTTTTCATGACTTGTTTGAGAAGGCTGATCCCAGGCTGGTCTTGTAATTCAAAAGGATTTGGAGCCTGTGCTAATGTGATAATAAAAACATTGGTGCTATTAATTTTGTGTTTCACTCTACCTTGTCCTGCCATGTTCTGGTTGTACAGACGTTGCTGCTGCTCTGTGAGGAGAAGGAGAAGTCACTGAGACGATGTCCCCATCTCATGGTGGTACTTATTTTCCCTACCAAAGTGCTGCAGTGACCATACCTGCAACAGAAGTGAGGAGTTGATGGAGAATTTCTGAGTAGAGAGAGGCATTTTGTACCTTCAGTGCTGCAGCTCCCAATGTGGGATGAAATCGTCGTGGAGTGCAGCCAGGTCCCCAGCTTGCCTTGGGGTGACAGAAAGAAAGCAGGTTGCTGAGAGGAGGGAGGAAGAGAAAAGAGAGACCCTCAACCCATGAACCAGCCACTTCCTTCCCATCACCTGTCTCCTGACTTTGTTTCCACCTATCCTACTCCTTTTAAAATCACCTTTCCCACAACAGGTCACAAAGGTGGTCTTTGTGTCTATCTTTTTCTTCCCACATTGTACAGTGTAGCAGTTCCAGATTACCTACTTGCAAGACTAAAACCTCAAATGCTGTAGTTGGTTCTGGTTCAGGATCTGGCCCAAGAGTTGGTTTGTATTCACTATGGGAGGGGAAGTATTTGGAGAGAAAGTGTGTGTGTGGGGAAATAGAGGGCCTTTTTCTGAAATATTTCTAAAAGAAACCTTGTAGAAGGGTAGCAAATTTTAGGAGGCTTAGTATTTTTCTCTGGGACAACTGGCTGGAGGAATGTTTTTGGATAACAGGGAGCTAGAGACTATTAGGATGTTGATGGTATATAGGTGTTGGACAGCAATGCAGCAAGAAACAACAAAAGGAGCAAAAGGTCAGTTGACCAGTGCATCTCCTGTTTCTGCACTGCTGTGCTTTTAAATGATGCATTGCTTTGGTTTTTCTTTCTGGGGTCTGTGGTGGATAGTACCTATTGGTTGCGTGCTGCCCTGGTAACCTGTGTGCATCAGCGTAGCTCGCTCTCGCCATGACCCTGTGAATATCACTTTCAGTGGCACAGATCCATCCTGTTGCTTTTGCCTCTGCAGTGCCACGTAGGCTCTCCTATAACTGACAGGTGCATTTCTCCCGGGACCTATTTGTCAACCTGGAATTCCCCTTCCTCTGCTTTAGCAAAATCTGTCGACGCGATTAGCATGGGGACTGCTGATTCACCAAGTGGGAAACAAGAGGAGATTGTCTATTTGCTAATGTCAGACATCAGTTCAAGGTAATTGCTGACCCTTGGTCTGGTCTCAGGAAATGAAGCTAAGTGATACCTCGGCCAGTTTACTTTGACAGAAGAAGCAAAAAATAATTATAAACTATATAGAGGTTTTAAAAAAAAAAAAGAATATGGAAAATCCACCCACCTAGGGACAACTGTTAGCAAGGAATCTCAAGTGTATTATCTCTTTGAAAGTCTCTTCATCCATCTTTGTGACTTTTCGCTTAAAACACTAACCTAATCCTAACCTAATCCCTTTCAATTTTCAAGGAGAATTGGAAGAGGAGATAAAAAAATCCCACCACCAAAACAACAGAAAGCCTTAATGCTAACAGATGGGTAAAAAGTATGTATAAATTACACTGCCAAAAGACCCTACTGATGGCAAGTTGGTATTTCCCTGACAAAATAATATGAAAGGTGTTTCATTTGTGGGAGAAATTAATTGTTGGCAGCATGAAAAATCCATACTGTATACAATATCCACCAACCCTTTCCTCTGTTGGATTTGATGCCACATATTGATAATGAACAAAAGTGTTGTGCGCTTTTAACAGTGTCTAATACTAAGCTTTTACTGAGCTGATTACATTTTTCATGCTGTCTGCTCTTTACATAAACTGGATGAGACTGGATATATTCTAAAGTCTAAGCCAGAAGATGACTGAAGTATCTCCTTAAAACCCTCTGACTTTTGTGGATACATTAAATTGTTTCCTAACATAGGGTCCTGATAAGTCATTGGTGCAAATGCCTAGTGAGCAGATGCCTGCCTGATCCAAACCTCACTGATGTTAGCAGGAATCCTTCTATTACCTTCAGTGGGTTTGGATCCAGACCCCACTTTTGTTCCTCCCCAAGATGTTTTTGGAAGATCTGAACAGCTCCTTTCATGGTTTGATGACAGCCTCCCAGGGAAAAATCTGTTTGGCCCTAATAGATTTCCTTCTTAAAGTTTTTGAAATATTGTTGGTCTTGTGAGTTGTATTTTGCCTTCTGCTTCCACTCTTATCTCCCTGGACACCTGGCACCTACAAACAGTTACAGCAGAGGCTCCAAACAACTGTGAACGGCCTATGAAAGCAAGTAGCCTGGGATTTTCCTTCCCAGCCTGAAACCCACATGAAGGGGCTAGTGAAAAATATCTCAGAGTGAGTTTCCAACTGAAGACAGTGTTCCTTTCTTAGAGAGGGTTACTCCCATCTCATTTTTCGTGTCTCTGGTCATCCATGTATACTTCTGACTTATTGCCTTCCTATGCTACCCGTGAATGTTCAGACCCTAATGGGACCTCAGTCTCAGAGCAGAATCTCTCACTGTAGCAGGTAGGAGTAGAAAAGGTCTTGGGCAGAAAGACAGTGGCAGAATTTGAGATAAATGAATCCTTGTCCACTACAGTTCCCTCCTAAATTTCCTTACTAAGCATCCTGGTGAGATGAGTCTCTGCTTCTGGTCCGATGATAGAAACAGATGATCTTTTAATAGTTCCAGTGGTGGGAATGCTGTTCCCTTGCCTTCCGATGAGGAGTTTAGAAACCGACAGGTAATTAGCAGGAGCAGCTGTTCATATGAATAGGCCTATGTCCAGGTTTCCCCTCTTCAACTGTTATGCTCTGTGAAAACAGGGGGAAAAAGGATAGATCGGTGCAAGGGCAACTTCATTTCATGTTCTTTTTTCCCTTCCCCGTCACTTACAGTAGTCCCAGTTCCGGCAATACCGCTGTGGTGGCCCTCCTGTTTAAAGCTGAAACGTGCAAAAGAATAAGACCTTTGACATTTGTGTCAATGTACACAGAAGTTGCCCTTTTGTTGTACTATAAGGCACATAAATGCTTTTTGATCTATTACTTGAAATCTAGAATTATGACATTTTAGTCTGCAATGATTTTTTAGTCCGGAAAGTGCAACTAAACAGGTTAAAACAATCTGTTGCACAGACAGCTCCAAGAAGAAGATGAAAGCAACTCTTTAAGAGTTTTTTGGGGGGATTTTCTGCTTTGCTGTCTTCTATGTCAATGTTTTGTGAGGCGGGTGGGAAAGGAAAGAAATACACTAGAGGATTCAGTGTAAATTAAGACGTGCTTTCCAAATCATTAAGGGGAACTGTTAATATTCACAGACACTTCCAGGGGTCAATTCAGCCTACCTACGATCTGAATTGCCATCTGGCTATGCCAATCTCTGTTCATTCAATATATAGTGAACTTAGGGACTAGACTCCTAGCACTAAAATGCTGTTTCCAATTCTACATTAATATTCTACTCAGATGTAGAAGATTGTACTTCCATTAGAATCATCTAATTCGGAGGGTGGTTTTTTTTAATGTGTACTGTTGCCTTGTCAAAGAGGTTCTGCTGGTGATGTAGTAATACAGATTGTAAAGTTATGCATCAATAATTGCTGCAGGTCCTGGTGAAAGTCAGGACCCTGCAGGGTTTAGTGTCTCACAAATGTGCAGAGATGTCCTTTGCCTTTGGGAGCTTTCCAGTCTAGGGAAGGAGCAGAGAGGGATGGCAGAGAAGTAAAGGAAGGCTTGTTCACCATTAGCCAGCAGCACAGCTGTGAAGAGAACTGGCAATTCAGTCTTGTGTCTTTGACTGCTGGTCTCCGATTCACTTCAGCTGAGGTGTCAAGTTAAGAGCTAATCTCCTTCAGTTCACTCTGCAGTCAATGAAATCTCTTGAAGCATTTCTGAAGGACAGGTTACTTAAGAACCTGAAGTTAATGAGATAAATTGAACAGTTGGTGCCCCTTTAAGTTGCTGTCAGTTTTGTCCATTGAAATCTCCAACATGTATTTGATGTGCCCACATGACAAATCCTAAACAACGGTGATGGTAACTTTAGTCTCACCAGTACCAGTTAGCCACTATAATATAAATGTGTTAGTAGTATGGGTTGTATTTTGGGTTAGATATGCTATTTCTCTAGCTGGGTGAAGTGCTCCATGCAGAGCTCCATCAATAGCTCTGGAAACCCTACTCAATGTTGCTAATTGGATCCTCTGCATTTTCTAAATTGAGGGAGAAATACTGGAGCTGAGGAAAAGGCTGGAGCACCTCTTTTCCCTGTTCACCCTGTAGCACTTCTGCAGCTGCACACCGTTGTTTTTACAAGTAATTTCCAGGAACCCAGACAAATGAGATTATGTGAGCACTACAGTGGCCTCTCTGAAGAGACAGCGTGATTAAATGTGTTGATTAGAAATTTGCTGCTCACCTCTGATAGCAGTTGCAGGGACCAAAAAAAAGAAAGGCATAGGTGAAAAAAAGCCACCTTTTAAGAAGAACTGTAAGTACATTTCTGTCAATTGCTTACAAGAATATAGCATAACTAACAAGTAAAGCAATGAGTTAATAAGTTGTCTAGAGAAGTTATTTAACATATAAAAAACATATGAATTTACATGTTCCATGTCTATCCTGTGCCTGGACATTGTGGTAGCCACTGCCTACTGTGCTGCTGGCTACAGATGCTTAGGTACATCAGCCGTCCTAGCCCTGAGCAAATTTTTGACCTTCATCTGTTCTGCCCCACCTAGCAATATGGTCATTCTGGCAAAGTGTGAAGTAGCTTAGTTTTTCCTTAAAGAGGAATGTCTTTTTTACACTAAAGTGCATATTTAGGTTTTTATACTGTCTAGAGCAGCAACATGGCTTAGGTGTGACAGAGAACTGAGATGAAAACTAAAGGTCCCTGTAGCAGCTGCAGAACACAAGAATTAGATGCCCAACATGGAAGGGCTACTCTCTTTGCAACTTATAAGGGATGGTGGAGTAAGAGGACTGGCTGCTGTGTTCAAAGCTTGTACCTTTGGTCTTACGATGCACAGTACTTGGTGTGTTTTCCAGAATTTGCAAAATCTAGAAACAGATACATCTTTTCAAACACCTCATTAGCAAGAGTTGAAACTATTTGTATTGCTTAGGTGTTGTGATCTGTTGTGCTTGTGGCTCTGTAAGCATTCAGTAAGAGATAATGTCTGCTCTGAAGCCTTCTTTTTTTTTTTTTTTTTAATATATATGACACTTACAGCAGCATGGGAAGGGAAATGTTGTATACATAATGTGCTCTTCTGGCATTGTTTCATGGTTTTTCCTTACTGTTTATCTTCTCCTGGTTTTGTATCTTGGACTCAATTTGTAAACTGTTCAGGGATTGCAAGTATGTTTGCATAGTGGAGTTCCAGAATGAGCCAGAGGGCTGGACAAGCTAGCATATGATGAACAATAAATTACCTCACATTATTTACAGAAAACTTGTGATGAAGCCAAGATTTTTAACCATATTTTCCCATGTCCCAGTGATTTAAGGGCAGAGTTGGACATTTTTGTTAAATCTTTAGCTCAACAAGAAGTGTGTTCGGGCTTAACTAATTTGGGTCAAATCTGATGGCTACTTCAGATAATAACATGATGTGAAATGTGATAAAAGGCTGCACTTTGAAGGTGACAAAATTATTGCTTTCTCCCTTTTTAAAAGTTAAGTTTATAATTTTATTTCCAAAAGGTTCTTTTTCATTTTTTAAAAAACAGTTACAATTACAAGATAACTTGAAAATAAGTCAATACTTTAGATTTCTGGCTGAATCAAAATGAGTAATTTTGCTACAACAGAAGGGTCTAAAATAATGTTTTTACTTTTTCTTTTTTTTCATTGTCAGCTGCTCTTCTTTCCACACTGCCTAGGAAACTCAGCCTGGTACTAGGGTGTCCATCTTGCAGAATATCATAATTTTTTGGCACTAGGTGGCCTCTGTCTCAACAGAAACTTTGCTGTTCAACTACCTGTGAATAAAAGAGTCTTCTCGAGATCAGCCGCTCAGACCATGAGCTTTTGAACAAGACCATACTAAACTCAGTCCCTTGGGCCACTGAATAATTGAGCAGACAGGAGATGTCACAAAAGGTGACAAAACATAACTTTTGAGACAGCTGTCATTTTTGTTACACTGCACAGGAAAACAGTTTTACTTGAAGAGTTTTACTGAGAGAAGACAGGTACAGATAATTTTTATTTCTTCACATGCTGCATTAGAAACAGCGGTTTTGCTTCCAATTCAGTGTGAAGCACCTATAGGCTCAATCCTTCCCTAATGTGTCCCCACCGAAACTGGGAATTAAGCTGTCTTCAACAAGTTAAACCCCATTTGGCATGGCAGGTCTATACATAGCACTTTGAACTCACTGTGTATGGCCAGAGGCTCTTCTGTCTTGAAAGGAGCTGGACTTCCATCTTAGGTATACAGGGCCTTTTTCATCCTAGGCAGGACACAGACCTCCTTGCTTTAGGGATGTCTTGACTTTTCCTGTTGCTCTGTGTCTACACTCCTGATGCTGTTTTCTTGTGTTTCACAATCAAGGGCAGGAATAGCCATGGTTACCTATAATACTGCTAGTGGTTGCAACCAAGGCTCAAGAGCTTCAAAGGTGTTTCAAAAATATGCCAGACCTGGAAGATCAGTGTGTACCATAACAAAATAGGTGGACAAATACATAAGAGAGGGTATAGGAGACCGAAGACTTCAGTGTCAGGATTCAGGAGCTGGCAATGCATGCAGTTTAACCAGCCAAAGAGTGTAACCAGATTTATTGTTTCAACTTGCCATCCATTTTTCTTGCCCATGGTTTTAATCTATTTGCTTTCCCTATTGTTTATTTTTTTTAATCAAAAATGAGAGCCAACATTATTAGTAGTAAGTATGTGAAGAAGCTGCATCTTTGAAATCACCAGAATACTTTTCAATTCTTTCCTAAGCTTGCATTTCTAAGAACACAAGTTTTAAACTTTTGTATTGAAGCTTTATTTTCCATTCTTGCCTTTTTTTAAACTTTTGAACTGAGTGGCCAAGTTGCATGTGTGCTTGCTCTCTCTCTCTCTTTTTTCCTTCTTCTTTTTTTTGGTGTGTGTGGAATAAGCCCTCTCAAAGTTATTCAGTTCCTACAAATTTAATGAAAATAGGACTGTGGATAGAGGAGGGAAAGCCTAATTCCCACTGAGTGAAAAGCCTCAGCTGAGATTAAGCATATTATTTTGACACCAGAGAATCCAAATAGGGAGGAAGACGGGGAAAATTAATGTACATTAGTTCCACCATTTGTGCACTTACTTGCAGAATTCTTAGCAATCAGCTTCTTCAGAGAAGTAATATAATTTAAATAATAAATAAATAAATAAATAAATAAATAAAAAGCCATGGGAGAGATGAGTAAAAACTGTGCACTAATTATAGACAGAATTTCACATTTTTCACCTGGATGTCCAGTTTAGCCTTGCAAACACAATCACAACGTGGTTTTAAACCAGGACTTTATGCAAGCATTTCTACGAGGGCAGGTCACTGCACCTTTCCTCAAAACTCTCTGGGGCTCCACAAGATGGAGAGCAGGGACAAGCAATTTACCAGTACAGAAAAACACTACTATGAAATGCATTCTTCCTTAAAAAAAAAATGGGGCTTTGTCGCTCACTTGAGTGGTTGCAAGAGTGTTTCCCACAGGAGCTGACTCTGCAGGGGAGCCTGTCAGCTGTGAGACCAGCACCCAGTAATCTGCACAGAGGTGTAGGACAGACACCCAGGAGCCCACCCAAAGCTGTGGGTAAGGGAACTTGTGGAGACGTGATGTACCTACCATAAAGGGGACAAACTTGGATATGTAACATGAAGGCAGTTCACTGAGGTCCCATGCACTCAATGTGCCCTTCTCAAGCAATACTCATCCAAACAAAAAAAATAGCTTTTCTGTAGGAGTTGCTTGGCCCTCTTGCATCCTAAAACTTCACAGAGAGCAGATCTGCTGATCCGATCTGAGTACAAAGATACCCTTCACTGCTGCTGCAGCAGGGCTGCCAGGATATAGCTGCTTTCAACAGAGCCATCTATCCAGTCCTTACCGGTAAATTGGAGCGCAGATCACAAGTTTTTTGAGGCTAATGATGATATAAGGGAGTACGATCCATGGGTTGCCACTGCAGCAGCTCCAGGCAAACACAGCCTCTGTTATTCAAACAAGAGGGAGGAGGGAAATTTCCAAAGCTCACCTAGTCTTTGCCCATCACAAGTGATCTGTCTCCTCCTGTGGCTTCATATGTAATATGAGAGCCAGGTACTGCTGCCACCGAGACTTGGTAAATCTGGTGTAGCACAGCTCAGCTTTCATTTAGTATCTTGGGACCCTCATTGGTATAGCAAAAGGTGGGAAACTGTCTCACATTAGTCTGGATGTCTCTTTGTCCCTCAGCAATCTGTCCAAGCAATGTAGCATCAGCCCGTCCAGGCAGGGAAAGAGCAGTGCAGGATTTTGTGACTGGTTGAGAGGTACATTGTGAATTTGAGTCCCTCTTGTGCTCCTGTTGAAGCTAATGGGAGTTTTGCCTTTAATTTCATGGAAAGCACAGTTGGGGTCCTGGCTGATAGAAAATCAACCTTTTAAACAAAAAGGAGTAAGAAGTGAAGAGGGATTTCTTTTCAACAATGTTCTTGCAACTTGGAGGAAAAGTATTCATCTGAATTATGGAACTGAAAGTCATCTTTTCAAGGAGTTCTCTAAATAGATTTGTGTTTTCCTTTCAAAAGATCATTGCTGAAAGTTAAGGATTCCCCATAAACATTAAAATTTATTTACTAAGTTATAAGTGTTAATGTGAAACATAAAATGAATATTTAATATACGAGAGCCCTTACTTAATATGTGCAATTGATTCTTTTTTATTATTCTTGTCATACTGATCATTGCTTATTTCACACTGAAATGTGTTTCTGATGATTAGTTCTAAACAGACACTTTTTCTGCGATTAGCATCATTGGACATCTCATTACAGGCAATCAAAGATTTTGATCTTAAATACTTTTTGATAATTAATTTGATGTTTTATTGAGAGTTATTGGCAATGTGATAGATGCAGGAGACAAATTCTGCATTGTACGACACCAGGGAAAACTTGGACTAAATGACTTAGTACAAAGAATATTTACCATTTGGAAAAAAACAGCTATCTTTACAGGAAAAGTCTCTCTAACTAAAGGTTTTTCTGTAATGTGCAATTTAGGATTGACATGCCATCTAATCTATAACAGTGGATTACACCACCTTCCTTACTGCTGCATTCAAATATTGAACCTAGTTTGAAGTATTGATTCAGCTGCCTTCAGTCACTAGAAATATGACAGTTTATACCAGCTATCTGGTTAGTAATATCTCCATAAAGTGATACATTTAAAAAAATACACACTTAAAAATAGTACTTTAATTTTTGCTTGCTGCTTAAAAAGACCATCATAGTTGTCATTAAATGAAAATAAAGTGCTCTAGTTCTGAAGGACAATGTTTATAATTTTTTCCACTGCAGTTGATTGGGTCAGGTGTAGAGTCCTTGTGCAGCTGATACTCTTGTAACAACAAGCGTTGTGGACATCTTCATTTTATTTTCATTTTTAAACAATTTTGCTCAAGGAAGCTTTGCATAATTGGACCTATATCCCATCACTGTGCTAGTTGAGATCTGTGCTCTCACATCCAAGGGGCTGATCTGTTTAAAAGCTCCTGTATGTCAAAGCAGAGGAGAGAAATAGAACCGTTAGGAATTATTCATACAGTGACAATGAGATTTCAAGGCGAAAAAAAATCCTATCTTAATTTTTGCACTGTGAGGTGGAGGCCAAGCTGACCTTCCCACCAACGGACATGCTGCCTGCTCATATCTTGTTTCTGCTGTAGTTCTTCTGGCATCATGTCTTGCTTCAAGCTTCGCTCTGTCCCACCCCACAGAAGATAACCCAGAGGATACTCCATCGCTGAAGGGAAAATCTCCTGGGGGTGACACTATGCTAATACCAAATAAATAACAAAATCAAACCCAAACTTGTTAGTGGGTAGGTCACCCAGCCAACCCTTTTAAGATGACTTCTTGATGCTAGGGGGAAAAGAATATGAATCAACAGGCAGGACAGAGACCTTGCTGCTGCTGAATGACTCATCCTGGGAGTGAATTGTCTTCATTAACATAGTGTCACCCATTTATTTTCCTCTGTGGAGGGAAAGGGCTCCAGTTTCCTCTCTTTTTCACATGACCTTCTTCAAAGTTATTGTAGAAAATCTTTTGGAGATCCAGCACCAGCTCTGTTGCTTGGCTGCTTTTTTCTTTTCTTTTTCTTTTTTTTTTACCCCTTCTTTTTTTGTTTTTTTTTAGGGTGACAATAAATGTTATTTCAAAGCAAAAGCTTTGTAGGCTGCTTACTCTATTCTATTTAGCTTCCCGTATCAGGGCTACATTATGACATTCTAATCAGGTTCCCACATCACACCCATCGCTGCTGAATCCAAGTGATTTTTATTTACTGTTTTTTCCCTTCTCTCTTGTGCCCTCCTTCATAAGAAGGACATAGGGGCTCTCTGGGAAATGAAATGACTCACTCAGCGAGAAATCCATTTGTATCATACAGGAGGGGCAAAACAGATTTGCTCACAGAACATGAGGGCAAACCTTGGTGGCTTTCCACTGTCTTCTCTTGTGTTTCTAGCCTGGGAAACAAATAATCTCAGAAATTGCCTTTTCTAACTTGGTTTAGGTGTTTTCTCTCACATCCGTTTCTAGGAGGTTACTTCCTAGAGAGGGAGCAGAGGGAGAGGGAGGTAGCCAAGGGGGAGATGATAGAAGAGTAGGATATAGCCTTGGACAGAACCTGATGAGGTTATCCAGCCCGTCTTTCTTATGCCAAAGAGGGATCAACTGTTCATTTCTGACTAAAGAATTTGAACGGGAGGTTTTGTTGAATTCTGTAGAGCTGAATTCCTGGTCTGTTTATTATCTAATCCCAACACATGAGATTAAAATTGATAGTCTAAAACTGAGAAATACATATGTGAGGAATGCAACTTTTAGCTGTATTGATCAAACTACCAGTTTTATATGAGAATTAGTTGGTATTTAATCTATCTAACAGCATATATCAAAATTACAACGTAAGGTTTGTAATACTTACAAAAAATTGGGAGGGGAGGCTTGGGGAGTAACAAATCAATGGGATAAACTGTAATTAGCTTTTTTTCTGATAGATTACAGTTCCTTTCCCAAATGAGAACTTAGTACAGTCACTATATATATATTTAAATTGCATTAACTATCCTAAGAGCTGTAAAACACCTGGAGCATGGGAGATGTCTAATATAATAAAGTAAATAGTAAGTAACAATATATAAGTAGAAGCCAGTGTTGAATTTTTATGGGTCGGGTTGTTTATAGGTTTATAACAGTGGCACTTGTTTGGAGCACGCACTAAGGGATACCTAACTAACAATCAAGGAAAGTACTCTTTCAGAATATTTGCATGAGTCTTTTTCTTTTATAAACTCTATGTATTAAGCATGCACTAATGGTAGCCTGCTCATGGAATTTCAGGTCCAAAAAAAAAATTGTCAAAATATAAATATATTTTATTTTCCTTTGGTTTAATAGCTTTCATTACCGAGTTATACAAAGATTTGAGAGAATTGGTTCAATTAAAAAAAATCCAGAAACTTTGCATTTTAATTTTTCATGAATATTCTGCAGAACATGCAAGTTCTCACAGATGAATTTTGTTGTAAGAGAACCTGCATTTTACTGGCAACAGAAGTTGTGGCCAAAGAGAATGCAAACACATGACTGGAGAATCAGGTTTTGAAGAAACTTTTTGGCATCAATCAAGCTGACATCTTTAGGATTTTCTTTCATACATTTTCTCCATCACTAACATTCTCAAGGCTGTACTGGAGATAGTTCAGGCTAGTTCAGTAAAACTAGTCGATAGCAATCACTTATGGCATACACTTCACCATGCTCAGTAGTTTTATAACTGGTGGTTGACTTACCGGGTTGTCCCTCCTCTTCATTGCCGAGTTTATTTGGCTTTGGATCCTGAAAACCTTGTTCCCTAGTTCAAAGTGACTGTGTCAGGGTACTTATATGTGACTTGGTCTCACACCTGGACCTATTTGAGGTGCATTTAGTAACACCTCTTTAAATCCTGGTACAGTCATAAAACCTTCCAAGAAGATTGCAGTTAGCTCATCACCTTCTAATGGATGTCTTATCCTGTCCCTGAAGCAAAGAAAGCACACATACTGTTCTGAAATACACCTTGGCTTTGCTGTGCTTCTAGTCATCAAACATTAACACCAAATGTTTGCAATTAGACCGCCTATTGTAGAAACTCAGGAGTTCTTTGAATATAGAGCAGCAAATTGCTCTGAGATGATGGTAGGTATTATCCCCCATAGGAGAAATCCTATTTTCAATGACATGCTAACTTAATTCTGCTTTACAGCTGCTATGCAGAAGAATATGATGCTGGGTTTCAGTGGAACTCTGGACATTTGGCTTTTGGTCTGAACCATGATAGTTTTCTTTCCCCCCATTGCTGCCTTCTTTTCTTGTAATGATGCATCTAACAGGATTCTTTAGCGAATTTAGTGATCTGCCTGCTTACATGATTGTTATGAGTCTCAGTCAAGCCATCAAGTCTGCTTCAAATGTAGAGAAAGCCTGGGAGCATGTGGGATGTAACGAAAATAAGCAGCTTTGTGACCAAAATGGAGGAGGGAAAGGGTGGATGGCAGACAATAATAGGCAGAGGGAAGTTTATATCTTTGTACTTTTTTTTGCAGTCCAATGAACAGAACTTCAATTCCACAAAGACTTGCGTCAACTCTGTTGAATTCCCTGGCGACAGTAGACATCCTACATGACTTTAGAAGTTACTTAGCTTCTCTATGCCTCAGTTCCCCTTCCTTCTCACTTGCTTTTAGGGAGCACATTGCTGATGGTAAGATACTTATCATTAGTGCCAAGGTGATGGTAATAAATAGGAGTTGAACAGAGGATCTGAGAGTGGTGACTTACCCCAGGGCCATATGCCAAGCCCTGGACAGTGCAGGGATGGAATCCAAGTCCTGTGAAGGTTGGTGGCTTCCTAGTAAGCCCTTCTGCTTTCTGATTGGCAGGAGAAAGGGGCCATATTGGTTTATGTGTTTCTGAAACTTGCTTCAGGATTGACTAGTTTATGTACATACACTCACCCCCACAAATCAGTTTAAAACATATCTTGTTATTTTCATCACGTGGGTCTTGATGCAACAGTGGGTGAAGGCATTGACTAAAAACATTGGATGAAGCATGCTGGACCAGAATTTCTGATCTGAAAACTGACCTTGGTCTTGGAGGCTAATCCTGTTTGGTGCTCAGTGTGTTCATCTCCCCACCAACTTCACCAGAATATGAGCAAGCTGTGTACCTCTAAGGATCAGTCTCCTTTAGTTTGTATTTTAGCCTTTGGCAATGCATTAATTAAATGAGGATAATGCTTACTTTTCCCCTGAGGATATTGTGAGACTTGGTGTAGAGAGATATTTTGAGCCCTTCTCATGAAAGACACTGCACAGCGTAAATGCCAAGCATTATACACCTCTTGAGAATCAAAAGGTCACCCACTGAAGACCAGGCTAAATTCCCATTGATTTTGATGAGAAAACATGGAGGAGCCCAGAAAAACAATCCCAAAGGCATGGACTGATCCTTCTGGCCTAGTTCATGCTGGGCTCACGTAAGCTTTGATACTTTCTGGAATTAAATAATTCAATTCTTCCTTAGTTTCATCATCATTAATTTAGCCTATCTTGAAGAGAAGTGATAGGTCAGTTGGATGGGGGGTGAGGAAGCCACATGGAACAGGCGAGGAGGAATTAATTAGGTATGCTGCTGGCAATGCACTGCTACCCTCTGTGGAAACCACAATGCTTAGAGCTATGGAACTATCAGGCAATGAAAAATAAAATAAAATAAAAGGCTTTAGATTTACAATTCCCGCTCTTATGTGTTCTTGCTGTCGTTCATATGGATTAGGACTTAAGTTCAAACATTCCCTGTGGAAACTAGGGCTTGCTGACTTAGAACAAACAGCATTAGAAATACAGGTTAGGCAAACCCAGAAATATTCAGGTTCAGCTTAAGTTTCAACTGGAGTTGGGCAGAAATGCTATGTTTAATTTTTGACTCTGGTGCAGCAATATTTCTGGATAAACAGAAACTGTGGTATCTATATCAGCCTGTGTTTTTCAATGCTGTAATGGGAGAGCTATTTAAACTAATCATAAGACTCCGAATATTTTTATAATCCCTCTTCCTTGTCTGTTTTTGTTTCTAGCTTCTTCCAGGACCTTTTTCTACTGTCTCCTTTTGGTGTTGATCTCTAGGTTATTTCATTATCACCCACTGGCCAGTGTTAATGTTGAGAAGTCCAGGTGTACCAGAGTGACCAATTCCTTCTTGAACATCCATCTGACTTAGATGATAAACCCAATATGTTGGTGTCCAGCACTGAGGCAGTGCACAGAGGTCAAGAATCATGGCATCCCCATGAAAATCAGGCATTATATAAAAACAGAAGGTGACAGTAGAAATTGTACGAGTTAGTCAGATGAGGGAAAACAGAATCATTAAATATAAGGGTAGAGTTAAGAACTGAAAAAAAAAAAGGATGATGGAGAAACAGACTGGTGGCCTCTATAGCGTAGAAGTCAGGCAGATGTGCTTCTATGGAGCTGGTTAACTTCTGTGTTTGGACAGTTACAGCTACCACTGGGAACAGTAAGTTTCAATATATAGAAATATATATTCAATATATAGAAAAAGAGCTGCAGAAAGCTATGATGATGTGGAACTGGCCAGCAAAGATGTTAAGCACGAGGGTGTTGTTTAGGGTTGTTGTGTTGTCTCAGTCCATAGAGGTTGTGAAGATGATATTAGACAATCATCCATGAACAGTTGGATGTTAAATCTTTCCTTTTGGATCAGCTGATCTTTCGGGATTCCTCACAGCTCTGTTTACTAGCTTTAGAAAGAGCAACACTGATTTGAGACCTGAACTTTGAAGAAAAGGAGAAGGAATTTTTCTGTACCTAGTAACACCATTATGATTTTTGATCTGGGCTGGAACCAAAGTCCAGACTTAAAATCCTTTAACAACTCAGAACTTGACTCTTAGCCTAGGTGCAGAGTTCAAATTTCCTTCTTGTCTGAGGCTGAGACCATCCCCAGGGCTATTTGATTTTTGTTCTGCTTGATCCTGAGCATCTCTTCCACATTCTTCATAAATCTAGAAAGCAGAAGAACAGATTATAATGAAAGTGAGTCCCATGTTCCAGAAAGCTAAAGGGCTAGAAGGGATCATAAATTGTAAAACTGCTCTCTAGCTGCCCCGCTACTTAGGTGGCTCCTCCTTTCCCCTTCTCACTCTGCCTTGCACCCATTCTGACCATAGGTTTTGGGCCAGTCCCAGCCTGTGTTGATAAAAAGTCAGCAGGAGGCAGTTTCTTTGTCTCCACATCAGGCAAAACATTCACTGGTGTCATTAAACAGGGAGCCTCTTTCTACAGCTTAGCTCCTCTGGAAAGAGCCTTCTGATTTCTGCTTTGGGGAATGCATTAATGATGCCGATAGGGAACTCACTTGCAGGTTGTTTCTTGCAGCGTATCAGGATTTTGCTCTATCAAAGAGTTTCTGACTGTCTCTTAGGGCCCAGGCAGCATTGCTGCTCTAATTCCTGGGCCTGGTTTTCATCTAGTTTTGTACTACTTCTACCCTGGTGTGACTCCACTGACCTGCAGAACCTTTTTCTCTGATTCATGCTAGTGTAGCAGATTGTAGTTAAGTCAGAGATCCAGAATTCACTCTTTCCTATCCTACCTCTCTGTTTCAGTCCTAATGGCTAGATCCTGATCTTAGTTTCAACACCAGCCTGAAATAACTCTTAATGTACACCTGTTGAATATATTTGGGGAGAGGCCACCTTGGACCCTGTCCGTGTGAAGGGGCTCAAACGTCACCATCAAGCAGGTCTGGTTGGGAAGACTTCTGCATAAATTTTCAGTTGTGTTCTGTTTTCAATTTCATCACCTCAGTTGCAAAACCTTTCCTCCAGGGTCCTGGTTTAAAAGTTTCTACCACAAAAGAAGGTCAAAATGATGATTTGTGCATATGTGCAAACCACCAGATTTTGTCTGAGAATCTTGATACCAGGGACATCACCTTAAATCACTTCCTCCTTTGTACAAGACTCCTAATCCCTCTTTTACCTGACACAACACAACCAAAATGTTTTTCTAGCACATGCTATTTGATGTGAGGAACTCCATCCTAAGCACTTATTTGCTCAGATGCTGATTTAGAAGTTGTGATACCTGGCACCTAATCCCACCTCCAAAGTGCTGTTACATGGACAAGGTTATTGGAACTCTGTGCCTCAGTTTCCCTGGTTATAAATGGGAATAGTTGCCATTTTCCTATGCAAAATACATTGAGGATTGGGCAAATTACATAAAACAAAAGACCTGAAACCCAAATGCTGTTAATAAGAGATTATTCTGTGTACTGCTTCAAACTCTCAGAAGCTAATACAAAGTAGTAGGTGTATTTGTATGTGTGTGTGTGTTAAGAAGGGAAGTAGTAACAGCATTTATGGAAAAGATGAGCAGGCTTAAGGTGACTTTACCTGAAAAGCTGTCATAAGCATAAGGGGTGGCTTGAATTGAATGACAGAACTGTGAGTATGTTTATTTGTAGAAGTAAATGTAAAACATCTGTTGGACCCGTGTATTTAATCCTCCTGGGAGCAGCTTTGAAGCTATATCCCTCTGTGTCTACATATTTCCTTTTTCCAGGTTGGTGACTAAAGATGAAAAGAAATCAAAATATGCCTAAAACAATCTCACATGCTGATCAGACTGTGGTGTTTCAGGCTTGTACAGATTGTAAGACTTATTTATGGTTTATGTTGTCACCAGTGATCTCCAATAAAAACCCTGGCCTTTTATCGTACATTTGGTTCTTGTTATATACTAGGCAATTAGACAGCAGATCCAGGTATTGAACACACATTCCTTCACTAGCTATCTAAAATTAAAGGTAATCATAAAGACATTACAGAACACATCGAGATTTCCTTTATTACGACATTAATGTGACATTATGCATTGCACCCCATTTGATTAGCATATGGTGCCTCAGAGCAAATCAGTTAACACTGATGCATCTATTAAAGTGTCCAAGCAATATTCTGCATCTCCTAAGTGATACACGATAAATATTCTGCTGTGCGACTGCCCTCACCCAGCCTCCTTTAGTCTGACACAGCTGTAAATCTCTTGTGATGAGCTGGGTGTGTTGCTGATCCAACACTGGGATGCCATCACAGGGGTTGGAGGTCCCCTGCCAGAAAGAGGGGACAGAAACTTAAGGGCAGATTTAAAGCCTGTGTTACCTAGCTAAGCTCTACCGGTTTTCAGAGCAAGGTTCTTTTAAACTGTGTTATGGAGCGATGAAGGCTTTAGCCCCTCAAGACACTGCTGTTAATTACCTGATTCTGCTGCATCCCAGTAACCATCTAAGTATAGTTCTCTCCTGAAGTTAGCTATGTAGCTCGGTGCCTTCCTCTGCTACTGTACAAGTGAAACAGTTCCTAACCACTCCTCATACCTTTTGTAAGGGAAAGATGGCACACTTAGTAGCGCACATTTTGTCCTGACCCTTGTTGCAGGCTATAAAGGCTGGAATAAATATATTCATTTTATGGTTTGATAAAATTGAGTTTTGCTTTGTGGCTCAGTGGTCAGGTTTCCATCTGAGATTTGGACTCACTTCTTCTCCTGCTCTTGGAGTAGAATTCTTATTGCCTAATTCTGTCCTTTTACATTTTTAATTATGCCTTTATTTAGAATTTATTTCTCTGTTTTGTAATTCACAACTTCTATTATTAATTCTGTGCAATATTGGAGACATATGCGGAGTACTATATAAAATTCAATTTTCCTTTAAAAATATACATTGTTGTGGTGATAAAAGAAACAGGAGTACTAGTCCTTGTTTGTAGAGTTCAATGCATTTAAAGATATTCAAGTATCAGAATAAAGGCTGGGGTGTTTTTCAGAAATCAACCACAGTTCTCAGCAAATTCTACTAGATTGTATCCACATAAATTTATTGTGAGACTCAACCAAAACTAAATGCATTAGCCCTGTTTCCAGGATGGGAAAACTGCATCACAGGATAAGTTATATGACATAACAGAATAACGGTAATAGCCTGGATATTAAATGCATAGTCTTGTTTGCCCTAGATACGGTCCCTGTACATCTCTTTTTAAAGATTGTCTCTTACTGAGCAACTCCTATTGTTCACATGGATATTCTGCCTGCAAGACTTCAACAACTTGTCACTTACTCTAGATAGTAAAGTAGGAGCTAAATGCTTAAAACATTTGCTCTTTTACCTGTATCAGTAGGGCACTTCAGGAACCTAAGGGACCATTTATAAGCATGGCACATCCTATTTCTTTAAAAGAACAAATCAAAACCTCTCGTGCTTTTGAACTTTTCCAAATTTCACACTGCACTTTCTTTACTTGATGATTCTTAAGCTGTGACAAGTTGGGGGAAGGTTGCCTGAGGTCAGCTGAATCAGACAGGAGTGAGCAAAACTATTCATTGGCTAGTCTAGAGAGAGAGATCACCCCGATAAAAGAATGTGTTAGTCATGTGTGACCACTGGGCTATTCTGTTCTGACTTGACAACTGCCTGTCTTCCTCAAAATCAGCTTCTGTAGATTTTTTTTTTTTTTTAAGCAATAATAACCCTTCCTGCAGTGCTAACATGAATTTTTTTTTTTTTTTAATGAAATCCCTATTGGCAAGCAAGAAGGATTATCTGGGAAAAGTTCAGTAAACTGAATGCTGCAAATACTAGAGATACCTGTGAGTGTGGAGGCCACAGCCAAATGGGGAAGAAAGAGGAAGGTGAGAGTGGAGAACAGAGGAAGAAAAAGTAGGTACTTCAGTTTGATGAGAAAGATTTGAGTTTTTCTTGATGACCCTGCAGTTCTGCCTTCCACTGGTGTCTTTCATCTACGAAGCTCCTTGAACTGCGAGCATGTACCTAAGTGTTTAGGGCAGGGACAGTCTCAGTGTGTGGCACATGCTGTACATGCGTTTTTCTTAAATCCAGTCTAAAAATGCACATATTCAGACACACATACGGGCAGCCCATTCTTCAGCTTATCAAACTCCTTGTTCTTTTACAGCTTAAAGCTTGTGTGTAGCTTGAAGAAAGATGGAGAAAAGAAAATACCTTTTTTTATAGAAAGCTGTAAACTGCAAAGTATTTATTCAAGAGACAAGAGCTGTTCCCAAGAGCTATTCCAGTTGCTTTTAGAGCTCTCTCTATCTTTTTATTTGTGTGGAAACATTTTAATATTTGTCCCCTTCTTTTTACTTTTAAATATAATCTAAGTGGATCTGTAGACAGTTTGAACTCTCTACTTATATTTTCCCTGACTGAAAGGGTTGCAGGAAGATAGGATAAAATTTAGAGGCATGGGTCACGGCTTTGATAAACATGCTTCAAGAATTGCTGCTACAAGAATGCTATCTGTTACGGCTGAGATTCTCACAGCTAGTAAAATTTAATCTCAAATGCTTTTGCTTGCTCTGTCCAATATGAAATTCATCAAAACGGGCTGAGATCTTAATCTAAAAACAAGGAAAAAAAGATGATTGTCAGAAGTGGGTACAAGATGGGATGAGTTGATGGGGCAATCCCAAGCACAATTACAGGCTGGGCAATGAGTGAATTGAGAGCAGCCCTGTGGAGAAGGGCTTGGGGGTGGTGCTTGACAAGAAGCTCAACGTGACCCAATAATGTGTGCTTGCAGCCCAGAAAGGCAACCATATCCTGGGCTGCGTCAAGAGGAGTGTGCCCAGCAGCCCAAGGGAAGTGATTCTCCCCCTTTACTCTGCTCTCGTGAGACCCCACCTGGAGTACTGTGTTCAGCTCTGGGGCCCCCAACATAAGAAAGACATGGACCTGTTGGATCAAGCCCAGAGGAGGGCCACAAAGATGATCAGGGGGCTGGAACACCTCTCCTATGAAGACAGGCTGAGAGAGTTGGGGTTCAGCCTGGAGAAGAGAAGGTTCCAGGGACACCTTATAGCTGCCTTCCAGTACCTAAAGGGGGCCTACAAGAGCGCTGGAGAGGGAGTTTTTACAAGGGCATGTAGTGATAGGACAAGGGGTAATGGCTTCAAACAGAAAGAGGGTAGATTGGGTAGATTTAGATTAGATGTAAGAAAGAAGTTCTTTACTGTGAGGGTGGTGAGGTACTGCAACAGGTTGCCCAGAGAAGCTGTGGATGCCCCATCCCTGGCAGTGTTCAAGGCCAGGTTGGATGGGGCTTTGAGCAGCCTGGTCTAGTGGAAGGTGTGCCTGCCCATGGCAGGGAGGTTAGAACTAGATGATCTTTATGGTTCCTTCCAACCCAAACCATTCTATGATTCTATGAGTTAGTTATTTCCCCACCCCACAGACTCTCCTGTAACATCTTTAACATGAGACCGAGTGGAGCATCCTAGTTACCCACTCCTCTTCCCTCCTAGTTCTGCTACCACATCACAGCCCTTGATAAAGCTGTGTATTAATTAACTCATATTCTTCAAGAATTTTACTCCTCTGTGAGTCACAAACCTTCAGGTTTAAAAATGTTTGCAACCCATTTACACCTATTAGTTTTTTTCTGATGTATGGTATTATGCATGACCAGCCCCATGAACAGCAGCACCCACCTGCTTTACTGTGTCTGTTTAAACAGCCAGGGTCTCTTCTGATGAGGCTATTTATGTTTGTGTGTAACTACTCCAGCTATAGAGGTTTCACTGCCATCAAGGTTGCAAAATGCACATTAATGGTGGGGAATAATGCTCTAATGGTAGGGAACAGTAGCCAAGACTTTAGCTGCAGGGTGGTTTATTATACAGGATGCGAGCTTGGACCTCTGATTCTTTGCTCTGGCACTGATTTCTCTGAAACTATGAGCAATTTGTTTTACCTCTGAATCCTCCTTCCTCTGTATCACAGTGCTTACCTGCTTTGAGGTTTAATCAAGGAAGCTGTGCAAGTGCCAGATACTGTATAAAAGCAAGAGGCAATTATTAAAAGTGGGCTTTGACTTTTTAAAGGTAGGATAACAGATGCTGGGTAATAAATCTCATTAACAATGATAGGAAAATTATCTTATTTTTGAACTCTGATGGTATTTTTTTCCTAACTTTTGTTACTGGTTTCACTGTTTGTTTTCCAAAAGTGCTGGAAACAATTAGATGACACAAAGAGCTATTTTTTTTCTGTAGGGTGTCCCACCACTTTCAGATCTCTGTTTATGTTTACAAATTAGTGAAGCATATTGTTTTGATATGGCTTAAGCAAAATGCTTGACTTTCAGATTTTAAACAACGTTGACATTTGAAATCTGTTAAGTGAATAAAGTTGAAGTTTTTTTAACATAATTTTACATTTTGAAATTTATACAAGAGAGTTCACCAGCCTAACGTATTTGTCATTATGTGTGTGTGTCTATTGACATACAAATTATTGACTTAATAGGTTCTGATTTCTCTCTCTTGATTTGGGATGGGGAAAAAATGTCTCCTGTTTGCTCATGATGGGAAATCTGCTTCCTGTCCACTTATATCAACAGCTCTGAACATGGAGCTGCAAATCCAGTCTGAACTTGATTGCTGTCAGAAGCGTTTTCGCAGCTAAGAAGCTTCAGCGTAGCACTCTGTTCCACATGAGGAGAATCAGATGTGCTTTAGGATTTACTTTGCTCTGCTGTTGAATGTGCCTCAATTCTGCTAGTTCAAAATAACGATACATTTAAAGTTAGCTGCTGCATTTTACTCATCTGCTGTTCTTGGATGTAGTCTGTCTAGCAAGAAGCAAAGGCACAGAAAATAAAGATCTAAGTTTGGGACATTATTCGTTTTGGGATGATGGGTAAGACATTCACACTGAGGTTTTCAGAAAAGCAGAGCACAAAACTATTGCTTGAGTAGGAGGAGCCAAAAGTCTCAGTGATAAATTAAGCCGCTACCTCAGTTTCCCTTTCCTACACAGTTATGAATTTCATAGAAATGCCTTCATGACGTGCTTGAAAGAAAGAAGACAGCTCTATACAGAAGGGAAATACCCTTAAAAAGGGTCATGAGAAATACTAAAAGTCCAGTGAAACAGAGGTTTGGGAGCATCTTTTTTTTTTTCTTTTTTTTTTTTTTCAAAACAGATGTTGCCATTTCCTGCAGAGGGAAAACTGTGATAGATATAGGTGCAGATTGTGTACTCGTGTAGTCTTCGGCTTGTTGGAGATTCTGACCCACCCAGACGTGGGCACATCTATCTGTCAGGCAGCTCCTCTCTGAGAACTGTCCTGTGCTGATTCCCTGACTCATATTGTAAAGAGAGAGACCGACCAGCCTCGTGCTTAGGATTTTATGATGGAGCGTAAATCAGGTCTGCCTGTACTTGACCAAGGTTGAAACCCACAGTGCTGCATGGTAATTAGATTTTTAAAAGATTTTTTTTTTCCTCTGGTTTATTTATATAGCAGTAATTACCTCCAGCACACAGTCGCAGTGACTGCTTGTCTTTCATGACCATACTTTTACCCTTTCATTTGACTGTCCTGTGCTTCTGTGGCTAATATAGAGCTTCATTCATTATCCCTGAGCCCCTTCCCCTGCCAGCCCTTGCGCAGTGGCACAGCGGGGAGCACAAGGTTATTCTGTGGCAGCTTAAGTGGGAGTGGACGTGAAATGCAGAGCAGGAGACATGTCCCTTAGCACTGAGCCGGCAAGATTGCTCCCACACCTTCCTCAGAGTCATGGCGTACATGGGGGGAACAGGGCTTACCTGGGGCTTTGAGACTGTATTTCCTCTTCTTACTGATGTTTCCATCTTCTGGTGATTCTTCCAGCCCTGGCACTTTCTGGGATAACCTAGCAGTTGTGCAGAAATGCTTCTTAATAAACATCTCATTTTCCAGCACTCCTTATGTCTCTCTTTGCCTCTCCCCTCTTTCCATCTCTTCTCACCCCCCCCTTCCCATGCAATAGCTTTTGAACTTGTTGCTGGGTTTGAAATGAATTTGAGAGGACTTGCTTTATTGGTTTAAAAGATGTTTAGTTCCTACACATTTCATCTTGGTATGAGAAAGGGACCATCAGTTAGTTTTCTGAAGAAAAAAACAAGCCCCAGCTTGACCTCATTGTTTCAGACATGTAGGAAAGCAACTTTTTACATTGTCAAACTCCTGGAGCTTTGGTTGCTGCTGCTGTTATCTTTGGTAGACATCAAGAAATCCAATGATTAAATGCATGGGTACCAGGAATCAGGATTTGTTAGTTCAAACCTTGTGGAGATATTTGTTTGTACCTTGAGGCCATCATGCAGAGACCAACTCTTTTGGCCTTGCATTTGGGCCATGGAGAGTCCAAGATGTGCTGCATGGTCAGAACCATGCAAAATGCACTGGTCAGAGAGTGGTGAGTGGACCAATGGAAATGAGGCCAGGTTTTGGGCCTAGAAGTCTAAGTGTGGATAGGCAGTGACCCTTGTTCAGATGAAGTTATGACAGCAATGAAGACAAGACCAAGACGTTTGCCTCATTGTCCTTCAGCCTCACATAGACATTGAGGAGATGGAAGAAAGAACAGGGTGTCATGCCCAGAGTCTCTGTAGTAAGTCATCCTTCACATTACTCCTGTTTGCCCACAGGCAGCTTTACAAGGTGTTTGGGGGTGTATTCATCATATTCTTTCCTTTAGCTCTAGCAGTAATTTCCTCTGCCTGCCATGGACACCTAGCCACCTCTAAGGATCTAAGTTTCAGGGCTATATTTTCACTACATCAACTGAACTGAAGCAAGTGTGTGGGGATAAGAGCTCTCTGAGTGGGGAAGTGAACCACAGAGACTTGGGGTGCAGGATTCACCTCCTTGAGCTCTAACCCCCTAAAAGCTGGGATGTTATCTAGTCTAAGTTAGTCATCTAGACTGCTCTGTTGTCTATGGGGAGAAACACATGGAGTGCAGTCCATTCTATCCAGAAGTGGAGCAAAACATCTCTTGAGGTGGCTGTCTGTCTGTATTAACTTCTGAAAACAGTTAGATGACTGCCTTAGAGCAGAGCCTAACTTCTAGCTGCCTGCAGTTAGGGAAGGTGATTCCCAGGTGAGTCAGTTTGCCTGAGGTCATACAAGGATCTTAAACCCAGAGTCACTCCCTGTAAGACCAGTGTTTGAGGTAGGAAGAGCTTAAGTGGATGCCTGCTGCAGCTCTCTGTGGCCGTGCTCAGCAGGACAGGCTGCAGAGGGACACTGTCTACTCTCCAGAGGCTCCCAAGAGTGCTGGGTGTTCCCAGTTACTATTGCTCAATGTACAACAGCCTGCTCCGGGGCCAGCAGAAGCATGGGGTTTCCAGGAGATGACTTTATAGGGGATGTCAGAAGGCTTCAAGTAAAACACCTGTGCAAGGGAGCGTTTTCAGTACCCAGACAAGGGAGAAGGAGCATGAGTAGCCACACAAGTGTTGATGCTGGCTACATCAGACCAGTGCAGCCAGCCAAACAAATGCAACTCCCTATACAGTGTGAAGAAAAATAGGTTTTAAAAGCATCACCAGCCTCCCCAAAAGCAAACAATGTTGGTGAGTCAATAAATGATGGAGTTCATAAAGCACCATTTACTTCCCCCTCTGTCTGCAGCTGTAAATTCAGATCAGACTCTCAGTAGCTGTCTGGGCTCACAAGGGTCTTGATTTCTTTTTGAAAACCATGGATTACAGTCACTTGTCTTCCCCAAGTTGTCAAGAAAGAGTTGATATGACTGTCAGAGGCACAGTGCACCTGATGTAAGCAGTGGTTCTGTTTCCACCTTGCAACTGTAGACATACTTGCTAATGTTTGAATTCAATTCATTTCTAATGATTACAGTAACACTGAGCTGGCTTCCTCTTTTTATGGAAAGTGCCACTTATATTTCATCATTTACAGAGTTTCCTGTCAGGATCTTGAGTGAACAGGGTCTGTCTGTAGATATTATACAAGTCCTAGCTTCTGGTAGAGAAGGCCAATGAGAAGGAGGAAAGATACTGATGTTTTACATCTAGGGGTGGGAGGCAGAGAAAGCACCTCTACAGGGTGTTGGTGTCAGCATCTAGACCTGTGATCATCAAACATACTGCCCAGCTGCTGCCAAATCTTGATGTCACTTGTTTGACCCATGAGCTCAGCTGCTCCAGAACCATCACACCCACCTGGACCCTGTCAAGGCTTGTGGCTCTTGTGCCTCTGCTGGCTGAGTTACAGCACTCAGAACTCAGGAGGAACCAGGTCTAGTTCCTTCTCTTACTCAAACTTATCTGTTTCATCACCTTGCCATGGACCTGACCACCACACTGCACGTGCACTGTGCGGTACAGATTGATCTGGGTCTGAGCAGCGATACACAACTTCTAACCAAGGTATAGCTGTCAGGTTATCTGAGGAGCAGACAGACGCATGGCTCTCAGCACACCACTGACCTGTTCCAATGCTACTTTCTGATAGTGATTACAGGCTGTGCTGGGGTTTTTGTTTTGTTTTGTTTTTCAAGGTGCTAAAAGTACACACAATTTGAGTTCCCAGTGTCATTTTCTTACCCTCTGTAAAACCATTTTTAACAACTGCAGATCAGGAGTCTGTTTTTCCTTCCCAGCTTCAGCCCACAGGGATTTTCATGGTAACATTTTGTTTCAGAGCTGTGTGCTCTATGGAGAAATGTGATTCAACAGCTGCCCTTCTTGAACTGTGCCCTTAAAGTAGAAGCAAACCTTTTATAAAGCCAGGGGTGGAGGGGAACAGGTTTGTGTGTATGTGGATGGGTTTATGTGTATGAATAGGTGTCACACATACAAACAAAGTTTTGCTCTGTTTCCTCAGCTGGCTTCTGATTTCCAAGTACCGTACAAATCTTGGTCTCTGGTCCTTTTTCTGCAGAACCAAGCTGTAAGTGGTGAGGGTAAGCAATGACACTTTGATAGCTGCAGGCATTGAGAGTCAAGGTGCGGGTGAGGAGAAGGGTGAAGCACATCCTATTCTGCATGAGACTGGAGATCATTTCACATTCCCACACCCCAGTGGACTTCTGCCTGTTTCAATGCCAGGGTCCAACCTGGTACCTGCCCTGGCAAGACTACTTAAGTGTGAAGGCACTGAGGATGGAAAGCAGGTGGCTCCTAGATAAGCTGAGGTACTGCCTAAGTCATGCAACCTGGGCTGTTATTCAGCCAGTTTTCTTTGTCTTTTTGCTCTCTCAGTCCAAATGTGTGCTGTCCCTCTTCTGTTTGGGTTGGGGGGGGGAGGGGGGAAGAGGCGTTCCTAGCGTCGTCCTTTCCACAGATTTTCCTTGTATGTGGTTTTTTTTAAAGCTAATTTGTTTCCTGTGCATCCTCCATCTGCCCCCCTAGGGAGGAGTTGGACCTATTCCCTTTTCACCCACAGACTCCACTTCCCCTCATCATTTGGTATATGAGCGTGTTTAGGGTTCTTTTTAATTATCATTATCGTCCTGAAATGACCTACACACAAAAGCTGCTTTGCATTCCTGAAGGCTGGCGTGCAGTAATGCCTGGTCGGCTCCTCTCGGGCTGGGTGGGAGCTCCGTGACTGATCACAGCTCAGCTCCTCGCCTCCCTCTCTGCCCTCCACCCACATGCCTGTGCCCCGGGGAGCCCAGTTAGAGCTGCCTTCCCCTGTCCCGTCCCCCCCCCCCCCCCCCAGCTGATTGAAAACCTTGCTCCGTGGATTAAGACACAAAGGTCCTAAGCGAATTAAATTGCTTGATCTCAGCTCTTTCCTTCAATGAGAGATTCTGGAGGACAAAAACCTCCGCAGGTTTTTTTCACGTGGTTCAGCACAATTGGGACATCTTGCTCTGAACAAAAGAGATGTGAGGCTGAAGGGAAATTGCAGGGTTGGTTGTTGGACCCTGTCCTCCACCCTCCCCTCCCTGCTCCTCACCAAGTGCAAAGAGCTGAGGAGATGCTCTAGTAGTAGAAATGGAGTGGGTCTGCATGGGAGCTTTTTTTCCTGCACCTTGGACTGAATGTACAGAGGGGCCAGAACTGCCCTGGCCCCACATGTGTATTCCCTGTCCCTACTGTCACTTGCATTAAAGATGGATGATTTTCACATCATTCCTGCCCTGGCAACGTTAATCTGATGTGGCTTTCACAGCTTTAGTTGCAAATCCAATCACTTGATGGATGGGAATGTTTACCCACCCCAAATCTCAACTTTCCTGCCTTCCCCGCCTCCTAGCTAGTGTCAGCCAAGTCAGCAAGATCTCTGTCTATAAAATATACCAAGCAAGCTGCAACTTTGCAGTCTTACTGAGATTTATGGGCAGGCTTAAATGATAGGGGATTTTTTTTTTTTTTTTTTTTTTTATTTTTGTCCTTTTAGGCTTTTATAAACAAACGTTTTCCATGAGTAGCTTTGTTTTCCTGAGGTCCATGTCAAGCCAGCTCAGCTGGTGCAGAGACCTTGCCTGTCTTTCTCAACCACTTTAATTATAATGAGAATTGTGGAAAAAGGAGAGGTGAATTCAGTTTCTGAAGCAGGGAATAAAACTCTTGCAAATGATTTTCAAGACTGATATCACCTTTTCCTTGTCAAAATGAGAGAGAACTGAATATTTGAGAATATTGAAGCAGGTGTGCGGAGGCCAAGCATGAGACGAAACTTCGACAAAAAATTGACAAAATAGGCAGCCAGATCTTGATCAGTTTGGCCTGGAATAAGACTGTAGAGGGTTGAGCATTATTTCTTTTACCATTGACTTCCTCATGTGACTGTAGCAAGTACACTCTTTCTCTGAGCAAAGCAGGCAGTGCAATGTGTATTTGTGTTTCCATGTGAATGTTAACCTGTGTACCACCTTGTACAACTGCAGGACATGTGGGACAGAAGTCATTGGTTGTGACTGCTTGAGAAGATTGATGCCACACAGAGTAATTAATCAAGGCCCTTTTAAGATCCTCTTATTAGACAGAATGGCTCATATTGTCATGACCGGTCCCTTTCTCCAACAACTACAGTGGCTTGGTGGCATCCTCCCTTTGCTACATAACCGTTAACCATAAACCATTTGCTTTTCAATACATTAGTATCCTCTTTATAATCTCTGTCTATTCCCCTCTCTGACTTTCCTTTAAAGGACAATGTCAAGATAAAAATCAAATATTTACTCTTGTGCGTGTAGACAAATCCTTTCTGTGTTACTTATAATGCTTCAGATTATGAAATCGGACAGGATTTCAATCCTCTAATTGACCTGTCATCATTTAGGCTATTTACTTTAGTTCTTGTGGCACTCCCAGCTTGGGCAGTGAAATTGCACGGAGGATGGGGGAAGAGAGATTTTGTTCGTAAGTTAGATGCTTTTACTCCTTTCATGGCAGTAGAAACTTTTATATCTGCTGATAACACTGAAAGGAACAACCTGACACCATCAGGTACCAGCTGTGAGTAAGCATGATGTAGAATCACCTCCCTAAAAATGTTATCTTGTTTCTCTGGTCTCTCATTAAAGAACTACAAAACATAATTTGAGGACATTTTTCACTTAAATACTATCCTTGCAAACCTGGCTGGTAAGGTTTTGTAGTGACCCCTGATGTACTCTGTACTGTGAGAGAAAGGCTATTTGGTAGTAAGGATGTGAGTCATGATCCCCGAAAGCTTCATTTGTGGTAGCAATAAAGTCAATTGGAAGATCTCTGTTGATTTCAGTGTTATCTTTCTAGCTTTATACTGATCTGTGTTACTGGGTAATTCTGCTAATCCAAAAGATACTAGGATGTTATTAAACAGAGGCTGAGTCCTTTTGTGACAGATATTGGAAAACCCTCCATTTTCAGTCACCACTGCTGGAGGATGGCCTTATGTTGATGTGCTTCAAACTTGTGATATGGAAACTACTATTCTTCTACCTTCTGAAAACCAAGTTCTACTAAACATACCCAAGTGCCTTTGAGAGGTCTTGGCTTAGGTTTTACACCAAATCATTTTTCCTTGCCTTGAAACTTATTGCTGCTGAAACTTTACTGGGAAAGACTGAGAAGGGCAGAGTAATAAAAAACTAAAACCCTTCATCCTTTCCCAAAGGTTTGGGAGGTGAAAGCCACTTCCCTATCAAACAAAACCAGCAAGTTTCAGCAGGCATGTTGGTATGGGGTCCAGGGTACTTGGTGACCATGCACATCCTTTATAGCACTATCTGCAAATTGTGCTGTTGGAGCCTTCTAGGAGATCCATGAAGAACACTCTTGGGATACTGCAACATTTTCCTTCCCTTAGGGCTGGACATTGCTGTTTGTTACAACGGGCAGGTGGCTACATTTGCATCACTCGCATGTATGATAGCCATTTCTTTGGTCAACACTAGGGGCTGGCTTATTGCCACCCCGAGCTGACACAGTCTGATCTGGAAGACCAGGAACGCAGCTAGGGATGCACCTTGCCTGCATCAGGCAGAGATCAGCTGCTTAGAGCTTGCTCCAGTGGACTGTATGAGAAATTCGGATAAGCACTAGTCCTGGCCTGGAGCTAGGTAGCTTACATTCTTCTGTCACTGTACACATGGGGTTTAAGCACAGCTTAGAGCTTAATCACAATATATTTCATTGACAGTAGTTACTGTTAAAATGATTGTTTTTACCTTCTGCCTAATGACCATTGATAGGTAGGCTGTGCTTTGCACACGGCAAGGAGTAACGACTGTCATTTCAATTGCTTATAATGGATATTGTGAAGATTTTAGTATGTTCCTTTTTCTTTCTAATGGTTTTTTTCAAAGGCAGTGGGGTGACAAAATTCAAATGTGACCGTCACTGCCCATAGCAGTTAATCAGTGACGGAGCCTTGATTACAATCCAGTTCTTCAAATTTGTTGCCTGGTTCTCTAACTAGCTGACAGACAGAAGTTTAATAGCTGCAAGTGTGAGATTGGATAGTGTGGGTATGACTTGTATCTTTGGTTCTCCTTTGGCTGATGGCCTTGATTGAGTCCATGAGCTCGTCTGTTCCTGTATCTCACCGTTGAAGAATAAAACCTGCCATCCGCATGTTTTGTGTAGCATGCTTTATATCTTAGTGACCAAACACCTTGAACCATTTAAAAGTCTTGCTCCTGCAACTTCAGTGATGGGAACCTCAGAAGCTTTTGAGGGAAGATGTCTTCATTTGACTGATCTTTTTAACCAGTTTCTTTCACAGATCAAGTCTTGCCCAATCAGTTTCTGAGACTGCCTCCTTGGCCATTTGGCTACAAAGTTGGTGTTTCAAAAGAGGAGCTTTGCAGGGGAGAGATTCACAATTAAAAGGAAAACAGGGGCTTTTGTCAAATGGCTTTCTGAAACGGAAAGCATCATTTTGTTTCACTATGGATGTGCAGGGAGGGGAAAGATAAGAAGGATCACTGAAGGGGAGAGAAAACAGAGTTAAAAATCGCAATCAGTATATAATGGGCACGGCCAGCTGAAGAGTTAAGTGACAGAGCCTTATTCACTCATATGAATTAATAATTGATTCAGTAACAAATCACTAATGTTGCAGTAGTCATGGTGAATAAGATAATAAATGTGTCCTGTCCAGGGAATGCAATGTTGTTAGAATTCAGCTGAAATTATTCATAAATGTGCTACTTTTCCTCATCTCCAACTAGTGCTAGTTTAGCTTTTCTTTTTAATCTTCCTAAGCTGTCACATTAGATGGTGGAGCTAGTCACATTCTATATACAGTGGAATATTAAGGGGAACTGTGGAGACATTATGTCAAATTTCAATAGATAATAGACACAAATTGAGAAACAAAGTACCTCCATCCCTTTTTGCACTCCTCGTCTAGCTTAATAAATAAATAAAATAGAAGCCAAAAGGCTATTTAATAGGATTCACGTGTGACCCCTGCAGATTTTCTGCCCCCTCCCTCTCTTTCTGCTTGCACATGAGGCCTCAGAGCTGGGTGAGATATGGAAGGAGCTCCATGGACTTCTGTAACCTTTTGGTGAGATGTGCAGGCTCCTGTCTGAAGGGGCTCCGAGATGCCTGGTATCTGGCTTGCAGAGGGGATTCACAGCCCCTACACACCAGTCTGAAAAACCACCATAGGTCCTTATGTATGTAAACCAGGGCACCTGGGTGATGGGGGACAGCAAGTGAGGGTCTGTGGTGGTATCTCGGACATCAGGAAAAAGGTGTTAAGAATGGAGAATCACTCAGTGAGCCATGAAGGAGAAGGTGAGGCAGATGGAGCAGGCTTGCAGAAGATGAATAGTGTTTAGGAGTATCATAACTTAGATGATGTGAACAACAAAATTACTCTAGCTTATCAGGGCAAGTGACACCAACAACTAACACCTGTGAAAGGAAGCCAGACAAAAATTATAAGTAAGGTATGCTTTTTTTGTAATCAGTGAATGTAATTGCACTTTGTCATAACTTCAGATTGGTGAATTTGTCATTGCTTGAAGTTTTCAAATCAACATTTGGATGCCTTCCTAGAAAAGATGCTTTAGCCAAGAGCAAGGTGTTCAGTAAGTGAGTGGAAATTGTGGTGTGTGATGTCAAGGAGGCAAGATAGAGAAAACTGGCCTTTAAACTCTTTGAACACAGTCTTTGAATACATCTGGAAAATGACAATGGTACAAAACAAAACCCATCAATGTCAGAATGAAAAATGCTGGGGAAATTATCAAAGTAGTCAAAGACTGCAAAGGAAGATAGGAAAGGCAGTGCAGAACTGAGGGCTAATGGTAAGCTATCTAGAAGAAAGGATAGGAGGATAATTTGCAGGACAACAGAGGGATAAGCTGTAGAGCACAGGAGATCTCATGTTAAAATGAGGAAAACCTGAAGAATTCACATGCCTGCAATGTTTAGAGCTTAGTTGGAATTGCAGTGGACATCTCTGAACAGGAATGTAGGTCAGGAAGTCTTCAGTTCTGTTTGGTTCAGGTTCTTGGTACACAGACAAGCACGTCCCCCTGAGCCAGACAGATGACTACGGCTGAGCTACAGACCAGAGGCATCACCAGAGGACTGCTCAGTACTCTAGGAATACTGTGCTGAGAAAGTGAAGGGAGCATGGGAGAAACAACTGAGCTCTTATGAAACTGATTTCAGCTCTCCCTTGTTAGACAGGCATACTTTGCTTATCTATAGCAATTCCATCCAAAGATCTCAAAGCTTGTTGCAAATTTGTCTTTCCGTGCTCCCCCCCAAAAATGATTAGTCTTGACTTTTGTCTTCTGCTGAGATGTAGTTTGCACCAGGAGACTACTGTGCAGCAACAGAGCGACCGGTCTCCGCCTGGAGACGCAGCAGCCAGAGCGGGTTTATCCATGCAGTGTGTGATTTCCCAAGCTGGATGCCAGCCAAGATGACGTTGTCAGATTGCTTGCTTTCAAAAAACACTGCCGTGGGGTCCACAGTGATCACACAGTAAGAGGACCTCCCACCTTTGCTTCCCCTTCCCTGGCTCCCTGGGTGCTAGCAGAGAACACTGAAACCCAGCAGAATGAGCATCACTTCTCCTGTAATCACAGAAGAGAAGACATGCTGTCTCTGCCTCCCCCCCCAGGTTACTTAACCAGCGTGGTGGAAGGAGCAAGGGAGCTGTACGTGCCTCTCTGGGAATGACGTCAGAGCGAGGCGTAGGGGGCTGGGGTTGGTGCCACATGGCAAGTCACATGCAGCGTGGCTGTCTTCACATCCTCCTCCAAAAGGCTCTGTGTTTACTCACGCTCTGCAGCATGCTGCTTCTCTGTACAAATAAAACACATCTCACTGGGATGCTCGGGGCTTAGGGACCACGGTTTACACATGTGTGTGCACATGCCTGTGGATGGGTATGCATGTATGTATAAGTACAGGCTGCACTAGACAATGCTTTTCTCCCTCCTTCGTTGTTTTAGTATCCAATTATGGACATGCTCTGCTGCTGAGGCTATGAGGTCCCTTTAAGTGAAGCCTGGGCTCTTTTCCATGCAGCAAGAGGGACAAATAAAATGAGAGTGGAGCTGGAGGGAAGTGGAGAGGACCAGAGTCCTTGGCTGGCTATTCACCCTATCCACTCATCCCTCCACTTCTATGTTCCCTCTTTCTCCTGCCGCCCAGCCCTCCCCCTTCCTCCATACACATACACTCCTTTTATTCTCAGTAAGTTATTAAAAATGTAGACATCACCGGCTCCCAGGGTCAATATGTTGTTTTTAAATTTAAACATGAATTTCCATTTCATTGAGCCTTCAGGCCTAATGAGATGTGCTTTGACAGGAGCAGCTAGCTGGAAAAGGCATGATTGAGGGGCGAGCCAATAATATTAACTCACAGCAGAGTGTGCACACACAGCGTTGGAGCCACGAGCCTTGATTCGCTACTATCCGGGGCTCCAGATACAGCAGGCAAGGATTTCTGCTGCAGGCCCTGCAGTGAAATGTCAAATGCATTTAACCATCTGTGAGCTCTGCTTGCTCGGGCTGGCCCAAGTTGGACAGCCTGAATGGAGTTTCTTTCAGCTGGGATGACAGACGGGGCCAGGAGGGCTCTGGAAGTTGGGCTTGTCAGTTTAGAGGGCATCAGCTAAAACAAAGGGAAAAGCACAAAGCTGTGGAGAAGGCACTGGGATGGGACTCAGAAGACATAGGCTTCCATTGACTTACTGCATGACCTGGGCAGATAGCTTCACCTTTCAAGGAGGATCAGGAAGGGGTGTTTGCATAGCCTGGCATTAGAGGTCCCTCCTTTCCCTGCACGGTCAGTGGAGAGTGTGAAGTTCTCCTGGGGAATGCTTTCAGTGCACAAACTTGATGATGTTTCCTAAGGAGAACATGATTTGTCCAACTGAGTTTGTATAAAGTGTGTGTGGGAGTGTCTGTCTGGATTGCACAGTGGGAAGAGGCAGTAACCCCAACTGCTTACTCACACGGAAGACCTACTCCTTGCTGATTATAAGGTGGCCCATCTCACCAGTGCGTTCTGAATGTTGACAAAGGTCCATAGGATCCTCAGCCTGGCACTGCAAATGACATTTTCCTCTATTTCTGAAAGAAGTCTTGTTTGAGAGTATCCATTACAGATAGTACCCCTTCCCCCCGCCCCAAACCTGTGTTCTACTATTTCTAAGCTGTGTAAGACCATAGATCAGCTGTGGCAGAGCAAGAAGGCATGCTTGAGAAAACAATGAGCACCTGTCCTGGTTTAAGGCCAGCTGGCAACAAAGCACCGTGAGAACGCTCGCTCACTTCTAGCCACCCCTGGTGGGATGGGAAGGAGAAAATATAAAGAAACACTTGTGGGTCGAGACAAGGACAGGAAAGAATCACTCACCACTTATGGTCACAGGCAAAAAAAAAAGGCTCAATTTGGGGGAGAAGACAAAATCAATTTAATTTACTATGAATCAAATGAAATCAAGGATATTAGGAAGTAAACCCAAACCTTAGCACACCTTCCCCCCACCCCTCCCTCCTTCCCGGCTCAGCCTCACTCCCGGTTCTCTCTCCCTCCTCCCCGGGGAATGGGGGTTGGGGTCGGTTCCTCACCCCTTGTCTCTGCCGCTCCTTCCTCCTCTCCTCGGGGGGAGGACTCCTCACTCGTCCCTGCTCCACTGTGGGGTCCCTCCCACGGGAGACAGTCCTCCATGAGCTTCCCTGGCGTGGGGCCTTCCCGCAGGCCGCAGTCCTCCAGTCACGGCCTGCTCCAGCGCGGGCTCTCCCAGGGAGCGGCGGCCATCTTGGGGGGCATCCATCCCCCTGCTCCCCCGCTCCTCCTCCCCTCCTTCCTCACTGACCTCAGGATCTGCAGAGGGGTTCCTCTCGCATCCTAATCTCCTTCTCCCCTGCTGTGGGTTCCCCTTCTTAAATCTGTTCTCCCAGAGGCACGACCACCATCACTAACAAGCTCAGCCATGGCCAGCGGCAGGTCCGACTTGGAGCCGGGGAAGCTTCCAGCAGCTACTCACAGGAGCCAGCCCTGCGGCCCCTCCCGCACTACCAAAATCCCACCACACAAACCCAAACCAGCACCCATGCAACATAAATGAGGTAGGTCTGATTTTTCCAGCTTTCTATTAGAAAAGGCATCAGCTGGAAAGAGTGAGAAGAGGACCTCAAAAAGGAAGCAGAGAATTATTTGTAAGTTGTGTCCAAATAAGGATTATGTTGTGGTTTAACCCCAGCCAGCAACTAAGCACCACGCAGCCGCTCACTCACTTCCCCCATCCAGTGGGATGGGGGAGGAAATCGGGGAAAAAAAAGTAAAACTTCTGGGTTGAGATAAGAACGGTTTAATAGAACAGAAAAGAAGAAACTATAATGATAATGATAACACTAATAAAATGACAACAGTAGTAATAAAAGGATTGGAATGTACAAATGATGCACAGGGCAATAGCTCACCACCCACCGACCGACACCCCGCCAGTCCCCGAGCGGCGATTCCCTGCCCCCCCCCCCCCCCACTTCCCAGTTCCTAAACTAGATGGGACGTCACATGGTATGGAATACACCGTTGGCCAGTTTGGGTCAGGTGCCTTGGTTGTGTCCTGTGCCAATTTCTTGTGCCCTGGCTGGCCATGAGAAGCTGAAAAATCCTTGACTGTAGTCTAAACAATACTGAGCAACAACCGAAAACATCAGTGTTATCAACATTCTTCGCATGCTGAACTCAAAACATAGCACTGTATCAGCTACTAGGAAGACAGTTAGCTCTATCCCAGCTGAAACCAGGACAGATTAGTAAAAATGTTCTGTCAGGGCTGTGTTTGGGAATAACAAGGTATTTGACCTAGCTAGGTTTTTATGAAAAGATTTTTTTTTTTCCTGAAAATAGTGATTTAGCATTGATAAATTAAAAAGGGGAGGTGGAGAAGAAAATCAAGTTTGGCCAAAATATTATTTTGATTTTCAATGAAAAATTGATGTTTCCCGTAGACTGAATCCAATTAAAATGCTATTTTTTTCAGCATTTCTTTATCTGAGTATGTAGGAAAATCCATTTCCCAGCCAGACCTAATCCAGACCCCTGGTGACTAAAAGTCACTCAGAAGGCTGGTCTCAGGTGTGATCTGTAGGGCTTCCTGGATTTTGTTGATCCAGACTTAAAATGGAGAAGAGTCTTTCTCATGATAGTTTATTGGGTTTGCTCCTGCTGAAATCCACAATGGCAGATGCTGATCTCTGTGTGTGTGTGTGTTTATAAAATACGAAGAAGAAATGCAGCATGATATTAAATGAAAAGTAAATCGGAGTGATAATTAATAATAAAGGCTGCTGAATATTCTGAATCTTTGAAAAGGGTTGCTTTTTTCCCCCCTGGATCCAGTGAGCACTCACTCGTATGAATAGCATTACATGCATGACTAATCCCTTTGAACTCAATGAAACCCAAGTTGAGTATGTGCAGGAGGCCCATGCAGGATTGGGACCAGGAGCTTTAGCACTGAGTTAAGGGAAGCTGTAGTATTATGTTTGTACTGTTGCTTAATTGTAAAGTAGATGTAAATAGTAAGTCTTCCCAGTTCTAGTCTGTCTGGGCTTGGCTGGAAGAGATACCCTCTTGGTGTCTAAACCCTTCTGGACTTGTGCATTTCTGGCCTTTAAAATGTGATATTTAGCTTTCAGAAAGCAAATAACAACCATTGTACTCTTTTTTACACCTTTCTCCTGAGATTCTTCCAAAGCACTTTTGACAACATTAACTGTTGAGACCTGACAACTCCTCTGCTGAGGACAGACTTTCAGATTTGCCATTTCTCCTTCTCCCTCTCTCTGCTTCTGTATATATTTTTCACCTGCATGATGACATTTGGACCTTCCATAAAGCGTCACCTGCTAGAAACATGATTATATAAGAAGCTGAGTTACCATTTCACATCTTTTCTAGAAATAAATTTCTAACCTGTACGGTCTTAAAATTAAGGAAAAAAATATAATTTATAAAAATCTTATGGGTTTTGAGAGAAGCAGTTCAGTATGTCTCAATGTTTGTTTTTGAGAGTACTAGGTGCTCAATTCTCATTTTATAGACAACTGGGTAGATAAAGAGGAAGTCTAATTTAGAGTATTGTGCCCAATATCACATAAATCATCAGTGTTAGAAGCAAGAGTAAGAAACCAGGAGTACCAAATCCCTTGCTTTATGTCCTGGCTGACACTTGTAGTAAGAGAGACACGAACATCAGCAGCAGAGATGGTGTGAGGATTTGCTGCCTTAACATATAGAACGTTTTCCATAAGCTGAGTTTCATGAGTCAGCATTTCAGAGGGCAATAACTTACAGTAATAAACAGGGAAAGAACACCAAGTTTGTGTGGGTAAATTTGGTTCTAAAGTGAGTGATGTACTTCGTGGTAATCAGGTACAGTTGTGATTTGAACCCTTTAAAGTCAGTGAAATATGTTCCCTGTAGGATGATTCAAGCTCCACCCCCCCCACCCCCACCCCGCCTTTTATTTTCAGGGTTTTTTTCTTTCCCCCCTCCCCTTCCCTCTACCTTTAGCTGTCTTTAAGGACAGGTACCTCAGTGGGGTATTTTGCATTGCCACTACAGAAAAAGAGAACAGGGAGTGCAGCATGGAGAGGAAGAATACAAATTTCCACATTCAATATTTATTTTTGTGAGCTGCAGAGGGAAGCTGCTGTGGCCTCTATAAGGAGGCTGTAGGTAGGGAAGAGGGGGGAAATGATAAAGCAGATTCAGGAACAGCAGTTCTATGTAAATTTTTTCCCATCCCGGTGTCTTTCTGCTCAGTGGAGTCTTGGATCGGATTCAGGCTTTTCATGTTCACAGAGAATTGGAAGCTTAGATCTCTGACCTTTTTAAAATCCATTGCGAGTCTCATCTTTCAGAGATTTAAACAAAAGATTTTGACCTAAAGGGCCATTGTTTTACACTTTCTGATAGAGGGGATAAGAAAGACTGAGAGGAAGGAGGGCAGAAACAGATATTATCTGAAATGGGACCTGCCGATTCTGGTGGTAATTTTGCAAGTGGGAGAGCGAGGGAGAGACCCGTAAAGGATGCAAGCTGCTGCTTAAAACCTTAGCAGCAAACGAGGCAAGAAAATTTGGGGTACAGACAGAACCACTGTTAGAATAATACTGCTTTCCTTACTGTAGTCAAGCTCAGTGTTAGAGGAGAAGGATCCTCCTGATTCATCTTTGCCACCATAATCAACTACTTTTATTGTTTTCATATTTAGATTCTGAAGAAAATTCTTAAATAGCAGAACGTCGGAGAAGGACGGGTCGTGTAATCCTACTGTTGGGCATGGTTGGGGCTCAGACCACTCAGTATCTTGGCTTGAATTTGTGACTCTTGATGGTGATTTTCTTTTTCTTGCAGTCCTTTCATCTTGAACATTAGTAATAGCTATGAAAAAGATCCATGCACAAACACACCCCAAGCCTTCTTTACTTTCCTTCTCTCTCTCCCCCCCCGCCCCCCAAATATGTCTGTTTCTGTTTGGAGGAGATTTAGTGTCACTTTTTGGCAAACAGACAAGATTAAATTCTTCACACCCCTTCTTTTCCCTACTTGACCCACCCAAATATCAACCCACTCAAAGAATTAAAAATGGAAATACACTGATAGGGAATCCTCTGTAGTTGGGAACATTTGAAGGGGATGTGTCCTTTCCCTGCCCACTCTAGATGGACCTTCGTGATGAGGATATGTGCTATCATTGGAGTTTTATCGCTGCTCTCCTCTTCAATAGGAAACATCAGTGGGTGTAGAGAGAGGAGACATCTGACATACCAGATGCATAAGGGGGAGGAAGGATTTTCTCCTCAGTGAGGCCATGTGTGAGGGGCTCACCCCAGGCTGCCGAAAAGGCTGGAGCTCTGCTCCCTCTTGCTCGCACTTGCCCAGCTGCAGTAGCCTCTAATACCTAGGAGTGCATTCAGTAAACACTCAGACTGGCTCCAATTGGAGCGGTCTGGTTGGAGGAATGGAGTGAGGCAAACCTTCATTTTGCTTGGATTTGAGCAACGCTTTTGGTCTTGTTTCCAAAGAAAACAGAGCTTATTCAGTCACACAGTCCACCCACATCTGTTTGTTCACCTGCTTCTGTGCTGCTCCCGTTTCCTTCTACACTCCCCAATGATATTTTTGAAGCTATCAATTGGTTTTGACCACGTTTAAAAAAAACCCTAAAAGTTTTGACAATAATTGCAATTCCACTAGTTGTGCAAAAACTGGTGGACAAAAGGGATACAAATGCATTTCCCTGCTGAGGAGGTGGCGGGCAGAGTTCAGCCAGGGCAGCAGCTGTCCCATCTGCACCCACGTACCGGCCAACGCAACTGGCACACACAGTACCCTGCGTTAGCTACAGAGCTCTCAGTCTTTTGGACATAGTGGAACCCATGGAAAATAGTGGTTTATTGAGATGGGAGAACATGGGAGGCCTAAGATACAAATCTGTAGCAAGCCAAGCTTTATTAGTTTGGCTTCATACTTTGCAAAAGCAATTATTATATCCAAAGCTTTCACAGTATATGAAAGATGTGCCACTTAGCTTAGAAAAATGCCATGTTCCTGAAAAATACCAGTGTCATTGAAAGACTCAGGATATGCTGTCAGTCCTGAGTGCATTGAGGCAAATGGAAGAAAAGTTAGCTGGGCTCCAGCAAAGCAGCAACTTTGGGATAGTTTGGAGTAGAGACATTAAGTTCTAAATATAAGGGAGACGTTGCTCTATTGAAAAGAAGAAATCTTCCCCAAGCAATAACCAAAATATGGAACTAGTTGTTGCAGGACATTGTGAAGATCAAAAAATATTCCTGGAGTGGGAGGTTTAAATAAATAAAAAAATAAGCGTACTAGGCAAATTTCCAGAGAAGGAATCTATGGTGACTCTTAGACATGATTCCCCACATAACCTATTTCTGAGAAATTACCATAATTGCTCATATCCAGAGGATAAGAGTCTCTGGCTAGGAGGGATTGACTTGTGCTCTTTCTTATCCTCCATCCATAAACATCTCCTGATTACAGTCTGAAATAGGTGTTGGATTTGAGGAATTGTTAGCTGGGTTTAGCACTGCTGTTTTCATTATTTCATCCTCCTTTGTCGGGTATTCTGAGTGCTACTAAGGCAAGGAATGAAGCTTGAACCAGGATTCATTGGGAGGGAGCCATGGACAGATTGACAAAGCTGCTGCGGGACAAGAAACTGATAATTGTAGCAGATTTATGATGACCTTTATAAACGGGCATTGGAACCTTGAATTCAAGGAGGAAGCCATTAACCCTTTTGCAGAGATTAAAAATAATTTCATAGGGTATTTTGAAGTATGCAAAAATTTTCCCCCTGTTGACATACTTTCCTTTGGGTGTGATTCGAAAAGCTGTGCATTCTCTCAGGGGCTAAGCTTCACATAATAGAGAAGCGTGCAGGGGAAGAAGCTGCTTTCACACTTCATAAAAGCAGGACAACATTCCACCAGGGAGACAGCAAGCAGGGTCCCTACAGGACCTGCAAAGGTGTGTTTAAAACAAAAGTGAGGTGGGTTAAGAGAAAACTGCAGTGATTAGATCCAAGGGGCCAAGCATTTCCTATGTATAATAATTTGTTTATTGCAACAGTGTCATCAGCAGAGTTTTGCTGATTTATTCTGTCTGTGGTTCCACCCAGCCTTTTCTTTGTGAAAACAAAAAAAACTTGGTAATAAGGTATTCTCACATCATAAAATATTTCAGAACTGCAAAGCTATCTGAACATCTCAAAGGTTTTGGAAAATATGGAGTATTTTGCTTAAGAGAGTCAAAAATACACAACTTCATGAGAAGAGTAGCAGATTTCCTTAGGGTCTGATGGCAGTTGTAGTCTTTGGTGTACTGAAGCTGCTAAGATTTTGGGGAGAGAGTGGAAATTGTTACTTTCTTAGTGTGTGAGTGGGGAAACTGAAGCAAGGAAGGTTGAAAGAACCTCCTGGAAGAAGTCTGTGGTGAACTTCTGAGCTTGCCTTTAAAAAAAAAAACAAAAACAAACAAACCCCAAACTTTTACTGTGTTTAGAGTTCCCTCTATCAGTGCTGTGCCTAAATATATTTTTCTTTTCACATTCAAGATGAAATTATTTTGCTAAGAACTCAGTGGGAGTGTCTTACCACTTGCTGCACACAGTGATGAGGAACTTCCAAGTAACTGATCAGTGGTATCCTTAGAGGCTTTGTATCACCCAAAGTAAAAGTTCCACCCACTGTGTTGCATTTGTGCAGGATGGTGGTCACAACTCCCTATAAGCTTTGAAATTAGCCTCCCTTAAAATCCGATGGTCCCAGCCCACAGATTCACCAGGTACCATTTATAGTCAGGATGACTCGTGTTCCTGTGGCGCAGCATACTTCATCCCACCTTTCAGCACACAGTGCTGGTGTGAAAAGTGCAGATATTGCCTGGACAAGATGAAGGAAGGATGATAAACCCTGTACCAGACAACACAGATTATATGACCTAATATGAACAGATAGGTAGATGTACCTGCTACAAGGGTCTGTGTTGGTCAGATGTCTGATATGAAGAATAGAGGCTGGCTCATCTCCATTGCTCTCTTTCTGAGCAACAACTTCTACTTGACCGCAATGGACCTAGTGTTCTCTCTTGTCTCAGCATCCAGGGCACAAAAATTGTACTTTGCCCTTGCAGGTAGGAGCAGGAGAGCTGATTTTCCCCACTAAGGTTCTGGAGTCTGGATAACTGCTTTACCCCGGGATGGCTGATCAGTTAGTAGGATATTTTTTCTTCCACAGCTGGCCATGGAGGTGGTGGGGGAAGAGGAGAGAACACCAGAGAGTAAGCTCCTGCCATCTCCCTGTCCTTTCCTTGCTTTCCCCAGATACCACCCAAGGCACCTCGATGTAGCTGCTGGAAGATGTGCAGAGGGACAGGGAGGGGTCCAGGCACAGAGGGGGCTGCCCAGAGCTCCCCCAGACTATGTCAGAAGAGCCATGTCTTTTCTTGTCCCAGCCTAGATCCAAACACAGCTTGTGCATGGCAAGCGGAACCTGTGGCGCTGGGGTAGAGGGGATTTTGAGAACAGTACTTTTTCTGGGTTTAAAGTGAAAAATAAGCCATTAGTGTGGGACACTGGAGTTTGAAACAAGAGCTTATCATGAACACAAAATGAAAGTGGATGACAGTTACTTTTATCTATTTGTCTTCATTTCAGTGGATTCCCCCTTCACCCACTCCCACCCTCCTCCCATCCCTTTCTTTTTGGGTGAATAGCAGGTTTTGAACAATCTGTTAGTAGTTGCCAGCTCAGCTCCTTTGCTTTTGAGCCATATTTATCACTTGTTTCCTGACTTCTTACAAAAGAGTTCTGCTGCCTTTGAGTTTTACAGAGGGGTCTCTCTTTTCTGCAAGAAAAGGAAGAAACACAGGGAAGCTGTTTGCTCAAAATCTGGAAGAGGAAAGAGCTTCCCCTCACCTTGTTGCTCCCACTGACCTTTTTCCAGTTCTCATTTAAATTAAAATAATTTTTTTCTGTCTGTCCAACCCTTCCTGCTCTGTATATCAGCTCTACATCACAGATAATCATTATCGAGAAAATCTTAACACAGTGCACTGCTTGGAAGGGATCTTGAAAGGGCGTCTGTTCAGCTGCAAGGCAGGACCAGACATATTTAATTGATGGATAATTAGAATCCAGCAGACTATGAGTGGGTCCATCAGGAGATTTGGGTTTCCAAACTGCTGATGCTGATGCTGAGCTGTCCTTAAGAAGGACTGGCTTCAGCTACTGCAGCTGCCACCTCAAGGAATGCCTTGTCCAGACCCACAGTCTCTGGCTCAGGCTAATAGTTGTTAACCCAATTGCTCTGGGTTTTATTTCCAAAACATGCCACGTTTGTTTTTGACAGTTGGCCTGCCCTAAGAGGACCAGGCAGTGCCTATTAGTGGAGCGAGCCATGGGATTCAAGAGAGCACAGTGCACAGCGGGTTCTTCTGCTGGCTGTTGTAGTATGGAAGCTTTTATCCACCATGACACAAATGCTAGAGCAGCAGTTCCCAAATGACAGTTTTTGGGGCCACAGCTAAGGAGGACATCAGTGGAAATATGTAGTGACTTCTGATCTAAAGAGTAGTGTGAACTGTGGGTGTAAGTCCACGATGACAGCGTGGGAGAGGGTAGAAACATGCAGACCCCAAAAGGGACCTGGCCATCCCTGTCAGTGGGAAATTTAACCCAGGTGCAGAAATAAGCCCTCTCCTTGTTCTGTGGCAGGTGTTTCTGAATGCATCTGAGTCCCTAAAAAGTCCTCATCTGGGCCAAGGAAGAAGACAGAGAGGCAGGGAAACACAGGTCATTCATTTTCCTTTCATCCTACTTTCTCTAATACGTGTGATTTACCTCCCCAAAATTCTGTAGAGGGAAGATCTGGCTCTTTAGGTGCAGAAGACCTGCGTCCCAAAGATGGTAAATGACTTAATATTATCACACAGTGACTCAAAGATGGTAAATGACTTAATATTATCACACAGTGACTCAGACGTGAAAGAACCCAGGTGTCCTGACTTTCCCCAACTTTTCATGCTTTTCACCCTGTTCTCTCCATTTCTGCAAAGCAGTTGTGCACTAAACTGTGCGGGAACTGCCACACTTTGTATGCACTGAATCCAGCTTTTACATTTGGGCCTGGCTGGTAGACCTTCCTCTTGAGTCCCTGCAATTTACAGTCCCTCCTCTCCACATTGAATTGTGTTTGTAAATAACCAGTATATCTTTTGGTGGAAAAATAAAAATGCAAAGGATCTGTTACAGGATAGATTTGTAAACTAAATCTTTCTTCTGCAAAATAGGGATAGAGGGGAGGAGTCCTTTGGTGGTTTATTTCCTGCACAATTAAAAAGCTCTCATACTGCTGTAAATAAAACTCCAGTAACCATAGTCAGCTGGAACCATGCGGAAATCACTGATTTTCAGGCTGAACAAAACTGTCCTTTTGTACACCTCTGCCATGTATTGGCACTGAGCCAAAACAGACTTTGAGTATGTGTGAGGTGGCAGCTGGCTGTTTGCTCTGTGCCTTGCCTATACAGCACCCAGCACATACATTTTCTGATTCAATAGGAATATTTTGAGGACATTGCAATGATAAAAATATACAATTATGTGTTGGTGGTAGGTGATTACTGTGCTGACTGCATTTGTTCTTTAAGTAGCCAGAGAGAAGCCAGTATATCCCAATAGCTAAGAAAGGATTTGCACGCCTGGCTGGGGATCTCGGTGCTTTATCTGCTCTAGTGAACCAAGTCTCCAACTCCCTAAAATGCAGAGAAATGTAGTCACTCAGAACCTTTTCCTTTGTCACTGAGTTGCACGGTCCTGGACCAAAAGGGAATTTACGGGTAGAAGGGAGAAACAGAGCCTAGGTCTGGTTGTTCCCTAAGACGACAAGCTCTTTAGTTCCTATTCCTAACACTAGATCACCCTTTTTTGATTGAGTCAGATATTGATGAAAGTATTTTGTTCTCTGTTACATCAATGTTTTCAGATTTTGATTAGAAACGTAGAAAACATTTTTTTTCCAGCCACGTTTTTTTTGTGGCTGAAAACAGGAAAAAAGTAATGGGAGGGGAAAAAAGTTATCCATGACTGGTATAAGGCTAGGATATCTTTATTTTAGCAAGTTTCAGAGCACCATTTCCCATCAGCTGAATATCATGATGGAGGAACCAGCCTCCAGGATACTTGCTGTGTGGGCTATGGAGGGATCTTTGCACAGTGTCAGTAGCAAGTTTGCGACACGTATAGTGGAAAGTGGCTTATTCCATTTTTTCCATTTTGGCATGTTCTCACCAGTAAGATGTGGCAAGTAGGAGGCAGTTCAGACAAGAGCCACAAAAATGATGAAGGACCTGTGAAGAGTTGACTTACGAGAAGAGATTAAAAGAACCAAATATGTGTAGCTTGGCTCAGGAGTGACTGAGAGGAGGGGGAGGAAGGGAATGTGATATTTATCTCTATATATTTGCAAGGATGTAAATTCCAAGGCAGGAGATGAACTGCTTATGATGGTACAAAGGGAGATTTACTAGAAGTTGTAGTAGGAAATTAAGCAAAGGAAATTTTCAGCTGAACGTCAGGAGAATTTTGTTAAGGGTAAGATAACGATGATAAATATTTATATAGCATTTTGATAGTGTGAAGGGGAAAATGGTGGCACACTGATTCCTGCATCAAATGTTTCTAGGCAATAGGGAAGGATTGCTTTCTACCCTGTCTTGCTACTTGAGAAAAGGCTTAGTGCAGAGAAGGGAAAGTTCTCCCTCCAATACATGAAGTAGAGATGGGTAAAAGTCTTTGTCTAAGCGTAAGTGGCTTTGGTACTCTAGCAGTAGCTTGGCTAGACCTTGACCAAGTTGCCTGGACACGTGTTGAGTAAGTCAATTGTTGGTCATCTATTGCTGACTTTTCTAAAGACAAATAGATTGGTAGGGCTTTTTCCTAGGCAGCTCAAGCACAACATGTGGCTGTCTTCTCGTGGCAGTGGTTTATATTCAGAATAACATCAGAAAACTTGCCTTTTAGTTGCTAAATAAACTGAAGCCAACATCTCTGCTTTCCAGCCTGGGATCAATTCACTACACAGCTTCATATTAGTGCTCGCTGTAGTTAACAGGAATTTTCCAACATCAGCCCAAGGAAAGACATCTTCTTAATAGCGTGGTGGAAAGCCAGTAGTTGAGGACCTGGAGGCCTGATGTTGGAATGCCACTATTCTGCTGAGAACACCAGAATGTGCTTTGCAAGGGACAATCCCATACGCGTCTGGTGGGAGTACATAGGATAGGAAGCATTGGTGTCTTCTGTCTCTTATATAAATTACAGTGACCCTCATTTGATGCCCACAAAAGCCACATTGGAGTCTTTCAATTGACTTTGTCAAGTAATGGGGAATCCCAAAGATCTTCTGACCTTTACGCACTCTGCCAGAAAAATATTTCACATGACTCAAGATGAAAACGGGGTGGGTTTCTCTTTATCTTTTTCTTTTTTTTTTTTTAATGCAGTGTTCAGTGTCTGGGACCAAAAAAAAAAGTATTGTCAGATGTGTAAATGCAAATTTAATGAGTGCTTAAAAAAATCCCTTCAAATCAATGCAAAAATATTCCACTGTGGAGTCATTTTGATTAAAAAAAAAGGGGGGGGAGGGGAGGAAGAGGTTGCCTGAAATAAGCAAAATTTCAAGCTAATGGGAATCTCATTCATTATTTAATCCACTCCTTATCTGAAATGTACAAAAAATGGAATCTAATGTGGCGTATGTATGTTGTTGTCTTAGCGAAAAGACAGGGGCAAAGGCCTGCAATTTCACTTAATATATTAAATCCTACTGCAGGCTTTGAGCCAGATTAATAACTCTAGCGAGCTAGAAAATCCCAATATATATTTTTTCTAGCTCCATGCATGATGCGGCTTGATTCATAAGCAGCTCTACCGCTGGGCTTTATTAAATACAAATAAAATATCTCTTCTATTGCAAAAGCCCACAAGGTGACAGAAAGAGGAGAAGCAACTGTCCTTGCTAGTTAAAATGTATTTTCTTTGGCTTCCTCCTCCTTACCTCAGCCCCCAAGTCCCAGGTCCCTAGAATATTTATACAGTCATAACCCTGTACATAGAATCCAGGGGGATAGACTGAAAGGAAAGAATTTGTTCCCGATCACTGGGGCATGCTTGTGAAAAAGACCCTGCAGTATTCCTACCCTCAAGTGGACACGACTCAATTTTATGCCTGCTCAGGAGAAGAGTTTCAGCAGCCCAGCACGCTCCCTTACAGTCTGGGACAGCTGGTTTGTGGCTGATTTAAGTGTACTACTGAACGACTCGCTGGCAGCTCTGCCACAAAACCTAGGCTGGTGCTTTGTTTGCCAGGCAGCATATTTGAACCCCAGGCTTGGAAAGCAAAAATGGTGTCAGGGAACTCAGAATCACCAGGCTGGTTTAAAAATCATGAGGTTGAAACTGGAAAGTACTGGAGAAAGACTCTATATATTTTTAAAGCTACTTTGGAAGCCTTTCCTTGTACATGAAGTGACAGTAAAACAAATGATTTCGGAGAAAAAAGAAAATCAAAATTACATGGACAGCATAGTCCTGCCTATAAATTGCAGCACTAATTTGGGAAATCAATCCTATTTTGGACAACGCTGAAACGCGTGCTGTATGCATAGCTAAGGATATGCTTAAGCGTTGTCCTGAAAGGAAAGGTTTACTCAGGTACTTACCACCTTTTCCTAAATCTGGGCTGCTGTGTACACAATATTCAAGGCCAAGTTTTTGGGGTCCATACAGGGACAGGGCTTCCTAGAGAGTCAAATTAGATCCCATTGCAACCCATTGCTTCAGTATCTTACAGTGCCGTAAAAAACATGAATATGCCTTGAGTTTTACAGTGGTAATCCCTGCATGGGACACCAGTAAAATTCTGGGAACACGAAACTCTTGAAGGTAGATCTGCTGGGGTAGATACAGTACAAATACGTAGGAGATGGATCCTGCTCCGGAGAGATTAAGATCAAAGTAGGCAAGTGAAGTAGTGGAGAAAGGTATTACCTGTTCTCAGTAGGCAAACAGAGCTGGCCTGATGTAGAACAGGAGCGAGGATACCAGTTAAAGCACTTTGGGGGAAAATGGTGCCCTCTTAAGGTCTGATTTAAGCCATCACTTGAACTTTCTAAAGCAAACAGAAGAATTATATCTTATTTGTTTTATTTCTCTGGAGAAAATGGAGCTTTAAGTGTACTGGAACAGGATAAAATAACCTTCCCAATGTAATTTCCTAACTATTTTTTTTTCTTTTTTTGGTTTTCCTTTTTTTTTTTTTTTTTAAATCATGGATGACCAAAGAGAGTTGTTTTGTTTTAATTAAAAGGAGAAGAAAAATGGGGACTTAAGCTAGTACTGCAGGTTATCAGATATCTGGCAGTGAAATAAGAAAATAGCAGGGTTTATTGCTGCTGTTGGTTTTTTGTTTGTTTGGGTTTTTTTTTGGGGGGGGGGAAATACATGTAAAGTTATTTTTAAATCCACATTAGTAACTTGATGGATTTTTCCACTTGCTCCTGGCACAAACCCAAGGATTCCAGTCCTGGTTGCGGTGAGCTGATGGAAGCAGTGTCCAAAGGGACCAAGGACAAGGGCATGGTGCAGAAGGAGGGACGGTTTTCTTTGTGTGTCTGCAAGGCGTCTGTCATGCTTCTGGTTGGGGGCTGCCCATGGAACTGCTCTGGTGTCACTGCAGCATCTCTGCCGTGCGGTGAGCAACAAGTGAGGAGTGGATAACCTGAAGGGGTTTGAGGCTGACACAGGCTACTCCAGTCCTACTCCATAGCTGGGCCAGTCCTTGGGACTGTTGTTGGTGATTTATTATAACGTGCATTGCTACCATTTGAAGGTAAAAGACCTGGAGTACTTAGTGCTTACCACATGCGAAATGAAAAGATGGTCCTTGACCCGAACTGCTCGGAGATGTGAACGCCTGAGAGAGGCCACAGCAAACAGATGGAGGGAGAGCAAGGTAATATAGAGCGGATTATGATTTGGTTGGGAAGTTGCAGTGATAGCACACCAGCTGCCTCGTGGGTGTTGAGTGGTTTGGAAGTGTCACCGCAAAGGTGAGTTTCAAGGAGGGATGGCAAGGCGGACTCTGTAGTAGACACCTCTGTTGTTGGCAGGACTATCACATCCCTGGTACACAAAGGTCTCTGGACAGTAGAAACAGCTGACATGGCGTTGGGGTTAAGCCAACACTATCATGCTGTTAGGATGTTTATCTGAACCAACCGTTGCAAAAGGCTCTCCCATGCCTACCTCAATATTAAGGACTCAGAGGCTTTTGAGGACAGAAGGCATCATTTCTCCTGACCTTCTGGATATAATAGAGGCCATGGGATTACAGTGATTCCTGTACCAGACCCCTGTCACTTGAGCTGAATCACAGCAGCTCTCTCGGAAGGGCATGCAAGCCTAATAAAGAGCCTTCAAGGGAGCTGGTGTCTCACTTTTGTAAGGCCTGTGTATGTGGTTGCACAGCATGTGAAATATAGTAAGTATGTATTCTTGCATTGTTTTTTGATTGTTAAGTGGGTATAAGGGCCTTTCTGAAAAGCTCAGGGTTTTTGAGCACAATCATGTGTACTGCAGAGGCAGCAACTGAAGGCTAATTTGAAAAATTCATGCTGGACACTGGGCTGAGATGTGCCCTTTAAATGATGGTCAGTGACCCAGGAAGAATTTCCTGAGTGCAGAAGGACCTCAGTGGAATTGTTTCATGTCTGCAAGTGTGTGGCTAAGCAGTTTAAATGGAAATAGTACTAAGGGTATATTGCTTTCCTTTGGCTTGCATTTAAAGTGCTTATCCTGTGCTTCAAACGCTCATGATTTTACAGAAACTTAAGTTCAGCAGAGACATTTCCAAACTTTAAAAATAAAAAGTCAGTAAAATTCTAAATCCTTATTTTAATTTATGGTTTTGTCCTCTTGGTGCCCCAAATGCCGTGTTACCTCTTCCTCTTTCATTTGCCTTATATAGTCCACTACATTCGAAGGGTCCACAGATGTTAAAGCTGGCTGGGAGCATAAGCAATGAGATTTTAGATAAAGAAATAGCATTCAGGAGCTGAGTTTTGTTTGTGCCAGAGAGTTGCTTTAGGAGCCCTGAGTGGGACATGAGAACTTTATGAAAAGGATGAGTTAGAGAGAGGGATGCTATTTGGTTTCACAAATTGATTAGCGATCTTGTCTAGCTATATACTAATGAATGGGAGGAAATATGCTTTCTTCTGGAAACAGTGTTGAACACACCACCGTCCTGATAATTTTTAGGCACTCTAAATGGAACTGGAAAATAAAAAAAAAAAACAACAAACATAAATAATAGGAAAGTTTAAATTATCCCCAGAAATGATGGGATGAACTGAGCCTGCAATTGTTGTCAACATTCTTTTAAACTTTCCCGATCCATTACAACCCCTTTTCTCTGTTGAGAACATGCCTATCTAGTTTGTAAACTCTGAGTATGCAGCCCAAACCCACACTATTTCAGACACTGCTAAGATATCGTGGTAGGACTAGGACTGAAAATGGATTAGTCCATTTTCTCTGTTCCAACTTAAGAGTGAAGGAGTAAATAGCGTTAATGCTGAAAAGTGAATTAGATTTCTAACACTGTTTCTGATTGAATAGTTTTTTCCATTTGCTAATAGCCCAGATAATAGCACATGCCCTTCAGTAACATGCGGTGTTTTGTTTGTATCTTTCTTCTGACAGCATCTTTTTAAAACACCATGTTACAGCTCATTCATGAAATAGTTATCAATTCTGTGCTTGTTTGTTTCTTCAGGCAAGCTAAGTATGTCCTTGTTAACACTGGCTGTCAGGCATTGTGCACCCGCAGGTTGTGCTTAGCTCCCTCCTTTTAAGGGTCTCTCAGTCAATTAAAATGGTAGATACAAATTTCAGGTCCTTTGGAATAGGGCTTTCAAATCCAAATGCTGATTTCATACTTTGTCGGAAAGCAGAGCCGCACGGGACCGGGGATGATGGCTGCTTTTTCCATGTGCTAGCTGAGCTGCAGGCAGGAGCAGGAGTGTCTCTTGAACACTGAGGATGCTGAGCCAGGTTGGAGTTTGAACTCTACAAGCAGGATTATTTTGGTATCTCCTTTTCTAAAGCTGCTATCTTACTTATCTCAGAAATACCTCCTTAAGCGTACTTTTACCCTCCACGCTGTTCTTGTCAATTCTAGTTTTCTTAGGTCCTCATTGCTGTATCTAAACACTTTCCAATAGTGTCCTAACCAGCTGGGCTATTATGTCACCTCTAGCTAATTTTTTTTTATCATCATGCCCCCTGCAGAGTGAGTGGGGTAGTGTTTTGATAGTGTTTCATTTGTTTCTGCTGTTGCAATGCATGTGCTGCTACATGTGAGTATAAGAGGGAGCAGGTTAAACTGGCTACAATAAATTGGTGTGTCCAGAATGCTTCTTTGCCCCTGTGTTAGTTCCAAAATACTATATTTGTCTTGAAAATTATCGTTCCCAGTTAAGCTATACGTATGGAAGAAAAGTCTGTCAGGTTTTCAGAGCTTGTCAAATACAGTCCATAATGTACAACATTAGGTCTCTTCCATATGCATCATCCATGCCTTTGAGGTGTTTCCCATGTGTCCTTTGATGATTAAGTGACAATCTGTGATTTGGGATTGCCTAGCAAATTCCTTTTCTTTCACTGTGCCAATCTTCCTAGCCTACCCCATCAGTCTGCTTTATCCAAGTATTTCAATGTCTAAATTATTAGCAAACTAGGGCAGAGATCATTTACTTTGGGGTGTCTATTCAGTACTTTTCCCAAGTATTTAATCTCAGATTGGTGACTGTAAAGCTACAGTAATTTGTAATTGCAATTACTGAGTGGTGACAGTTAAATGGTATGTAATAAGAGCCTTTTAGCTACATACTGAGTTTTATCCTAGTTTATCACTGACATTTCATTCAAAGAATAAATCTCATAAAGTTTTAGTTTTGTAGATATAGTCAGCTAGACCAGAAATGTTTGCAGATGAGTGCTACTCAGCTACTTCTGGCATGGTATCCTTGGAAAAATGCACGTTTAATTGTAATATGTTCCTTTAATGTATTTGGGTAGTTCAAAGACCTGTGAACTGTTTTTTTCAATTGCTCTAATTCATTTAAGATAAGTGAATGTAACTTGGAATTGTTACTTATTTGGATCTCAAAATATCCATCTAGGTTTTTGTTAAATGCAATGTACTAGTTTGAATTTGTATCTTTAAAAAAGAAACTGATGAAATTGATGTGGAATAATTATTTGATTAGTGTGTCCTCAAATCCATTCGAATAACCAAATTCCTTGTTCTGCAACAGTGTGCAAAGCCTCTACTTAAGCCCTGGGTGACAGAACTCACAATTGTCTAAGTGGAAAAGATCCCTTGCCAGGTATCCCTGGGAAGCACTCCTCTCCCCTTCGCTGTAAAGACAGTTATGATTGTTCAGTATTTTTGTAAGACTGGCTTACACTACCAGTGCACACAATTCTCACTTAACAGATGCTTTGACTTTCTGGTACTTTCACCCTTTTCAGGTCTGAATCTCTTCCTTTGATTGAAACTTTTCTGAGTTGGGAAGCAAAGACTGCTGCTGCAGAAAGGCCTGCTTCTCCTATCCTCAAGCAAGCCATCCCTTCCACATACTGCAGGGAAGCGAATAGAGCTTGGCAAGGAGATGAGCATGGGAAAAAGTTACTGGAGTGCAAGTGGGATGTTTGATAAATTACTGTCGAGAGTATTATTTGCTGTACTGTGATTGTGATTAGTCCAGACACCACCCTGGTTTCTTCTGAGGTTATTTCCTTGAGATTAAGCAAAGCATAATAGTGTGATGGAGTTGAAGTTTATAGGGAAAGAGATTAGAACATTCATTAAACTTTTCTGTATTTATCTCACTCTTCTTGCAAGACAATTTCTTTTAAAGCCAAAGCCAGATACTTGAATGAAAAATGACCCATCTCTTTAACTCTCCTATCCACCACATTTCATGAAAATTGACCTCTCCATTAGATCAACTGATCGGTGGAGCATAACCCAGGTTTAATGGCCATCAAAGAGAAAACCAATTTAGTTTCGGATGCTTTGACAGGATTGCATCTGCAGGACTTTGAGCAGACTGGTCAGATGGGTTTTTTTCCTAGTTGTTGTGCCAAGTCTTTGCTAAACTTCAAGTAATGATCTCTCACAACTGTTCCTTTACTACTGGTGATTTGTGCTAAAAATAAGTTACTGGGTGTTTCACAGGCAGTGCTGTCAAAGCCTGGACTTATATGTATGCATGAGGACTATCATGTCACCCTCTTGTGGTACAGATAAGGGATCTATCCTTTCTTCAACCTGCTGAAAGTCTTGCATTTGTTTTCAAGTGCCAAAGAGGCATCACCGATTGAAATATGACAATTTTCTCAAACTATTGTCTTCTGGATATATAATCTGTTTCTATCACAGAGTGAATTCTAGAGTTAAATAAGATGTTTCACATGCAGTAATTTATTTATTATTATTATTATTATTTTAGCTAGCTCTATGTGGTTCTGCTTCTTTCTGAAGTTGATCTTTGCTAATGGGATCCAGTCTTGACTGTATGTGAGAGTGACAGTAATATGTTTGGGAGGTAGGTTGGTGGGTTTCTTTTTTGGTAGAGTGAAATACTTATACGTGGATTCAAGAGGAAGGTTTTAGAGCCTCCAGACTGGTATGATATGGATAGATCAAGCTGTTAAGGATTCCATTTCCCTGTGGGGTTTTCATCAGCATTTCTCAGGAGTAATCTGAATATACCCTGACCTAGAATTCCAAGCCAGTGTAAGGTAAGGTTCAAAGTACTTGTTAATTCACATTAACCTCAATTCATAAGAGCTCCTCTTTGTTTTTTTTTTTTTTTCTCCTTTGTTCCTTCTACTGTTACATCTCTTTCAAATTTCCAGATGTATTCTGCAACTTCTGTGGCTTTGGGACAGGGTACAGGTTAAAAAAAGAAAAATTAATAAATTGGTATAATTCATTTGGAACCTAGCATAAACATGTTCCCCATTCTTGTTCCAGGGATATTTGTGTCTTTCCAGACTCTGATCCAGTGGAACTCATTGCCATATGAGTATCACTGATGAGAATAATTTTTATAGGCTTTAAACACAGAAAATAAGAGAAAAATGCCTAGTAAATAAAAGAAGGAAACATTTTAAGACAGAGTAATGCAAAGCTTCTGAATGCATGACTTAAACCAACCTTTTAATGATTAGGTGTTAGGAGGAAAGTTTCCATGGGAACATATTATCAGTCTCTATCTAATTCAGTGTTCCTTGTGTCCTCAATTGAAACAGCTGGAACTAGCTAAATTATGCCATTTTGTTTGTTTTCCACTGTATGAAACTTTTTTCTGTGTATGTTTCAACTGCAACACCAAAAAGTCAGTCTCTCTCTCTCCCCTCCTCCTTCTTTCTTGGCCCAATGAATGTTTAATTATTTATACAAGTGGAATATCTCCAAGAGAAGAGAGGGAGAGAAAGAGGGAAGGAGTAAAATGGAGAGAAATTGTTTGAGCTTTGCTGGTGTGGAGTTGATCCCAGTCTTGAAATAAAGATCAGCCTTTTTGGACTTGATTATTTACCAGTTAGGAAAAAAAAAAAAAAAAAAAAAAAAAAAGAAGAGAAAAATCATGAACCTCTGATAAATAATTCAGGCTCCTCCATCTGTGAAAATGTTGGATTTGGCCTAATTTTCCTTATAAACAAAGACCATCATCTGCTCCAGAAAATAAAATCTGCAAAATTTAGGTTCTGAAGGGGCATTTTTTCCCTGCCAAGATCTGATATATTTTTTCCCCACACGCATGCAATTAAAAAGCCAAACCAGGAAATTATAACAGAAGATCAGGCAAGCTACCTTTCATCTCTGTTTCTGGTAAAATGTCATCTGCTTAGGGCTATGTTGTTGAAACACAGGTCGACAAGAAAGGAATTGTTGAGCTTTGCCAGGTCCTGCTATTCAGTGCCTAAATCCTTTCAGCAGCAAATGTTAGATAGCTGGTACTGACCTGGGAAGGAGACTCCATCATCAAGGGTTGTGATGGAGCTTGAAGAAGGACAAGAAGAAACTCCACTTTGGTCTGTATCTTGTGTTGCACAGAATGAGAATCTCTTTCAAATTTAAAATCTTTATGATTAATAGTTTTGGCAATTCCGCCCCTCCCTGGGCATTTTGTCTTCAGAACTGTAGAGAGATCCCTGGGTGCAAATATGTGTTATTATTTGCAGGCCACCTGAAATTAATGAATTCATAGAGACTAGCTGCAGCCCTGAGACAGAGGTTTCAGGTGGTAAAGGTCTGAGGATTAGGAGAGCCTGAAGTTCGAGTGAAATGGGACCTCACCATGGGTCAGACTATGACCATGAAATGGATAGTCTCATCTTCTGTCTTCTACGTCTGAAATAGAAGTGGGAGGGCAATGACATGCAGCTGACTTCTCAAAGTTTTAAGAGATTTATATGCTCAAGGGTGTTTAGATAACAGGGGAAAGGCCTGTGGGAAGCTGAGGTGGGAATGGAAGGAAGGTCTGCCAGGCCACAGACCTTGATATATAGTCTAGGAAATAGTTTTCAGACCTAAATTTATAGAGATTGGAAAGACAGGGAAGTTGCAAGGAAGTGTGTCTTTATCCACAACTTAGCAAAATGCAGCAAGAAAAAATTGTGGAGGGAACTCTGAGAGGCCTTGGGTAGAAAATGTAGTGTGATGCTGGTGAGCACATCAGAACCATGGCAGATGTTTCTTTGCATTTGGCTTGTTCCTTTGATTTCACAGAGGTTCAGGAAAGAAAAAAACAAACAAAAAAAAAACCCCCAAAACACAAACCAAATTTGATCACAGCTTGTTTGGCAATTATTGTATTCATGTATGCATGAAATTTCTGGTGGGAACTTCTTAGGGAGAGTTTGTGGCTAAATTATCATCATTTCTCTCCTAAAACTCTAAAAATGTTAATGAGGGTTGGTGCAAAAACTTGTAACTTTAAAATTAGATAGTCCAATGGAGATGTCCTGAAAGTGAGGTCCTTCTGAAAAACAAACCAAAAAGCTCATGAGAGCAGAATGGCAGTTTTCCTTCAACAGTTACAGTGATGAACTCAGCTTTGCAACATCTGAATCAAATCCAGCTATCTAGCTCTGTCAAACAAGTGGGATATCTATCTGCCTGCCACACGTACACATGTTTCTACTCAATAATAAACACAAAAGACATAGAGGAAGAATCTATCATAAAGTGTTTGGGGAAAAAAAAGAAACAAAACCAAAACAACAGGCGTTAGTGGTTTTCTTTTGGGTTCCAATAAAAAAAATAGCCACATTATGAAATGAAATTAAATAGATGTGGACTCTTGGAGTATATCCAGCTTGCTGGACACTGCTTACAAGGCTGTGCTGAGCTGCGACATTACTTTGGAGAAAAAAGAAAAAGTCCATGTTACCATTTCTGATATGTTTTTGATGCCTTTACGAAGTGGCCTTTCCAGTACAGGGTGGACACAAGCTGTGATGCCCAAAGGCCATGCAGCATTTCTAAGGCTGCTGTGGTTAGATGGAGTAAAGTTGTTGTGACTGAGCACCAGGGTGCTGGAGGGTGTGCACAAGTCATGAGGCTCACCCAGAGGAGCAATGTCAGGGCTGAGATGGATAAAGTGAAACCAAGAAGTGGAGATAGGGGAGGATAATCAGGATTTTTTGGTGGAGTTCAGCCAGGCCTGCAGTTTCGACAGCTCTCCCTAGCTAGCAGGTTAGCCTCTGCACACCCCTCCTGCTCTGTGGAGGTACAGTGAGCACTGTCTGGAGCTGTTGTACCATGAGAAGAAAGTATTTATATCATGTGGGTTAGAGCAACAAACCTGACCGAATTCCCTGAAGGGAACCGTGCTTTCTGAGGCTTTCAAAACTGTGTTTGGATTTTTTTTTTCTTTCTCTTTTCTTCCAATATTCCTCACAATCTGAACAGCATTTTAAAGATCATTACACAGACTGCACAGAAAAGAGGAGAGGCTTTCCTCAGGGTGCACCTTCCACCACAGCAGAGCAGCCACTGTGCTGGTTTCTTTGATGGGGCAAGAGGAGCGGATGGCGACCTGCCTTTCCCCTTCCCTCACCAAGCCAGACCCAGTCTTGCAGGGAAGAAAGAAGATGAAACTCGCTTTTGGGGTCAGGGGAGTGAGATGGGTATAACTCTTCTTTGCAGTTATTTCCAGCCCGAGATTAGCTAATTTCTGAGTGATGATGCTCCGTTAGGCATTGGGGAATCGGGCTGTCCAGCCCCACACTGCCAGAGAATCAACCCTTTCACAAGGATCAACCTATTTTTATTTCATCAGCAGCCAAATCCTGGGGAACAGCTCTGTGTGTGCGTGTATACGTGTTTGCGAGATAGTTATGAAAGACCTGTCTTTGACCTCCTCACTTTCAGCAGAAGGTTATTGTCTTAAATAGCACATCCAGCTCTCAATTCCCTTTGATCCTCTGAAACTTCAGCTCAGCCACCTGATATAATTTTCATCCCCCTCTCCAACTCCTTGCAATCCCTCCTCCCCATCCGCCTCCCCCCAAACATTCGAAGACATTATAGCAGGAACTAATTTTGTCTGGACTATTATTAGATCATGAGATCAGGGCAACATAGAGGTCGTAAAATGTTTCATTCTCTCTGAATGGCCATCGTGCCCCTATCAGGTACCATAACGTTAGGTTTGCTTATTGTGCAGATTGCTTGAGTTGCAAATTGCACATTATCCAGCTTAAACACCTGGCATTTACATTCATTATAACCCTGACACCCCCCCTTTATGGCCTCCCGTGAGGACCTTCCAATTGGTCAGAAGCGCAAATGAATGTTTTATGATTATGATGAATAATGTGAGGGGCTGTGGAGGGAAAAAAAAAAAAAGAGAGAGAGAGAAAGGAAAAAACAAGAAGGAGATGGAGACAGAGGGAGGACTTTATAGAGCACTTTGACGTCGCGGGGCTTTTTGTTGGAGGTGTGCAGTGATCTCTGTGGCTGGAAAAGGACTCAACAAAGCCGACTGGAGCTAAACCAGAAAAAAAAATAGCTTTCAGGAAGGGATAAAGATGTGTCCTGGCTGAAGGAAGGGGAAGGTGTTGGCGTCCAGGCACTGAACAAAGAGTTGGAAAGAGGGGTTAGGTTCCTGGTGGTGTTTTTTGTTTCTCAGTGATTTCAGGCCAATACCTGCACATATTTCCATGCCTCAGTTTCCCCATAAGAACACATCAGGAGTGGATTTGGCACCTGCTACTCCTCCTCTTCTGCCCCATCCCGCACCAGCTCAGGGCCTTTGCACTGAAACAGTCTCTTCCCCCAGCCCTTCCAGACCTCATGCTTTCCCTGACATAAGGGACTTGGAGACTTGCTGGTAACTTCAGGTAGAGCTAGATGCTGTTTTGGAGCAGGTGACTGTAACATCCAAATCAAGAGCTGTTCTCTCAGTGTTTTCCTGCCTCGTTTGCTGGCATGAAGAAGGGTCATAGCTTTGAATTAGGAAGCTGCAAACTAAATGTATGAAGCCATTTACTGCACTACTCCTTGGGTCTTTGGCTTTTTATCGGCTCCTTCGTTTCTGCTGTCAGTGGCTGCTGGGCCAACTCTATCTCAAGAAGTCACGCTGTATTTTGAACCTGGGTGTTATATTTTCTATTTTATTTCTCAGCCAAGACCTAGTTCCACTACCCTAATGCTGTTATGCCTCAAGATTGTTTTTCAAGGGGCAGCAGAAGGTGGACAGAGTTTATCTCTTGCTTCTGAGGCCATCTTTGAAGCTGAGGAGCACTGACTATAATTTTTTTTTTTTTCAGGGAAGCTGTAGCTATTTTGCCATTGACTTCAGCAGAGCCAGAACTTCAGGGCTTATTTCATAGGCCGTGGTCAGACAGAAAAGTTGAAAAAAACAGACGCTCTCTTGTGGGTCTTTCATGGCCTAACAAGAGCCTGAAAATTGCCTCTGTCTTTGCAAGTGCCACGTCTCCCCTCAGGAGGCATGCAGAGATCATTCCAGGATGCTCCAAGCAGGCGGGGGGTGGGGGGGGAGTCTAAATGAGACTCCACGTCTCCAGAGATTGTTTCCGTGGCTTAAATGATTTTAATTAATAAATAAATAAATGGGATTGAAAGTTGCCTGGGAGAGAGGCTGAGGTTCTGAGATATTTTTAACCCTTCATTCCTTCTTCCCCTGATTTATTTTGCTTCATGTCTAAGCAGGATCTGCTGGCTGCTGGGTGCTGTTGTGTGCATCTCAGTCTGGACTAATGAGACTTTACTGTGATGGAAAGCCCACGGCGAGGGCAGAGATGGATTTGGCTGTTGCATTCAGGGCTTCTGTACATCGTAGGGTACCAGCTGGGCAAGGGAGGGCAATTTTAAAGGCCAGTTTTGTTACAGCCTCACAATTTAGAAATAATCAAGTAGCATACTGATAATGAGAGTTTTTAAACACAGTCTTGGGGGCTGCGCAAAACTGAGCTGGTGGAATGGCAAATTGCTCTGTGTTGCTTTCTCTCACTTTGTCTGCTATGGTTCACTTATTTACAACATGCACTGAGCTCAGGGAAGCCACAAAGCCGCAGTGCTGGGTCCTACCTAAATCCATAAAGAAAAAGCAAGTCAGTCTTAGAAGACGCAAGCAGAAAAGACAGGAATACATGCCAAAGATTAGCATGACATTCAGTATGGATAGAAAAGACATTGCTGGGGACTATTCTGCCTGAGCTCTTTAAAGCAACATAGAAGAGAGCAACACGTAGGAGGACAATGGGATAGATGTGGTCTATTGTCCTGTAGAAGGACACGTATTTGTCAGTAGCCTTGTAATCTACTGGTATGTAACCTAGGATCTCCCTGCCTAAAAGCATAAATCTTGCTTGATTGCAGTGTGTATTTATCTCATTAACAAAATCAGAAGTGAACTCATAAACCTAGTGGCTGGTCCTCAAAGAAGAGAAGGAGATTGAATCAGCAAGGAAGCCCAGTGAAAAGTCTTACATGGTTGTCAGCATGTTACAGCCTTCAAATCTATTCATGGTTTAATTTTTCAGAATAGTCCTTTAATTGAATTATCAGCCATTGATGAAAATATACCCTTTGCCTACTACAGGCATAATGAGACCAATTCAACAGTACTCTTGACATATCACTTTCTTATGGCAAAATCCTACAAAACTCAATAGGAATGAAATCATCAAGATTTTATAGAAACAATTCTGAGAGGGCATATAATCTATTTGATAATGTTTTGATCTATGGATAGCTATGAATGTTTTGATACATCCTAAAGATTTTTCTTAGATCATACTCAATTCAATTGTACAGATGTGTATACAACCAAGTTACCTCTCTCACGTATCTGTGGAGAGTATGGATATCTGTTATACACAAGATAGCTATGTAAGTGAAAAAGATTAATCCAAGTAAGCAGGGGACCTTGTGTGTTCACCAGTGGCTTGAAAATTATACTTGTATAATTGAATTTTGCTAGAACTGCTTGACTGAACCAATGGTCTGTATCTACCTCCAGATAATGCTCAGCTTTGGGTGTTACAGAACAAGTGCCAAAATCCACATAAGGGATAAGTACAGAATAAACTGAGTTTCCTCTCAACTTTGTTCCTATGCATTGACTTATGCCTAGAAACATGAAGGTTATTTCCCTATTATTTCTTATCCAAGACAGTGCAACTGTGGACGTTCTCATTATGCATATAAATGTCTAATCCTATTTGGACTTACGGTAAGGTCTTGGCTTTTGTGGAACCTTGTGGCAATTTGTTGTACAGTGTAATTATGCAGTGTAGTTAAAAAATAAATAAAAATCTTTTGTCTGCTTTAAATGCATTCTCCCATTCAGTTTACTAAGACTCTCCCTCAAACTGGTAATATATGCATATATATTTCATGCAGGGATTTCACAGAAAGCCTGCTGATCAGGATAATGGTTTCCTGGAAGAAAGAAGACTGTGCTTTCTGATCTCAGGAATTTCTTTCTGGGTACCTGTTTCTGCAAATTTTGAGCATATGTGTTTGCCTGAATATTGCTACCACACGAAAAAAAAATAGATGTAGATACACATTCAGTTTATGTAACAGGATTCTGGAGTTGCAGGTTGTGATTAAACAAAAAAAAAAAAAAAAAAAAAGAATTTGAAAGAATATGCAAAAGGGGATGCTGCTGGGCAGCATATCTGGGAACATGATGGATCTTCCATCAGTAGGGGATCTTCACATGAAAACTGGGTTGTTTTTTAAGAGGTGCTGTAAACTAGACAAAATAGAGGGACCCAATGCAGAAACTATTGTGTGAGATTCTATGAGAATGTTTTGTATATGAGGTCAGACTAGAAATCACAGTCTCTCCTTGTATTCCTAGAGTCTCTGAATCTAGAAGAAATGGTGAAATATTTTTTGTTACTGTTGTTAATGAATTTTGTTAGACCAATTTTATGTTCATCTCACGTTCCATGTTGCTGAGTTGGTTTTGTCCTAGTTGTTAGAAATTTATTGGTTGATTTGTTTGGGTCATATAATGGTATTTTAAATAAAAGTGTTGCAGAAGTTGTTGTTTGGAATAAATTCCCTTTGAACTGAGTAGGATGTTATCAAATTGTAAGTGTTCTATAGAAAATGAGTCAATAAAACTGATGCCATAAAATAGAAAGTAAGATCTTTTCAGGGGGAGTTTTCACTATTCTTATAGGACATGAGAAACTGGGTGTGAATCTCTCTTGAATTTTACTATGTGGATCAAAATATTTAGGGATGGCTGATAGTTTTCTGTTAAATTCTAACAGGTTGACAAATGAGACAAAGATGGGGCTAGTGGAAGGAAGTGGAGGTCTTTTTCCCTTGATGATTTATGCTAGCTGATATTTTGGTCTAGAGTCTTTAATTATAATTTGAATTTGCCATTTCCTCTTAGCTGTTTCATAGAATCATTAACTTCAGAGTAACTTTTGCGTGACCACGTATAGGGCAGTTCTCTGACTCAAATCCTTTTTTAAAGTTTGCTCTTCCTTAGCTATATTTTTCCCCCACTATCAGATTTCCCCCTTGGTATCTGCAAGGGGCTAATGTTGTGTGAAGCTACAGGAACAGCACAAAATTGCCACTCATAAAACAATTTTCAAACATGAGAAACAGAGCATTCAATTTCCCTGTCCAGAGCTGCATCCTTAAGATGGCATTGATAAATCTGCTCTTTTTTTGGTGTCACAAAAGCCAAGTCCAGAAAGATTTCCCAATGCTTCTGGATCTCTCCCTTTCAATCTGCATGGTGGTCAGATCCCTTCGTGCTCTGAACCATGAAAAGGTTCTGCCACAGATGCTGGGGACTGGCACGCAGCTGGTCATATAAACCAGTTCAAGTTGGTGGAACCATACCACTTTATGCCAGTTGAGGGTCAGCAGGGAATGGTGGACCCTTGATGGGATTTGCACTTTGGAGAGGCTCAGCTCTTTTCTCCCAGACTTTCTTGGCATCCTTTTATTTCCTTCTCCCTTCCAAAAAAAATATCCCAAACTACCAGAGTGATGGTCCGTCTCACCCCTTCCTCCTCCTCCTTTCCCAACTAGATCATGCTGTGAGTCTGCAAAAGTTTAGCAATAATTAGTGCCGACCTCTAGCTGCTCACTGCTTGCTAGGAATCCAGGTTGTCAGCTCCTCCTGTCAGAGGGCTGCGAGGAAATGAAGCATTTGGAGGCACAGAGACGTGGGAAGGAGGAGGAGAGATGTCCCCGCGCTACAAAGCACATTGCTATTAAAGTGTCAGTTTTTTGGTTTACTGTTGCAGTTTGTGTGAAGAGTTTATGGATCAGCAGATAACAGTAATTATCACAGAGACTTTTCTGCTAAAGTCTAATCTAACCTTTTATAGTTTTGTACCACAGGGCCTCCTTCTCCTCACCCCCCTCCCCTTATTTTTTAAGAGCTTATTGGGTGATTTTATTATTTTATTTTTATTTTTTATGGTCACTAAATCATCAAAGTTGACATCAGACACCTTCACACAAAAAAAGGATGCATAGATTAATTGAATGAGGGGGTGGATGGTAGGGTTTTATTAATAATACTAATCTAGAGAGTTTATTGTAGCAAAACCCAGGAACAGATTAACTGTATTAAAAGGAAAGTGAGGGAGGAGGAGGGAAGAGTGAAAAAGCCTCAGAAACGTTAGCCAAGGTGAGATGTTGTCCTCAGATTTAAAGCACTTGAAAATTTATTGAATCACATTCAAGCCTGGCAAATACTGGTCCCAATCCAGAGTCATTCTGTCAAAGGCAATGCCTTTACTCTCAGCTGGGGAACAGAATGGGAGGGCTTATCCAGAACGTGGCAGAGCGAAGAAAAATTAAAAATATATCATCACCATCGCTACTACAAGGGATTGAAAATAAACCACCAGGCAACTTTTTAACAGTTCTAGTTTTTTAAAAAAAGAAATTGTTTGGAATGGAAGTGTTGCAAACCTTGTTGAGGTGTCTTTTGCTTTTCTTTTGTTGAAATACAATTTTTCAATGAAAATGTTTGAAATGCTTATAAAACATGGTGTGTCATTTCAACAGAGAGACAAAGCTTTTCATTATTTTTATTGCTGCTGCCACAGAGTTTGCTGTGCAAGCATTATAAAGAGGTCTTGATGGGGTTAAACTCTCACTTTATAATACTTTCTTTTCCCTCTCTCTCCCCACTTCCATTCCTCCAGCAGAAAAACAAGAAAGAAGAAGTAGCTCTAGAAACTAATAATGCAAGAGCAGGGGCGTATTTTCCTTCCTCTGCCCCTTGTGTTTTCCTTCAAAACACTTCAGAACTGTCAGCACAGGATTTTATTTTCTTTGTTCACAATTTCATAATATGGTAAAAATCATCCCAAAAAGGAGTATTTACTTCTGTTTGTTTCAAGTACATGTGTATGTTTTTGACAACCTCTTGATTCACAATTGTAATGAGGTGGTTTGTAGAGAACATGCCAATGATCAGAGCCTCAATACAGTGAGTGCTATTCATACGTCTAGGATGAGCTGGGAACTGCTCTAAAGAGCTTTCAAATTCAATGCAGAAGGCTGGAAAATCTTTGTTTCCAGGTAGAAAGTTGAGACACAATGGGCGAGACATCTGATCAACTGTTGAAGCTTGGAGCATGGATTGCACTGACTATCCTAAAGATGGTCAGTGCACAACATGGTTGTAACTATCTGAAGCTCTTTAGATGTCACAGTAAACCACAGCCCAGCTCTGCCAAGTCTTTGGGACCCTTGAGTCTCTGGACTTTTGGAAAACCATCTCACTCAGCTTCATTTCTGATCACATTTCTAAATAGGCAGTTGATGATCCTAAGGATGAATAGGGTAGGAATTGGAGTAGTATCTTTTGCATGTAGGATTTCAAGGTCTTCTAGTCATGTGTAAGTTTTCTTGCTGTGATTCTGCCAACATAGACTACTTGGGGCTGGGGGCAATTGCTCGTTATTTCAGTGGGGAAAAGGAGAGATAACCCAGTTAGAGGTACACAGTTATTGTCCCCCTGTAAGAAGTTAGTTAATTATACAGAGGGAACTAAGAGTGCAAGGGTGCTTGGTGTGACAGTAAAGCAGTCTTAGCTAATGCTTTCCACATGCAACAGAAGGAAATAAATCTCTTAGCCATCCCCATCCACCAGCACAAATGCTGGAAGTGAAGTTGCTTAAAGAGAAGATAAAGCCAAACCAAAGTATTATTAAGACATCTGTGTATCTAATGAAAAGTTACTAGGCAGGAGAGAGGCACAAATCATTATGAATCAATTTAACCTCAGCCAAAAGTATGCAATGTATTTCATACCAGAGTTTGAGTTAACCATGAGCATTTAAAATATAGTGGAGCACTAGGGATGTCTTCTCACTGGGCTAGCCTTTAAAGAGTTACCGTATTTCATCTGCCAGTCTAAGAAGCATTCATAGCAGAGAATCCATGCAGTCTATAGCTCTGTATATTCAGATTTACCATGGATGACTGAGGCAGTGGTGAGATATGTGTGTGTGTGTGTGTGTGTCTTCTCCTGAATCGGTAGTTCTGCTAGTGATGAACAATGTGGTTGGGTGAGCTTCTGTCTCTGTTGTGCCATGTGTTTGAATCACAGCTGGCTTAATTCAGGGTTTTACTATTCTAAATCAAGTTCCAAGAGCTTTCCTCTATGGAAATGCCAAAACTCCCATGAGGGTTAGATGGTTTTGCAGTTAAGGTACCAACCTGAGATTTGGGAGATCTGGTCCCCCTTCACCTTTGTGCTTGGTTCTTATAAAATAAGGAGATGTTTCACCACAGACATATTTTGATGTTAATGCACTAAAGAGCAAGGTTTGTCTGGACACAGTAAGTCCATATGGCCAACTCAGGGAGCTTCTCTATTTTGTGTTTTGTCTTGTCTCCATGCTAGGCAGGTAGGATTGCAGGTCTCCAAAGCTGTTGAGGTACAAAGTACCAACTGAAATGTAACTGCCTGCAGGAACATGAAGGAACAATCATGAAAAGGAAAATGTGGTTAAGCAATACCGAAACAAACAATAGGCTCTGGAAAACTATGTGGGGAAAAAATTTTTTTGTTTTTAAAGAAATAGAATGGCATTGGACAACAGTCACTTTTCAGGATATAAAACATGCCTGGGGGACAAGGTGGGTGTTATTGTTCCTGCCTGATCAGCAGTGCAGGTATGTACAGCCTTGGTGCAGAAACCCATCACTGGTGCAATCCACCTGCCATGTCGTGCTCACAATCTAATTGATGGAAAATGTCCTCAACATACAGGCCTGTTTCTGGTGCTCAGCCCAGGGATAAACTCACCTTGGAGGGATATTAGATGCCTAAGTGTAATATCTTCCTGGATGCCAGGCATATTGCTTCTTTACTTGTTTGTATCCTATTCATTCAGAAAATTCTGGTTCAGCAAAAATAATTTTAAAAAAACACACAACAATATAGCCCCCAAACTCTAACCGTCCTCTTTAAAGTCTATGAGCCTGGGCCTCTTCAGTCTAAAACGACAGAGGAATGGCACAAACCGTGAACATGAAATGTAACAGTTCACTTAGCAGGAGAGCAGACTCCTAGTGTTTGAGGTCTCTGAGAAGCCTGTGTCAAATGGCAGATGTGGCACTGGTGATCAGGCTTTGTTCTTGCTGGATTTAGCACAGTTAGAGGATTTGGACTGTTCTAGTCAACTGCAAAAACAAAGTTTCCTTTTTTTGTTTTGTTCTGAATCTGGGAGAGAGAGGAAAAGAAAATGTCCATTTTCCAAATACACTGAAAGGCAGTTTTATTTATGTCGTAATAGGAAATATTTTCATCTCGCAGAAAAAAATTTTAAAAAGGTTTTCTCGTCTTCCCCAGACACTTAAGATTACTTGTCTTTTCTCTTCTCTGAGTGCCTCAAATTTTGACATTGTTTTAATAATCTCTGTCCCCTGTCTTTGGCCCCCAGCAATATTCACTACTGTTTATTTAAGGCCTTCCTCATGCACCTGAATATATGTTTTAAAGATTGAATTTCTTCCCCAGAAGTAGCCCTATTCTATTTTCTCCAAAAACTGGAAGGAAATTGTTTCCAAGAGGGTATATGGCAGCTTGGATTGCAAAGGCTACCAGCATCTTTCTCAAGCTCCACACCACATAGCCAGCAACGCTGTTACTGCTACTGGTCTTTTCATTTCTGAAATTAACTATGTAACCAAAGGCAGCAGCTTATTTCATGGCTTTGCTGGAAAGTGAAGAAGCCAGGGACAGACACCCAGGCCTTTTTACTTTGGCTGCAAATTGATTTTAGCTCTTGCTGTGGAGTTTGCAGCTGGCCTTTGGCATCTGAAATAGCATTTGCTGAGGAGTATCCAGCACAAATTAAGGCCTGTAAAAACTTTGCTTTGGACACTCTCTTTGCAGAAGTGAATTTTACTCCCAGAGAGTGCAAAGGAAGGGAGGGAGGTTGACTTCTCAGACCTCTTGGCACTTCCTCCAAAGTCCCTTGTGAGCATCTTAGCTCTGTGCAGTAGCCCTTTGGGAGTACGTACTTTTAGCCTCCTTTTAGAGCTGTGGAAGACAGAGCTGTCTAGAGGTGGTATCAGAGACATGGCATAAATGCCTTTATTCATGGTTTGACACTCACAGGGCAGCTAAAGGCCTTATGTTTGATTATTTCAGACCTTGGAAGACCTATGGAGGTGTCTGAGTTTAAGCACTCTGGTTTTGAAAGTTTTGTCCTAAGAGATTTGACAAAAGTGGTGCTGCCATGTTGGTGATGGAAGAACACACAAAACCTAGGAGTGTGGCTCTCCAGATGCCTCCCTTAAACATCAGTTACATACATTCCCTCTCTTCTATAGTACAGCAGAGTATGGCAGCCTACAGGGTTATGGAAAAGTGCAGAGATTTCTGCTGATTTTGGTTAAGAGGAATTACATCTTTGGAAATCCAGTAGATTAAGCAGGTCTTTTTCCCCTTTTTAAAGATCATGATATCTGCTAACATCAAAGAAGTCAAAATCACTATTTTTTCCCAGGGAAATTGGTTTCTTTGAATGTCGAGATGGGACAGTCGAAATGGAAAAAAACCTGAAAGTCTGAAGATTTTGCTCCAGAAATATTTTTAAATAAAAAAACTCCATCACCAAAAGGTCCACTTCAGCTCTGTTTCCCAGAGCTCTGGGGAATCTTTGACGTGAGCTCAGCTGAGTAACATTAAAAGCAGGGAGAGGTAAGCCCTATAGTATGAGTCTCCCCTCTCATTGTCAACTCTCTTCTCTTGCAAAAGCAGAAAGCCATACAGCATCTTTCTGGGGAGGAGGGAGTATAGTTTTCTATATATAAACACAGTGGTTCAGGAACCTCCCTCTGCAGTGGTACTAAGGAGCTGGAAGCCCCTTTAAATACCAGTGCCTCTGGGGACCATTCAGTCTGCAAGCAGCAGACAAACTAGTTAACTCTTTGCTTTGTATTCACATGCATCCCATTTAACACTCCTTTGCACCTGCAGCTAGGAAAGCACTGAGAAATGCTTAGCTTCACCCTGCTTTTTCTGCCATTGCTCATACATGAATCATCCTTCCTAAATCTGGGATGAACCACAATTTACTCAGTCACAGTGTCCAAAAAGCTCATTGGGTTCTCCAAGGCTGGTTAAATTCATTCTGGCATTGTTGGGTGCAGATTCAATGCTTCCCACCTGACTACACCTTAAACGTTTTATCTAACTCTGATGTCACCCTTCTGTCACCATCTCCACTAGTTCCTCCTGCAAATTTCCACTGCGAAACAGAGAATTCTTGCTGTTAATGTTATTTACTGTTGAGGCCAATAGGCTGGTTAATTAACTTCTGGCTGCAGGTCCTTATTTCAGTTTAAAGACCACTGGAAAATACTACAGACTATGGGGAAGTCTTGGAAAGGAACAGGACTGTTCCAGTTTGATTAGATAAAAAAAGATCTTTCAATCCTTTTCTGTCATGCTAAAATTTTCTGGAGACAGATTTCATTCAGCAAAACAAAAAAAGAGGAGGAAAATTCTTGTTTGATTCTTTCAAATGTGTCTGTTGTAACAATAGTGCACTGGGGGAAAAGGCTTTTCCATCTCTCCACACCTCTTGATTACTTTGGATTATCAATACATCCTGATTATCTACATGGAATTGCTTCAAGAATTATCAGAGGTGGCATTAAATTGATTAATCTAGTAAAGCTTTTCTTGCAATTAGATACATTCTCTTTCCAATTACCTAAGTACTTGTCCACTCTTTCCTGTGGTGGAAGAGGAATCACTGACATGTTCTCATGTGCTGGGGGGAATTTTTCCCCCTTTGCAGAGGAGTTTATTTCAGAAATAGAAAAATCACAATTCAGTGCTGTGTCTCCAACAGTGAGAGGTCACCGCTTCCAGACCTTTCAATTAGAGGGGCAGAGAGTTGAAAAAAGTACCAGCTCCAAGTCAAAGTTGTAGAACAGTCAAAGTTATCTTTTGACAAATCTGCTTATGTTACCTTGGTACAGCTGGTCCTTTTCTTATCTTGGGGGGGGTTGTTACTGATAGTATGTATTTTAAAGATGGTCTTTTTGGTAATTTCCTCTTGGAAATTGGACCAGGCTCTGGGCTTTCCAGAGCACTGTTTGTAAGATGGTCACTGTTGCTTCATACCAGAGAGGTTCTGCGTTTCATTCACTGGTTTATGATGCAGAAGATTTCTGTCTGCTCCCAGGACAGTGATTCCATGTGAATCACCCTTTTCTGACTCTGCTGTGCCATCTGTAAAATATGGATAACAACTTTTCCAATGTTTGCATGCTTTAATCTGGTCCCTCTTGACAGTAAATTCTTTAACTTCAGAGGAGTGGTACTAATTTACACCAACAGAAAGTCTGCTTTTGAAATGTTATTGACCTGTTCTCCATCTCTGTGGGTGAAGAACATGCTAAGTTTCCCTGAAATTAGAGATGAGGGTGACTACTTGGCTTGGTAAGAGCGGACTTTTTGTGAGATGCCCATCTCTAAGGGAGAAGAGCAAGCTGTTTTGCCACAACCCCATGCTGTGTGTCTCTTGTATAAAACAGGACCTGATAAAGTGAGATGCTTATCAGCTGCAGTGAAAGAAGAGGAAGAGCAGTGGAAGCAGTAGGAGGGAATCTTCACAACAGCTTTAAAGGAAACATGTTTGAAATATAATGAAAGGTCTCATTGGGCTGTAGAAAAAAAAAAAAAAAAAAAGAGTGAGAGAAAAAAACAGCAACCAACCCTGGCTGTTGTATTGTCTTGTTAACAGAGTGTCAATGAATTTAGCAGAAGGAAGCTTCTCCCACACATCTCCCCTCTCACAAATGCAACTGTCACAACCTCCTGAGCTCTGAAGCACGGCTTTGATCCTGTGCAGCTCTGCCCCAGTTCTGAAATGCACATGAAGGAGAGGAAAGAGGAATTACCTAGCAGATTTTCTGGGGGAATGAAGGACACCGTTGCCAAGACAGGGTTAATTGCCATGACGACAGCACTTCCCCACAATCTTTCCTTTCTCTGTTAGAAGGCCCCCCCTCCTCGTGTCCTCCTCCCCTCACTGCATGTGTTGTGTTAATCTAATTTGTTCAGCTCAGTGGCTAAACAAATAACTGCAAACCTGGTGCTTATTCAGATGCATGGCAAAAGGGGGCAGCTCTCTGAAATGATATTTACTTGGTTATCTGATGATACACAAGTTGTGTAAGAAAGGACAAGGCCTGGGAAGGGAGCAGACGGAGAGCAAGGTGAGATAAAAGAGAAAGGACTCCCTAAGTGCTGACTGATTTTTGACTGCGTCCTGCTGCAGTCGGGCAGATTGTGCTGAGCAAAGTTGGTCATTGGAGTGTGATGTGGAAAGGCTGTAGAGGAAATCTACTTCCAAGGATTTCCACCGAAGTTCCAGCAGTGACTGGCAAAATTGCTAGGGAAAAGGAAGAAGTTGCCTGGGACCACTGGGTCCCAGAATAAGGTCTTATAACAAAATCTTCTCCAGGCAAGAGCTGGGCCCCTGAGCAACTTTGCGAGATGTCTGACCCAATGAGGTATTTGGCCTCTTCAATTTATTTCCCGACCTAGTAATGCCACTTGTGCCTATGAATCCTGTTTCCCTCTTTTTATGTGATTTTTGAGTTCTCAGAAATCCTCAGGGTTGCTTAGTCTTTCACAGCTAGGTCATTTGGTTGGCCTAAAAATTGAGAATTGCCAATGAAAGGAAAAGGGAATTTCTTCCCACAAAGTGTTTTTTACCTTGATTTCCAGAGAACATACACTCTCAGATTTAGCTCAGAAAATCAGAAGTAAGCTGTTGGAGCCCAGCCTACACATGGTCCAAACAGTCTGTGGCCATATGCCTTCCCCTATGTGCATCTTTTCTAAAGCATTAATGTTGCCTTTTGGATAGAGCAGATTCCTCCTGGGAAGCGAGGCAGAGAGAGTACAAGGGGGGAGTTCTGGGCATGGAATGGGGCACCTACATGCAAAAGTTGTCTTGCAAGTTGGTGAGGACCTTGAGCATCTGTTGCTAGTGGGGAATGTGCAGGTAGATCCTCATGTCTCAAAGTCACTTCTTTGTATTTATTTGGTACAAGGACTTTCCCAATGAACCTGAATTTCCTTATAGATTCAATAGCACCAGTTATATTTCCAACCAGACTGACAAGCCATGTTTGTAACCAATCCATCCTTAGCATTCGAATAAGTCTCCCAGTATGTTTGTGCTCCCTGGATGCAGTGCAATCTGAGGGACAGGGCTCAAAACCCTGCGAGTGACCTACTCTACAACCTCAGCCTCCCCTACCTGCATTTTCTGTGTATCTGTTTCTCCTTCTAGCAATGCCTGCTTGACTGTTACACTCAGGGTGTGCGTACACTGGGGTCCCAACAGGTGTTATAGCACAGGGTTATGTATTACTAGCAATAAATAGCAGATCACTGCTGCAAAATGCTAAATATGCTTTGTTTCCCTTAGCTTCACTGAGGACAAGGAACACCTATCAGCTCAGGACTGTTCAAATCTGTAAGCAAGGATTTTCTTAATTTTACGTTAATCTGAAGTCTTCTTCAGTTAAAAAAGCTGGCTTGTTAGAAACACTGCACATGCAAGATTCAATGCCTCTCTAAGGACTAGCATGTCCACACAGTTACACCAGTCTTACATTTAAACAAGATTATCCCCTCTGTGTCATTTTTGAGAGAAATGAACAAGTGGTAAAGCTTTTGGCCTTGGGATGGTTGTTTGTTAGTGCTTGCGTGGGGTTTTTTTCTGCCAGAATTACAGCTGTCCTCTCTGAGACCCTACTTTGGAGCTAGGTCTCTTTTCTGGGGGAAGAACCTTGAGATGATACTTCAGCAGTCCTCCTTCCTTTCAGCTCTGTTTCATGTTGTGCTTTCATTCTCTCTGCTTCCAGAGTTTCTCCAGTTATGACACATTTTGGGAAGATATAAAAACTTCCTCTTCAAACCTCCTGCTCCCCTCCCTCCTTTGCAGCATGGGATTCTGCCATCTCTGGCTTCATATGGAGAGTGGTGACCAAAACATCAACATGCTAATCTCAGAGCCCCGGGCCATTTTTCTTACTGTTGCTAAAGAACACAGCCCCACTGGCTGTGCCCTGAAGCTCTTATAGCGAGGAACTGAATTCTGATACTCTCTTTCCTCTCTTGCCCTTTTTTTTCCTGCCTTATTTTATAATTATATTTATTTGAAATTGAATTTTAAAGGTTTAGTCCCTAAAGGCAGTGAGATGTAATTTCTGGTGGATATTAAAACTGTATAAAACTGCTCATATATCCCCCTGTGAAGAACAGCTGGTACTCAGAGAGGAGGAGAGAGAAAGAGACTGACTCTAACCTTCTTGCCAGCTATGCAAAAAAACAATAATAATAAATAAAAAGTTATTCTTTTCCCTTGAAAAAATAAAGCTGAAGTTACATGAAGCATAAATGTTTGCTGTATAGATTATAAAAAGGTATTCAACCATAAAATTTAAAGTAGTGCCATTGATTTTGGTGCCATTACAGTGCCTTGTGCTGGTAAAAGGTCTGGCATGGAAAAGCTCAAGCTGCTATCGTCTGAGTGTGCAGGCTAAGGGACAGCCGTGAAAACAGGGGCCTCACTGTGTTTTGTACAGTGGAATCAAAGACAATATTTCTATCCAGGGTCCAGATTCCGATGCCTGTATTTTTAGTTCAGCTTCTTTCTCAGAGAAATACTGAAACAAAAGGATGCAGATAAAACTGTATAGTGTTAACGTGCATGGATGTGGCAATAAGGCCTGAGGATTTACATAGAGCCACAGAGACAAAATAGACAAGAACGCGAAAGACTGGGTACCATTTACAGCTGGAGAACTGGGACACAGATAGATCAGTGGTGGTATTCATTTGATCTACCTTTAGGGCCATACAGTGTAGGCTTCCACTTCTCAGTTCACTTCATAGTTAACGGAGAGGTACAAGAGACAGATGGTGTGTTTTAGGGCATGACTCACATTGGCCTTGAGCAGATACCTGTGTTTAGTTGGATGAATTGCACTCTAGACTGGTGGGGCTCTTGGTCCTGTCCCTAATGGTTGTGAAAAGAGACGTGGATGATACCTGCACAGGCTGTACACTCTTATTGCTGACAGTTAATTACATTGGCTAATACAGTCAGTGACCTGTTCAGTGCTTCAGTGGCAGAGACAAGAAAGGAGCTCAGGTCTTCTGAATTTGACTCTTGTGTTTCTCCTTCACCCACTTCAATAATGGGGACAATATTTTTCTGCTTTGGAGCAGTGGATGTAATATTTATCCTATACAGATGCATAGCTTTGGCTTTTTTCCCCATTTCTGTTGCTTTCCACCTAAATTAATGAGGTTTAATTTGCAGGAAGGCACTGAGAAAGCAATAGAAAAACAACAGTGGCCTCAGCAGCCAGGTACCCCATTACCGTAAAGGCTGGAACATCTCCACTAGCCCTACTGGGCCAGGGGGGAGTGAACGTGACTTAGAAAGGACAGATTCCTAGAGGGTTGTGCAGAGGGCTAGTCACCTGATCAATAATTCATTAGGTACAATTTGTAAATAACCGAGTGGAAAATATCCTTTCTTTTCTTGTAATCACTCCAGCTAATCTGCTGATCCAGAGAACAGACAGCTTGCCAGGGAATGTTATCTCACACTCCTCATGTGTAGGAAGAAGAGGTAAGGCTTCTTTTTCCAGTCTCACCTCACAGCCTTTGGATGGATTTTGGTCCAGGAGGTGTTGCCTAAGCCAATCACTTGTCTCCAACCACAGCCTGATCTCCTTGACAAACTGCTCCCAAATCACTGTCCTGAGTGTCGTGCATCTTTTTTATATCTCAGCTCTTAACTCTTGCATAGAGGCCTGTAGATACATTATATTCAATCCAGTGCAACCATGGTTGAGGTATTAACAGGTACAAAATTCAAATATGGTGAAGGAAAAGTCTGTTTAGTGTAGTGGGTGAGGGTGTACTCTGCCACCGATCCACTTTATGGCCATAGTCACATCTCTTAGCTCCTGTTTCAGCTTTCCCTTGCCTCATCTATTTCAGCTATCCATTCTTGGACACCACAGCTCAGCTACCACTACTGGCACGATACTGAAAACACGATCTGCCCCATGCTACCCAGAAATAGTATGAGTCTCTTCCTCCTCCACATATGCATGCCTTTTCTGCTTAAAATGTTGATATTCTGCAGAAACCCATCTGTTTTCAGACCAGTCTTGTAGGATTTCATTACTGTAGGACAAAAGGGGGGGGGGGGGGGGGGGAAGGAACCTTTTGACTCTCCAGCCAATAACCTCTAGAAGGAAAGTAGGGATGGGGATTTTGTAGCTCAGTGTTGAAGACAAATGCTCACCTTTTGGCCATTAAGGTAATAGTCCCAACTTAGATCAGAGGAGAGCAGTAGGATCTTCTGGGGAAGATGTCTTTCCTGACATTTATGTGGTTACTTGTTGCCACAAAAGCTCTATAACAGAGCACAACCCAGTTTTTTGGCATGTTAATACTTCTGGCCCACCAGTGTTACTTCTTACCCTGTCTTATAAGGAGGGAGATAATTTAAATTTGTGTGTGGTAGTGTCTTTCTAACCTGACATGGCTATAAATAGCAGCCTGTGACATTCTTCACAACTTCCAAGTCCCCTGGGAGAACTGGTTTCCTCCTCCATCTTTGAGGTCAGACTGGGAGATGCAAGGCAGTGTGAAATCTTGTGTCTCATCCTCTGCTACCAAACAGTAAGACTGAACAGTATACGATGTACTTGTGCTTAAATATCTGTGTGTATTTCCATACACATGAGCGAGTGTATAGTGATACAGATAAGGCACTGTTTGCCCTTTGGATTCTGGTCCTCTGACCTTCTTTTCCATTCCATTGACCTATAAACACATAATATTATTTAATGAGAAATACACAGGGAGAAGACCATTTTCAGCATCAACAATAATACTAACAATATCAACTTGCTTCTTTATTCCCTTTGTTTTCTTGAAGAAGTTAAACTGTAAATTAAGTCTGATTTAGCTTTTCTGAGAAATCTTGCCCCGATGCAGATCTCGCAGTGACCTAAAGCAGCTCACATTGGTTTGAACTCTGCAGTCCCCGGTAGAAAATGTTTAATTACCTTTATTTTGCCAAAAGCTGACTGGTTTATCCTGCAGTTCTTGGGGATCTCTTGGACTCCCTCTGGTGGCTAATCTACCACAATGTGAAAGGAAGGAAAAAAAAAGTGGTTTACTCGGTGCATTACATCTGGGTGCTGTTTGTGCTGCCGCTGTGGTTTGCATTAATCTCTCTTACTATTTCCTAGGGCTGTGTCATCCTCTCTCTGCCTAGTGCTTTTCAGTTGAAACTCAGTAAGGGCATGATTGGCTCAAGGTATTTTAATGCCTGGTTAGTGGAAATAACAAACCTAATCCTCAATTCCCTATGGCATTAAAAAATAAAGAAATAAATGTCAACATGCACACAAACACCCAGATGTTTGCATCAGTGCCTGGGGAAATCAGCTGGGTAGCAAAGCTGTAAGGTGGGACTCCAGGTTATTCTTGCACTACACGATCTCTCTCACTGCCATTGTCCACAGCAAGATACTCTTGTGGCTCTAAGGTTTAAAACCCAAATGGAGAGTGTTATCCAGGTACTTGGAGAAGCTAGGAATTCATCTTGAATAAGGATACAGACAAATACATATTTTTTTTCTTGTTTTCTTGTTTTTATTTTATTTTGCTGAAAGAAACTTTCTGCATGAAAATGAAAAACACTGTGTTACTTGCAGCACAGCTGTTTTGCTTTGTTTGATATTTTTCCTTCCTAGTTTTTAAGTCAGCTTTTTTTGTCATTTGTTTGCTTGGTTCGTTGTTTTTGTGATTTTTGTTTTTCTTCTGGCTGGTTTTACTTGAAATTGGATGCAGTTTTCTGTCAAACCCATCCTGCATTGTGTGCCTGAGCTCAGATGCTGGAGAACTTAGCTTGAACCTGGACTCAAAGCCGGTGTATTCAGAGACAGATTTAAATATTCTAGTGATAACTTCTTTTCTTCAGATCTATGAATGCCAGTTCAATCTCATCCATGATAGGAGCCTTTACACATCTCAGAAACTAGGATAAGTTTTCCTGGCGCAGACACAGATGCAACAGTAAATCTGTTCACGGTACAGGGACAGCCAAAGACTCCCTCCATGAGCACAGCGAGCTCTCAAGCTGGCTGGAGTAGCTTCATCTGCGTCACACTGAGGATTGGGGATCTTCTACTGGTAGCGTTGTCCAGAGAAGTCTGCAGCACAAGTCAAGCCTTTTCCACCTGCACTCAAGCTGAGTTTCAGGGATCAGATTTATTTAAATGTCTAAAAGATAGATGTTTAAATCTGAGCTGATTATCTCCACTCCTGTGGTCAACGGGGGGCGGGGGGGAGCAAACAGCCTGTCTGTCCTTAAAATAATCATCTTAAGTTCTTGGGTCCAGTAACAATTTATTCAAAATTAATTGTCTGTAATGGGATGACTCTCAAATTCAGATGGCAAAAGTTTAGATGCCTTCAGCAGAGTATCTCAGATGGGTCTGATGCTTGTATTTAGGAAAAAAACGTTACTTTTGCTTTTTGGTTCAGGATGAAGTAGAATGTGTAAAATGCATTTTTCATTAAATCTGCTCTTTCTTGCCAGAATTTGGCATTATGTGATCCACCCTTCCTTCACAGCATGAGATGGTAAAATAGCATGGGTTCCTGCACAACAGTGTGGAAAAAGGGACCTGCTCAGAGTGCAGTTTCCTTGATGATCCATTTAGCAAGTCTGACAACACCTTAAGTGCAGAGGAAGGATAGCAATCTGATATCAGGGCCTGTGATAACCCACAGAGGACTCTACAGGGGACTTGGGTCTAGGCACCAGAGTAACTCACCCAGTAACTGACATTTGCAGCACCTTGAATCAGTGCTATAAAAAAGGTCAGACTAGGCAGTTAAAAAATGTTTAGAGGTGTGGCTTTTGCATATCAACATCTGTATACATGTCCATCTGACTTGAGCAATTTGTAACATATTTTGTTATATTAGTGCAACAATTGCTTTCTTTTTTTTCTTTCTTTTTTTTTTTTTCTTTTCCAAAAGCAGAGAAATAAGCACTTTACAAGTGAAGTTCACATATATCTTAAATGATCCTTTTTGAGATCAAAATTGCACAAAGAACTTCCTGGAAGGTATTGGGAGATACAGCAATGGCTTGACAGAACTTGCAGTCCAGGTACTGCATCTTGTTGCATTGTTACAGGGAATACTGTTTTCCTCCATTAATGGAATCCTGAAATAGGTCTCCCTTAATGTACTTTGGCCTCGCTTCGTGACAGTCGGTGCCATTGCACTGATTCGTACCATCAAATGATCCAGTCTACTGGCTGTGCTGAAGATGACTCTTTATGGGCCTGATCCGAAGCTCCTGAAGACAGAAGGAGTCTCTCCATTGGCTTCAGTGGATTTTGAATCAGGTCCTCGTTAAGGTGCAGCTCATGATAAGCAGAGCTGGAAATACCCAGCCAGGTTCAGCTCTCACTTCATGTGAGCAGGAGCATGTGCAGGATGGGAGGTTGGGACAAGGGTTGAGGTTCGTGCCCTCGATTACTAACACAGATGATCTGGTGTCCCTTTCTGCTGTCACAGCAAACTCTACAACAGGGTGTCTCCTCTCGGAGGGAGTACACTCCCCCAGGTCAAGGAAAAAATGCTGAAGGGAGGGTGGAGGAGCAAGCCCCGCATTTGTAATCTCTAGACAGAGAAATGCATTTCTGTTTAACACAGAGTGAACAATTAAAGCGTTGGAGTCAGCTGGAAATGCTGCTTGCAGCGGTTCCTGGTCGCTGGCCAGTTGGTGGATTACTAATAGCCGGTGCGGCGTGCTGTTTACCACTCACAAGGCTCCCTCCCTCACAGAGGGAGGGCTGAGAAGGGCCAGGGAACAAACCCAGCTCCCCATACCAAAGATCTGCATAACAATCGTCCAGATATATGGAAATGCCAAAATTGCACATGCAGATGCGATCCCTGGGAGCGGGCCTGGGGAGGGGAGGAAGCGGTACAGAGCAGCCACCCTCTCCGCCCCACTGTCTGCTACATGGCAGACCTTGCCTGGTGAATTTTAAAGCATCTGCTGCCTTCGGAGAGGGAGACGTGAGGGGATTATTTTTCTCTGTTTTCATTTGCTTTTTGGTTTCTCTTGAAGGCACTGAAAAAGGTTTGCCTTGATACTCGCTGTCGAGGTGTTCCCAGTGGATTTCTTCCATGGCACGTACCAGTGAGGTGACTTTACATACCTCCCTATTACCACAACACAGGGCATCTCTTTGGTGGCTGAGGCTAAATCAAGAATAAGGAGCCCAGTCTTTTCCTGCATAGTTATCAGAAAAAAAGATGGTGGGCAAAATGTCTGTATTTGCAGAGGCATTGGGTGATGCTTGGCCTGTTCTGCTGAGTGAGGGATACAGAGGACACTTATTCAGTCTGGGAATTGCTGACTTAAATTCTGCTATTAGGGAGTCCAAATAATAATCAGAATGGTCCATTCTGGCTTGAAACACAACACCCAGGACTCATAGCTTGTGCATATTAGAGATGTAAGATCATAGCATACCGTCTGTGCAAGGCTCTTAGGATCATTCAACATCAGATTTTCTATGTGTGGTTTTGCATCCTTACTCTAACTGAGGTTGAAATGATCCCTCTATCCCTTCTCTTTTCAGTCACCAAAAGGCTTACATCTTCACCAGTCTGGTCAGATGTCACTGGAAATACTTGTCAGTCTTTTAACATATCTGACTTAATTACAAATCTTTAAGAACCCCCCCAAAGTGAGAAGGTCATGGTCTTAAGCTATCCTGCGTGCATTTCATTATGCTTCTTGTTATGAAAAGAATTGCAAGGGTCTTTAGATACCTTTATGATGAGCATCGGTACTGATTCAGACATGCACTTAATGTGGGATATTTAGAGGTATTTAATTGCATCTTTGGAGAACTGTTTATGTGTATCCCATATACTCCCAGCCAAAGCAGGATTCGCCAAGCCAACCTTCTTGTCCCTCTGAGTTGTGCTCGTGTGCCAAGAGCCTCCAGCCATTCAGCATCTCAGATAGTTCAGGTGAATGAAAACTACAAGTACGATTCAGCCTCAGGTGATGGAAGGGTCAGGACCTTCCCGAGGATCCCTGTACACTGGTAAATTATAGGCACAGGCTTGAGCACTGACAAGTAGGTGACCCTGCTTGAACAGAGGGGTTGGGCAAGATGATCTCCAGGGGTCTCTTCCAACCTCAGTCATTCTGTGATTATGTGGCAAGGGTCTGTCTCTTATTTTGTTGTTAGCACACTCCCTGCCGTGTTTTGGGCCCATGTTAGTAGCAGTCTGCCATGGTCCCCAGGTACAGTCTAGGGGATAGCATGGACTGTTTCAGGCAAGTGGGACTCAGTCCACCCAGTTTTGGGGAGAAGGTACAGAATTTAACTACACATGTGCAAGGTTTTCATGCCTGCAAGGGTCAATGAACAGGCCATGGCCTGGTTTAGTTTATTAGCATAGATATATGGGAGCCCAGAAAAGCAGTTTTGAATGGTTTCTGCTGGCTCATTTCTTCCTAAAGCCAGGAATTCAGATTGCAAAGAGGTACAGGTGGGGGCACAGCCTCGCGGTCAGGACCATGAAGATACGGAATGTGGCATGTGGGATGTGTCACCTCGAGGGGTGTAGAGAAATTACAGCTCAAGACAGACAGTTTTTCACCATTGTTAAAGCCCATTTCAGGGTATCTGGGGAAAAAGAAACTGTCCTGTAACATACCTTGCAAGGGCAGTGGGAAGCTGGAGACCTCCCGTGTGCCTCTGCACAGAGGAGGGCAAAGGAGGGGCTTATCAAGTGCTTGGATTTCTGCTCCTGAAGCGTGTCTCCATAACTCAGCTCCTCTCCCCTGAGGAACTCTGTCACTGTATACATGCAGATAGAAGCCTGTTTATCCACTGCGTGCCCTTCTTTCCCTCTTTCTGGGACAAACATATGTGCATTTACATGCTCTGCTTTCCTGCATCCTCCTCACAGCCCCTGCCCTCTCTCACACCCACACACTATAAAAATCTGCCTCGGATCCAGTTAGTAAAAGGTGACTTTTTCCTGCCATCTGGGTGTTCGGTGGCACAGATTCTCTTGGCCTGCCTACACACACTCGCAAACGCGTTACGCCCTCCTCTTTCCCCTTCCTCCTTCTCTCCCCCTCCCACGAGCTGGCAGCAAAAACAAAAAGGAAATCTTCAAAACCACAATGTCAGCTGCCTGTGTCAGTGTGGGTTGAGAGGACGGATCACAGCGCACTCATCTCCCAGTAGGCAAAGGGGACTGTATTTCAATAAATTTACATACTACAGAAGACTGTGTAAGAGATTGCTTTGGGGAGCTCTCTGCCGAGTTGCTTTGGGGACGCTGAGCCCTTGACTTGCTCGGGAAGGGTTTGATGCCACCTGCTCTAAAACTCTCATGTTCTCCATATCCTTTCCATTTCAATACCGAAGTCCGTTGTTTGCTTCACAGTACGGTTTTGTTTTCTCCCAGTTTGAACAAAGGGCTGTTGATTAATAGATCTGGAAATGTTGGCTGTGGGCTTACTCTCAGGGAAGAGCAATGTGAGCTTTCCTCTGTGTAACTCCTGTACACTCCTTGCTCCTGACCTGCTTGGGTCTCACAAATCGTGACCTGTCTTGAGTGAATCACTGAACCTCTCTGCCTTTCTTTAATCTTTTGCTTCTTTTCTGATTAAATCCATTGGAAATATTCTAACTTAGGAAAACAATCTGTGAAAAATATAAGGTTTCACTGAAAAGAGCATTTATGTGTTCATTTCACTTTTCTTGAAGATTATGTATAATTTTTCCCTGTGAAAAGATAATATTGAAACACTTTTTGCAACTGGCTGTTCAGCACAGATTACATCTTTTTGTTCAGAAGGGAAGTAGAAATTTCCTTTAGACATTTCTTCATTTAAACATTTCTGAATTGCATATTTCCACAAGACATGAGTTGTTGCCTTTTTTTTTTTTTTTTTTTTCCTGGCTTCAAGAGAAGGGGTAGATGTAGAAATAGCAGAATTTCCTGTGTTTTTTGAATCCCTGTACCCCTCATGAAAGGTCGCCTCCACTAGGAACTTAGCTGGACTGATCATTGGCCTAAATCCCAGCCCAGAGCAGTGCAAAGCATCGGGGCTGCCTTCCAAATGGCTGCTGCTATTCCTTATTGAAGGGGGTCCATGTGGTTCCCAGAGTTATTGTGGTTAACACCTCCAGGTAGCTCAGAAAAGACCATGACTATGCAGTTTGCTGAAGGGTAAGTCACCTCTAGGCATAAGATAGTCCTTCTCGGGGTTATTGTGAGCTCAGACTGATGTCATGAAAGAGCCATCCTGCCATACACTTCAAGCAGATGAAGAGATCTTTTTCACCTAGTGACTGTCTTGGAATTTAGAGCTGAGAGAAGAAGGTTGGTTTGAGGAACATAAGGAGAGAGGAGCTAGTCAACATTTCATACGCCTGCTGTTGACATGAAAGAAGTGCCTTCAAACTCCCTCTTATTCATGAGCTTTCTGTGTGACAAGTCAATTAGCCTCCCTGTGGCTTCATTCCCAGTCTATACAATAAGGATATAGCACGCACAGCAACGCACTGAAGCAAAAGTGCACAAATATGTGTGAGATGTGCCATGGGAAAGGGGATGGATGCATTGCTAAGAGCGGGTAAAACAGGGGTGAATGGCAAAGAACCATGTGAAATCATCCTCCAAACAGAAATAGTGACCTGCTGCTTCGGTGCTTATGTGGCTCTGGAAGTGCATCTCGCTCCCAATCCATGAGAGGCCAAGGCCTGGAGCAGGAGGGTCTGAACCGGGTCATTTTAACACTTCCTGACAGAGGAACATTCATTTAATGCAGAGAGGGAACAGCTGAGCAGCCGCATTCAGAGAGAAACACCGTAATCTATTACAGGGCTTGGGCCACCATTGATCAATATGGCAAAGTCAATAATAGCTTTTGATTCCAGCATATTAGGCTGACTGTCAGATTCATGTTTATTGGAAGTTTTTACAAATAAGTCAGGCATGTGACTTGAAGGAAGGAGAATATGAGTCAAAACTCCAGGTGGAAGGATGATTTTTTTTTTCCTCAGGGTTGTATTTAAAGAACTGCACAGCTTTTTAAGGAGGGAAAAAACCCTCACCTTTCCTTATACAGAATGAAATGGAAATGAAATCCATTAAATTTGGGGTTTTTTTCAGTAAAGGAGAATGAGGATTATCTGAGGGTTAAACTTGTAATGACCGAAGCCTCACAATATATCTAATTTTTTTCCCCTGAAACTTCCATCTCTGTAAATCAGACGATTCCATCAGTATCTCAAACTCTGCTTGAAAAGAGATACAAACCGAAAAATACTTTAGGCATTCCACATAACATCAAAGAAATCTTGTAACTTTGACATGAATTTATTTAAAATTTTGGGAAAACATGAGGACTGTTATATAAATAATAATCCAATTAAAAAACTAAAATATGTTTTAAAAGAAGAAATTTAGAATGCTTTTTAGATCCATCATTTAAGTTTCTATCTCTTAGATTTAAAACAATGAAGTTAGAATATTTGGACTGAAAAAAATATTGTTAAAATACTAAATACATAAATACTTCAGTTATTACAGATATTATACTATTATACTGACAGAGAAAAGTGGAAGTACCAAGATAAAAATACAGAACTGCTTGAATTTAATCTTCTCTATGTTTTTTAATCAAGCATGTCCCAAAATACTTCCTGAGAGTTAAGCGACACCGGTACAGAGCCAGTGAATTAAAGAGAAAGGAGAATTAAAAAATATAAGGAAAGGAAAGAAAAAAGCTATAATAGAAACTAATTGGAGTAGACAAGAAAAAAGGGAGAGTTTGCCTGGTGTCAGGAAATATAGAATATAGAAACAAGGTCTGAACATAGCAGTGGCAAGAGTGTTTTGGAAACATACACAAAAGGTCTGTCCTGGATGAAACTAGAGCGATAAGAGCAGAGGCAAGTGATATTTGTATGATTGGTGGAGAAATGCACACAGCAGCATTTTGATTTTTAGTTCTTATTTTTTAATAATCAGTGGAGCTCAGCAAAATGAAATCTCTCCATTAGAAGATAAAGGCTCTTGAATGAACAAAGAGGTGAGCAGACCTGTTGGAGAATTGGTGAGGCTGTGCGTCAAAGTTCAGGCTCAAAGGAATATGTAAGAAGAGTTACTTGTGTCCTTATCTGAGTCTCCTCTGAGATGTTAGTGCATCCGATGCATTTTAAAATTTGATGGATTTCTGTGGGCCTTATCTTCTTTGTTCTGCTGGCGCTTTGCCCTTCTGCTTTCCTTTGATCACTGCTTAGGATCAGTTTTGTGTAATGCTAGTGGGGTAGAGTGCATTGGCCGCCTTGCTAGTCGATGACCCAGCAAGAGTGGTACAAGGACAATTACATGGGCAAGAGTTTTTCAAGAGATGCTGGATGAACAGGTTTATCATACTTTATGAACTTTCAGAGAGCCTTGAAATCTTCCTGCTCCAGTACTGTACCCAGCCTTTCAGCATGTAATCTGCTAGGTTCGTGATTTTGGTATGATCTGATGCGCATGGAGCTTGAATGGCATCCCAGAGAAAAATGACATGCTCTCCCTATATGCCAAATATGGTTTTAGTCAAGGACCTAAGCCTGTTTGGAGTAATATTATCAAGCTGTCCATTCTTCATTTATTCTTATGACAGAGAATGGTTTTCACCAGTGTGCATCAGCAATGCCTGACTTTACTGGTGTATTTTATAACTTTTTACATGCAAACCTTCTGAAAGCTTTGGAAACAAAAACCTGCAAAGTTTCTAAACTGCTGATTGCAGACACGAGAGTGTGGTCAGGGGAAAGATCACTCTGTAATTGCCATGGTTTTTATACACTTTCCCCAAACATCTGTTACAGGTCACTGTCAGAAACAGGTTATTTTGTTACAGACTTTTAGTCTGACCCAGGATGACAGTTTTTACGTTCTGATTAATAGCATTAATCCAACATCACCCACACAAGTCCTATAAATCCTCTTACTTGTTCTTCAGCTTTTACCTACCAGAATCCCAAGACCGGGGATGCTACAGAGAAAATTCTCCTTTCACTTGTGGTCAGTATCTTCAAATCCAACCCAGTCTACCAGGTTTATTATTCATTCTCCTTTAAGCCTAACCATATATGTTGTCATTCCCCCTCTCTGATCCAGAGACTTTTTCTAAAAGGATAGCTGTTTGAAACCTAGAGTGAGGACCAAGATGGTTGTCATTCCATCAACAGAGGAGTACGGAGAGACTTGCATAGCAATACGGCACATAGTGTTTTCATTCCCATGCTGTTGTCATAGCACTGTTCAACAGAAGATAAATTCTTTTTTTTTTTTTTTTTAAAGAAAACAGAGAAATGCATTATTTTTCAGCCTGCCAAACACATGTACTGAAGACAGGAAAGAGAACACATTCATAACCTTACAATGCTTATGAGGGTACAACACATATTTTAATACCGGAATAAAAGTTACGTTTGCATCCAAGGCTTAGCCGAATCTCTGTCAGGAAGTTTTGAAGCACGTGTCTTCTGGGCATAAAACTGTGTTCTGTAAAATTGGTGAGGCAAAGTGGGTTTAGTGTGGTTTTGTCTCTTGTGACTCAAAATTGTTCTCTACATTTGATGGACATGCATGAACTTGAAGAGAAATCCTTTCTGTGTTAGTCTTTCAAAATGATTAACGGGAATAGCCTAGGTTCCACACTGTGCTGCAAAACAAGATCTGGGCTTCTTTTGTTTGCTTTAGTTGAAATTCTTTTCTAATATTTTAGTAGAAAGAAGGAATATGATGTTTTCAATGGTTTTCTTCATGATGTTCATGAGTTTGATTGGTATATGTTCATATGCCCTTTCTTCTTTTCTCCAAGTTCTCTAACCATCTACATGCAGAACTTTTGTTTTTAGAGCATTTTTCATGTGTTTAGCATGACCTAGTCTCTGTTTAAGGTCCCCAACTACCAGCCTTCAGGCAAGAATGAGAGAGAGAGAGTGAGTCCTTCTTTGTGGTAACTAACTCTCTACATAATGAGCCCCTTGCAAATTCTCCTTGCATACTTACTGACACCCCCGCAGTTACTTAAATGGGCATTATTGGTCACTGGGTCCCAAGGTCATCCAACAGAATGGGGTTGTTAAAAATAGGAATGAGGGTTCAAGGCATAGGGTCAAGAGAGATTAATTGAAAAATCTTCCGCACGCCTGACATCATCTGTGGAATGGCAGTGCCCAGACACCTCCGGCTGCTGTTGGGTTCCTTGCGAATGTAAATGAATGTCTTCCTTTGTGGCAGTGGGGTGGTTTGCAGGCTAGGTTGTTGATTTTCTTTATGTTCTGTTCCTTTTTTTTCCCCTCTCCTGATCATCTTCTTAAGAAATCTTTCTCTCAGTATTTGTTACTCTTCCTTTCTGCCTTGTCACCAGCTGTAACCTTTGAACTTGTTGGACAGTTTCAATTAAATGTGAAGTTCTGACCAGCTTTGTGAAACCAGGCTCCTGAGTAGTGTTTCTTTTATTACCCCACTTTGTGAAAGGGGTGCCTTAGTAAACCATGGAGAATGCCCACCTTTGCTCACATTTGAAACAAGATATCACAAGAAGTCAGAGTGCATTGCTTCCCTTGCAGACAAAATTACTCATATTTAGAGGTGGGTGGGTGTTGCTTTTCTTTATCCTATGGAAGAAATTAAAAATTGTTGCCTAAAAGCATCTGTAAATCTACTCCTCATTTCATCAGTGCTCATCTTATTCCTATTCTAATCCTCTGAGTTCTAGCAGATCATGGCAAAAACTGGGCTCTCAGGGGAGTCTCCATAGATCAGTAAGGATCCCATGCTTGAGAACTAACCACAAGCCCAATCATAGAAATTCTAGGTCCTTTGAGGAGGGTGTCTTCTGCAGGTGGTCACAACTTGGGATTAATTGATAAATATAGATAATGAATACGCATCTGATCTAATAGCCTAGACTCTATACACAGTCAGTGGAGAGAAATAGGCAATTCCAGAGAGTGATTCTTCTGACATCTACATTTGAATTAAATGGATTGTGCTCTAGAATTGACTATTTCTTGTGAGTTGTGAAGGTGACCTAGATGGCTATCTCAGATGTAAATGCCAATACGGTAGATGACTAAATCCGTACTGATGAATCTAGTCCCAGTGTTCTGATGAAGATAGGCCAGTACTGAATTACTTCTGGCTATTTATGCTTTAGAAGAGCCTAAGACCATGGGCTTACATGTCAGGAAAACCTCCCTTCCCAAAAATTGTTTTTGTCTGAAGAAACAAGACAAGCAAAAGAACATGCCCATTCAACAAATGTGGCTTAGGTTATGTGACTTGCCCAGTGTGACTTTGAAATTTTGGTACAGAATTGGTAACAAGCCTGAAGTGTCCTTAATCTCATTCCAGTACCTTACCCCTAAAATTTGCTCTTTTCTATAGTTCACAACATGTTATTTTAGGAATTTGAAGTCAGGATCCTAAAAATTTGAGGTTGCTCACAGAGTTGGATGGATTTTAGACATTGATAGCTTTGAGAGGTGCTGAATTTATGCCCTCATCTAGTCAGATAAGAACTTTACCAGGGCAGAAGTCATACTGCAAATGCCAAGTTCCCATCTAATTAGGGTTATGGTGCTGAATCTGCCAGTCCCAACTTTTATCAGTCACTTCCTCCTGCTACGATCTGCTGTGGATGATCACTTTTCTCTCTCTCTTTCTTCTTTAAAGGAAAATATTATTAGGCTTTGAGGGCCTAAAACTGTTGCTGCCTGCACATCGCTAAAAATAATATAAATCAGTGCCGAGGGACCACTTGTATTTTGGCTGCATGAGGAAGTTTAGCAGCAAAAGAAAAAGGGGAAAACTCATCAGTGCATAGATGTCAAAAACTAGGATGCTGTGTCTGCAGCCTCCCAGAAAGTTCAGAAACCCATTAAAAACTTTACTTCTTATTTTCTTTCCTTTGGCTTTTTCTCTCTGGTAGATTATTCTGCCTTAACACAGCTTTCATTCACACTTTTCGCCAGGCTTGTACTATAGCAAAGAGGACTGCCTCATTGTGACTCCTCCTCTAGAAATAGACATGAGGCAATTGTAGGAACAGAGATACAGAATTTTAATTCTTCTTTGAACTCTGGTTTCACACTCATAGCTTACAATTTAGATATAGATGGCAGTGATACACCAGGTAGCAATAAGTGTGGGAAGGATAAATTGTGGTTATTGGCATGTGAAGAGGAATACCAGAGAGGCTTGTTGAGGAGTGGTGGAGAGGCAGAAGAAAGTATACCACCATCACCAGGACTTGAAGTGTTAAAAAGAGGTCCATTCATTTCAGTCTTGACCTCTTCAGCCTTCTGCATTTTATCCATAGCTGATGTGGCCATTGAAATTCACATGGAAGAGCTGAAAGGCTCTTCCAGACATCTTCTTCATAGAATCATTTGTAAACACACATTTAAAAATTTCATGCTGTTAATGATTCCCTTGATGAGCTGCTTGCTGAGGCAGCAGAGGATATTTAATAAATTAGAAATATCCCTTTATCCAACTCCATCCTCAGATGAAATTATTGGCATTCAGGATCAAATGTGACCCATGATCAGGGTCTATTAAATCCAACTGTTGAAACAAGTTCTCTGCTGCTGCCATACCAACTGAATCAGAGGAATGAATATGTTTAGCATGTACAAGTCCATCTAGCCATTAAAGGCACAGAAGATGCTCTCTGACGTGCAAGCTGATGATGCAGAAACAGTGATACTGAAAAGCTAAACAATCCCTGAAGGTCAGATAGCCAAAAAATGGAAGGAGCAAGAACAATACCCAAGTTGTCCCAACTGCCTGCCCTGTGTCTTACCTGCAAGACAGACTTACTGACTTGATTTAGAAAGCAAAGCCATTCACAGAGCTTCTTAGGGTTGTCTTAACCACACTTCTTGAATATCTTTTCTCATGGCTCCTTGAACATCCCCCCTTCGTCCTTTTTTTATTCAAACACATGGACCGTAAATCTGTTTAAGTAACATGATAATGACCAACGGAATGGTTATGATGTCACTAAAATGAGCTATATATAACCAACCTAGTGTATTAGTGGGAGCAGACAAGACAAGGAGATGGGAGAAAAGAGAGGGAGGAAAAGTGCTTGGAGTTAAATACAGATGTTTATTAGCTACCTGCTCAGAGGCGCTACTTGAAAGATAGCTGATCTGTTCCCTTGCAGTTCTGCTGCCCCTTCACCTTCTGTTGCTGATGTATTAGAGGTTTAATTTTGATAGCAGAAGTGTTCCCCCCCACCCCCCCACCCCCCCGCCTTCTTGGTTTACACTAGAGACCTACACTGTCTGATCTGTTTCACTGACATAGCACAATGGAGATGCTGCTAACAGATATTAAAGTCAGGTATTATCAGCTCAGTAGCGTAATATTATTTCCATCTCATCCTCAATAGATTGTCCGCGTAGTGACATGCTGCCAAAGTGAAAATGAATGAATGAACCTGGAGAGGTTCATTGCATTCTGAGCACAGGAAATGAAATAAATAAAGAAGAGAGAGATCCAATGTCAAGTAGGAAAAGGGACATGGGATTTGGGAGGGCTGTCTTCTCTCTTCTGCTGGAGATTGTCCTAGTGATGGCATGGGGTTGGGTTTGTGTCTAGAGGGCACAGGGCAGAAGTTGAAATTTTTCTTACACGGTGGAAGTGGTCCTGTTACGTGGGTGAATTAATGAGAGAAAAGTAATAGCACCGCTCCTGCTGTAAACCATCACTTGAAAGATCCTAATGTGGTTCAAGGGAAACAAAACCATACCAAACACTAGACTCAGCCCTGGCTGAAGTACTGCAAGATTGTACCAAATACCAAATCACAAACGTTTAAAAGATGGGATATCATTGCAAGTACTAAGCTGATATGTGGGAGATAAAGGTAGTTTTATGCCACAGCTTTTCTTCATTCCTTGAACAATTCATGTAACCCATTTTTCCCTTTTCCTTCATTTTACTGTCTGCCAGTTGGGGTTAAAAACTAGTTCCTTCCCTGGTGCGACTGTGAAATTTCTTAATGTTTGCCAGACACTTCCAAACATTATAGGGGACTACTCCCTTATACACATGGGCAGGGTCTGACTGCATGGTGGGATCAGACCCCCAGAGAGGGACAGTTGTTGGAGAGGCACCAGGTAATCAGTTCAACTGAGGAGTGGTCATGATAATTTTATCTCAATCTGCTCACTGGACAGATGGTATCATACTGTTATGGAGATCCTTAAACAGCTCTGACAATCTAAAATTATAAATCTGGCTTCAAGGGGAAGGAAGACTATATGATCACAGCCTGTGTCTGTCTTTCAGCTTTTGAAATCTGAGCTTGTTTAGCATAAATTAAGCAGTGGGGGTAAAAAGGCTCAAATATATTCCGTTCTAAGATGAATTTTGGAAACAGGTAGAATGGTGGGGAAAATGCACTATCACTGTTTTCACCGAAGGAACTAATTGATCTTATCCTTTATTAGACATCAGAGAATCCAGTCATGAGCAAGCCATTGGCAAACAGGCCTCATTAATTTCACAAAGTCTGAAATTACTTGTCCCTGTTTAGGAACTAGGTTAAAATATTGAGGAAGGAGCTTCCAGCTCTGTCTGTCATATCAGTAAACTAAAGTACACTACAGAAAATTAACAGCATTAACAGTCAACCTTTTGCTAATGACCAGCACTGTAGACAACTGATTTTATGGGCCTCTAGGCAGCACCTGAAGACCAGCTTTGCATATGTACTTGATTATGCTTTGTGATGGATTTAGGCTGAAGATTCTCACTTCAAAGCTTTTCCAACATTTTCTCTGCCTGACTCCCTCTTCATCACTCTCGGTACAACTCCCACAGCCCATTAGAGAGAGTTGTCCCTGGTTCAGGTTGCTGCACTCAGCCGGGATCGATGCAAGCCAGTCCCATTTCCCTCTTGTTTTCACAGTCCAGTCTGTGCACCTGCTGTCCTCAGCTGGAAAAACTCATCTATCTGCAGACCCTGGGCTTGCTGCTTCAACTGAAACCTGGCAGGAGTAACCCATTAAAGATGCATCTAGTGGAACCTGCACCCAGAGAGGTGCCAATTGGTGTTTCATCCATTGCCTACAGGTCTTGAACTTCATCAGCCAGGCAGAGAAACCAGCAGAGAAAGGACCCACTTATCTGATTAAGTCTTCATGAGCTGCTCTACAAGCTTCAGACAAGAAAGCCTTGCTCTTGTAATCCATCCAAAAAAAAAGTAAACAAACAGCAAAGTGTTCAACTCCACAGTCGTACACACTTTTGCATCCTGGGTTCCTTTGTGATAACTCAGATTCATATTTTCATTTTGTCACAGATGTAGAACCGGTGAATATCTCAGACTGCTCCCCAGTCCCATGAGATACTGGTCTCTACTTCATTTTCATTTGATTGTTGGAGATGAAGCAGAGGCAAAAGCAAAGCTGCCTGTGCTCTATAGCATGAGTATGATGGTCCTGGGTTGCAAATGTCTGAGCTTGTTAGAGGAGCTGTTAGATGTAAAGTTTTCTTTTGTCTTATAGTGACCTCCTACAGTTGCTTTCAAATTAAGTGTGTTTAGAAAGTAAAATGAGAGGCCTTTTAAACAGGAGTCTGCAGATAGCTAGAGGATCCATCAGCTGTCCCATATAGGTGTTTATTCCTCTCCTGGTCAGGTAATCCTCTATTCCTACAGCAGTTCAGTGTTGTTTCTTAAAGCCTAATTTTGACTGCAAAGAAACAGTTCTGTTCAGGGTTGTTTCTTAGAGCCTAATTTTGATTGCCAAGAAAGAGTTCTACCTAATGACAGATTTTTGAGGACTCAACATGTTTTAACTATTGTTTAGAATAATGCTAAGATCTCTCATATTTACTGGCCTCTGGGGGGTGAGGTGGAGAAGATAAATCCACCCACATGAGAGAGATCGAATATAGTCCAGTGGCTCACTGCATTTGTCTAGGTGATAGGAAAGACTTTTACCTGCTCTTTTCTTCATTTGGTGAAGAAGGATTTGAATCTGTGCCTTCAGTTCTTCCTAAATGAGTCCCCCAATGACAGAGCTTTCATGCTGCACCCCCTTTCCCTACAAATGTTTCATTATTTATACAAGATGAAACTCTTCCGACTGTAAGGACTGACAGGTTAAGGAACATAGGATGTTAAAGCCTCAGGCAAAAGTTTGTTTTGTCTGCTATCGAGGCTTGAACCCAGGGATCTCATGTGAGTACCTTAACCGTCTGTCTGTTCAAGGTCTCTCTGACTGCTATCCATTTATTCTGGAATGAATAAAAGCAAACTAGACATCAGACACCAAATACAAAAATCCCAGGAGATTTAAAAACAAAACAATACCTGACTGATTTTAGACATTTGTGTTTTTCTTCTCTACGTTATTGAGGGGGGTAGAAGTAGGAGCTGTTTGCTTTTCAATTGATCCTATTGACCATGACAGAAAATTAAAACTGCTGCTGAATTCTATAACAAAGACTTTAAAATACATGCACACATCTTGCCTTATAGATTATACATTGACTTTAATAATTTATAACTCTAGAATTGTTTTTTAATTGTGTTAAACTCTTCAAACTCTGAAAGGACTTTTTCTTAAATCAAATGGTTGAAACTCTTTTAAATTTTGTAGATCTTCTCCATAAGGTTAAAGGACAGATTTCACAGGTTTAAACCTCTTAAGAGTGTGGAGACTTGCCAGTGGGAGCTATTTTTGTGCTACTAGAGCTTGTCCTAGAATAAGAAGCACTAGAATAAGACTCTGTGACTTCATTCATTTTCGTTGCCTGCTGCATTATTGATGCAGGGATGGGAAATAGTAAGGAAGAAGTGGGGAGTTAAATAGGGATGTATCAGTTGGTCCTGATCTCTTACAGCCTGTCTTTCTGTCTAGGACTTTCAGCACCAGTCACATACTTTCAAAGGTTTTCAGAGCTCTTTTCAAGGACACTCTACCACAGGATAATTAAAAAAAAAAAAAAATACAACCACTATTCAGCACTTTTAGTAGACTTCTGGAGTCACAGTACTTCTAGGAAGTCATGGGATAAATTGAATTATGTTTCGTCTTGCAGACGAAGCAAATACTTATTTTCATGCTGACAAAACCAGTTACAATTGGTGATCCGCTGGTGCCGAGAGAAGTACCTCTTTCTCCAGAGCAGAAACTCTTCTAGGACTTGGGAACTTCAGTGGAGGTAGTGATTGCAAATACCTTGCCCTTGATCCCAGTAAGGTGAGGTGTCCAGATAAATGCCTTGGGAAAATTGAGGATCATTACTTGAGGCCATGCTGTGCAGAAACAGGAGAGACTCCCACATTTCACAGGGCTTGAAGAATTCAAATTCAGTGCAACTCTGAAAGAAAACGTCAACAGAGAAGCAAATAATAATTTTAAACAAAACAAAACAAAAACCCAGAACCCCCTCAGAAATCCCTTCTCCAAACAGACTTTGTTGATGAGGTGAGTTGGACGGTGGTAGGCTGGATGAGGGTGGTTTAAAGAAGAGTCTGCTGCCAGTTGTTGATCATCTGATGGAGTTGATGGGAACATTGGCTGAGCCTCTGCCCTCATTGTGTTCATTAGCATTCACACCATTCACTGGCCACCCCCTTGCACCAAAGACATTTTCTGAGCTTGCTAATTTTCATGAAAGCAAGTGGGGTCACTTTCCACCTTTTTTCCTCATCTCAACAAGGCTCGTCCCCTAGAGAGCTGAGAAGAAAGGCGCTTTCTTGTTGTCATCTGTGCAATTATCAGCTTTGAACACGATGGCAATTTGTTGTTGTTGTTGATTTCCTTTGTTATGCAAATGTAACAGCTCATTCTCTGAGTGCTTTTTTTCCCCCACACAGCATAAAAAGGAATATTACACATTTAATTTCATGTTATCATTTGTTTCCCTCTGAGATTTCCTCCAGCCATTTTTTGGTCTTCTTCAGGCTAGTGGGAGCTAAGCAGTGGCATTTTGAATTCTGACTTTGTCACTTCTATTTACTTTTTATCATAAAGGGGTATTGTCAATAGGTCTTATGTGGCTCCTATAAAACCCATTTAGGAATTTAAATCTCCACTAAAACACAGAATTTATGCTTCCTTTTATGATTTATGAGTCTAGAAGCCTAAATTCTACTTTTAATAGTCTACCCATTTATATTCAAAGCAATCAGCTTACATGCTGCACGAACCTTAAAGTTGTTAGTGCACAACTAAAAAGAATAAAAGCAAGAGGATGTAGACAGAGGTCTAAGCCAGGAAGTACAGAATAGAATTCAAATGAGGACTTCTCCAGGGATTTAAGATACCGTATCTCTCTGGCTCTTATTATGGTCCACCTCCTGTATGCATCCTGTATTTCACCTTTTGGGAAGAAAAACAGTATTTGAAATCAAGAAGAAGGAATCTCTTTTTTGATCACATAACCAAACCTCAGCTGGTTCTCTCACAGGTTTAAATCACTCAGGAACTCCAACACTTCTCTGACTGAATTGTTCAAAATTTACCTGTCTGTACAGCTGAGTTGGAAACTGGTCAAAACCAGACTCATTTATGATTTCTGTTCTTATCCATTTTCGGCCAAATTGAATGGGTTTAACATCTAATTTTTTATTTCTTATTATTTAAAAAATCAAAGTGAACAATAACACTGGTAAGACTTGTCTGTAATAATGCTTAGGATAAATGAAAGAGACTGATGAGTCTTTGGTGTTTTCAGTTTTTTTTGATTCATTGCATTTCTTTGCTCTGAATTTTGAGGAAGAGTAAGTGGAACAGGACAAAACTCTTACCTCGTCTGGCCAATTACTGGTAATTTGTACCTATCAATAACTGCAGATTTGTATCATCTCTTGATGTACGTATTTGGAAGGCTATTTGTTGGATGTCAGTTTAATTTGTCTTCCTTTTGATCTCATTGGGATAAATCTAAAAGTCTTCAGATAAATGAATGACTCTGGAATCACACTATCATAACAAAAATTAAAGTATGTGTAAGACATGCATAAAACAAACCATACCCCTGAAGGGTTAAAGTTTTAACTCAATTTTTCCCCACAACATGACATCTTTTGCTCTGATGCTATCATCATTGCATGCAGAGGCAATCTCACAGATTGTACATCAAAAATGGGACCCAGAAGTTATCTACTTATTACAGAATACTTTTTGCTGACAAACTCTGTTGCAAATGGGTTTATGCCTGGTAGGTTTTAAAGGAGTTCTCACAGATCATTATTGAGGTTCTGAGGAATGAATATGAGAGAGGATGCATCAGAACGTGGCCAGTTTAAAAATATCTTCTACTATAAGTATTACTACTATCTATTGATGAGCATTGTAGTGTGTATAGCAAGGTTTGTCCTCACTATAGATTTAGCAACATGCTATACTGGAGTTGAAATAGGTTTCTTGGTGCAACTGTAGTGTATTCAGTTGGCACAGGTAGTAGTCTGGTCTGTCTCCTGATGTTAAATATTTAGAGTAGAAGCATGTAGCAAGTTAGTCTCCTAAGTTCCTTTCAAACTCTCTGCATTTCAGGCCCTTCTGAGAAACTATTCAAAAACTGCATATGGAACTATCATGTGGGCAGCCAGGTACCCTTGTGCTGTTTACTGCTAATGACACCATTCTATTTGTGTTTTATTTTGGGGAGTGAGCAACAAGGTCTATGGGGAAACAAATGTATTGTTTCATTCATGCCCTTTGATGCCTTTGTTTAAAGTGGGGGTTTTGACTGTCTGCTCGGGAAGAGATGATAGAATTCAGAGATGTACCTATTTCTTTCCATACAGAACTGCCAGTGCTGTGAATGTGGACCACAAAGGGCTTTGAGGTATTCTCATTCCTTAGGCATAGTAATGGTGCATGAACCAGGTGAAAAGTTGTACTTCTGGACAGACAAATGCAAGGCACAGAGGGAGCACAGTGGCCAGCCTAAATCCTTGAGGGGAGCTTATAATGAAGTTGTTTCGTAAAAAGAGGGTAATGGGGAGCCCACCTATAATTTGGCTAGCAGAAGCTCAGAGCAGTTCTTTTCAGTGGATTACAAGACTGCAGTTATGGACAAGCTTCCACCTGAGGGACAGGTGTTTTGGGTCATTCAACTTCATTAGCAGTAACAGATGGCAGAGTCTGTTCCTTTCTGGATTTAAAAGGGAAGTACAGTTACTATGTACAGCCAAATGGGCTGACTGTGTAACTCTGTTCTCTGCTGAATGTCTTTTACTGGGATCATGCCAATGATGACTTTGACCCAAGTGCAAAGCTTGAATAGATCCTAACTTACTGCGTCCATTGCTCTTCACACCCAAGCTACACCCTTCCCCACACCTGCAATAGAACAAGGATGGGGCTCACTATTTCCAGGACTCATGAAGGAGTAGACGAGGTCAGGATTTTACTCATTCCTCATTCCCAGTCATGTACTGGTTACCAAAAATAGGTCATAACTGCTACCTTATTTTTAGAAAGAGGATTTTTCTAACAGCATAACCAGGACTTCCCTGGTGAATCCCTGTTTTGGATCTATACGCTTACTCTTCCAATTATGAGTGCTATGATAAAATGTCTTCACAAAGGACAAGCTATTTCCATAACATCAGTCAGTATCATTTAGACTCCAGTGCCCTTGCTGACTATGTTTATAAAAATGACAGCTACAGGTCATCCCAAACTCTTGGATCAGAAGAAGCAGCTGCCTCTGAGAAGGGCCATTTTTTTTCTTATATTATGTACAGAGTGATAAACAAAGCCTCTTTTGAAATATTCATGCCACTGGCCCACCTGGGGTATAAAAGATCCAGAAGATAAATAATGAGCTAATGTTTCACAAAATATCTCCTCAGTCAGAAGCCAGTATGGATCATACTGATTTCTTACAAAGTCCCAGAAGAATATCTTCCTTAAACTTCCTCCTACCATGGTTAACAAGGTGTTTGCAGGAGCAGGGGATTTGACTCAGTGTCCCAGGAGATAGTTAGTAGACCTTTGACCCTCGAGACATGAGATTGTAATAAGATAGACCCATGAAATATTTTCCAGATAGATGTTAGTTCTCACACAGCTTTGAGCTGGCCAAGTGCAAGTCATCTCTAGGCTGCAATTGCATTAGCATGGTACTGAGTTTGGCCTTGTATTCCCTAATTTTCAGTATAGCTGTTTAGCTTGGAGTAAACTCCTGATCAGCCATGGCTACATGGCTTTTGATTCAGAACTGGCATGTAGGCTCTGCCTTAGAATATGGGCATAGAAATCATGTCTGTCATCAAAGTAGGACATAGATGTAAGAAAATAAGAAATGCCCATTGAATCAGACCAATTGTACATCTACCCCGGTGTTTAGTCTGCAGCAGAAGCAGTAAGAGATGCTATTCAAGGAGACTATGCAAAACCTGCCACTGCCTGCAGACTATTCCTTTTGTACTCCCATGCCTCGTCTCCATTTTACAGACATACCATTTACAAATGTCTAGTGCTTTTATAAACCAGCTGATACTGTCCTTCCACACAATCTGCCATGGTAGCAAGTTCCAGAGGTTCACCATTTACTGCATAAAGAAGCTTTTTCTTTTTTCTGTTTTAAACCAACCTACTGCCACTTTCATTGTTCCCTTACTTCTTTTATTGCATGATGTGTTGAACATTTCCACATTCAGCTCATCCAGTGCTTTCACCTTTTGTAAATCTTCGTGATACCTCACCTCAGATTCCTGAGTTGTCCCAGTCTTTCAATTTCCCCTCAGGAGGCAGCTGCCCCATCACCCTGATCATTATATTTGCCCTTCATTTGTGCCTTCCCTAACTTCAGTATGTCTATCAATATGTGGAAGCCAGAAAAGAACACAGTGCTCAAGATGTGGGTGCACCACACCTTTTAGGAAGAGGCAAAATTATGTATCCTGTCTCATTACCAACACCTTCATGATGGTCCCCAGTATCTCATTGGCTTTTTCAACTGCCACTGCACATTGAGCCAAAGATTTCAGACACCTGTCAACACAAAGCCGAGGTTTCTTACCTGAGCTATAACTGTCAGTTTGGTGTTCAGCATTGTGAACCATCAGTGGTGGTTTAGGTGTGGGGTTGTTTTTTTTCTTAGTTGCATTATCTTAGGTTTATCCACATCAGAATTAATTTGTCAACCATTTCTATAGTTTTATGAGATCTGTCTGCAATTCCTTGACAACAGGAAAGCATTTTGACATTCTAGAAGTGATTATCATATCTATAAATTTGGATATTCTTTTGCTTATTTCTTCTCCAGGTCATGGACAAAGACATTGAATAGAATTGCTTCCAGGACCAATCCCTCTTGACTTTTCTCTTGAAAAGCCTCTTCTCTCGAATCTTGCTAGTCTTTTATCCATGTTTTTACCATCACCCTGCTAGAACTCCAGTTAGCTGCTGAGGTAGGGTTTCCCTTTGCAGGAGCCATGCTGACTATTTCCCAACAGAAAATATGTTTCATGTACTGTATGATTTTATTGTTTATTATAGACTCTGTCATCTTACCAGGGATGGAAGTCAGACTCACCAGTCTGTAGTTCCCAAGATTCTCCCTAGAGTCCTATACAACCTGAATGAGGTCAGTCTTTGATTACAAGTTACAGCCTGTCAGTATTGGTTTTGATGGCTAGGTTAGGAATCTTCTCCCATGGACTTTCTTGCACAGTTAGCAGCAGAAGTAGAGTGAGAGAAATGTACTTACATTTGGAGAAAACTGACATTTCACTCTTCCCCAGTTTTTTTGAATGAGTGAAATAATATACTAGCACTGATTTTATCATTAAAATAGAGTGAAACAAATGTAGCTTTGTTCCATGTAAAAGGCGGGGGGGACATACCACAAAAAATATGCAAAAAGTCCCCTCGTAGAATATCATGCAAGAATTTGCTCCCGGGTTTTTTTTTTTTTAGCTTTGTAGAATAAGGATGTCATTCCTTATTCTGTTTCTGCTTTAGAAATAGCATATCTAGGACTTTCAGGCTCTTAACACAAAAACCATCTCTGTAATAAGCAGACGTGAAATATGAATGAGTCTTTTTAGTTGATTACTACTACAGGGATGAAGAGCTAGGACAGTCCAGAAAGACTGAGATGTACCAGTCCCTTGCTAAGTATCTCATTTTGCTGATTCAAATGTCTCTGTAGTCAGGGTTGTTTGAACAGAATCAAATTTACTTGTAATGAGCCATATAGTGATTCTCTTGTCTTTTTTTTTCCTTTTCTTTTCCTCTTGTCTTCACATTAATTTCCGCAAAAAAGCACATCTGATTTTGTAATGAGCTAAGCAACTGTTTCTCAATTACACCAAATTTTACTGCTCCTCAGTTGAAGTTTAAAGGCATGGCAACTTCAATATTATCAAAGGTTCTCCTCACAATAAAATCTTCAGTAATTCTTCACCAGTTTCATAAAACTTTCAGTACCAAATTACTCAAGGAATACTTGAGTAAGGAATACTTTCTACCAAATTCTTAGAGTTGTTTCTAGAACATCATAGATCCATGGCGATGAAATCTAAATTGCCCACAATGGTAAGCTGCTAATTGCTGAAAACATGTAAGTTCTGTTTTATAAGTTTGCTTTTTCCAATGCATCTTTGTTAATGTATGCCTTGGAAAGTGTGCTACAACTAGCAAGTGGCACATGTATCTTTGGACTTAACTAGATCAATAGTAAGATATGGGAGGTCTGAGGAGAGGAATGCTAAAATAGGAACTACTTTATTTCCAAATGTTAAAAAAAAAAAAAAGGCGAGTGATATTTTGTTCTTTCTTTTGGTTTTCCTGTAACCTGTGTCCTTTCTAAAGCAGCTGTTTTGGGTCTCTCCTTTTCTTAGCCCCTCTCTGTCTGTCCATCACTCAGTATGTGTTTTTTCCAGCCAGCTCGTTCCAGTTTCTAAATCTCTCTCTGTCCTGTCCTTAACCCCCTGCCGCGATATTTCCATATGTATGAAGGACACAACTTTATTCCTATGGTTTCGGTCTTTCTTGTGCTTTTTGAGAATCTGGACTGGGAACTTTTTTCCTTGCTGAGGGACAAAGAAGCCTTTAAAGCACCGTGAGATGTTTATATATGAACCAACATTTGTGCTTAAATACTTGAGAAATGTGTATGACAGGGATGATGGAAGGAAATCCCATACAGTCATAGACCAGAAAGAAAATGTCGTCATGTGTGAAAAGATCTCAGCATGTCCTTGATTCATGTCAAGGTCAACAGAGACAACTGATATTGTCTAGTTAGGTTTCTGTGCATCAGAGGCTATAGAGATTGAGTTCCTTGTTCCTGCAGCAGGTGGACAATCCACATGGAGCAGTCTCTGCATTTAGGAACGGTTCCATCATTGTACTGATGACCATCAATGGTAACAGCCACAGATTACTTTCTTCTCCTCTCTCCAGAAGGTATCTATCCTGAGTAAAATGAGTTTTCCTCTTGAAGCCAAAGTGAGATGTGTTACTTATAGGCAGGGTTGTCTTGCACCTTTGAATTTCCTGTTTAAGCTGGAAGGGAACATTGCCAGCAACCCTGGCACCTTATGCTTGTAATTTTTCATAGCCACCCACCTTCAAACCTTACACTGTCCTTCCCTTCTGCTTTTCCTAATATTAAGCCTCTATTTGCTATGATAAAAAGAGGAGGTATAAGAACCAGGCATTCCTGTTATTGCTAGCAGTATGATGACCTGTTCTCTGACATTCAAGATCAAGGCAATATGCTCTGGGCTGCAGAATCTTCCCAAACACCACCAGCCATTCATCAAATGTCCTGTGGCAGAAGCACTGGCATGAATCTCCACAGCTGGCTGAATGTAGTGCCGTATTCAGTTATGCTGGGTCTTAAATTGGTTTTCAAAACATCTCTGTGAATCATGGGCAACTGGAGAATCAAAAGTTTCTGTTGGAAACACCAAGGCAAAGAAACCTGAGTTTCACATCATTTTTGTTATTTATTGGAGGACTAAATTCAGCAGAGACCCAAGTTCTCTAAATTACAGCCTGAGACATGTTTGGAAATAGTTTACACTACCTCCCTCATGACTTCTCCCCTTTCTGGGACTAAAAGGGACTTGGTGGCCAACATCAGTACCTGTTTTACTCTAGGCGGAAATTAAAATCCTGTGAAGCTGCCAGAGTGGGAGGCATTTGTCAGTGGATATACGGTATAAGAATACAGCATTTTGCTGTTCCTGGACACATAGCCCCACTCAGCTGTCACAGGAGTAACCAATGCAATGAGGTGAAATTCATATCTCTCACCATAAGCTGAATAATGAGAGAGCAGATTCCTGTGAATTCTTTACATTAAGAGTTAGGTATGACCTGTCAGAGCTTAGATGGTACTTTCAGTGCAGATGAGTTCACCTGGTTTTCAGTGCTGAGACACTTTCTAGAATATGACAGGAACTTTCACCATCACAGCCTGGTTTCAGACCTTCCCTGTAGATGTCTGTCAACTCCCTCTATGGCCATGCAGGCTCTGTCTAAGACTTTTGCAGTCATGACAGTGTTGACCATTTTGACCTTTCTTAAGTTATTCATTCTTCCTTTCAGAGTTCCTTTCTTCCAGTTTACTGGATTGGTTGCTCTTTTGGTTTAATTATATTAATGCTGTGCAGTGCATCAGTTGAATAGAGAATGGGTCCTTCTGAGAACAACACAAGAACAAGAGCTTGCAGCAAATCCTTCACTGTAGAAATAGATACAAAATTCCAAACCTTGCCCAGAGGAACTGTCAATGTGACAATTTTCACTTCCCCTACAACTCATGAAGAAGGTGTCTTCCTGATGCAGTTGATGGCTAGAGGAGCTGTGATCTTTGAGTGCAGTTTCTCTGCCAAATACATGTAGGGAGACACTCCTTATAGCAGAAAATACAGTGTGGTTTATAAGCAATGCAGTAAGGGAAGCGATCAGGAAGCGACAAGAGTGTGGACCTTGTGTAAGCTCCTATCTGACTTGTCAAAATGTGAGAGAAGAAATGAGATGCAGTTGTGGCTGAACCTTAACTAACATAGGAGGAGAAGATGGTAGCACCTCCAACTTTTTTAATTGTTTGGATTTTTACAGCTGGGACAGAGACCCAGTTAGGAGAAAGTTTCTGAGGAGATTTTCAGCATTTTAAACACCTCATCAAGCTGAAAGCAATGTGAAAGCAGTGAATTCTTCTGGCGGTCTGGTGTTTGGTTGCAAAGAATAGTCAGGAGAGATAAAGTTGATCCCAAAAAATTACATGTAATGGGGGGCAAGAGGAGAGGTTGGGAAGTCAGAGCTAGTACAGGGGCCTCAGAGCTGAGTATGAAAGTGCTTGTTGTGAGTGTGAAGTGAAGGTCTTCTCTGATGTTCTTTAGTCCAAGACGACTTCTTTTTTTAACCTCCTCTGCTCCTCCTCTGCTCTCCTATTTACTGCTTGAAATTTCTCATGGGAAACGACTTCCCTGGTTGCAGCAATGTCATAGCAGCATAGCTGGGTAAAAAAGGATGGGAGTACAGGAAGAATGAAGGCGGTCTTTTTCTATCCCCTTTCTTCCCTCACCTCTATATTCCTGTAAGTATTTGTTCAGGTCTAGTGATAGTTATGCTAGGGCTTATGTAGGACAGCTTTTTAGAAGTCGAAAGGATGTTGCCCATTTACAGCAGTGCAAACACAGTGAATGTCTGCTCCCATACATGCAGTCTTTCTAGGAGTTCAGGGTTTCTTTTAAGCTAGTAAATTTTCAAGAGAAATGCAGAAGTATACAGAAAGCCTCTTCAAGGGGTATGTGTCACAGAAAATACTGAGTCTCAGACTTCTCTGCCTCATGTCCTACTCTTCTGTGCAAAGCAGAGGGTAAATGATAAAAGGCTAATGATGATCAATTTGGATGGGGATGTGTAGGATGGGGAGTGGAACAAAACCTTCTGTTAATTTGAGGAAAAATTGCAAGGCCTCACCTAGCAAAGTTCCCATTTACTTCACTGACTCCAGCAAGTACCTCCCTATGTTCAAATCTTAGATCTTCTGAGCAGACCAGACACCTTTCAAGCCTTAAACCAATCTTCTTCATATAGCAAAAAATTGTATGGCAGCTTAAAGCATTCACATGCACCCTGAGAGTGCCCCAATGTTTTCTGACAGCTGACAAACTAAAAAGGACGAGGCTGTCAAATGCAAAGAATGGGTCCCCTCCTTTTGGCTGCTGTCCCTCTGGTCTATTCAATTAGGATTGATCAAGCTGTGTCAAAGGTCCCTCCTCTGTTTCAGTGGTCACCGAGAGCTTTCATGATGACTAATGATAGGCTATCCTTAAAAAGAAAGGGGGAAGAAATAGAAAGAATAATACAAGGGTTTCTTTTTTCCTTTTTTTCTTCTATCCTTATGTTCCAATTAGGCACATTACCTTTATGACCTACTAAATGAAATTCATTTAATTGTCATTGTTCAATGATACATCAGCCCCCTCTGCCTTCTAACATCTGCCCCTCAAACAAAAAACACAACTTACTCAAGCAAAAAGATTTAATCGTGTTTTGGTGAAAAACTACATGGAGGAGAAATGTTTTTCTTCCTCTGGAAAATATCTAAAATATTTGAATTCAAATATGGATAGTAAAGGGAAACTGGATAATAAAGGCAAACTGGATAGAAATGCTGATAAGAAACATACACATTTCTTGGGTATCTTGCATAAATTTAAAAACTGCTGGACTGTTCCATTTCAGGTACTAGAATTGAGCTAGTAGTAGATGAGCCAATCATTCTCTAGAAGTTCCCAGACCTGTTCAGATCTCTCCTAAAGACAATATCTCTGCCCTATTTGGCTGTTTAATACTGACATTCAGGTACAATTTACGCTTCAAGGTATATGCCATAATTTTCTTTTGGAGTATATGTCAAGTTTTTGGACCATGGCAGCCATTTCCAGATTTTTGTCATCTGTCAGTCCTAAAATTGGGTGTGAGTTGTAACAGATATTTCCCAGATGTTAAATTAGACCAGCACCAGAAAGACAGAACGGTCTGTGCCAAACAGTTTAGATGAAGGTGATGGGATGACACCATGAGCAGAATATAAATTTATGAAGATAATTATTATTATTGCAATAGCAATATAAAAATTGTATCTATCTCTTTATCCTAGAAACTAGACAAAGACTGCCAAAGGCTTCACGCAAGCATCAGTTACATACAGAATTTAGGCCTCTATCTAGTTATAAACCCTTTATTTATTTTTAAGGGTGAATTTTCTCCTAAACATAAAATACATGAAAGAAAGGAATGGGTAGATCTTGAGAGATTTGAAAACAAATAAAGCCTGTGAGCCAGAATCTGTCAGAGTAACACAGGTCCAGCGATTTTCCTTTCAAGATCATACAGAACTTCCTGATTTTCCCAATGCCAACTCCTATCTAGAATAGATCCTTGGCAATTTCTGCTTGGTCGTAAGAATGAATTATTAGCCTGGCCATCTGAGTGAGTTTCAGTCACAACATGCCAGAAGTTAATCAGGAATGAGTGTCACTACTCTAAAGATGCCTGAGCCAGTGTTTGCATCCTGTTACTTAAATCGTTCCTTGGGATTGGATAAAAGAGTGCATTTTTTAATATGGTCATGTTTAAATTGTAGCAAAGCAATTTTGTGAAATTCAGCTGTTTCATTTCACAAAGGGTTATGACACTTGCTGCTAGGATTTTGTCCCTTCTCTGACCTGAAGGAAAAAATCACTCATTTATTGCCAGAAAGTTTTATCTGATTTACCAGTCCTTTTGTAATACTTAATAGCTTTCCAAAAGGACAAAAGGTGATTGACTTCCCATCTTCCAATGAAACTCAGTGGCAACCCCCTCTCCACCTTTCCTTGGAGCATTGAAAATAGGCTCCTAGATGCAAAAGAATCCACTAATGTTGGAAACATAAGTGAAATTAAAATAATGAGGTTGTGCAGTATTCTAATTCTGTAACAACATGACACTGCATTTATCCTGAGCTTTTGTACTGAAGGATCCTAAAGCATGATACAAACACTACAACTTCAGTCTTCATAGCCTTGAGGTATGAACTATTATAATTGTTCAGCCCATGAGAAACTGAGGCAGACATGGACAGAATTAATCCAGGTTCACAGACAGTCAGGAAGGGTCCTGACAATTTTGATAATCAAAGGCTACTGGGATCATGTGCAGAGACGTCCTCAGAAGGTGAGGGAGAGAGACAGCTACCTAATTACTTACACAGATCATCACTTAAATCACTTATTAGAATTGTTACTAGGCCCCCAGAAGTCATAAGAACCACCGTCAGTGAGAAGATGTCATTGCTGTGCATAACCAGAGTAAAGACTCTGTCTCACAGAGCTTGTAGTCTAAATCACTGGCTCCTGATGTTGAAATGTAGCTCACTGACATTAAAATGAAGTCACAGAATCCAAGCTAATGAGATTTTCTGGCATTATTAATATTGACTCCTCAAGGAAACAGAACTGCCAGCCCCACGAGCAGGAGCTGAGGAGGTGGTGTTGCAAGGCAAGCAGGTTTTGGGAGCAGAGAGAAGTCAGGGAGTAAGGAAAAGGGGGAGGAGGAGAAGACAGTGGCAGGGAGGTCCAACTTAGAAAAAAGTGGGGAACAACATGTCCAAATGCACAAACAGATGAGGAGTGGGAGGGGTAACAGAGACAGAGGGGAAGAAGTTGAGCGCAATTACATGATCACAAACAGTATTTTTGCCACTGAAGAAGCCACCACGACCCTGGTGAGACACAGCAGACAGACAGCCATACTATTATTACACAGCAGTCACCAGCTCAGGTCTGAGCTGAAGGCACATGCACAACCCAGTGATGACTTGATACGTAATGCACTGACTTCTTAGCTCATGACCATGTGGCCAGCACTCAGAAGGAAGAAAATACCAGGTAATAAAAGACTCTTCAATCTAAAGGAGCAAACATTGCAAGAAACAAAGATCAGAAGTTGAAAATAGAGAAACTGATTTTTTTTTTTACATAGTGAGTAGAACTGGCTATTGAAAAAAAGTGGTGTCTCTTCTATTAGTTTCTTCAAAGAGACTAGAGGGCTCTTTCAGAAGATAAATTTCAACTTAAAGAGTCATTGTACTTAATAAAAAGCTAATGGGAAAATTCAGTGCCCTATGCTATGTAGAGGGTCAGACAAAAGCAGTGATGGAGAACCGTTGGCATTGGTGCTATGGCTGGCACTGATGAAGACCTGGGCTGACACCAACAAGTCTGTGCTGCCATGTTTTAAGTAAATTTGGCAAGATGGTCCTGAAAAAATTGCAGTTGCAGTTGAAGGATCGAGAGGTTTCAGAATTTCTGAATGAATGCACTTATTTCTGGAAACATAACTATGGTGTTTTGGTCAGGGTTACTTTGGAAGGGTGTGGGAAGAGCAGCAGGCCTTAATGACAGTCCAACATCTTGTAAACCGTATATCCAAACCCAATTCATTTGCAATTATAGGGGAGACATCCCATCTGAAGATTTAAGTTATATTTATGTGTCTGTTGCATGACTGTCTAGAAAGATTCATTTCTAGCTACCGCCAGTATTGTGGGGTAATTCTAGGGTTCACTGTTCCTAAATAAATAAATAAAGAAAGAACTTTTACTAGCTTTTGTGGCAGCTAACGCTTCTTGGCTATGCTTAGCTTTCCATTTCTGTGTGTCATGGTTTTGCACTCTGTATAATGTCAAATGCCTCTAAAATATACATCAGAAAACTGCAGATCTGTTAAGATTTCTAATCTTTACTGGTGAGAATCAACTTTTCATCACACACAGAGAAACCAATTCCCGTCTCCTCTCCCTCCAGAAATTAAACTGTACAGTGGAAAGGCTCCAAGTCTCTGCTGTTTAATGGTAAATTGGCTTGGGGCACCAGCAGTACTAGTTCTAAAATCATTAAGCGAACTGCCACCAATACATCTTTCACAGTCAAGCTGTAGATAAATGGATGGTGAGGTTGTCAAAGATGGGATTCAACTTTACCAACGAGTCCTATCCTCATCTTCTTATTTTTTGGAAACTAATATTATTTCCTTCAAGTACGATGTATTTTTTCCAAGTGTAAAACAAGGGGCTGTGATGGGAGAAAGCAGAGAATAATTTTCCTCTCTAAAACAATCAACTTCTCTCCCTACTCCCCCTTCTTCAAGACCAAACTCCATTAGGAGTTTGCTTTGATGGGAAGGGGTAAGATATGTAAAAGCTTCTGGGATGAGCAGGAAGGAGACCTGAAAGGAAAAAAAATGATGTGTGATTTTGTTGAGGGGAGGGCAGGATGGCAGAGACATTTGTGGCACCAGCAATATTGATCCTGAGGCAAAGGTACCCCTCATAATTCCCAGGTTACAAATTAACATGTCTTTCCCCATCCTCACACCCCATTAATCGAAATAAGCACTCTCCTTGAATCACAGGCTTGCTTCTGCTGCAGGTCAGTAAAAAAACAGTGACAGAGGGTTCGAAAAAAATCCTTCCATGGGAGGTGTGACATGTGCTCACCTCTCTGTGGCCGCTGTGGGTCACAGTCTGAGTGAGAAAGATGAACAGATTTTGTGAATGGGTGGTACATGAAATGATGATTCTCCGTGTCTATGATGGCATGGTTTGGTGGCAATAGCTGTTGGAGGGTTTTCATGCAAATTTTGTGCTTGACATTGTGCAAATCACATGAAATCTCTTGTCCTGAAGAGGTTGTTTCCTACAAGACACAGTGGAATGAAAGAGAGACATTCATGGAAAGCATTGTTGTAGGTGCCTTTCTGTTTCCCTATGGCAACTAACCTAGGTTTTCTGCTTACTAAAGAGGCCAAGATGATCATGTTCTGGTTACTTGCTATAGATGCCTAACATTAACACTATGGCTTATGCAACATCTGAGTTCAAAGGAGCATTGAACAGTTGAATCTTTGAACATTGGACTGCCAGATTCATGGTGCCTCTGCTGACAGGAGATAGTAGGTTCTCTTTAACCATCTGAAACCACCTAAACCATCTCTAACCATATACCTAATATTAGCTATATTTCTAAGATACCATCAATTTTAGGATGGAATGAGTGTCTTTCATGGAGGTACAGATCACTCTTTATTGATTAAAGTATTGGCTTAAATGACTAGCTTAGAGGCTAGGCTTAAAATCTGGATAGCTTAGATGAGACACTCTTCCCTGTCTTCTCTGAATCTTGTAAGAGGAAAAAACCCCACCCCTCTGCTTCCCCCCAGGGAGGTTCATAGCAAGAGAGTAATTGGTGATTTTATGCAAAAAATAACTGTACCTATGGCATTTTGTTACTCAATGAGGGAATTTCATAGCCAAACATATGGGTGAAATTGTCACTCTGCATTAGTCACAGGCATAGAAGATAAATATCTGAGACTGTCAACAGAGTGGTCATTTCATGTTCTTACAAATATTAACTCCCACCATAGTTAAAGTCATCGCCTGTATAGAAACACTGTTTATTGGCAGGAAGCATGTGGAAAGTCTGAGTCATTGTACAGACTCCCAACATATGTAAGGTCCATGAGGGATAGCAGAGTTATAAAAGATGATCCACTTCCAGCACAAGACATTTTTTATACCATGCATTGCATATCACAGGTTCTCAGCACCATCCAGAAGTCTTCAATGGTGATTTGTGACTTTTTTGAAAGGGATTCTTATTTACTGCAGCAAAAAGTTTTTCAACTTTCTGTAAACTACAATACATTTCTGATCTAAACTGCTCCAAAGAGGTAACCAGCTTTTCAGGAATATGACATTAAACTGTCAGGTGTCTTTTTGCATGATCTTTTCTTATAAGCCTTTGGGATATTTAGTATTTACTCCACATGTTTTTATTCTGTTTTATTTTGTTGTTAACAGTTGGACTTGATGATCTTAAGGGTCTTTTCCAACTTGAATGATTCTATGATTCTATGATTTTATTTTAAAACTGTCCTTATGCTTAATTGCAAAAGGATGTTAGAGTACAGATTCTTCCCTTCCTTCATTAGTCAACTCTACCTATGTCAGGGAAACAAGTGACTCTTCTTTTACAAGAAGATAAAATTATGATGGATGAAATATAAGGAATAATTAAATTAGTGTCATAACAGCAGCATAGATTTCAATTAGGAAAAAATATTTCCATTGTGATAAAGTTCTGGCTGTAAATTTCAGAAATCATACATTTTGTAGCCTTATATTTCTTTGCTCATGGACTGTGTCACTGAGAACCTGAGTGTGACTGTAGAAATGAAAGGTCTCTCTTCATAGAAGAGCAAAGGGAGGAAAAAACCTGTCCTGTAAATGGGATACCATTTTTAGCAATCAAGTTAAAAGGTAAATGATACCTTGCTTCCCAAGCATGTGACTGTTAAGTCAAGGTGGTTAGTTTCACATGACAAAGAACAAAGCATGATTCTATAGCTCTGTCCCATGTACAGTGCATCTATGCCATCCTAACTAGATTAAAGCATTTTCTCCCATAATCCAAAAAGGAGGAAGAGGCTAGAAATGAACAAATTTTGAAGGGACCAAATAGTGTAACATCTGAACTTGTTTAGATCATTGCTTAAAATGTAACAAAGCAGTGGGTATGGGTTTGTGCTGAAGGTTATCAGTATCATGTAGTACACTTTTCAGCAAGGTCCCTATTATTACCTGGTTTTATCTGTCCGACAAATAAAAAGGGGAATGAGCTTTTCTGATGGCAATGTGGTGTTCTACACATAATCCAAAGTCCAAAGAGATTGGTATAAGAGTGGACTAAGCTGCAGCTAACCAGAGTTCAGTGAAGCCTTAAAAAACTTTTGCAAGTGTTTATGTGCACATACCTGTGCATTTTGGGACCAGAAAGTCGCAGTGGTTAACTGCAGTGTCAGCTGATCATGGAAAATTAGTTGCAGTCAAAGATGGCTGACCTAAGTGGTAAGAAAAAAAAAACCAAAACATTTTCACTCTGTTAGTGTTTCCTTTTCTTGTACATACTAAAGTGCATTTACAAACAGAACAGCTTAAATTACTTCAGGCAGCAGCCAAGTCTGTAGCTATTGGGATGGGCCAGTGTATTTCACAAATTTACTCAACAGCATTATTCCCCTTGTCTCCATGTTCCTTTCTCAAATTCTTTCACTGAAAAAAAAAAAAAAAAAAAGTCCATTTGTGATGTTTCGGTCCTGTTTCATCATGTACAATAGCAATTATTTATATTTTTGTCACTTTCAGCTGGCAGATATGGAACAGATGCTCTGGGTAGCTACTGAGAGAGGACCTGAAAGGACTGTACCCCCTTTTTGTCATACCATTGCCACTGTGCAAGCACACCATGCAGCCCTGGCATTGCTAGGAATAAGTGTCGCTAGTACCTCTTATTAGTGTTTATTATCATAACTGCTCATTGTATTGCCCATTATGTTAATGAATTAGAACAACAGACCTAAATGTTTGTTGTTGTATAAAGCTCATTAGTCTCTGAGAGGAACTCAATGCAACATGAAGGTTGAGGAGCTGGGTTGCAGGAATATTACCAATTAAGTCCTATATGAACATGCAATTAGGTAGGATGACATGCTTGATTTACGTTGCTTTATGGCTAAGCTGGATAAACAGCGTATCGCTGAAGACTAGCAACCTGCTCCCCCTTTGCTCATCCCCACCCTGCTGGAACCTATTCTAATGTTCCCAGTGGGAGCACAGCGCACAAGAATGGCTGGGCAAGGTTATTGGTGCCATCCTGAAGCATATTTAACTCTCCACCGAGCTAAAAGGATGGGGGCAGCGTGTGTTCATGTTATGACACTTGTTAGTTTAATTGCTCATCCCTTTCTCACTGATTTTTGGTCTTCATGGGGCATCTTTCTTCAGTACCGCATGCAGGTCTGCAGTGATGGTCAGTTTACAAAAGGCTTTACATTGCATCATGCTTCTTCATATAGAGAATTGGACTTAATTTAGATTTCTCTATCAGTCCTTTTCTTCTCTGAGAACACATGAATTATTTCACTCTATTATGCTGCACATAATACAGCATACACCATTGTACATCAGCATGCACCATTTGTTGTGATTCTTGTGTAACAGCACTCTTCCTTAAGTTTTTTTTTCCTAAATACATGTTTACATCATTACATACATTTATCACAACTGAGGGGAGATGCAATTGAAAGGCACTTTCAGAAGTTGTCACCTCCAGCTTCTCAGCCATAAATTGTTACCTCCCAACTGAGACTTGGTAACTGATCATATGAGCGCTCCTAATTGTTTCAGAGCAAGGTGAAACTTCAATAATGGATTAAACTATAGAATCAGCAACCATTAAATAGCGACATGTTGATTTTTTCTTTTTTTTTTCAGTGTAAGGCATTTTATTTCCAAAATTAGAGGTTACATATACAGGTAGAAACCCAACGGGAGCCAGGAGACTGCCACTGAAAGACACACGCAGCTGATCAGCAGTATCTTGCTTCTGTGTGAGGCACCTGTCTCTCACAAATGTGTCTTTCAAAAAGCCATGTCTCCCCACTCTTATGGCTTACTCTGTGCCATCTTTGGCACCTGCACAATCAGTTGTTGACCTCTGTTTTCAATGACGCTGGCTTGGCACTGAAATAAAGCAGGAGGGATGGTGAGGTACAACTGAGATACAGTTTAAGATGCTGTCTCTTACTGCCTGAAATGCTGCACACAGAAAGCCTAAATAGTGGAGCTATACCGAGGGCTTGAGTTTGCATCACTTTTTTCTAGCTGATCTAAGCAAATAAGGTGTTGCTACATACCAGGACGTTTGTTGTGTGGATATCCAGTGCCTCAGAAATCTAGTTTGCTCTTGGCTTTGTATTGACCAGAACAATATAAACACGTTAGGAGGCAGCTTTGGGTATGGGAGTAGGTGACTACACACTTTTTGCCCCTAACTGTTCATGCATACACAGTAGTAATGCACCATTCGCCGCTTCAGCTGCATGTTGGGCTTTTCCATCCTTTTTGTTAAAATTGGGATGGAGGAGTCAAAGTCCTGTCCTGTTCTAAATCACTGATGAATATCATAGCTCTCTCATACTCTTTTCCCCAATTCAGCACTTAGAAATGTGGAGCTTCCCCCATTGCATTGTTTTAAAGTGTAAAGTTTTGACATTTCTGCTGAAAAAATACTTAAAATAACAACAACAGACTTGGATTCATAAGTGGAGAAAAGAGTCTGCTTTAGAAACAAAGGTAGCAACCAGCTTGGAAATAGAGTGAATACTTTAAAAGAAACCCGAGAGGCACAATATGTCAGTCTTGAATGTAAGGGAGAAGTGAGTCTTAAGGAGACATCAGAAGTATGTTTCATTATTGGGAGAAAAAAACCCCAAACCCACAATCAAACCACACAGCAAGAACCAAAACCAACACCTTAAATGTAGAAGTGGGGGGACACCTGCATTTGGAGTAAAGGGGAAAGCATTGAAGAGAAGCAGAGAGTGACAGGTAGCCCTGATGTGATGGCGTGTTCGGAGAGTCCCCTCCAGGATCTTTCACGGTGCTAGCTTGGAGGCAGGAGACGAGGGCCTCACAGGAGGCGGCTGTACAAACTTCACCTAAGTTTGACACAAAGAGTATTGCTGGGGCGATTTCTAAAGAATATTTTTTACCGTCCCACCTTTTGCTTTCCCAAATATCCTACCTGAGCATGTCCTTGTTGATGAATGGTTTGGGATCATCAGGTTTGGAGACTGGTGTTCTCACCAGGCTGGATTTCTCCAGCCAGTCTCATTCAGGATGTCTCAGCCCCATCCTGAAGGACCTATTTTTAAGATTATGATTATCTAGTTGTCTTCTCTCCCACAGTTCTCATGCAGCTGTAACAAGAATGCAAAGTGATGTGAATTGTTAGTAGAGGTGACTTAAGGGCTCTCCATTAGAAATCTTTTGCCCACTTTACTCCAGATAGGTCACCTCAACGTTCCTCTAGGCTTTGTTGGTCACTTTACACTGGATTCAAACAAGTAATGCATGATTTTAAGCTTCCTAACAAGTGTGAAATATTCCAAGATCCCCTGCACTTTCCTCCATTTTATAAAGAAGTTTTCTAATGCCAAAAGACAGAAATGGAGACACTGTTCTCTGATACTTCATGCAAAAGATGTGAAGAAAGGTGAGAGAGAGGGTTATTAGTGGGAATGAAGAAGGACCTCTATTTAATTTAATTTTATTTTATTTTATTTTATTTTATTTTATTTTCCATCTCCACTGAGGCTTTGCTAGAAGGATTGTTCCAATCTGACTCTGTAGATGCTAGATCAACTGTCCTATTCCATCTGCCTGCACTGTTTTCCCTTGATTGAATGGACTGAAGGTGAGAAACCTCTAATGTGGGCTGATGAAAGTGGAGCTGGCACTCCACAGCAATGGGATAAAGCTGGCAGGTCTGATTTTTTAAACTTGTCTGAGAACATCGTTCCACTTTGTCTCATTTTTAACCTTCAGTTTCAAAGACGGGGAAAAGGCAAAAAGGAAGGGGTAAAGATGCTTAAGGGCTAATTCTGCAACAGCGATCTTCACAAGCATAAACTCTGTGGAGGTCATTTACTGTTAGGCAAGTTTAAAAATCAAACTTTGTCTTCTACACTGTTGCATGCAGATAAAGAAAGAAGATATCTTAAAAAAAAATAATAAATCATTTTCCCCCACCCCTGGCGCTTCTGAAAGACACCACACTGTGGCTCTGTCAAGGGAGGGATATTTACCTGTTCCGGTTCATCTGGGTTTGGGATCAGTGTATTTGTTGTGCATCTTTCATTTCAGACATCATTCATGGGAGCTTGCTGTGAACCGCTTTGAACCTCGCTTTTGTCAGCTGTAATTTTTTGTCGTCTTTTCTTTGAGGTTGTCATTTGCTTGATGCTTTTGCAAAGTTTAGGTCTTACTTTTTTGTCGTGCTAAAGATCCTAAACCAATAGCTGATGCACAAGGACCTCTCTGTTGAGGGAGCTGCCCCCAGTTTTCTAGCACAAGGACTCTAAGGAAGGTATGAGTAAGACCAATCTGGATTGGAGTCAAGCTATTGGCAAAGTCTGGTTAATTATTGTGGGGGAGGAGGAGCAAGGTAATCATTGCTGTGTGCTTCCTAGTGAATTTGATGTGAAAGAGGAGTGAATGAATAAGAGTGTCAAGAGAGTCCTGAATATTAAAACCAATGCTGCAGCCTTTGAACTCTAGGATTTCCTATTTCCTGGAGATCAGGATCATTTGAGCTAAAGGTGGATCCCAGATAGACTTGTGGCTTAGACTCAACCCACCTAGCTTTAGACAATTACCTGAGAAACTTATACTGGTTGTCTAATAACCATAGTCTGTTAAAGGTGGAAGGGGATAATTTCCAGAGGGAATACAACCACTTAATATTTGAATTGCTTATTTTTTTCTCTACTGACTACAGTGAGAGCTTAGGATGGCTGAATTCCAAGCTTTAGCATCTTAGTTAAATACCTGAAGTTACATGGAAGGATCTGGGCCACTGTGTCCAATTAAATCACTCTTGAACCTAGATGGATTTTACCCTATTTGTAATTCAGAACCAAGACCATTTCCAAATCACAAATCTGTATGAACTGCATGGCAAAGCACAGGGTGTTATTTCTGAGCTGATGTGAACAGCAGGATCTTCTGTGATATCTACCAGTGAGTTGAGAATACCTTTTAGTCACGGGACAAATACACTGGCGGTGAAGTAGAACAGCTTAGAAAGGAAAGGTCGTCTTCTTCAAAACCAAACTAACGGCGAACAAACTCACTGCCCTAATGCATACCGATTAAAAGGAAATCAGGATGGGTAATTAACTCCTCTCTCAAGTGTTTGTACAATTCACTTTCCCTCTGCTACATTTCCTGAGCACTCCTGGTGCTAAGCTCTGAAGATGTTGAATAATGACTTAGACCACTGAGTTAAAAGTTTATTTTCTTAAAAGATCTGTTCTCCCATTCAACCCATTTCACACACTGCCCTGCACCAAGCAGCACAATAAAATGAACTATAACCATAAATCCACGGGTGTTTTGAGGTACCCCATTCACAGTTTCTCAGACTAACGATATGAGTCAGCCTGCAGCACCAGGGGAGATGTTAAATTTATGTTGTTAAATTTTCAGTCTTACCTCTATGGCTTCTCTGAATCCTCCATTCTCTATATAACACAGCCTGCTAATCTGTTTTCTGTTTACTTTTCAAACAGGGGCCTTCTGCCTCCTACACCATTCAGCATCCCGCCCACCTCCCCTCCCCCTCTGACTTTCCCAAAGCAAGCAGCGCATTCAGATCGAACCAGATTGACAGGTGTGTGACAGATGGATGGACAGAAAACTGGATCGGTCCAAACTCCTTGGCACTTGAAAAATTGACAACACAACCAAAGCAGCGTAACAGGGAGAGATAGATTGGCAAATGGAATAAATGGTCCCCGGAAAGTTTGCGATTAATCTTTGCCCTGTCAAGTAATGGCCTGATAATGCAGGAATTTAATGGGAACGACTTCTGCTAGTTCAGAGGCATCCATTAGTGTGGAGTAAAGCAGGAGACAGTAATAGGCATTGTTCCTTTTCTTAGCCTTTGCAAATGAGAGGAGACTATTAAAGTTGTACCATCTGCACCCCAGCTCCATTCTCCCAAATGACAAGTTCACACCTTTCTACTCTTCTGTTCATAACGAATAACACTTATGAGTTTGCAACTCCTCTCCTAGAAATAGGAAGTTTTGTTTGATCAGTTGCACACTTCTCTCCAACATGAAGACTGAGCTACCTAATGAAGTTGGCAATGGAAGAGAGAGATTGTGTTAACTAAAAGGCGTACACTTTTCAGAAAGTGATGTTCTCTCACGCCTGCCTTGAAAAAGATAGGTTTTCCTATCTTTGTGCATCAGTTAGCTCTGCCTCAGTTTCCCTATGTATAGTAAGGCTGTTCTCCAGCAACAGGGCACAGTGGAGGATTCTGCTAGGCAAGTCCTGAAGAGACATTTTGGGGAAGGGCAAATGCTGGTGTCATCTCAGGTCTAAATTGCAGTTTGCATGCTATGGCTGCTGGTTTGTAGCAGGCAAGATTAAGAATAGGTCTGATTTGGGTGAGATCACAGGTCCATCTACCCTAGTACTATGTTTTTCAAACCAGTTAGTTGTCAGTGACTGGGGACGTAATATAAGAGTAGGCAATGATTTTTCCCCTGAAATTAATGTTGAAAGGATTTCCTGCTCTGAAGTCATTGTGTTCCGTAGATACTGATAGACCTCTGAATTTGTTTAGTCTGTCTTTCTGAGGTTTGTTTCTGTTGTTCGTTGCCTCAGCATCTCCTGCAACAAGTGGTTTAATTCTGTACCACTTGGGGTGGGGGGTGAGGGGGGGGGAAGGCAGCCCTTACCTTCAACATGCTTGTCTGCTTACTTCATTAGCTTCAAGTAGTCAGAGTAGGTGGTGGCACTTTTGTCTTCAGCCCTCCAATTCCAGCCAGGGGCTTATTGCACAAGATGTCAAGAGGGGAAGAAAAGGAGCTGTTGGGCAAAGGAGCCCAAGGAAAGAGCAGGCAGATGTGTTGCATCAGTGGGGTGATGTTTACCCTCCAAGCAGCCTGGTACAGACTGAGATACCCCAGGCCTAGCTGACATGAGTAACTGAGTCACCTTCACGTTGGCAAGGAGGGCACTGGCTGGGGAGTGGAGAGGGGAGCCCAAGTGCTCAGTCACATCAGTGCAGATGCAGCACTGGGGGAGGGAGGATGCAGGGGGGCGGAAGAAGCTCATTATGACTGATAAATAGAGGGCTCCTGTTGTCAGCAATGTCATTGTGTTCACCTTTTTTTACAGTCCCCTCTTTCCAGCTGTGTAATTAATTAATGGATTGGAAGTGCTTAGTTTCCAGTGATCTACAGGTTGACCTTGCACCTTCCCCTGCCTGTCTGGGATTATTGTCAGTGGGTCCAGCCTTCACCAGAGGCATCTCCCTCTCTAACCATCTCTGCATCGGTCCCCGTGATAGCAATAGTGGATCCTGTACTGTTCTCCACATGCTTGTTTTCATAGTGCTAAGTAGTATCAAGCACCACCCTTCTTTTTTGTTAGCATTTTTACACTGACATTGTGCTAGGATAAATGTTGGCAGAAGGGGCAGGTCTCCATAAATGTGGGCCCAGTATGGGCCAAAGGGTAGAATTAAGATCACAGCCATTTTATGTCCTGGGAAGAAGGATGGTCATATCATCAGATTTCAGACTATTCAAAATTATGCATGCAATCCAAACTAGCTGTTCTAGTTCTTCCGCAGACAGTGATGAGAAGGGTGCCTCCACTCTCACACCCGCTACAGGTAACTGTCTCAGAATGGGATAAATCTCTTCCAGGAGAGACGTCTCTCATTATTTAAGGTAGAAAGACTGTGGACAACTAGGTTAAAGTAGCTATTTCATGTTCAAGGTAGCTAAAATTAGGTAAGACATGTTTCATCCTCATTATCTCTGCCTTGCACTTATAAATGAGATGAATAGATCCATTTCTTCACCTCTCATTTATATCTTTATGCATATGTGTAAAGTAAAGGCAGATAATGTTGCAGCAGTTTACCAGAAAATTACAGTTGGTAATGGGGACTGAAGAACCTGTACCAATAGGGACTTTATGGCTTGAGCCCATAACAGAACTCTTTCTTTTTGCAGTGTGTGAATAAAATATCATTAGCTTTACAGTCAACATCATGAGTGAAAGTCCGGGTAAGTACACTTGGTGACCTGGCTGGTAAATCTGCCTGACAATTTTGCAAAACAGACTTAGGCTATTGATCAAGTTGGCTGGAAATGATCCTTTCACCTCAGGGTTGCTGGACTACATTTGACTTAGGGCAGTCAGGAGCAAAAGTGGCTGTTATCAAATGATAAGAGCAAGTTGAAGGTCTCAACTCAGTCTCTAGAGAAAGAAGTCCAGGGTATGGAGATCTCAATCAATTTGAGTTATACTAGGGATGGCTGACTAGGTTCACATCACAAAACCACTCTTTTCTTGGTTTAGGCCTGAAGATATAAGAATACAATCATTTTATCTCTCAGTCTGACATAAGATTGGAAGGGAAAATTCTGAAAGACCATCAAAGAATCTGCCAGTCTTTTGCTTCAATGTTTCAGTTTCCCTGTAAAAACAAATGTTTTTTCAACTAAACATTCCCCAACCCTGCTGGTCTAAGGCATTCAGTTGCCTTAATAAAGTATAGTACCTAATTCCCCAGCCTCGCCTTCCCCAAGAGGAAATACACCATACATAGGAGCAGGATTTATCTAAGCAAGTTGCAGGAATGTGCCCATAATTACAGGGTCAGCCACTTTATTACTCTAGTGTTCAGCTCTCATGATTACTTACAGGTTTTGTCTCATATTTATTCACCTAAGCAAAAGCCCAGCTTTTCTAAGAAGAGCTTTACTGGCTCAGACCAAAAATCCATCTTGACCAGCAGCTTCATCTCCAACCTTGGCTGTAAATAGATGCTCAAATAAAGGTGTAAGAGGAAGGAAAAAACATTTTGCTAGGTCCTGACAGCACTCTTTCAGCAAATTCAGGCTCAGGCATTTTCTGAGGTGAGCTTTTTACAGTTAGGAACATTGGGTAAACTTTTCTTTCTTGAATTCTCTAATAGCTTTTGGACTTACACAGATCTTTTGTACCTACACAGATCTTTTGTACCTGTATCTAGAAGCAAGGTGTTTCATAAGTTAAGTACTGTGTGAAAAATCAACTCACTTTCTGTATTTTGAACCCAGTACATGCTAATTTCACATGATAGTCCCTGATTCCTATGCTGGAAGGACATCAACCTGTCATTCACCGATCATCTGCTCCATATCATTCAGTTTCTTCATGCTACTGAGAGTTTTATAGACCTCTATTACCTCCTGCCTCAGCTATGTCTCTTCCAGGTTGAAGAGGGGATCATTCTGCTATAACCAAATTTTAAAGAGAAAGCTAACTTTTTAAGGAAGATGTCTCTCCTCTCCTCTCCTCTCCTCTCCTCTCCTCTCCTCTCCTCTCCTCTCCTCTCCTCTCCTCTCCTCTCCTCTCCTCTCCGTTTTCTTGGAGAGATGGCCTTTTTTTCCTTCCTCCCTCCTTCCCACCCCTGCCACCCCACCCCACATCTCACGCCCCCCCAGTCTATGAGCTACAGGGAAAACTGCCCAGGAGGCAACCATGCCATAGAAAACACAAATCAGTCCACAAGAGAAAACAATCAGAACTCCAAAGCCAGTTTCTGAGACCAATTTCATGATGGCGCTGCCTTCTTTGCAGCCTGCAATTATGATGCAATTATGGGATTTGGGGGGAAAGCATCTGGCAGTGGTTTCTGTCATACCCACTCCATTCCATCTCTCTGCCCTGTTCTCTGCATCTGAGTTAGATGCTGTTTGTGTTTCTCCTCTTCAAATGCGCATCAGCATTTCAAATGAAACTTTGGACCACCGCCGTGGCAGCTTTTTAAAAGGATACAGCACGAGATTCCTCTGTCTCCTTTCCTCCGTTGGAGAGCAAAGGCAAACCAGAAGAGGGATATTAATGTGCAAATTAGCGCAACCTGACTGGCTCCAGATTGCTACTTAGAATTTGCATATTAATAAATGTTTTTGTGACAGCATTTAGCAGATCAAGAAGGGCAGAGATTAAAAAAAGTCAACAAGATTTTTAAGCTTTTCCCTTATATTTCCTTCTCCTCACACTCCCAGCCTCCTGTATATATCTATATCTCCTTATACCATATCCATATGTGCTTAGGTTGCATATCTATAGGTCAATGCATGTAAATCTGCCCAGCTCTTGACAGATGTGAGATTTGCAGAACTGCCCTGTGTGAAGATAGACAAACAGTTCTGTGCTGGTAGGAGTGCAGACAGCTTTGCTTGTGTGTATATTTGAATGAGCATGTTTTATACACACACACATACACACAGTTAGAAAGATAGATAGATGTAGGAACTGGACACTCTCCCTCCCCCACCCCCTTTCAAATCTTTTTCCAACAGGCGCTTTTATCCCATTCAGCTGAATAAATTGGGACTCTTGAAACTGTGATCTTGACAGATGTGAGCTTTTTTTTCGAGCTGCATTGGAAAAAGATAGATAGTGAAAACCTCCAGGGCATTTGGGCTTAGTGGAGCCAGTGAAAAGGGTTATTTCCAAGCGTGCTGAATAATGCATCCCTCTGAATTCCTTAGTTCTCTCTTTCTGTCCTCCTTTCTGTCTTTCTCTCTCTCTTCCTTTAAATGCTTTGAGGATGAAATGCTGAATGCCCTCCCAGAGTTCTTCCACCACCACAGGAAAGTTGCGATCAAAATCTTCCCAAGCAACGGGCTTTCAAAGTGTCTCATGCAAGTAGTCTGGTGGTCAGAAAAAGAGGGGGGAGAAAAGGAACAGATACCTAAACAGAGCAACTTATACATAACTGGTGCATTAAAGATATATTCCCCATCTCAGTTAATTACTTGTCACATCAGTCTTAAGCAGAGAAACTGGCTGATAGCCAGACTATTTTATTTCAGAAATCTCTGCGTCAAGAACATATGTTCAGAGAGACTCTCACCCCTATTAGATTTGTCTTCCTGGCTTACTTTTGTTTATCTGTGATTGAAAAAACAACTGCGAAATGAGAAGCAACTTGAAATTAGCTCATTGTCAACCCTTTCCTTTGTTGTCCTCCATTTCCTTTATACATTTCCAGTTGGAGCTTGAATTTCGTGTTGGATGGTCAAAGCAGAATTACAGTTTGGAGTGAGGAGAAACCCGCTTTCAGTCTGAGTTGAATAAAAATGTACAATTTTTGTGTGAAACAAAGAAAAAATGTAAACCCTTTCAGGGGAAGCCTGAAATGCTTTGTTCTTGCCTCGTTTCATATGGGGCAGATGATAGAAAATTATGTAATTACTGGGTTTTTTTTCTAAATGCCCCCATTTTTACCCCCTATTTAAAAGGTTCTTTTTTTTTTTTTTTTTTTAACAGAGGCATTTTGAAAAGAAAAGCCCAATTTCCAAACACAAAGGGGATTTTTTGTTGATTGTTTTTTCCTTTGGCATTTCCACCATGAAACACGTTTTCTCTGACTGTGTTGAAATGCAGTGTTTTGACATTTTCCTATGTGGATGTCGGGCTAAGTGTCTTGCCTGAAAACACAGAGGGAATTAAAACTGCATCTCTTGAGCCTTTGGTTAGCCCTTAACCACTGGACCATCTTTCCTCCTAATAACCTTTAGGAGTTTTTGAGCAAAAGTGAACCCATGGACAACAACATGGAGAGGGACACGTCCTTTTATCAGAGGCTCATGAACAGAGAGGACCTCAAGTGAGTTGTAGAGGGAAGAGGGGCAGGCAACTACCCCTGTGCTGGAGTTGGCATCATCTGTCTTTTCGTTATGCCTCAACTAAAAAAACAAAGATTTAAGTGAAGCACAACAGTGGCACACAGACCCTTGGGCCACACATCAGTGAGTTTGCTGGCGAGAGCAAAGCCGCCGTGTCTATGCAATGTTTTTGTCAGGATTATCTGACTCCCAGTCAAGGTGCAAACAAACCTGAGGTCTTCTGTCAATAGCAGAGTGTGAGCTGAGAATCCCAATGTCTTCTGAAAGAAAGTTTGGAAACTCTTCCGGAAAAAAAGGGGGGAAGGAAGCTGGGTTTCTACACCTACAGTTAGAAAGTTGCTTGGACAGTCATAGTGAAGTGAGGACAATGTGAGAGTATCTCCTGATGTGTATTTTCTAGTGGTTTATTTGTCTAGGGTTTTAACATCTCAAGTAAAGTAGCCTTCACTACTTCCCTCAGGAGCTGACTGCATCATCTCATTGCCATGAATCTTCCCCCAGGTATTCAGCCTGAATTTTTCCCTTTTTTAATGTCACCTGATTACTCCTTGCAATAATCCATTATTGGTGTAAATTACTTAAGAACACCCTGGTTCTAGGTCTCTTTCTGAGTGACATTTCTGGCTGGGGCACCCTACTATCTCAGGGCTTCTCTCCTCCAGTCCAAAATCCCTCTCCACCTATCTGAAATAGAGTTACATGTTTTTTCCACTTCCACATATCCATACTAAGCCTGTGACAGAACTGCAGGTTCCGATGTCCTAATGCCAATCCTGATTTCACTGATCCTGAAAGTCCATTTATTTGACCCAAACAGAATTCCTTTATCAACCTTGCCACCTTTTCCCTTCCTGATTCCCTGTTTCTTGCTTCACCCCAGTTTCTACATCCCTTTCTACTTTTCCTCTTTCCAGAGTATCCTGGAGTGTTTTCTTCCAGCTGCCCTTCATCAGCCCATCTTCTACAGCAACCCACAGAAAACATTTACCATAAAATCTTCAGAGCAAAGTCTTTGCTCTTGACACAGGCTTCTCCCTCGGGTGGGTGTGGTAGAAGAGAGAGGGCACAAAACATTTTTGACAGACATCAGTTATGTCACTTTATTTATGGTTGGAAGGCAGCTAAGTGCTGGTGACAAAAATAACTTATCTTTGTGCAGCTGAAGGAATGGAGCCCAGTTTCCAGTGTTATCCAGTCTCCCTTCTTTTTCCCATCACATCCTTTTTTTGTGGGTTCTCCAATGTCTCATATAAAGAGGTGAACATACTTCAGCTTTCTCTCAAAAGAGGTTTACAAAGCTTTCCTTCACTCAGCTGTCTAGTCTCATAAATGTCTATGGAAAGCAATGTCTTTTTTTGTCTTGAAGAATTTTCTTTCTCTCACTCCATCAAATTTGGTTAAAATTGCCCAGTTGCTGTAAGAAATATTGACAGAGAAAGAATGGGACAAGGCGATAGGTAATAAACATAGCATGGCTCTGTAAGCCCTGTTTCCTTAGGACAACTGGGTAGAACAGGTTGTTCAGGATTCAACCTGGTCCTGTGGCGGGCTTGTTCACTGCCTCTGCTGATCCCTTGTGTGGAGGGCAGATGGCAGAGGTTGCCCTTGGAATTGATCGTGTGTCCTGAACAGGTTCATTCTTTCTGGATGTGCTGAGGGCAACAGCACAAAGTATTGTGTAGCCTTTCTCTTCAGGTCCTTTTTTAAAGTCGTAACATTTCAGTTGTCCTGCCTAGAGTAAGGTCTTGCTGAGAAGCAGAAACTCACTGCACTCATTTTATTCCTTTGCTATCATATGGTGCATGAATATAGCAGGAGGGAGACCAGTAAGGGCCATCTACAAAAGGAACAGCTGCATAATCATTCCATTCCCCCTTTTCCAACCGCACTTTCACCTCTTTTTGTCTCCTTCCATCCTCACTCAGTCAGCCTCTCTTTCTCGCTTCTCTCTGGTGTTCGTCAATAAATATTCAATTAATGTTTTCCTATGATAAAGATCTATGGGTGTCAGATAAGAACATCTTCACAGGATGAATGGTGCTGCTAAGTCTTGCGGCTAATTCTATGCAGATGCAGAAAGTCTGCTGGAAGTGACTTTACAAAATGGAGTGCTCGAGCATCCCTGTTTTATTTTTTAATGCAGATGAGAATTTAAAAGCCTGTGTTTTCTACAATTAATTTTATGTACTATTCTTTTCAATTATTTATGTTCCCTGAATGATAAATGGGCGGGTAGAGAGGGAAAGAAGACTAAAGGTAGTGGGAATCTGAAGAAAGAATCCTTTTTCCTCATTAGTTATTTATTTTAGACTGGAATATGAGCTCAGCTGATAATTAAGAGAATGTGGGCCCTGGATCAACTGGTGGTAGGAGATTGGTTTATCACCTAGCAAGGCTCAGAGGAAAAAGACAATAACAGAGTATGGAGGTTTAGTCCTAATTCTGCCACAGATTTATTTAATGTACTTTGGCAAATCCCTTAACTGCCCCACTTGCAAATAGGAGGATGTAGCTGCTTTTTGCAAAATAGTGATGGATAGCACAAGTAAGGACAAATTCTGTAGCTGATGTAAAAGCAAAACTTTCTTGGATTCAGCTAAACTTTTGTCACGTATATCAATGTTGATCCTGGCCCAGGTGAAAGCTGCATTCATTAGAGTCATGTTCGTGCAAAGCCAGAAAAGCAAACCATTTTTTAGGGCTGGAGGCAGGAGAGAAGTGTTATATTTTATGCCTTCATGCAACTTCTTGGGGTAACACTTAAGCAGAAATACAAATGTGCTAAGGAGAACAGCTTTCCTCAATAAAGCAATGCCTGCTTGAATCATTGGGCATTTGAAACCTCTGGAGAGAGAGCCTGACCCTCTCTGGTTTCCAGTCCATTTCCAAGGGTTTTGGAGGAGCAACAGGATGGCATTTGGGGCCTTTGAGAAATTGATTCTAAAGATGTAAAGGGATTATTTTAGAGCAAAAGGGAGGAGACCCCATTAAAATAGCACTGAAATGGAAAGGAAGCTGAACAAATGGAGATGTGTTAGGCTGAGCGTTGTTTGAAGTGAGACATTTTCCTTGAGATATTGATTGGTTTTTATACCGTACTTAACCTAAATCAGATCCTTAAAAACAAACAAAGTCAACCTCTTGAAAAGAAAACCACCAAACCCAAATAAAAAATATATAAAGGGTTATTTTAGGACTGAGAATAACAGCCAGGATTTTCCTTCCGCACATTCTGCTTCCCCAAAATAGTAGCGCTTGCTTGTAAGAGAGACATCTTGGCAGTAACAGATATTATTTTCTTTCAAGTTCATTTATAAGGTTAAAATCAGAAGGTTTGTGAGTTTTGGATATTTTTTTTTTCCTACTTCCTAAATTTGTTTTAGCACAAAAGAGATGTGTTGGAGAGAAAACAATGGAGGTAAAAATTATGTGTTGGAAAAGTTTAGGGATGGAGCCACTTGAAAAATTGCCAACTTTCAGAGACAATTTCATACCCATTTTAGAAATTTCAAACACTTACATAAACATAATTTTATTCACAGTCATCCCATTGTGCTTTCATGGTCCTCCAAGGAAGCAGGGCAGGAGGGTGAGAAGGTGGTGGGTCAGAGACCTTTTCCCAGTTTGAGAAAAATAAGGTAATCAATTTGGTCAATTTTATAGAGATTAGAAACTCACAGAGAGATTTATGAAACTCACAATTAGAAAAGTCAGTTATCAACTAAGCACCACAATGTAAATATAAACTGGTTAGTCCTTTGCAGGGTGTAGCCACAAGAGCTGTTTCTATAGGGACATCTGGAATAAGCCCTTCCACTCCTCCAGAGGTGCAAGGCCTCAATCATGACCTTCAGAGCTGACTGAACTTTGATATACCAGAACTGTTCTCAGGAAAAAAAAGACAAGAGAGAGTAACAGAAAAAAAAAAAAAAAAAAAAAAGTGATCCATCAGACTTAAAGCATGAATGTTTGTCTTTGTCATAGAAGCTGTTAGATTAGTTCAGCTTCCATAATCTATTTAATTATTGTCTTTAATGGGACAGCCATTAAGCTAACTAGTTACTTTCTGTAAACATGACGAGATCGATCTGCACTGTTTGCACCAGCCTGCCACCTTCTGAACCAAAATCATGTACCCATCTCAGTGATGTTCCTCTCTTTGCAGAAGAGATGATGTTATGAGGTGGAGGATGGGAATGATTCCACCACTACTATCTATTCCACTACTGTGCTCCATTATCAGTGGGAGATAACAGCTGGAAAGAAACCGGTGTCTTTGCCCCAGTTTTCCCTCTTTTTGAGCCTCCTGGCACCACTGTCAGTGCAATTTGTGAGTTCTGTGTTGGGGAACACTCGGAAGGTTGGGATCAAGCTGAAGCTGTAGGTTCATTTTTAGAATGGCAAAGAAGATGTGTTAATGAAGTCCTGTTTCCCTGCTTGTCTCTGTGGCTGAAGAGGGACCTATTCTACTGAACCACCCAAAGAACTCATGCTGTTTGGAGGTGTTGTCACTTTCTAGAGAAATAATAATTTGGCAGAGTAAAATATTACCAAAAGGGAACTGGGAAATGTAACCAACTTCTGAATCAAAAGCCAAATCCATAAAGCTCCTTTGAAACACTTTTTTTGCTTAGAATTGCTTTTTTGATTTTAAACCTTAAGGAAGCGGAGACTCTAGATCTCAGCAGAACCTGGACCTGACCTAAATCCCAGTACACCACTCAAATGACTTATGACTTGTGGCACTTAGTTTTTCCTTCACTCCCTTTCTCCTTGTTTGTTCTTTTCTTTTCTGGCAGAATTTTTTCCGTTTATTGTGCTCCTAGAATAAGAAGGGATGAGAAAATTTGCAACTCCTATAAAGGGTTTTGACCCAGCGGTTGCTAAGTGATTAGATGTTTTGATGATGGGAAGTCATATAAACTGATAGTGAAAGCAGTATCCAAAATACAGCACAAGCAAGTGTGAAAATATGTGGGTGATAAGCCTCTAATTTTATTCTCTTCATCTTTCCACATGAGGCTGTGAGTTTACAGCTTGCATGGATACTATTTAGATGCCTGTTGTATGAGGATGAGAGGTGCTGGAAAAACGTAAGACTATCTTCAAAAATAATTCCTTAAATTCCCCTTAGCTACCAGTTACAGCAAGAAACCAACCATCAGAGCTCCTAATGAGGGTGGTGACAATTGGAGAAAATGAGCTTCTTGAAATGATGCCCCATGCCCCAACATGGTTTCAAACACACTGGTAGAAAACAACTTTCCAGAAATCTCTCTCTTGTTTTTTCCACGCATGATTTGTTCATCCTTAATTCACCATTTAGGAAGCAGGAAGCCATAAGGCAGAAGGAACACTACAATGCAAGTCTGCTATTTCCTGCTGAGTAGCAACAGGCTGTGGAATGGACATACAGCATTTTCTGGATGTGGCAAAAGGTTTCTTTCAGGCCCTAATTTGCAGTGTCAGAGTAACCCATTATCAAGACGATTAAATTTAAAGAGACTGCAGTAAATGCTAGCATACAGAAGACATCAAGCATCATTAAAATGTAATTGGAAGCAAAGCTTAATGAGGTAAAAGGAAAAAAATACCCAGAATCCTTTTCGATTTTCTGCCCCCCCCTCCCCTTACTTGCTTTGCCTGAGCCAGCAACTACTGTATTGAAAATTATAATTTGCAAGCTGCATTATTATTTGGTGTTCCTTGCAGCAGCTAAAAAGACATGATGCTTTAGTGAAGCTTTGCAATGAGTGTATAAAGTTATACTCGCTGTAATTTTAGACTAAAGGTGGGGATGCTTTTGCATCTCAGGGTCTAAAGTTTCTGGTAGGAGTAAAGCTAATCTGGTTTTGCTCATCCAGAGCAGACAGTAAGGGCCAAATGGAAACATGTGTCTACAGCTTTGCACTGATCAGTAGACAGCAGTGGGCTTTGAAGCAGCAATGTCCCAGATTCCCTCCTTCCTGAGGGTACCAAGGACAATGAAGCAGGGAAGCACATAAAAAGGAAAAGGACTGAGAGGGGAGCAGCAGCCATTGTGCTTAGCAAGCCAGGATGAAACCGCAGTGCCTCTGGTAGGGATGTGGATAGTAAATGTAATGTTTGTATAGGAGGTAATAGCTCAATAAGGCAGTGGGCTGGCTTGCCAGGTCCTTAAAGGCTACCTGCTACAAAGCATCTGCAGTTCAGCTGGTACCATTGTGATACCCACTGGTAGTGTCCCCTGGAGAGGGAGCTGCTCTGCTCATCTCTGTCTTGCGGCAAAGTTGAGGCCAAACCTGGGTTTTGCAAAGGCTAAGCTAGTGTGGGTCCAGCTTCCTTTTACTTTTTTTTATTTTTTTTTTTTTCTTTTCTCCCTGAGTCATCAAGTCAACACATTGTTTCTGGAGGAGAAAATGCACCCGTTCGGTTCATTGCATATCTCCATCCTGGGCTTGAGTTAGTGATTCCTCCCCTTGCACACAGCTGCAGCTTTTCTGGAATCATCATCACTCCAAGTCAAGGCCCACACAGAAGTAGCAAAACAGCACAAATATCCTTCCAAAGCCATCTGATCCAGTTAAGGTGCCAGGACCTGGCCCTTAAACTAGCCAAATATATTAGTCTTGGTCAGATCCGTTATGGATTTTTTTTGCTTTGTGTTGTCATTTAAAATTAGAAGTCTTTGTTCTCCAATGGTGACTCTAGATGTGAATTCTGTACCTTTGCTAGAGAGCAGAAAAACTCGACCCCCAGAGAAAGCCGTCTGAGCTACAAATATAGCTCCAAACCTGCAGTGCAGGTTGCAGTTCAGCCCTACCTAACTCCTTTCACCATCCATAGTCTTAGTGACAAAAATTACACTTTAAAAACCACAATGATTTTAGAGGGATTTTCCCCCTTCTCTCTCCTCTGATGTGGACCTTGGCCTACCATGTTGGAAACCTCTATTCTGATCTGAGTTCTGATGGGATTTTCATAGACAACCTTGTGCATTTTTTTCTTAATAAGGCTTTCAAAAGCAACAAAGTGACCTCAGAGCTTCAGAGTGATTTCCAAGCAATGTCTGCACCAGAGGGGAGCTCTGAGGTACAAATGCCTGAGCTCATTTGGAGCCAAGAGTTATGTCCACACAGCAGCAAACCCAGCTGTCCTGTCCCCTCATCCAGAATTGGTGTTTGCACCACACTCTACTGTACTCTGCCCAACAATCAAAAGAACTGGGCTTTGAAAGCTTCTAGTATCTAAGCCTGCTCTGAAAATGATGCCCTTCAACTTTTGCCTTTGCTTTTATTACTGTGCCCATTCTCTGTCATGTCTGTTTTAATTTAAGTCCTCTAGGGACCAGGCACTGTTCCTTATTAGGAGCTTGTACAATGTATAAAACAGCAGGCCTCTAATCTTATGCACTCTAGGATCAAGCAAACAACCTGAAGAAAGGAATTTTGTCAAAACATGTCAACAGAAGCTTGACTGAGTAGCACCTCTCACTACTGTAAAGGTAGTGTGCCTGACATGAGATTACAAATGAATCTTTGGTTGTTTTTGTAGAATAGGTTCCTCTTGTTTCCTTGCTCTCTCTCATTTATTTTTAATGGCAGATACAGTGACAATTTAATTCGATATGGGGAAGGATTAGTAGAGTATAACCTGCAACAAGAAGACAGGTAGAGTGTTCTTAAGGATCGTTAGCTGAGCTGCAGTTAAATGGAGGCCAAGATTTGAATAAGCTCCAGATTGAATTTTCCTTTCACCTTTAAAGTTGTTCTCATTGGCAAACTATTCTACACTGACTAAAAATGTGAATCTTTAGGTCTCCAGCTGCTCAAACAAGACTGACACAGTGTTGTCTTTAGATTGACAAAAATGCTAAGTTACAGGATGCTGGTCAGTGAATTTTTCATTTTCCTGGAATGAAGAATACCAGTAGAATATTTGCCTTTGAATATAGAAGTACAGGGAAAAGAAGTAAAAATCTACATTGCTACATGGTTGTGTTGTAACAGTGACTATAACTTTTCTTGTATCCCAAAAGCCTTTGAGTAAGATCTCCAAACTTTTCTTCAGTGAACATAAGTGAAGTGCTGTTGCCCTTTTTAGACGCAATGAACCAATAAGAGACCGAGTCAAGGTTTCTGTTATCTGACCCTTCTGTGACAGTATCATCTAAATAATTACTGGGGAGTGGGGATGGGGGGAAGGTAGAGCAATAATCTGGTTTATAGCATGGTGGAGAACAAAAAGGAAATGGTTTGATTTTTCACTGTGTTTTGGCTGCACCCTTCACCAAGGTTGAGACTGTGATGCCAACACTTTAAAAAAGGTTGTGATTTGGATGGTTTGGTTTTGTCCAATATTAAAAAGTAAAAGAGGAAGAGTTGAGTTCGTTACTGCTTCTCCATTGCCTGCACAGGTGTCGCTGGTTTTAAGGAAAATATTGTGTGCTACAGTCTTTGAATTGAATGTGCTTTTGATGCATATAACCGAAGGAAGTGTCTCCTTTCTTATACAAATGAGATCCAAAGGATCTCTACAGATAATACGGCAAAATTCTGTGTCCTGATGTGTTAATTATTTTCACGTCATGCTTAGCTTTGCAGGGCAATCCTCGCTCTACTACACTTCTTGCTAAAAATAGGAATATTGGGTACTAGAAAACTAGCTAGTGTACTTAATCTTTTTTCCTATCAAAATTTGTTTGACCTTTTAAAGGGGGAAATTGAGGGATAGAGCGGGGGTTTATTGTCTTTTGAGGGGCATCTGAGTCATTTTGGAAGATTTCCGCTTCGTGTTTCATGTTAATTTTTAAAACTTTCATCAGAAAGAGGAATGGAAGGGAAAAAAGAACATACTTTTTTGACCAACCTGTGTGGCAGGGAAATGACCACTAAATCTAACTATGTAAACATCAATTATAATAGGTTTCCATGTGGTACTACAACACATAGATGTCTCAAGCACAGATGCTGGCAGTTTTGGATGAAGCTGCAAAATGATTTGGTTTCATGTTGTAACATTTTACAATTTTATAGGGTGAAACTCCAGATTTCAATTTCAATCACTGTATATCTGTGGGAACTCTTGGAGGGTGAAATCATTTTACTCCTGGAATTCAGAACCAGAGGTTTTGCTGCAGTTTGAAAGCACTTTGGGATAGCTTGGGATTTTCATTTTACCAGGCTAGTTCTTTATAGAGATTAAGCATTGTACACTCATGATTTTGCAGTGGCAACACTGAGCCTTATACAACTCAGTTATAGATAAAGTCTCAGCCCCTAACAGTGGCCTATCAAAATTGAAGTTGTATAGTAACACCTGGGGCTGTGGGTAGACCCTCTGGAAATATTTAGGAGAAAGATCAGAGGTGAAGGAGAGGAAAGGGGATAACAGTTAAGCATCACTCTCCTCTCCCCACTCCCCCCAACCCCCACCCCTGAAAAAAAGATAAAAGCTCTGTATACACATTATCATAGAAATAGGTTGCCCTGCAGCTGCTCCACTCCAGATATATTAACAGCTCTGGGATTCAAGAAACCATTGGACAAGCATAAGCTTAAAGCCAGCAGAATGACCGCAGTGGACTTTTTCATTAACAACAGGATCACAGAGGAAGGATTTACTCAGGCGGAAAAATTAAAAAGCATGGGGCTGCAATAAAAGGGAATGAGACTTCAACTCTTTCTCTGTCTCTGTCTTTAGGACTCTTTCTCCCTTCCTGTCTCTCTCTTTTTTCCTCCTTCTCTCTTTTGTGGTGTTGTTCTAATCCAGGGCTCCCAACGGGCTAGCATTATATCTTCCCTTGAATTAGCATTCCCATTCCCCGGGGAGGGCTGCTGTGGTGATGACGAAGGGAAGGGGTGATAAATGTTAACAGAAACACTTTTGCAGAGTGCTGATTTTTCTGTTTGTAAAGCACGCACCTGCACAAAAGATGCCGAGTGAGAGAAAATAGCTCCATCTCGATGGGAGACAAGCGCACCCGGAGACACACACTTACTTAACATACATTACAGGGATGCCCTGTAGTAGTATCACACTGGGAGTTGCATGGCAGAGCAGGAAGGGGGAGAGAGGGGAGGAACAGTGCAGGGCAGATAGGATGTTTGATTTGAGGTTAAGGCTATAGATCATGTTTTGGAGCGTTGGCACACAACCCCATTATCCTTTCCTTTCATGACCTTGTGCATCTTACTTTCTTGCTTTGTGCCTCAGTTTGCCAGCTTTGGTGTGGTTCATCAAGTGGGGATAGACAGCTGAGGCAGAGGGATTTTGAGTCCCTGCATATCAGTCACAATTCAATGATGCATTCGTCTTTACAAAGCAGTTTAGCACATTTCTGAATCCCCAGACTGTTACACATGGGTTTTAAGGAGATGTAGGGTGCCCATAGGTGATAAAATAGAAGCTGGAGTGGTGCCAGCGCTGTGGGGTCTATATGTGGAGATCGATATGAGCAAACTAGAGCCTTGTCCCATCTGAAACTCCACAGGGTGTTCCTGCCCCACACCATGAGCCCTAACAGAGATGTGTCAGGACATGTGTATCCCAATCATACAGCTTGAGTGAAGAAGACAAGGAGAGTGGGATTTTGGCCTCACACTGGGGTATGCTCAACTTCAGGGAACTACTTTGCTGCAGAGGCTGTTACTTTTTTAATAAATACAGTAGATTCTGCTTTGGTATTGGAATAAAAATGATAAATATGAGCAACGCATCCACATTTGATAAATTGCAGGTCTAAATGTTCTCATGCATATGTCTGAACCACTTCCTGAGTCACCCATTCTTGGCAACATCAACTTTTGGGCTCTCTATTATTCATGGCCATGCTGTATTTGCAGCATTTTTAGCTGAATGGACAAAGTAAAGCCATGGACATTTTCTGGGAGAAAGGTCAGTACACTCCCCATATTGTAGATTCAGAAAACAGTAACAAACATGTTCATGCCAGTGATGGATGCGCAGAAAGTTGGGAGAGGTCTAGTTTGCTTATGCTTATAACCATGCTAAGGATTTGATCCAAGGATATTGCATTACAAGAGCATACCAGGCTGCCACAAAATTTGGATGAGTTTGAAAGCCTGTGACCGATTTTTTTATAGAAATACAGAATTTTTGTCTTTTTCTGGAGTTACTATTGCAAACCAAAATATTATGTAATGGGGAAAATACTGATTTTTTTATTTATTTTTTTTCTGTGTATGAGTCACCCGCAGTAAAAACAAACCATGGAGGAAAACAGTGGCTTTACCAATTAATAGATTACAAAAGTAGAAATACAGGAAAAGGGTAGATCTTGCCTTCTTCAGTAGGATGTAGTCTGGGTTTACTTCTTCACTGTTTTTAGGAGAGGGTGGGTATGACCTTGTTCTGGTCTGCTTTCACGAGGCAGAGACTAAGATCCTCAACATTGTTGTACGTGCCTGGAGAAGGAAGGAAAGAAAATATTTTTTGATCTGCTTCCATCTCCTCAGACAATCAGGCTGGTTCTTCAGCAGTGATGTGCATGGAGTAACAAGGAGAGAACAGGACAACAAAGAGCCAATCTCCTGCTATGTAGCAAGGCAGGCTCAGCACTCAGTTTGGGTTGTACAGCCCAAAGTTATGGCAGGTGTTCTGACTTTTCTTTATATGAAAAGTTGGGGTGAAAGAACAAACTCAGATCAAGTACTATATCATTGAAATGTCCCAGCCAGCAAATCTGCTTTAGGATCCTTAATGGCTATACACAGCACATTTCTTCAGAGGTTCTTGCAGAACGTTACATAGGCAGGTGTTTGAAAGGAGATGGGTATGTCTGAGAATCAAAGAGTCCTTTGGCTTTCAAGGTGCCCTGAAAAGAGAAGCCAGGGTGCCAGACTCTGGGCTTCAAACTGCAGATCATGTTGTTGTGAGATACTGGAAAAGACATCTAGCTACCCTGCTCAGAAGGAGTTTCAAGCCTTGACAAATAGCAAGCACTCAGAGCCAGCAAAGCCACTGACTTCATCCAGAGAGGGGAGGGGAAGAGAGGCAAAGGCAATGTTTAATTAGGAAGCTAATTTCATGACATCATGCCTCCTGGCCTTTATTCCATTAATGAAGCTGAAAGTAGGCCACAAACTACAGGGATTTATTCTTCCCTGTTGGGACCGTGTTATATCTGTCTGTCTGCTTGCATGGAAAATGCAACATCATTCCCAGTTGTTAACTTATTCCATAAACATTCACCATCCACTCTGCTCTTCCTGTAGCCTCATTTATACTGCATGCCTAATGCCCTGTATAAATTGGCCTTCTCTGCATACTAATGTGGGCATCTTTTTATTATATTTTTTTTAAAGCAATGGGCATACAAAGCGTAGTTACAGCCACCTCTGTGGATTTACCTGTGGGCTAAACTCAGAGTATAAGGGCTGCATCCCAAGGTACCAAGAGCTTCTGAAATAGAAGTGGTGAGATGGGAGAGCAAAGAATTAAAGTTGGTTTTACCTGTACTGTGGGATGAATACTGAGGTCCTGATAACTCAGTCCCTATGTGGAGGGGAAGGAGGGAGAAGAGGACCCTGAAGATTAGCTGGACCCATGCTTGGAAGACTGCAGATTAAAATGCCTGGAGGCCTTGGCCCCTGCTCTGACTCAGGGCTCCTGGTGTTTTATGATAAGGAATCTGTAGCAGTGCCTGTCTCCCTCTCTCCCCAGCGTCTGCTGCTCCCCACAGACAAGGCGGCAGAGCAGAAGGCACGTCTGCTCCATGCTGCTACAGCTCACAGCCCGGGGTCCTAAAGCAACATGCAACAGATGCCAGGTCTGGTTCCTGCCGCAGCCATCCTCTGCCGAGACGCCGGGAACGAAGGAGGCTTTGGTTCTTCTGCCGTCGCTATTGAAGCACTTAGCTGGGTTAGAGGGGAGTGATGTCTGAAGTCAGCCCTGCATAAATCACTAGAGCTCCTAAGTCAGTACAGCAAAGGATGTGTTTTGATGATATAAGTAAATAGCTCCAATGGCGAGCTGCCACAAAAAGGGGCAGTGTTGTCTCCTGCCCTTAGCTGTGTGTTCCTGCTCTCTCTGCTGCACCACCATAGCACTCATCAGGCTTGAAGTGAACCAGCTCATGCAGCTGGTCTGACCAGGCCTGGTGTAGGACCCATGTGGAGTCAGACAAGCACAAGTGCCATCCTGAGAAAAGGGTAGGAAAAGAGATTTTAACTCCTGCTGCCAAGAAAAGCTGTCCTGTGGATCTGCAGTGACAGCTCAAGTCCCATATCCCTTTCCCAGACTGCACAGAAACCAAAGTGAAGGCTGGGAAAGTGAAGTGGGATGTGAATCCAGCATCTCAGTGCTGAAAATTGTGAGTTATAACTAAAATATACAGTCCTCTTAGCTCAGGCTTGCACCCACCCTCTGTGTCTGAACAGTATCAGCACACGTTACGTTGAGCCACTCCAAAGGCCTGCTCAGCAATCAGCTGGGTATATTCATAGATGTTAAAGCCCCGAGGACTACTGTGATAATCTGCTTTGACCTACATAACATGGGCTGGAGAAATTCACCCAGTAATTCCTGGAGTGAAAGGAATTGTTCTTCCCGGAGTAATTCCATTCAAACTAGGACTGAGTTGATTGTGTGTGTGTTTGTGTATGCTTGTGTTTAGCTATGCATTATGTTGTGGCTCCCTTTAATTCTTTCTCCATCTCCCATTAGTGGCCTTTTCCCTTCCTCTGAACACTTAAGCTCTTGAGGATTTAACAGTACTCAGAGAATGCAAAATTCAAAGCTGTGAGCATGACAACTTGAAATATCACCACAAAAATGTATTTCATTCACCCCGGAAGACAGAACCATAATAGCATGTGTCATAATCTGACCAACCACAGTGAAAAGCTGTAGTTCAAATTTCAGATCTGCACCTTTGAAACTGGTTGAGCAAACATCACTGTTGTTTGGTGCTTGCCTGCTTAGAAATGCCTTCTAGTGGCAAAGTCAGCACTGATGCTCCCTGCCATGGGTTCACTTTATGCAGTGAAAAGGTACGGTCCCAGATAGCTTCTGAACACAGTGCAACCATTTTTATCATAAGGTTCCTTTATGGTTGGTATCTACGTACCCAAAGCAAGGCACCTTTCTTCATCTGTCCTGCTCTGATTGTGGGCTCAGCTGTCCCACTTCTGCATGCAGGGTGCAATCCAGCAGCCCCAGATTTGGGAAACCTCTGCGTCTTCTGAGCTGGCAGGCACCGAGGGTTGTGTTTAGGCTGTGATGAAAAATGTAACAGTTTGTTCAGGCTCTGACCACAGAGATTGTGTGAGGGATGTTTGCAAGTTGTACTTGATGTTCATGTGGAGAAGGCTCCTTCCTTTGCAGGGATATATCTTGCCTTGAGAGATGATGAGTTAGTGGGGCTATCACTTGCTGCAGGCCACAGATAAAATCCCAATGGTATGGAAACCTCTAGGTAGAAGGATTAGCTCCTCGGTACCAAGGCGCCTCCTTGCATTGACTATTCTGGGGAAAAGTCCTCTTTAATCTGTAGCATAGGACTCTATTGTTCTTTCTTTCATGAGGTCTAAGCTGCCTTTTGGCTTATGATTACAAACAGTCCTTCCTGTAGATATTACCCTACTGCTTCCTGGACCAAGTATATCTACAGTACAGTGCTGTTGCGCTTCTTCCTTATTCTTGGACTTTCTCTGTCAGATGGAGGTGTCTGGTGAACATGTAGTCCACTGAGCAGCAGCTGAAGTCCCAGAGCAGGAAAGATGACATGGTGCTGTGCAGGTTTTCTGGTGAGGGATCTTGAGCTGAAGAATTCTTTTTACCTGGTCCCTACCTCACACCAGCCCTGAGACGGAGGTCCTTCCTCTCGTGTGACCCCAGGGATGCCCTCTGCCCATGACTGGGTGCAGAATTCAACAGCTACCTCACGTATATCTCTTTCCATCTTCCTTATAGACCTTCATCCCACAGCACATCCCCAACACTGAGTGTTTGCCCCTTCCCATCCCTGACTCCAAGCTCTGCAGCAGCCTCCTCCTACCCCGCTCCCGTCTTTGGGTGAGAGCAGCGAGAACCAGGAATCCAGCCCAGGCCCTCCTGCTCATCAATGCAGAGTGTTACGACAGGGTCAACCAGCCTGGCCCTTGTGTGTTGTTTTATAAATACATCCTCCAGTCACCAGGTCAGCCGCATAAAGACTTCTTTCTGAAATATGGGAGCCTGACAAGTGCTTAGCAGACGGCCCGACATCCTGAATCCGGTCTCTGTGAGATTCTCCTCTCAGCAGCGCCGGCACACGCTGTTCTGATGGTGCGGTGCCAAGTGACTTCTGGGTCAGTGCTGATCTTTGGAAATAAGTCTCAGTGGGGGATTGATGACAGAGTTCTTCTGACCTGAGGGAAATCGGTAGGAGGAAGGCACCAGACGTGGAGTTGGACTGCAGGGGGGGGGAGAGGGGAAGGGGGTGGGGAAGGATGGAAGACAAGCGACTTGAATATTAAAACCTCTTAAGCCAGGGAGCACAGTGAGGCAGACGAGCCTTTAGCTCTCTTCCTCACAGGCTGTTTTCCAGGGAAGGAAAACAGCTTTAATCTGCTAGAAGAATCCCAATTTGTGTTTGAAAGCATATGTTTGCGCTGGGAATCCAGCAAACGGCACTGCAGTGCTTAACTAGTAGGTCAATGCTGTGGACTGGGAATTCAGCTCTGCCTTCGGTGTGGAGAGTTTATCTACACAGATTTATGCTGTCATAGCGGTACCAAGGAGCAGTATTTGCACAGGGAAGGCCCAGAGGACGCTGGCTCTCCATAAGGCTTACCCAGACCTGCCCCTTGCTCTGAAAGCTGACGGGGTTTGTGGGAACCACTCTGCCTCTTGCTGCTTTTACTGGGGAACTGCGCTCACCCAAAATGAGGGACTCTCCTGCCTGGCCTGAGGACACTGGCTGGATTCAGCTCTACCATTAAAAGAGCTGTTGGTCAGAACAGGCGAAAGGGAAGCAGCCCAATGGCAATATTAGCAGCTGTGCCTTCAGGCAGGAGCCCACACTCCCTCCTCCCAAACTATTGAGGGTATGTAGATGAAAGTCTCAGGGGTCTTGTTATGACTGATCTGGATCTTGTACAGGTTTTGTTGCTGAAGACCTGTGGTGTCTTCAGGAGGGACTAGCACACAACAGCTTCTGGTACGGGACACTGTGTGTGTATGCTATAGGCGAACTAATGTTGCAATCATGGTGTACAGAGCAAATTCATCCTTCAACCCACTGCTTCTTCCCTGCCCCTGGCATGATTTCTGAAGAATTGCCTTCTTTCCTACAAACCAGAGCAATTCTTTACCCCAATTTCTCATTTGGATCAGAATGGCTTTCCAAATGGTTTCTCCAAATGGAGAAACAAGAAATGGAAGGGACTAATCTAAGGTGTGAATTACGTTAGCCCAACTAACAACACAACCTCTAGTGTTGACCTTATTGATTATTTTTAACTAGGCTCATTTTGGTTTAGTCACTTAAGGACAGCCTCATTTGTGACGATGAGCAAATGTTTACATAGGGCATTTTTAACAAGCAGGCAAAAACTAGGTGTTTTTTTTCTTAAAAAAACCAAACAAACAAACGAAAAAAAAAACCAAAACCCAAAGAATATGAATTATATCCTTGTATCTTTACTCTTGAAAGAAAAAGCTGAAGTTATGCTTCCCTCCACATTCTATGTGGGAAGATAGTACAACACCATATGCAGAAGCACAGTAAAGTAGTAACTCTTTATTACTCGTCTACTCTCCAAATTATGTCTAACTTTGTCCCATAATACCATACTTTATATTTAAAAGCATGGGTATGGTAACAGATTCTCAGAATTTCCATAAAAATTGCAGCAGGTGCAATCTGCTGCAGGCAAGACAAGGAATAGGTTGTTCTCTCATTCTTTATCTGATTTGCCCAGCTACTTCTCTGTATAAGATAAGACAAGACAGGAGTTTCCTTCACGTCTCAAGGTATTGAGCAAGCATGCATCGCCTAAAGAAGACTTTATGACCATCTCCAGCTTTTCCTCTCATGAACACTCCCTGAGTATGTGCTGGGGAAGACCTCTGGGGGAAACATCATCCACTGGCAGGAGGGAGATTTGCACTGCTGCTTGGTTGCTTCAGCAGAGGCAGAAAACAGAATGTCAGAGATGGAGTAAGATGTTATGTCTGAAATCTAAAGTGATGCTGTTGCATCTCTCTTGGCAAGACCTCTCCGCAGAGGTCAGGGCAGTTGTGTTACTTTGGGTTACTTGGAAGCCAAAATTGTACCTTAGGCTTCAAGTAACTGATAAGTTCACATCTAGCATACTAAGTCTCCTTAGCTGCATGGTGGGTTTTCGAAAGTCCAGGCCAAGTCCTGTGATATCATGGGAATACATTAGTTGACAGCTAGGGAGAGAGGATTAATCCCAAGGCTTGAAGGCCTGATGGTGTCTACTCCCGAACTTATTAATCAGACTTGGAGTTACTTGTGTTCAACATTAGGAAAGGTGCACTGAGACCTAATCGGCTTCTTCTCGCTCCATCCCATAATGGGAGAACAAGGGGTGACTTGGTGAAATTAATGGCTGGTAAATTTAGAATAAATAAAAAGAACCGCTATGCCGTGTGCCAGTCCCCTGTGGGATTTACAGCCACAGGAGGTCATCGAGACAAATACTGTGGCTGTATTATTAAAACAGGCTAGATAATTTTATTACCATTAATAACGTTTACAGTTATGTAAGCTGAGATAATGAGGCTAATCAAATCTCATGCTTCAGGGCGTAAACTGATTGCCTGCAGGGGTCAGGAAGAAGTTTCTTTTTCCCCACACGCAGCACTGCACAATTGGCTAAGTGCCGTGTGCGGGGGGGTTGCCTTTGCTGGGACACTGGCACGTTGGCTACCACTGGAGTGGGTGACTAAGCTCAGCATCATGGCAGCCTCCTGATCCACACCTTGCTGCCATCTCCTCTTCCTCCATGTGCTCCTTCTGCCTTGGTGCTGGCCCTATCTCCTGGCACACCTCTCCTCCTCGTTCCTGAGCATCCTCTGTGTCCTCACCCTGTGCCCCAGGTTCCTGCCACTGCCTCCACCTTCCTCTTTCCACACTATCTGCACTTTCCCACCTCCTACACCACCTACACCTTGCCTCTGCTCCCTGCCACAAGCTCCAACACGCTGGCTGGAAGCCCAGGCTAATAAGCCTCACTCAATTTGTCTGAGTCTGTCCAAAGCTGACCCTTCATGGAGAAAGAAAATGTGTTGGGGGGGGAGGAGGCGGTTCATGATACAGGTTGTGAACCTGTGATATTTCCTGCAGTTTCTTTGCAGCTTTATTTTAATCACTTAGTGCGTTCCCTGGTAACATTCAGCATCCTCTGCTGAAAAGTTTTTTGTAAGCAACCTCACGAAAGCGAGGGCATATTCAGTGAATGTCCAGCAAAAAACATTTCTTTCTTGGTGAGTAGAGAGACTCTGAGGAGAAAGGAGAGGTGATAAGTAGACAGGGAAGTGCTTTTCGATGTCTCTTCTGGGGCACAGGTGAAAATAACAGTCATGTCATTGTTATTATGGGTGAGATGGGGAAAGCAGAAACAAGGGAGAAAGTGGCATCTAAGTCACATGCAGTGTTTTGGATCTGCAGTGATTATTCATGCAGATATCTGGGCTAGCGTCTGACAGGCAGATGAACAGGCTTTGGGCTTGCAGAGCTGTGAGTAGGTAAGATCAAACTCCAGGTGAAGAGGTCTGAGGTCTTCACTGCACTGTTACCAATTTTGCCAAAGCAGCTCGGTGCCTTCCTTCCCTCGGTACCTCTTCCTTCCCTGTTGCAGGTGAAGAGGGGTGTGATGGACTTGAGGGCTGGGGCTGGCTGTGTCCAGGGCTGCTTCTGCAGCACAATGGTCCAAATTCTTCAGCTGCCCAACACCACGAGTAGCTATCAGGCCCATCTTCTCACAAATTCAATGACTTTTCCACTTCAAATGTATAAACAGGCCAGATGACAGCTTGAAAGACTGCTAGGGAAAGACTTGTAAAAAGTGCATTTGCTCCAGTTGCCTGAGTTGAGGTAACTCCAGAGCATACACAGAGCTGTGAGCAGAGCTGGTGCACGCTCGCTCTCCCCAGCCAGAACCACGATGATACATTTTCTTCCTGAAGCATCCTTCCTGATTAACTCAATTTGGTGGGAAAACCACCCCATGCTAAATCCCCCGCTCAGATTTTGCCCCTGAAAGTACACGAGAGATGACTGTGAGAAGCACGTTTTCCTTCTCAGCTGCGGGCACATCCCCCTCACCTCCAGGATTCATATTCACCTCAAACAAATTGGGAAGCTGCCAGGCTTCGTCGAACCCTGTCCTTGACGTAGCAGAACAACCTGTCGTATGCGCTTTTAAAGGGTCTCTAATATAGGCACAACATGGGGTGACCTCGTCACTGAGAAAGTCTCTTACTGAACCGCTATTTATTAATGTAGACAGATGCAGAATGCACCTTCCCATACCCCTTTCTAGCTGAATGCACTGAAAATTACTAGTGCTTTATGTAACTCCATTGGGGGCCACTGAGATTTCAGTTTTGCAATTAGCTGCTATAATATATATGAATAAAAATATATTATGGAGATGGATTTTTTTCCCCCCCTCCTCTTTAATTAATCCTTGTTCCCTTAGATTTCTCTTGCTCACCTGCCTCCATAGCACATTGCCCTCATGTCTGGGCTCACCCGAGTTGTGCACCTCCCAGAAGTGGCACTGCTAGTCCCAAAAATGTGAATTCCCAGAATCATTTGCTGGGACTGTAGATGTGAGACACCTTCTTTGGAAAGGGAGTGATGGTCCTAAACATTATTATCACTCACCTGGTAGCATGCTTTCCTTCCTTCTGTCTGGATATATCCTTGGGATAGAGATTGTTCTGACAGCTGGTATACCTTGGAGGATTTTGTGGAAGATCACCATGTGAGAAACAACTATTTGATTTTGTATCTAAAGTTTCCCAATTAACAGAGACATGAGGTTCAATCTTGATGCAGTGGGGCTAATTCTTAAATATTTTAAAACCAAGTTTGGTTGTAAGAGGCCTTGATTTAAATTTATGGTCCCCTTTCACACATAAAATGGTGGATATGGGATTTTGTACACTAAAAATTAGACTGAAAAGCAGCAGGGCTTGCTTTTGAGTTAGAAATTGAGAAATTGAGAAATTGAGAGTGAGCTGGAGGGGAAGGTTATCCTCTCTTTAATAAAAAAGAAAAAAAGTTTTTTCCTAGAGCCAGGGTAGACTAGAGACTTACCATAAGCAGCAGTAGGGTGTAATTGCCCCACTGCAACCCCTAGGTAGGCAGGCTAAACAGCTCTTCACAACAGCGGTGTTTACTCCAATTTTCAGCTCCACTGGTGCAAATACACTAGAGGTGGCACTGTTACAGCTATCCTGGTGGCTGCTGAACAGATAACCTTCCTCCCCCTGTCCTCCCCAGGTCAGAAAATACTCTTCACATCCAACCATACTGAAAGCTCTTTTTCTTGCAAAACTATCTTTTGAGAAGTTCACTGGAAGATTAAGTACCTCCTTCTGCTCCCACCCTCCCCTCTTTATATTTTTATCACTCTGGATGGCCCAACCTTTCCCTCTTAAAGCTGTGCTCGGTGGTAATATAAAACCCAGACGAAAGCACAGAAGCACCGAAGACAGCAGCCAAGTTAGAATTTAGGTTGCGTCCTCTGAGCTCTTTTTCGGAATACTGCAGGCTTAATTTGTTGTTTGAGCATCTCCCATATTTATAATAATACTCTCTATTAAACAACATGCCGTTAGCCATAATTTCCTGTGTGATTTACATATTTATTATTTTTATTTTTATATATATACGGAGGGTGATTTTGTCTCTCAGAATCTACCGCTCTCAGATGGCTGTGGTTGTTGCGTTGGTTTTTTTTTTCCCATCCTTTACCAAGTGATTAGAGACAGATTGCAGGTTTTTTCATTGCTACTTTTTTAATAGGGTGGCCTGGCTAAAGATGGGTAGAGTGAAAATGGGTGCAATGCAGTAAACCTGGAATTGACACAAGGAACCCAGAAGGTCTGCTAGGTTCTTGCCTCATTAAGAACTCCATATCTGCTCACTGACTAACCTTGCAAATGAGTTCACGCTCAGTAAAGGAAATTGATTACTTTCCATTGCAATTAACATCTGGTCCTGGGTCAGATCATTAGGATAATTTGTTATAGAAAAAACCAAAGAAGCTAGCTACAGGGTAATAAAGTTTCTTCTGGACCCAATTAAAGATGCATTCTCTGGTTATTTTGTGGGACATCAGCCATCTCTTGGGGGTATTACCAGGGAGAAGGAAGCATACGGAGTGGACAATAGGTGGTGGAATGCCATATACGAGAAAGAGATGTCAGGGGAATCATTTACTCCTGCCTCTAGGAGCTGCACATTCTCAGCTCCCATTTGCAGTCAGAGTTTCAGAAATGATGTATGACATCTATTTGGTGAGGAATACAGGGCTGAAGGCTTAGAAGGGACTGTGAATCTCTAGGGATTCTATTCAGAGGAGGCTATGTTCCAGTTTTGGACAGGTCCGTAGATTAAAAAAAAAAAAAAAGCCAAAACCAACTCCTTTTGAATTTCACATCCCTGTTTACTCTGAGACTCATAAAGATGTTGGGTCACTGGCAGAGTTTTCCCAATTTGAAGCAAAACTCTGAATCTTGCCCAAGAACTAATAAATGGTTTGCTTGGATCTGAGATGAACTTTTTTATATCAAACTCAGAAGGCTCTAAACATACAGGAGCCAAATTTCAGCCCTATGTGTTGATCAGGGAAAAAAACAAAACAAAACAAAACAAAAAAACCCCACCACCTAAGAAGCCTAGTTTCCATTCATTTTCTTGCCACAACAGGTTTGCATGGCTCTAGGGAAAACATTTTAGGAACTGTGCTGCAGTTAGAAATAGAAACAATGCTGTTCATATTCCTAGCAGCAAATGCTTTTGTAACAGACCCGTTGGCATTTGGGACTTTGTGGTGTTTCTTATGCTTCTTTCTGTGGCCACTTAGAATTCTATGGTGACAGGGAGGCTCGAAAAATAGGTCTTCCTGCGGCACAAACACTACCCCCTACCACCAAGTTCAAGGAGAATCTTCATTGGCACCGGAATGGCTAAATAATGTTATTCTAATTATATATCCAAAACTAGGCAGTGGCATGTCAGAGCTGGACAGGAATTGTTTCTTCTCATTGGAGAAGAGTTTTTGTGATTTCTTTTTATATTATACTTTCTGTTTCAGTTGTGATGGAAAGTAAAATTTGGAAAAATGTGGCGATCATTTTAGAAAATCAGATTATATCAGGTGAATATATTTTAAGGTTGTGATTTTAAACTGTTTAATTTTTTTTTTTTTTTTATCTTACTATGTATATTAGTCCTTTAGGTATAAACTGTAATTTCAAAGCAAAAAAAGTAATTTTATGGTGACATTTACCCAACACTTCCTGTCTTGAAATCATTGAATCATGATTATTTTAAAATTTTAGATGTGTGGGAGGTTTATAATTTTGTTGTTGGGGTTTTTTTTCCTTTCCAATTTTTTCTGCACAGGTTGGGAGATTTTCTTTTTTGGCAGATTTTTCCTGCAAGTCTTTTCAGTTCTTTCCAACCAATAAAACCCCCAAAAGTGATGGGAGGAAAAATCAGATCATCAATCTAATAATTACCCAATGAGAGAATATAGGGTTGAGATATAAGACTCTGTTATATGCCACTGGTTTTATTTACTTAGTTATCATAAGAAATAAGCAAACTCTTAACCATAAAATAAGAACCAATGTTCAAATTCTTCCTGAAAATTTGAGCCAGATATCACTGATGTTTACAATAGTTTGGGTTGATCTCATTGCAGCACAGGATACGAGAGAGCAGAGCCCAGCTGAGTGCTTAGCTAGGACTCAAGTGATGCATTGACTTCATGATGGCTCTGTGCAGGAGATGTAAATATTGGACTCCAGTGGCTTCGAAGCATCTTGCTGATAATTCATACGGCTACAGATCTATAAACCTGCTGGTTCTCATGCACCTTTGCCACAGCTATCCATGTTAATGGGAATGGGAAATGAAGCATATATTTTTCTAGTAATGGATAAACATCAGGAGGTCCAGGGAGTTTGAAATCTTATTAGAGAAGACTACTCTACTTGTGAAAAGCCCTTCCAACTCTGGAGGAGTTTAGATCTAGATTCATTGAAACCTTTGTAGCTGGTACCTGTTTTTCTGATGGGTTGGATCTCAGATTTCTAAGCTTCTGAAAGCTGGAAGAAGCTTGCATTTTTAAGATCTGGCTCTGGAACTCAATATTGCAGTCTGACATGAGCTGCTGTCATGAATACCTTATATTTCATAGATTGTGCTAAGATCAGCCTAAGCCTGTGGTCATTCATGATGTGATCTCAGTCTCAGCACAGTGAAACAGTCTAATAGAAGTAGTTTTCAAGCACATTAGATGTCCAGTCTATTCCTTTAAAGAAACTGTGGCATTGAGGCAGACAGTAGCCAGAGCATCTATGCTGGGATTCGTCTGAGCAAACAGACAACACGTGGTGTAACCACCTATTTCTCTAAACAACCTTTGTGGTCTATGAAGAGGAGTTAGCACTCGCAAGATGATTCTCACACTGAAACAGACATCTAAAACGTGGCATCCTTCCCATCCTGGAAGGTGCCTGTTTTCCTCTACTGCCTCTAAAGGAAGTCTAACACCACCAGCACAGCAGAAAATGTTTAGATATGGTAAAAGGGTCAAGCTGAACGCTATCCAAAAAGAGAGGTTTGCCTAGAATATGTGTGTCTTCATCCGAACAAGTGACCTGAGGTTGCTTTTAGAGTCAGTGGGTAGGTAGACAGGACAGTTATTGAAGTTTAGGCCACAGTTCATCTCACCCCAAAGTGGACACTCACATTTCATTGTGTGAATAGACTGAAGAGATTTCCACTGATTACAAGAGGAGCTTAGACATCTACCTTCCAGATACCTAAACTTAAGTGACAGGATCTGCCCAAGATAATTAAAAAGCTTGGCTAATTTCAGTGGAAAGTGAGGTAGGTTGCATTTAAATCCCCCACCGGAAGGAGGAGCGAGTGAATTTTCTGTTTCAGAGGGATTTGAACATGGGTGGGCTAAGGAGGCTTGTAAATGAGCTTAGAACAGTTTTATCACTATCTGGTAATTCCTCAATAAATAAAATTAATGAGTTCCGTTGTCATCCACATTCCCACTGAAGAGAATTCAGACAATTCTCCTATCTCTGGAACTGCGCTAAGAGTGTTGCTCCTCATCTGCTTTCTGATGATATTTTCTTTTAAAGAAAGGTTCATTTAATATGTTCCTCCCCAAAAAGTATTTGCAATTAATTCTTATCAAGGGCAACAGCTGATTTGTAAGATTACTTCTAAATTGGTAATTAATTAACCTATTACCAAAGGAAGGAGGGGTGCCCTGATTGTCAAGAGGTTAGAGCTGATAAGTGATGAATGGTTGGGTTATATCAGGACCTTGGCTCCCCTCTCTGATCAGTTTGGATGTTACCTAACCATGCATTATATTTGAACATGAATCACAGCTCCTCAGTCTTTATATTTCCTAAGCCAAAGCCTGACACACAGAACTATGGGTAGATCTCATTTATTATCGCTTAATTAAAGGCTCAATGCACAAAGAGACGCCTCTCGCTTCACTTTAGCTAGCCAGCAAGATCATAATTGTACTGATGTCAAGGCCAGCTTTCTAAGTAGCTATTGGAAGTCACAGTGAGGAAGATCTGAGCTATTCTGTAGGGAATTCTACACAACAAAAGTTACATTCATAATTTTTAATTAAGAAATTACTTTTTTTTTTTTCCACCAGGCTGCAACATTCATTCCTTCTCCTTCCTCATTCACATGGTTCCAAACTGGAGCATTACAGGTAGCAAGGGACAATTAGTTATTTTTTTCTTGTGGTTTTTTTTGTTTGTTTTTTTGTGGCTAAGCAAGTATGTTTTTAAAAATGTTTGGATTGACCCAAATGATATCTTTTAGCCCTGCTATCACAGCAGTTGTATGTTTCCTCAGCACAATAAAATAAATCTTTCGGTTTACCTGTGTTATATCCTTACAGTTTTCAGATTTAAATAATTTTAGTTACTGTGTTAGAGAGCTGTTTACAATAAAAAAATTCAAAATGGCAGGTTTATGTGACTCAGCTGTAAAACATTTGCAAAAAAATTTCCAATTCTTCTGTTTTGTTGTCTACCTTTTTAGTTAAAATAATTTTCCCTGGGTGAAGTAGGTTCAAAGGAGTATTGGTGTATTTAGCCACACGTTGCTCTCTGAAAGAAATTCCACAGGTTTGCAAGGTGACAGACAATGTGTAAGGATGAAAACAATCAAACTGCCTTTTTTTGGCAGAATCTTTCTCCTCTAAGATGATGTAAGAGCTAGATAATACATGACCCATCCTTAGGGGAGTGTGCCAGAGCTGAGTTGGAAGTGAAAAAAAATTATTTTTGACTTCACAAACTCAACCTGGAAACATTATGAGAGAGAGAGAGAGAGAGAAAATAAAATATGGAAACCCCAGATGGCATTTTATACAGAGTCACTTTCCTGACTGTGAGTGTGTTTTAAGGAATTGTCCTGCACTCTGGGATGTCATAAATCCAGCTTGATATAGTGCTGCACTACTCGGTTGCTGTCTGAAAACTTGCATCCTCGGTTTTTGGGTGTTGTTTTTTTTTTTTTTTTTTTTTTGTGGCGGGGCTTGAGGTTTGGTTTTGTTTTCCACCATAAAGAAATAGGAGCATTTTGTGTGTAAGATGGGAAGAGTGCAGGCAGGAAGCATCCTCTCCTTACTTTCCTGACTCTGCTACGCTCCTCAATAAGCGAGATATCTCCGTCGTGCAAATAATGAAAGGCCAATTATGCCCAAGGAAGGCAGGCAGGCGATAGGGGTGTAGTGAATAGTAAGCAAGACTGACTTACATGGAAATCAAGCCAGAAGCTGCTTTCAGCTTTAGAAGTTATTCTCTAGCGCTGCTAAGTGTGACCAGCCATCCCTGTGTGAGGCATCACACAGCAGTGCCATGGGAAGCAGGCTCTGCTCAGCCAGGCAGTCCAAGCGGGGAGGAAAGGTGCTTATTCCCTGCAAGCCCAAGTGGAGAGCAGCATCACAGTCCCAGAGGCTTCTGCCATTCCCCTGCTATCTGTCCCTGATGGCTGCGTTTTGGTTTAGCAGATATCGCAGGCGAACTTGGTTCCTGGTGTGTGAACCTGTCACCAACTCAGGAAGCTGCTGGGAGAAAAAGGTGAAGATTTGCCACGTCCTTGAGCTTATCATTTTTTTATCCCGCTCCCTACCAGAGGGAAGGCTCTCACTAGCTACAAACAATTCTCCAGCCCACCAAAGCCTTTTCCTCAGATTTAAAATCATAGAAATATGCTTCTTTCTGTGTGTAGGTGTGTACATATATGAGTGAATGAATATAGATGTATATACAGTTACAGCTCCATACATTTGTATATACAAATATGTATAAATATATTGAGAGCTAACAACTTAGTTTCATGATTTCTTTTTTGCTACCCAATGACAAGACATTAAGAAGAATATGTACTTAAAAATAAATAAATTGATGTAGTGCCTGAAAGAAAAAGTGAAGCTGTCTGTGACACACTGCAGTCCTTAGTCTTCAGTGAAGACATGAAACAGGAGTCCTACTGAATACCTAATAAAAGTAATAATAATAATAGAAGGGAAATTAATTAACTACATGGAAATGAAAGCTTGCCTATTATATTTAAATGTTATGACAGCTGTATCCGCAGCATTGCAGAGGTCTCCCCAAGACACAGAAGTGTCTCTGGAGAGGTAAGTCCCTGCACTGTCTCTCAGGGTGCAAACACCTTGCACATGCCTGTGCTAATCTGCAAATCCTAGAGGATATGCTCCAAATTTTTACCAACTCCTCTCCTATCCAGACAGGGCCTGTGGCTCTGTGTGCTTGCTGTTGAACCAAGTGTCATAAAATAACCCAACACCATCTGTGTTGGCAGATTTTAAGGGCGTGCTTCTCAGGATAGTACACTGGAAGTGTAAGCACATCTTTTAATTTATTTTTTTTAATTTTAAAAATTGACATATTTAATTTTCCCTCACAGAATGCACAAGGATTTTTATTAATTATTTTTCAAGCCAGTAATCAGTGGAAGACTAAGACTTATGAGCATTCCCACATTTAAGAAACTACTGTGTACCCCAAAATAATGAACCACATATCTTGTAACTCTCTGCTTTCAAAGTACTATCAGAGATCACCCATGTAGCTTGGAGGTAGCAGCAGCTGGTGGCACCAAACCAGAGCTTGGATCTCTACTTATTTGATCAAATCCAGCGGCAAACAGGTATGCCAAACTTGTAACATGAGCTCAGCCTACAATAACAAACCACCCTGTGCATGGACATGGCAGAAGGGTTTGTCTCCACTGGGAATCTGGGAAGGCAGGGGAAGCTAGACTCAGAATTAGAGGGAATGCTAGTGTATTCAAAAATTTAAAGTTATTTTCTGAACTTCTTTTTATGTGAGCCAGCAGAGGCCAGTGGGCCACAGGTGAAAAAACACTGCCCAGCTTGCTCTGGACTTTCCTGTATAAACAAGCCCTAAGGAAAAGGCGGTTTCAGTTTTTGATAACATCTCTGCAATATCAAACCACTGCACTTCTTCCTTTAATTAAAACTAGCAAAGCTGACTGCATAACCAAGTGCCTCTAAATAACTGTACAATGACAAAAGATTACTTGCCTATATGCAAGTGAGGTTTCAATTTAAAAAGCATTTCTGTTTGAAGGATAATTTTGCAAGTTGCCACACATTCAAACACCAACTGAAAATCCTGTTGGCTCTTCCAAAAGCAATCCTAGTGTAGCGCAAGAGGACAACAGCCTTTGGTTTCTAAGTGTGACTGCCCCGTGATCCCCAGCAGTACACAGCACACTGACCTAGTACTCTGATTTAGTTTTAGTCAAAATATTAAGCTTTTGGCAAATCTAGTGCACCTAAACTGTGTCCGTGGTCGCTAACATGCTGTTTCATTTTCTGAAACTTGGGATAACTAACTTTATGATAGTGAAGTTGAGTAGCCATTAATTCTCATTTCTTTCAGCTATTCCTCAACTCCAGCTTATGAGTTCTTCAATAAAAATCTCCCAAAGTTACCTTGGCGACTCATATGTTTGCCAAGCTGACAGATTTATGACAGTTACATATATAAATATTTATATGCTGCGGCAATGCAATTTTTAAAGGCAGATCTATACACTCTCACCGAGACTTTCAAACAAGGCAAAACACACTCGCACAATGTGACATATCCATATACAAGTCAGTGTGTATCAATACGTGCCTGAATACACGGGTACGCACGCTAATGATCATACAGACGTTCTGACAAGCATGTAGCCCTTGTACTCACAGGCAGCACTCAAAGACTTTTCAGCAAGTCAGAACATGCTAACGGATGTGTAGCTGTAATACACATCCATACATTCTTCAGACACCAGAATAAAACCTCCTACTCCCTGCACATTGCTGGACAAGGCAGCACGGGAACACACCTCCCACAGGAACTGCATGCAGTTTTTATACTTAAACCTGACTTTTACATGCAGGCACATTTGCTATTTCACAAGAAAGTTGGATATAGGACATCGAAGAATCTCCTACTCAACAAAACCAAATTCAGTTGTATATACATGACCATACACATACAAGCCATATATCTGGTAACGATTGTAGAAGAATTATCACTGGAAATAATTCTCTTTATTTTTTCCCTGTCACATGCTCATGTACACATGCTACTACCTTCTCTTTAGACCTGAGTGAACCTCTTTGTGTTGCATTGCCCTAGGCTGGTGACCAGAGCAAATCCTTAGCCTATAAATTCTGGTGATGAGTTCAGCTGTTTTATTGTCTGGCAGAATAGACGGAGATGATACAAAGTCCAAAGGAAAAGAAGAGGAGGGGGCTAAATAGAGGGGGAGTCATTTATATGTAAACGACACAGCAATTTATAGGAGAAGCCAGGGATCTTTTATTTTTGTTAAGGCTGAGGGTTTGCGTTATCAGCACCCCATTAACACAAAACCTACTTTGAAGGTACCATTTTACTAGCTCCATCTTCCCTTTCTTTGTCTGAAAGTCTAAATATAAAATCACTTCCCCTCCCCCTCACCCCCCCCCCCCCGCCCCGCTTTAAAAATAGAACTGAGATAAAGTCTTCCTCCTCCCTTGCTTTTGATGGGGAAATCTCAGTGGCTGTTTAGATTTTGCTTATACATTAATAAAACATTACAGGGAAGTAGTAGGAGAGAGACCAAAAATCTTTCCTGTGACAACAAAATGCCTTTCTGTTCTGCTGTTTCCACTTGAATTCACCGCTGCTACTTCTAATGTCCAAAACTTTGGCTTAGGGTGTAATGTGCAATAAAGGGAGAGGTTATGGATGTGCATATATATAGGGTATGTGTTGTGTCTCCCAATCCCTTACATGCACTATGGGTGAAGTGATGTGACAAAGGATTCAAGAGAGCCTATCCTCATATCAGGTCTCATCTTGCTACATCTGTCACATCTAGGCAGCTGTGGATGATAGCACAACAAAAGTTGGCAGGTTCCTAATTAAAATCCTAGACCTGGAACTTTTTCCTTGTGTTTATGGCAGACTCAAAACTTTGAGCAATATCTGTCAGGGTGGGCTCTGATTTTGTGTGCTTTAAAGTGGGATGCTTGAGGTGAAAAGAACAGAACATAAACCACTGCAGAGTAAAGACAGTGTGAGATTCTGAGAAGCAACAGGAATCTGAGCTCAGAGAGAAGTCAGGACAACCAGTGGCTTTACCCTAGAAGTCTCAAACGGGGCATCCAAAACTGCAATCAAAACCTGGAGGACTAACTCTCTTGGCCTCATCTTCCCATCTGCAGTCTCAAAAGCAGACTTCTGAAATGCACTTACGTACCATGCCTTTCACCCTGTGAGCATGAGTAGTGCTAGTAAAATGTGCTATTCGCTATCCTGACTACTGACAACAAGCAAAGAGCCATGTCAGTCTGACTGCAAGTTCAGTTAGCTGGCTAATCTTCAACCTAAGCCAAATCACATGGGGTAAGAGCTAGACAGTGCTGACATTAAATATTTGTGCCATTTTGCTCTCACCTGCATGTATCTTTCCAGATATTACAGGACTTCCCAACATCACAGGCAAAACTACTGTTGCCAGCTAATAAAAACTTCTGTCGTATTTTTAGCTTGCCTTTTTTTAGCATCCTAGCCTTCAGGTATGCAAAGTCAACTCCTCACTCTCACTCTTTTGAAGGTCTGAGGTTCATTCATCAGTCTTCCAACTCATTTCCCAGTTCTGCAGCCAGAGGTTTCCTTAGGATCTGGTCCAAAATCCTTTAACCCCAAGGAATAGCTTCATTAGAAATGGTTTGTACACTCTGTCCAGACATCTAAGTAAGTTCTCCAGTTTTTCTTCCTTTTCTGTATAACATTAGGAAGTATAACACTGTATCTCTTCTTTCATATTTTGCTTCGCTTTCGTATTTAAGGGAAACCGTATTTATCACTTGTCTTTTCCATCACTGCAGTATTATACAGCATGTGTGTATATATATACACATATATGCGGTCAGAGATTTACAGTTCAGCTACTAACTTTTCCTGACTTCATGGAAAAGAATAGTTTTAAAAGTTTAATTCTACTTCATATTAAATATGAAGCATCAATAAGGCTACAAGCCTTACCAGAGTGTTCAAATCTAGGAACAGGGCCATGTTTGAATGTTTTGTTGGAAGTCATCGTTAGGAATGTTCCCATCTTAAATCACTTTCTAGGAATTAAAAATGATCATGTACTGTAAGTGCCCATTGTGCTTTTGAGGTTTGGAAATTAAGGAAGTACAATAAATTTGCTGAATGGGGTCTACTGTTTCTTGTCTTATTTTCTTCAGGGTAGTGAATCTTAAAATATACTGCCATGTTTGCTGAATCTGTTTGTGTGTGTGTGTGTGTGTATAGCCATTTTGAAGTAGGAACAGAAGTACAGAGAATCCTTTAGGAATTTACTGTAAGTCAGTAATGGATTTTGCTTGTTTTCAGGCCTGGTTTTAAAACGTCTTGTAAAAAAATAATATCCCCAATGCATATTGTGCAGGAATTAATGTGGAACAAGAGCAAAATTACTCTGCCTCTTATGCATTAAAAAATCCCAGTGACACTAGGTTCAAAACATTGCAAAAATGTGTTTCTCCCTCCTTCTCTTTCTCTAATATTTTAGCAACTCAGTATAATTCTTCATTATTGTGTTGTCTGATATATAGGAAAGGGGACCTTGAACATAGAATAAGTGCTTCTAGTATAGCTGTAAGATATGTGATCTGCAAAGCATAATATTACGTAATTCTGATAAAGCAGAATGTTTTTAAGCCATTAGCCAAAGCAGGTTTTGTAACAATGGGGATTTAACTCAGTGGTGTACCATGACTCTATACTGGTTTAGCACCATCATCCAAATAAGGAAAAGCCATACATAAACCTCATCTTTGTAGCTAGACAAGATTTTTACCTTTAAAGGCTTTAATTTTTCCACTTTTGTCATGGCACAGCTGCATTAAGAAAATAAGCATTCCATACTTACAGAAAACACATTTATCAAAGGATTGAAACTATACAAAAATCATCTCTGTACTATATAAATATACGTGTTAAGCAAGGGACCCTGATCTAAGCTGGCGCTGCTTCAAGTGGAGCCTGGACCAGATGACCCCCTTCCAATCTAAATGCCTCTGTGATTTTGCAACGCTGAGGGATGAATTGTACTATTCTAAGGACTCCTGCACTGAATTCAGAGATCCATCCACTGTTTCTGGACACAGCCTAAGCTTGCAGTGACCTACCAGTGTAGGTCCAGCCCCTACTAGGGCTTTGGATATGATTTTTTGGACAATCTTTCCACTTACTGGATTTTGTTGCTGGCCTTGATCTCAGGAGATCTGGACTTTACCCTTGCTCAGTTACTGATTTACAGTGAGATGTTATGGTAGACGCTTCTTCCTCTTCTTTGCTTTACTTTATCCATAGGAAAGGGTCTATCTGAGCCTGGCTTTGAGATGAACTGAGGAAAAGCGTAGGGTATTATTATACAAGGTCTAGTGAGTACCACGCAAGGTCTACTTTTACTAGAACAGCACACTATCAAGAGTTGTCAAAATAGGCCTCTTGCCACCAGCGAGACCCATAGAAAAGGATCCCCCTTCTATATCCCTTGATCTCCTGTTTTCTTCACACAGATATAATTAATTTCCTAGAAATCTTGTAATTGAGTTAAGCAAACACAGCAGCCACTTTATGATTCTGTGGGAGATGGTGTTTAGAGTGGGAGGATGACTAGAGGAAATAAGATTAAGTTAAGTGAGGAAAAAATTAGAGTGAACATCAGGAGAAATGTTTTTCCCATGTTTAAGGTTTGATAGGCTGTGATTGTGATTTCATAATCCAAGGGAAGTAGTGGGGAGTTCGTGGTGTCTTTGAATGACATAGCATATCAGAAAATATGTTTTTGTTTTTATTTACTGGACTTCTAAGTACATTGTGATTAGGTCTGGCTTGAATTACACAGTCTAATTAAAACAGTCCCTGATTTAATGGACTAGATACACAGACATTTAGGTACACAAATGCTGGTGTAAGCTTTGCATGCAGTTGCATTAATTTGCATGCCCAGTTACAAGAGCTCTGCGTAGAAATTGGTTAACTGCACCAGTTGAGTCGCTGATTGGGCATAATACCTTGCACAATAGCCTGATTTGCATATGTGTTGATGCAGACTTGCATGTATAGTTATGTGAGCAATGGTGATCATGTTTTGTATATATAAGAGTGCATGTAAATTGCTTGAAAACCTGTTCCAGTAGATCTTGTCCATCTCTACTTTAGATCATTCTGTTTGCTAAGTAATAGATCATCCCACTCTGTTACGAAAATACGTCAGCTCAGAGAGTGAATATTAATTAAATGAGTAACTAAAATGCTGCCAAAGGTGTATTTTTTTTCTTTTACCGAAAGACCTCCTTTTTTGTAGCTATTATAACTAAAATTCTGGATTGTTTTAGGGCTGTTTTCTGTCTGTGAAAGGCAGCTTGTTCTTTCAGTAATTCTCTTATTTATTAGCCCCCTTTCACCTGGATTTGTTTATTAAACTATAAGCCTGATTGAATGCCATGTAAGGCACACCCATGCTATTCCCACCAAATTCCATAGGATATGGGTTTAATTGAGGTCAAGGCCTCATAGTATTGTGAGCTATCGAACTGATGATATGCACCTCAAGACTAGGATCTGGTTTGAGGCAATTATATTGTCCAGTAAGCAAGTTCCAAACTGCAGGCTCCAAAGGAAGTCAATATTATCTTTCTTGAAGCAGCAAAACCATCTCAATTTATCTTTGCTTTGATTGGTTTTTTTAGGCAGGGCAACTGAGTCACAAAGTGCAAAGGTCACCTAGAATACTATTAACTAAACCAGATCTCCTGGTGAACTAGATCTTGGTTCGCTGGTGAGTCTCTTGTCTCTCCTCGCCCTCTCTTGTCTCCAGACAACAGCCAGCTGGCCTGCTCGGTCTCTTCTGTTCAGCTCTTCTCTGGCAGTAGAAAGCAACGAGCCCTCCTGCGGCTTTCTGTTGTTGTGTGTCATTCTTTGGCAAAGTAAAACATGCTGTCCAATAAAAAGGGATGGGAAGAGTTATCCAAAACTTTTAACTTAACACAGTAGGTGTACAGGATGATCTAAAAGAGTATATTGGAGTATTCACCAATTCATTCTCCTCTTTGATTAGGAGTACAGACAGGACTTTGGGAGACTCTTGAGGAAAACAGAGTTGAAGCTTTTGGACAAGTGATTCCCAAAGGTTTGGTATTATGGGCTTTAGTCTCAGCACACAAATTGAAAGCCCTGGTTCTTGTTTTTTTCCCTATTCTCATGTTAAGAGAGACTATAAAGAGTGAGGAGTATAGGATAAAAGCTATCTTTCTTTGTGTGTCCAGCTGCTTGGGACTAGGCTGGAGCATGCCTGGACAAATCTAGAGAAACCTCCCATTGCTTGTAACTTGGGTTCTACTGCCTGCACTTCCATCAGAAGCTGCATGAAGAATTGCTGCATGGCCACACTACATTCCTCCTCCTATCAGAGGGCTGAGGGATCTCTCCAGCAGGGATTTCCACCCATTGTAAAGTTATTTCAGGCTGCTAGAGTGGATCAATACAATCGGCAGGAGTTGGACCTGATGGACTTACTGCAGTAAACCAAGACTGCAGTCTTTACGAGTAGAATGATCTCATTTAAGGGGCCTGATGCTCTTACAAGGGAATCTTTAATCTGCATTTTAAAATGCAAAACACTTTGCAGAACAGCTTCCAAGCAATGAGTGTCCCAGAATAGCTAAAAATTGTCATACTTCAGGTGAGTGAAATAGCAGGTCCCTCAAGATGGGGGCAGTGAGCAAGTGGAGCATCCTTAACAGATTAAGCATAAATTGAGTCTCAGGACCTCCAGGTATAGTTCCATTTTTGTAGGGAAAAACCAGAAATTCAAGTGCGATTTGAAGGGAATCCATGAGGCAGAAAGTAAGACAAACTCCGCTGTTAAGAGAACAAGAGCCAAAGTGAGAAAGGCTCCCTTGCCAGTAGAGAAAATCAGTTAGTGTTTGATAAACAGACAAGTGAAAAAAAAAGAAGGGAGTAAACTGGGGCCCAGCCCTTGGTACATGCTTTAACCAAGCAAAGCTCTTTAAATGGAAAGCTGAGATCCAGGGACTGTGGGGAAAGAGCATCTGCTAAGCACTGGTATCACCAGAAAAGGAAAGGAGATGCCACCATTTTCTTTTCATTGGAGTTGATGTGTCTAAGGCAGGAAACACCATTTCCCACTAGAGTTTGTTATGCTCCCTGCCATGAAAAACAAATCTACTCCAGCAATGGCCCTCTGTCCTGTAAAAAGTCAAGTCCTGCCATCCAAGTGCATGTCTTTGGATAATGAATCCTGAAAGCAGCCAAGAAACAATTCATAGTAAAGCCTACCTAGCTTTCCCAGATGCCAGGCTGCCAAGTTCAGATTTAGTCAAGAGTTTTGAGAAGCTCAGGTAAAGAAATAAGAAGTGGAAAGCTTCATTATTATTGCTTGTTGTGGCTAGAGGTACAGAGAACTAGTCAGCTAGCAGCAGAAAATTGACAGCTTTTCAAATCCCCTCTAAAAAAATTGAAGGTGCTTTGCAGGATTTTTTTGTTCATTCCAGTGTTGTCTTCTCTGTTTCTCTGTGTGTTTTGCTATTTCCACTTTGGCTGGTGCTGTAGTAATAGGAACGATTATTCTTGAAGGCCAAACCTTCAAATAATGACAAAGTAGTGGAGAGAATATTTCCATCAAGAAAACAGGGAAAAAGGAAATACCTTCATCTCCCAAGATAATGCCAGACATGATGAATACATCTCTTGATCACATTAAAGTGTTTAATTCATGTAAAATTACAAAGGCATGAAAATGAGCAGGATTCCTTTTGAAGTCAAGACAGCTGATGTCATCTTGGTGGTCATTTTTCAGGGAGGCAACTCTAGGCTTATTAATAATGAAACAGAATTGGGAGGGAAGGTGCTTTTGTATATTTGTGGTTTGGGGTTTTTTTTTCCATTTCTTAGGAGAAACAAACTAAGTCACTTGGAGTATGGAGTATTCTGGCATCTAGAAACACTGGCACCCCTTGAAATACCCCTAGAATTCCTATCTGCTCAAAGAAATTCTTGTCTCAGTCATTTGCTGTAATCACCAGGATAATTTGCTCTCAGCCTACAACACTCTCCTCTTTCAGGTGATCAGGCAGGAGGTTATAACCCTGTCCCTGCTATGGTCCAGGAGTTTCCACATAGCCTTTACCCACTGCTGCAGTAGCCATATACAACACTGATAGTTTGGGTACCTCTGTTGTAGACTATTCTATGCTATTGGGTCCTTTCTGAAACAATATTGTGGCAATAGTAGGATGTGAGGGTCTAAGACACCAGATGCTAAGATCTCGGTCTGTGCTCTGCATGGCTGCGGAAGGAGGGTCTGAGTTCAGTGTAGGACAGCTCAGCTTGGCACAAGTGGTGTCAAGGTGAGATTTGCATTAAGAGAAATAACAGTATATAGTATGCTGTTTAAAGACATGAAAAGTAAATGGGAAGATGTATTCATTCATTGAAAAGAGAACTCAAACATAGAGTTTCCTTGGAACTTGGACATCTGTTCTCAACTTGCTTTGTTTAAGGATTGTATGTCAGCTCATGACAGGTAGTTCAACAAACATAAAATAGCACCCAGTATATGGGTTAAAGGATATTCTAGCATTAGGACCAAATACCTTAGACTCAATTCCTCCATTAATGGTACAGTGACCGGAGCAGTAGTGGTCCAGTGGTTAAATTAACAAAGCTTTTTCTCTGGAAGTCTTCAGTGGCACTCGGCAGACCCATTGGTAAAGTAGGAAACTGATGGATATATTTAGAAATAACTCAATTATTTCAGTGCCTAAGTTGAGTGAATGAGATTCCACACCATTCTGATAAGTTTACAGAACACCACTACAGCTCTTCATTAGAGAACTAGGAAGAAATTGCAGTCATCCTTGGTCCTATACTCTCCTTTTCCCACTGTATTAAAGATCTATAATCTTTCCCTACTAAAGAAAATATATAACCTGGGGTGAGATCCATCTGTCCTAGCCTTGAAGGCCAAAAGAGAGACATCTAAGTCTGGACTAGTTATGCTAGATTCCCTTTATGGTCAGTGGAGAGAAATAGTCTTCTCCCAAGAATGATTCATCACAACCTGAGATACACATCTCAGATAACTCAACTGTGTGTTTCCAGGGCTTGCTTGTTTCTTTCCATTGACTACAAACAAAACGTCCTGGCTGTCTGACTGCAGATGTCTAAGTACAGGTGAGATTCTTGTTATCATGCACCTGCCCGCAAAGTCCCAAAACTTGCCCCCTTCAGATACTGTATCTATTTAGACACTTTAGGCTTCTCCACCAACCACCCATCCCAAATAGTACCAGCATTTATGCTTGGAAAAAGCATTTGAGTGAGGCAACCTATATATAAGCTGAAACATATTTAAAAATTGTCTCACCAACTGACACAGCGCTTCTGAGGAGTCTTAGCTGCAGATGTCCTTAGATGGAAGTTCACACTGGACGTTTAGGTGAAGCTAATTCTAATTTCTGTGCATGTGTTTGTATGTGAGTGAGTGTGTAACAGCACATATGACAATGTAGTGTGTATGGGAAGAATAGGTGAACTTTACCATTTCATCCCAGAATTGTATGCTACAGTAAATATCAGAGATAATGATATTGACTTTAAGGTATTGCAGCTTCAAATGTCAGTTCTACTCTATCTAACACTCCGTTGGATTTGATTTACATCTCTTCCTCCCACTTCAAAAGCTGAAAAAGGAGGATGTTGGGAAGAGGGTCTTGACACAGAGGCACTTTGTCTCTGTTTTCTTCCTCCTCTTTTGGTAATTTTTGTGCTGCAGATTTTTGGCCAGGACTGAAGAACTAACACAACAGCCCTTGTCCCATGCTTTAATTCTGATTGTAAATAAGAGTGCTTCAGGCTCAGGGGCAAATCAAATGGATGAAATAGCAGCAGCCTCGAAAGGGAGTTCTCTTGCCAAAGGTGCTGCAGCTGAATCAAAAGGTCAGGGAAGTATTAGTGACAGTTTCAACAGAAATAAAACCAGCCCCAAAAACCAAAGAGCTCATAAGAATAACATTTAAACAGCACTTCCTAGCCCTTTACAGACATTACCTAAGTAATCCTCATTGCACCCTGGTGGTATAAGGAGAAGTACGATTCTGGTATTGATACTGAAGTGTAGCACTAACATGCACTTTGCAACTGAATCTGCACCCTATAATTGAATTGAAATCCTGTATTTTAGATCCTTAGAAATTACAAAATGCAGACTTAAAACTCAAAGTGGGCGGGAAACAGATTTTTTATCCAGCAAGAATTTTGCTTGTTTCTGAGTCTATATAAAAGAAGTTTATGAACTGTTAATTTGGGGGCGGGGGACAGCACTGAAAGAGCCAAACCACTGGATTCACTCCAGGTATTTTGCTTTGATACTCCTGAAATGATGCATTTTCTTTTCAGGTCTTTGGCTTTATTTTATCTTTTAGAGCAGCGTTGCAATATATCATTCACCATTCAGGATAAAGTAAAGGTTACTAAGGAGGCCATTTCAATGCGGGTCACTTTTCCTAAGATTCCACAAGGAAACAATATCAGAGAACTCACTCCTTTATGGTTTTAAGATTACTAGATGGATTTGGTCACTTTAGTGTAAATCCCTTTTCCTCCAGCTCTTTCTTCTAACACTCTCACCCTTCCACTATATGGTAAAGCTTATCCATTTTCTCTTAACTATCCTTTTTGTTTAGAAACAGAGGAAATTACCTAGATATCTCTGTGATTTTCAGAACAGGAAGAATGACCTTAAAAATTGGAGGTAGAGACATCTCCTCTGTATCTCAAGGACGAAGGTGCTGAAAGATTGTGTTTTTCTTAAAGGGTGATTAACAGGACAAGAAATAAATACACAAACTTGAAGGGGAAAGATGCCAATGATGGAAGGAATTATTTAAGATGGTCCATGGGGATATAACTAAGAATAATGGGATACAATTAAGCAAAGAAAAACTCACAATAAATATCAGAAATAAAATGCTTACTGGCAGTGAAGTATATCAAGCCATGGTCTCCCAAAGGAAAGGGTGGAAAATCCATTGCTGAGGACACTTACATGCACATTGAGCAAAACAGAGGAACATATGCAGGAAGGAACATTCAGACACTGGCAAGGGAAATGGCTGGATGACCTACAAAAAAATAGGTCTTTTTTCTGTTTCTTACTTCTGGTCCTGGCAATTACTATCCTATAAATCTAACTTCTCTCCCCATTAAAATAATGGAATGTAAAGACGGAGAAAATATCATGAAACTTCTAGAGGACAATGGGATCATGAGCCGTGAGCAAGATGGGGTTGAGAATTATTAACATCAGAGTGTAAAGGGAAAGCAGAGGGAAGGTTATGTGATAAGATTTTAGTAATAAGTTTGATACAGTGCATGTGAAAATCTTGAACCCAAAAGGTCATTTAGAGACCCAAGATGCTGCCACTTCCTTGTTAGGACTGTTTGTGAAGGAAGGTGATGATAAACAGCAGAGTTTCTAACACTGGTGACTGGTCTGAAAGTATATTGCAGTGCCTTTTCCCCTGTGGTGTCTTCATTCCTGATGCAGAAAAGAACCAGCACAATAATGATGTTTCCTACTAACAAGAAGTTAATCTTAGTCCTAAACGCCTGTCATGGCAAAGAAATGTTTCCAAGGGATGTACCCAGATCTGCAGTACCATTTGCTTGAAGGAATGTTATTTCAAAATTGTTCATTTTCAGGCTTCTCACACTTTCAATTATTCTAGACAGTGCTAGTCATAGCTGGTGGTAATACACTACTGTAATTTAGAGGAACATAGTTTTTCATATTATTGTTACACTGTCTTCTTTTTTTTATTATTAGAAAAAATGAAGCACAAAGAGGTCATTTCACTTGAACATACTGAGGTTGGTATAGCTGGGAACAGACAGTCTGACTTTCAGGGCCCTAAAGGACCTTCGAGATCCCCTTATATCACTGCAGTGGTGTTCACTGGTCAGTGTGTAAATGAAGAAGTTGGGATTGGATTTCTCTAACTGATCTTTATAAATCTAAATGGTTGAAACCTCTGCCCAGTGTAGCTGTCCAGGCTGGTCAGCTGTGTGGAATTTTCAGTTTCTCTCCTTTGACTACAAAGTAAAACTAGAAGACTAGTTCAAATGTAGATACAGATGAATGAAGATAGGTGAGTTGACTCTCAGTCTTGTAGCCAAGTCTTGTGCAACAGCAGCTTGCTTTTGTAGTCCTTCCAGAATGGCATCTGCAACCTCCAAAAAAATGTCTTTAGATAGCCAGTATTGCCGGATAGATTTTTTATTTTTTTCCAAAGCAGCTGTATTTCTAAACATACTCCTTATGACACCATATCATTATATTTTCCCACAGCTTCCTACAAGCAGAAGTCCTGCTTTTTAAGCAAACTCCTATGGGCTAGAGGAGGTTCTTGTAGCTAGTTCTTGGACTCTTAATCTGGCCATTGCCCATCTACTCCCACCTTCATGACCCAGAGTTATCATGCTGTCTCATAGATGACTAGATCAACCCAGGCCAGGAAGAACATGTGTAACCTTGGGAGGGCCCTACCGTGAAGAGCCTTCATCCTTCCAAAGATGGTTGTTCAGATCAGGAACTCCTTAGAGAAGGACCTGGTCTTCCCACATACTTAAGAGTTTTGCCCATTGGATTCTCATCATGGCTGGGACCCGGAGGTGTCTTATGTCCAAGGGGGAGCTGAAGTGTTACTGAGGAGCAAAGCTGCCTTCCTACTCTTCTGCCATGACTGCTGCTCCTGAGTCAACATGGAACATGCAGCGCAGTGCAGGCTCCGCCAGCCCAAGTGGAAGGGGAAGCAAGGAGCGTGTTTTAATCTGAGCAGACATGCCTTGCTTTATTGTGCAGCGCTCCAGTACTAGCCATTTCCCGGCCTTGGTGGTCTGTGCTGGATTCAATCTGAAAGGTCAGTCGAAGAGGAGAGGCCAGACGGCCACAGAGACCCGGCATGTCGGAACACTATGTTTAATTACACACAAATTTACTGCAGCATGTCAGGAAGGAGGCAGGGAGCTTGTCCCATGGAAAGGTCAGGCATTGTGTGGTGGCTTTACCTAAATTACACTAGGAGGAATGGAAGTGAGACCTTGACCTTGTATAATGAATATACAGACAGACCCCAGCGGGCACAGCACATTCATGTGTTCAGTTCATCTTAACTTTAACTCCTTCTCTTGCTTCCCCAGACAAAGCAAAAGTAATTTTTTTTCCACACTTAGTGAAATGCTCTAGATTTTGCTTTTCCCAAGAAACGATAATAGTTCAGGTTACAAGACACTACATAGATTAGGATGCTCAAAAAAAAAAAACCAAACAGGGCAGTTTTTGGCCACACAATACTCTCTCTGTATATGAAATGGGCATCTGAAAGAAGCCAGGAAACCAAACTCCAGAGAAGACCTTAAACAGTCAAGATGTAGAATTTCTTCTTTCAGGGTAATTTGATGGGTTTTGTCTCTCTTTGAATTTTAAATTCTGCAACTTTAGTATCTGAGAAGCTTCCATAATGTCTTTTTTTATCCTTTTCTTGGTATAATAATCTGAACAAGGAATGGATTTCTGTTTTACTTATGCATTTATTTAGCCTGGTTTGGGTTTTATTTATTTGTTTGTTTATTTCTGGTGGAGGAGAAGGTGGAATGAGGGAGGCAGGGTAGTTGCTTTGAATGTTACTATTGATCCGTATTTCAGTAGCACCCAGCGGTCACCACCAAGATCAAGATTTCACTGTGCCAAGGGCTGCGCATGCACTCATTCAGGTATAGTCCCCACCGAAAGACTGTCCATATCCAAGTAAAGCTAACAAGGATTAAGACAGGGAATAAAAGCAGAAGCTGGGAGAAATTAAATTTGTTTCCCAAGATTACAGTTGATTACGGACAAACTGGATGGGAATTTAGTTCTCCTGATTTCCAGTCTAGTTCTAGTCTTGACGTAGAGTTATTCAAAGAGACAATAATGCTGTGCACACTTATGTGGGGAAGGTGCCAATTACAAATTCTTGTAGGTAACTCACAGCAGTTGGGTTGCAGATTACATTGATAGCTTGACATGACTTAACTGCTTCTGTAACTAACCAAATCTGATGCAGCCTATAGATTTCCTTTTCCTTGGAATGGAAAATCATAGGCTGATCTCATTTTATTCAAAGCAGTTGTTCTACTACTGCCTTAAACAATGAGTTTTATATTATTATTTGGCAGCTTGGCCTCCTGGGATATGCTTTTGGTTTCCTTAAATGAGAAATGAAGAAGATAGCAGTGGTGACACTTACTAGTGCCATATTTCTGTATCCTACCATCTTACTGGTATTTACTCTGCAGAAAAAGTAAGTGACCTGTCACTTATACATGAAAGTATTCAGGACCAGTAAGGAATTTATTTCTGTGTGTTTGAACTTACTCATTGCATAAACAAATGCAAAGATGACTCATTTCATCAATCTCTTTCCTGATTAACTATGAGAATGTAGGTAACTCCGTAAAGAGAAGTGATGGCATGAGAAGGAAAAATTGCACAAGGAGTTCAGAACAAATTACACAGTAAGGAAAAATAAAACAAATAGTAATAAATAAATAAATAAAATCCAATAACTGGGGACTTTATATCCACAATTATATAGAAAGTTCTCCCTAAACACCATCATACAGGCCAGGAACTATCAAAGCTGAGACTCGAAGATTTTTGGTTGCTTTGAAATAACAGCAAATTAAGCAGTATATTTTTGGGGAACAGTCCTGCATTAGCTGAAGGCTGGACTACGTGGCTTCATAAGGTGGATCTGTTTCTTTTTCTTGAGATTAGTTGTGACTCCATGTTCTCAATTTTGTTTAGTTTTATGGGCTTTTAGCATTCTCCTCCTCGGCAGATTTGAAGGGGCCTGGGAGATAGTCAGCAACTCAGTTCATTACAATTGCATGCCAACTCAGTGAGAGAAAGTATGTTTTCCAGTGTAATCGCAAAAAAGGGCATGTGCCTATGGTGATGGCATATCAATGAGCCAGCCATGTGTGTTATGGGTTTGTGAAATGTTATTGAAACATGTAGAGGTCAAGAGAGAGAAATAAGTCACTCTGAGTGACATTCATATGGCCTCTTTCATTTATGAGATCCATATGTCCTCCCTCATCTACCACTGCGTGCACTGTACCCTAGAAACACTATTTCTCTGCTGAACACAACTAGAGTTTAACTTCACCCCCTTTCTACAGGGCATCTACAAAACTTTTGGTATCTGTCTCAGTGATTGCACTGATCACACACAGCCCTTCTCATTCCCTTTTAATCCCACTTCTCTCAGCAAGGAAATCAGCAGAAGTAGTCCTTGTATCTTCTTCCCTGGCTCAGGTCACAAGTCTGAGTTAGTGGCAATCTGAATCCATCACCCCCTGCAAGGCTGCCTGGGAAATACGACAGTCTGTCATGTACCTGTGGGGTGGTGGCGAGAACTGCCTGAGATGGATGTCAGCCCTAGCCCCAGCTTGCAACAGCCAGGGGTAAATAAGGCAAAGCTCTCTGGTTCTTCTGGGGGGCTGACACGTTTAGAAAAAAAGGCAGGAAGAGATCAGGGGTTCCTTATACTATTTAAAAGTTTCACTCTGAAGGTTAAAAAAACAAACCAAACCAAAACAACCCCCAAATCTATCAAAGAATGTAAAGCACAGAAACAACAAAACCAAACAAGTGCACAGACATGCACACAAAATGTTCCTCCAGCACAGAGTCAAAGCTGAATTTAATATCAAGAACTTTTTTTTTTTTTTTTCCCTTTTATACTGAAACCTCCAATAATTGCCTAGTGTTCATAGGCATGTAAATTACTCTTGTTGGTCTCGATGTGGGGAGCAAGGAGATGAATGGGAGTCTAAATTGGTTTTGCTTCCTGTTCCCTGTAGTGGATGCAGGATTAGTCCACTGTGCCTCTTTGCCCTTCCATTTCCTTGAAGACATGGGGAAACCTTCGTTTTGCCAGGAGTTACTTACTCATTAAAATGAATCAAACAAGCCAGATTGTAGCAGGCATTTGAAAACCTGCTATCTGTCAAGAATTTTAAATTTAAAATTAACATTGAGTCCTCCTTTAAGACAAAAACCTTGACCTTAAGTTGCGTAGTGATTGGCAAGCACTCCCCATCCCCTGACTCGATTAACATTTAAATGCCATTTTGTGTGAATATGAGTGGCGCCTTTGGAACAAACAAATTACTAATGTCTTCCTGCAGGAATGGAGCATCCGAAGTGCCTTATTAATTTGATGTCTAATTGAAAATCCCTTCCTTATTCCAGAGAGGTCTATGTGGCCTAGGAAAAGTAGCCAAGGGGTACTTCTTGGCCCCTACAGATGATATCCCTGTTAGCCTGTTCTTCCTTTATTTGTGTTTCTGGGCATGCTCTGCAGTGGGAGGAAAAGGAATACAGGGGATAACTGGTCTTATATAAGAAAACATATATATTTTGCGTTTGATTCTTCTGGGAACGAGCAGTAAGGAACAATTTATGACCATTAAGCTTTACAGCCTGTAGTACAGTACACAATTGCTGTACCAATGAATAAACAGAGCCATTGCGAAATCCAGGTCTTTCATGCAAATTAACAGAACAGGTCAAAGCTGGAAGCAGAACTCGGAAGTTCTGATTTTTGGACTATGGAGCAGTTGGAGTGTTGATGTTTTAGGAGATGAGCACTTCGCAGCACTAACCACTATCCATACCACATGTTCAGCTCATCCTAAATAGTGTTTTCTGGACCTCACACATCTCTTTGTAGCTCATGCAAGTTATAGCCTATATATCCACCTTATTGGCACATACACATTAGGGGTCCCCCCATTCTACATTACCCACAGAGCATTATTTCACACTGGATTAAGATCTGAAGGTTGCAGGTTAGCCTATCAGTGATATGCTCCTGTTTTGCCTTTCAACAAGATATCTGAGGGCCTGTGCACTTGGCAGGGGAGAGGATAGAAAAGAATGCTTCACCAGCCAGCACATTTATCTGCCAGCACTAATTGTGCAAATGGGGAGAAATTTGTAAGATGCAAAGGTGCCACTCAGAGAACAGCAGAATTTGCTGCTATATCGAATAAATAAATATGCATATGCAAATTACAAATGGGTTGCTTTTTCTTTTTTTTCTAGGATAATGCCCGCCATCTCCTTCAAATTATGTCAATTTGACATTGTAAATTTGCAAGGTACACACAGGAATCCTGATACACCAAACCTGGTGCTCATTCCATTTGGAGTGTTTTTCCCCCCATCTCATTAACTCTGTCAGTTAATTGTTGTTCAGCCACTTTACCATATTCTATATTTAAATTTTGAATAAAAAAAGATGAGATTTTATTTAATTACTCCCTAGTCCCACCTTTTCTTACTAGAACTCCCATTACAGTCTGTCTATACAGACATGCTACACATCATCTGTAGCTGCAGAGATTTTTAGGTATATACATTTGAGCTAATCAGCATGAGCTTCTGCTACAGTCAGTACAGAGAAGTACATTCTTTTATGATGTGATTCCTCTCATCCTAATGTTGAAATGTAAAATCAGCCAAATGAATTGTGTCCCAAAAGCACCCATTTCTCTTTGTTGATTATAGAGAAAATCAAAAGTGACTGGCTCAGATGGAGCCATCTATGTTCAATGACCACATCTGGCTGCATAAACTTAAACTCACTCTGGCCTCCTGAAGGAGAAATGTCCTAGAGGCACCAAAACCAAACTATTATCTCCTACTCCTCAGCAGTGCTCCTTAGCTCATTGCAACACTGTGATATTCATGGTGTCAAAGGTTCCTGTGTGCTTAGAGCTTAGCGAAGGTGCAGTTGCATCCACGTGTGAAAAATCATGTAGACATGTCCTAGGTACTTCTCTGGCTTCAGCTTTACCAAAAGGGGTTGGAGGTGTTTTGTTTGAGTGTGCCTTCCTCTTTGAAAGATATAAATCAGACTGTGTGGTAACAGTCTGATTGTCATTTTAGTGTTCAACCCACCGCCCCCTGCCAGGTCAAGGATGCTTGCTCCAAAGAATATTTAATCTCCAGCTATCTTCTTCATACCTTTCAGTAGTAGTGTGATGAAAAGCTTCTCCTGACCTGAGTGTTATGCAAAAGACTTAGGGGAAATATGTTCTTACAAGATTTCTGGCTCAGTCAGATGAAAAAATTCGTTTTTGTACGAAGTAAGCATCACAACTTTATAGGTGTTCAGTCTTTTAAACTGTCTCAGATTTTTACTCATGTTAAAAAAAAAAAAAAAAGCATGAACTGTACCTGTGTCGATCTATGTCCAGCTGGACCATGTGATGTTAAAGTGTAATAAGAGTTCATCTGCCTGACTTCAGCATATGACTCTTACTCATAAGTGCTGAAGAAAATACTAGTATCTGAGCACTTTGGGGGTTGACCTGTCAGCAGTTCTACTGTTCTCTTGAAATCCTGGGTCTGGTTTTCTTGCACAGACATGATAAATCAGTGGACAGTGCAGGTGACCTGGTCAAAGGTGTGGTTAATGCAGTTAATCGCCTGTTCTGGCTTCATCATGTGGTTGTGTAATTTGTAAGATCACTGCAGTAAATCTATTGACAAACATGCATGTCTGCTGCTAAAGGCCCACTAAATGTGGGTAACAGAAACGTAAAAAAGGTGTTCCTATAAAGTTGTCTTTTTATAAGCTGGATATAGATTATACAGCTTATCATGCTAAGGGATGTTGACTTAAACGTTTAAGTAAAATATAAACATAAAGGGATTCTTTTATCTCTAAGCAGGATGATCTGGCATAAAGGGGCAATTGTGTGGAGAGGCTCATCATGAGTAAATATCCAATAACATGGCTGTGGACAGCCACATTCAGGAGATAACTACAATCTCAACATTCCTGAAAAAAGAGTAGGGAGGACAGATTAAAAGATGTAGTATGTGATTTTGGCAATTGTTTTCTGTTATGTGTTTCCTCTTGATCTGTCTGATTGAGTATTCAAGATCCCAAATAAAAGGGCTTGCTTTATTTCCCATGGTGGTTACAACCTAATATACTTTTCATTTAAGAAAATTCTCCTTGGTATTCATCTATGTCTTTCATTTTTCTTTCTATATTTGTGTGTAACTCTATCAACAGTTGTTCTGTTCAAAACCGATGGCATTCTGGAATCTGGGACAGCATTTTCCTCCTGCAGCATGGTCAGCCAGTAGTAAAAAGCTCTTGAACAGATCACTGGCTTCCTTTAAGATTTTATCTTTCATCAGTTTCCAAAGGAAAGTGAGAGTAGGCCAGAAGTGTGAATGGGAAGTTTCTTTATGGACTTGGATGCTGTGACTTCATCTGTCTGTGGAATAGCCCATTTTGAAGGATTGCCAGTATATGGGGAACAGCACAGGAAAATAAAAAGCAAATCAGAAAACAGCACATACTGTTCTTTCATTCTCTTTTCAAGAAACATGTATTTTTCCCACACAAAAAAAATGGTAATGATAGTAAGAAATCCTTTTTACAAAAGAAGGGAGAAAGAATGATCTCAAAATTATTATCTTTGAAAATGAAAACTTTCCAAAAATTCCGTACATTATATTTAACTTCGTTTTTTATGAAACTACTTTCACAAAGAGAAACCTGATGGGGAAAAAAACCCATAAACTTTTAGGAAAATGAGGAGGATCCTTTGTTTCTGAAGGTTTACTTCAAAATAAATGAAATTACTGCACTTTGTATCACATCTATTAGCATTCTGATGCTGGTTGTTCTTAGAAACAGCACAAATGGTTCAGGTTTTTGTAGAAGATGAAAATAAAAGGAAGTACTGCTGAGTGCTATGAAATAGAGGGCAGAAGTCTGGGTGTGTGCATATCTGCAGTGGGAAGAGGCAGAAAGAGCAGGGAGGGGTTTTGAAATGAGTTTGCTTTTATTCAATCACTTGCCCAGCATCTTTCTTAGTGCTTCAGAAAGCTTTCAATAAAAAACAAATAAAATGCATAATAAAATACGGACTCACAACAAAAATTCAAATGACCATCCCAGTACAAGCCCATAAATAAAAGATTCAGCTAGTGAGACACCCACAAAATACATTTTCAAAAGGCTTTTAAACTGATTAAGGAAGTTGACTTCATGTATATTGATAGTGGAGAGTACATTTTCCTACAAAGAGCAGGCAGGCAAGGAATGGTATACCAAGGGTAACCCAGACTGCAGTTTTGTGAGGCTATAAAACCAGCCCTCCCAACAGGTTGTTCTTAGAAGTAGACTGTCATTAAATCTTAAAGAAAGATTTAGGTATGTGTTCTTTTTCTTCCTTCCTCCTCTATCTATTTTAATTCCAAAAAGTTTTACAGTCCTCAGTGTAATAGCTCATCTATCTGCAAAATAAAATAAAATTTGTTCTGTAAGCCATGCACGTGTGAACCTGGAATTCCTCTGACTTTGTGTCTGATTAGATTTTCAGATGTCTAAAAAGGTGCATGCAGTAGCTGAATCATTGCTTGTGGCCAAGATGTTCATGATGACTCTCACTATTGTGGATTCTCTGGTGTCTAATGAGTGAGCTACTAGCATAACCCTTTCCCTCATTGACAGTGCTAACTCGTGTTCTGTTGTTTGAGGCTTTATTTTTTTTCCTATCCTGATGTGTGTTCAGCTGAACCATGCAATAGTGTAATCAGGAAATAGTCATAGATTAACACACAGGCAATGTGATCCCATCAGCTTTATTTCTTTAGAACACCAAACTCTACTTACAAAAAAGAACTCTAGCACTCATCTCAAACTACAGTTGTGTCCAAGAACCAAAGATTTTATTCCATCTTGGCTTTAAATCTGTCTCATGTTTTCAGGAAGATTGATTAGACATTTTAAAATCCTTTAAAATGAAAATGTTGCATTTTTAATGAAGAATAAGGATAGCATTAGAGTATTTCTTGACACTGTTATCAAAAAGTGTCACAATACCGCCAAACATAATAGATTCATACCACCAGTATAAAAGTATTACTTGTATACATAGGTGGGGAGGGATTAGGTGAGCTGTCGATCTCTGTCTTTATCCCCTTTCTTAAATTGTTGCTCCTATCCCATCTGATCTTGCTTTGGTGCCAAGTATAGGCTCCATATTAGTAAAAATGAGATTTTTGGAAATCATATGGCTATACCGTGAGGTGGGGTTGGCTTTCTTTCCTTGCTTTTCATGGGTCCAGCATGCAGGATGGATATGGGAATGCAGTGAAGCTTACTGACTCTACAGATACTACATCCCAGGAATCCCCTTAACTGAAAATGATTGGAGTTTAGGACAGTATTCAGAGTAAATATAATCTTTGTTACCTACATTTGCCCTAAGCACCAACTATTGGGGATGGCTGATGAGAGGAACTTTAGCTGGATGAACCTATTCTCTGATCCAGTAGAGTTGCTCTTATTTGTTAAAAGTATCTAATAACATTTAGTATCGTGAGTCTCCTATGATAGGAAAATTGCATCCATCAGCATAGGAAATGAGTGGAAGGGAAACCTCAGGATGCTTCATGCCAAACACACCCGCACAGTAGAGTGGCATGCAGTGGGAAGGTTCAGGATTGCTGAATGCCCCAAAATAAATGGCCCAAGTCCTCTAATGCAATGTGTCTACAATGATGTGGTAGAAACAGATGTATGCTGGAGATGTGATAACTTTTCTTTACTTACTGGCTTTTGTTTATCTAATGGGAGAGTGTGGTTTTGCTATTTTGATGTAGCTGTAGGTCCAGCTCTTATCTGATTGCGCTATAGCACACAACACTCTTGCACCCCAAAGCACTCAGAATATGAAATAAAACAGGCACAGAGTGGAGAATTTAAGCATACAAAGATTAAGTGACTTGCCCACAAGCATCCCAGGAGTCTGTAGCAGAGCCATAGACTAACCCCTGATTTCTAGCCCTACCTCTTGCATCAGTCCATCACTTGCTTTGTTTTCATGTTTTTATCTGGCCCTTCTTTCCCTGAGGGCAGAGAAATTTCCCAAGTCACTGGATCATTTTGTCAAGGGAGATAGATAACTTTCCAGTTCCTCCTTCTCCCCACCCTCTTCCCCCCATTAACCAATCCAATTATAGAAAATCAAATATCTTGCTAGAGCCAGCCAAATTCAATTACACAGGTACTTCTGGGTAAATTTTGGCAGTGAGTAGTTTGCTGGCTCTACCCAGACTTTTCTCTTTAATAAAATGCTCCCAGTTAGTCAATACATCTTGTTATAAAATAAAACCCCACATACACATGCAAGCATAGATAAGCGGAGACGTACTCTTCAGACCCTTTCTGGGTATAGATTTTACAGCTATCTCCCAGGACCCCTACACCACTTTGGATTTGAGCTGTTAAATCCTGTCCACCTCCTCATGATTGGGTAGCAGGATGGGAAGTCCTGCCTTTCGAAGCTGGAACTTGGCAGGCAAATACTAAAAATGCATCTGCTCAAAATATGTTCCCGTTTCACCTGGAAAAATATAACATTTTATGGACAAGTACATTTTAAAAATAAGGTATTTCATCTGAAAGCTGCAATTTTTCATTAAAGAATGTCGGAGAAACACTTGGTGGGAGTTGGAATGACTCATACTCTCATTTACCTCTGTAGGCTCAACTCTGTCTTTAGGTTGCATCTCTTGTCTCCTCTGCTCTAAAAGGAGCAGTTCATCACCAGACATGAAGTCTATCTGGGGATCACTACCTAAAGAGGGGAGAGGAGACCTCTGGCAATTGCCTACCAGCTCATGTGGCCACATGGGAAAAGACCTTTATCACAGTATTTGGGCTGTTCTGTAAAAACTCTGGGGTGCAAAACCAAAATAATATTTTCCTTAGGAGTCAAATTGTTGTTTATAAGATTTTATAGATGGCCAAATTAATGGCTGGACAAGTTAAAAGACATACATACCACAGTAATAGTGAACCAACTGAAATTATAGTACAATAAGAACAGTACCTCATATGATTTCTTTAGAGGTCCATGCAGCAATAATCAAACCTCCACACACGCTTCAAAGATTTTGAGAAATGCAAACAGGGAACACTGGCCAAACTAACAAAACCTCTACTGTCTGACAGTTATAAGATATTGCCTAAAAAAATGTTTTGTTGTGTCCTTAAAACTTTTTGAAGCTTCATGAAGAAAAATACTACCAGTACCCTCTCTCCCTGAGCCTTGTGGTCATATTCTTGACCTTACACAACTCATCCGGTAAAATGAGACACTGGGCTGGCATTTGAAATGAGGCAGAGCTGATATCTCTCCTTATTCTCTTGGATAATACTTCTTCCTCTTCCTCTCAGTAAAACCTTATGTTATTCAAATGGGGTGTAAAGACAGTGGCCCAGCCAAGAAGCATGCACTTAAGATGTCTAAAATACAGGATGCTAACCATGTCCCCTGGATCCCTTCCAAGCTGGTTTAGTTACTAGACTTGTTTCATAAAGGAAATGGGTGCTAAATGTGAAAAGTGAAAATACATGGAAGGGCATTTTTCAGGCTGCTTTAACAGTTACAGCCAGATAACACAAAATCTGTCATTTCTGATTTCAGTGACTGAAGTCGTTCTTCTCCCTTGTTTCTTCAAGGCTGAGCAGAGCTGCTGTGAGCTGTTACACAGGTTTCTCAGTCCTGCCCAAGCAAAAGTTGCAATTCAGTTATTTAAAAAAAAGATGTGGTTTCTAGTCTATGAAACCAAAATTTTGACAGTTTAGGAGGAGGAGGGGAAGAGGGAGAATGGGATTAGACTTCTATTAGGTAGCAAGAACTCCCAGATTTACAATTGTGAGGATTAAAAAAAAAAAAAAAAAAAAAAATCCCAGAGCTTCAGAGTGGATAAAAGCTTTCTTGCTTCAGTGCCTAAACCAAGTTCTAATTAATGGGGTTTAGGAAGACATTGTCCTTCTGAGTATGTTATCCCCATAGCTGCCCACTGAAGGGTGCCCTGCCTGTTGCAGAGGAGCAGATGGTCTTGACCACTGTCTGAGATAGGCTATTGAGCTAAGACTGACTGTTGATCTGGTCCACTATGTCTGTGCTTTATTAATCTAATCTCATCTAATCTAATCCCAATGCATTTTTCTTGTGTGTCTCAAAAAATCCGAGGAATATACATAAAAAAAATTTAAATAAATTCCTCAATCCCATCTGAAAGTGGCCTTCTGGTTTGAGACACCCACCCATCTTATCAATCCAGATATGAAATCTTCACCCTGCACAGTGATGTCATCCCTTACGAGCATGACATTCCCATTCAGAACAGCCAGCTGTCCAATGTAGGGATCAATTACAAATGCTTCCATTTGGAGGAAAACCTCCTACAGGTTGGGGACCAAAAGCATGTGGTTTGTCCAGGAAAGGTGCAGGGTGACACACAAGCATGTTTCAATGTTATGAGTCAAGATGAGCCATCTGTGACGAGCTGTTTGAGGACACTGCAGACTGTAGATGAGTGATCATTCCTTGGACACAAGATATAGAGGAGAGCCTGTGACTCGTACAGCCGGGTATAAATCATGCCATGATTTTTTTTTTTTTTCTCCCACCAGTCAAACAGTCAGTGTTTTAAAGAAGACTTTGTCATATTTAATAGTGCTGTCAACCTTGCAGTTTTGCTGGCCTGTTAATAAGAAATTCCAAAATGACACTATTAACCACTCTTGTCCCAGACCTGAGCAAAGCTAGCCTTTACAGTCTTACCCAAGGTGGGATGAAAGCCTTCCTGGTGCAAAAATGAAAAGCTAGTCACCCCCAGGGTAACTGCAAGAAATTTGGGAAGCCACTATACCACCTACCTTGACAGCAGCAGTTACAAGGGAGTAAATTTTAACCCTTGTGAGCTGATATGGATGTTGAGGCAAACACAGGTTGAAGTCCTTCTCAAAGTAAATCATTTATATTCCATATATTGCTGCTGCTTTTTTTTTTTTTTTTTTTTTTTCATCTGGGTGCCATCACTATGTGAAGATACACAGAGCTGGCAGGAAATATCCTCTCAAAACAGAGCAAGAAAAGCCTTGAGGAACTTGATAAATAAAATTGTACCTATTTTTCCCCACTCTGCTGTTTTCCCTGCAATAAAAGGTAAGCTCAGACAGAGCTCAGACAGACAAGTCCGAACTAATGCCAAACCCCTGCCAGAACAACTAAGTGATCTGCATAGTCAGAATCTATTTCCCATTTTGTGAGAAAAGACTGCCCTAACAGGTAACTTAGCTTTAATATTTGCTTTTAAGAAGCTATTGCGATGAGATGATGGGTGTTTGCCCTGTGCATACAGTCAGTTTCTATTGTGTTTGTGTATGCACTTTTGCCCTGTCCACCAGGCTATCTTGCAATAGAGAAAAAAGGAAAAATAAAAAAAAATCCCTCTCTGTCCAGATGGTACAAAAAGCAACTCACAGCTGGTTGGAGTCAAAAGGGTTGGGGCTGTTGTTTTTGTTAAACGGTTCACTCTCTAACATAGATTCCTCTCCTTCAAACTCTTCTGCTTCAGTCTTTGACGCAGGAGATTTGATCTTACGTGGAAAAAAAAAAAGTGTCTGTTGAGAGATAAGAATGTTTTGGGAGTCACAAGCACCTAAACAACTGATTTCAACTTCCATGGGGTCCTCTCTGATGCCAGCTTTATTTTTTATTCATCACGGTGTTGACCTGGTTAATTGTGCATTGAAAACAGCACCGTTTGCACCATTAACATTGGGCTCATCTGTTCTATCAACAGAGGAACATAGCTCAAATGGATGTAAAACGCCTTTCAGCTGAAACTTCCCATGTGAGATCTGGTTCCAAAATAGATTATCCTCCCCGTAGTTTGAAGAATAAAGGGGTGAAAAAGAAAAGAATAGTTTCCCCTTTGCGAAAACATAGAACTACTCGCAATATCAATAATAAGTAGAAGAAAGGGAAAGAGTGAAATTTTGCTACTGTTCAGATAATTCAACAAAGGTTTGATCCAGCATTCACTGAAGTCAGCAGGATTCTTTCCATTCCCTCCCTTGTCCAATTGCAGCATCATTAGCCACATTACTTCTAACTGTTGGGCATCTACATCTAGTATTGCCCTCTCAATTGCGGCAAATAAAAATAGAAAATTAGAGAACTCAGCTTTCCACATCAGCACCTGAGGAAGGGGACCGAGTGAAATTTCCACCTCACTCACCCAATTACCTTCATGCCCAGATGCACAAAGTTTTGAGCACCTTTCCTTCAGTTTGGGAAGTATTATTTGCTGCACAGCATTTGCCGGGTGATGTTGTGAATGGTAAACCTTCACAGGCAAGATGCACGGCATGTTGTTCCTGCAGCCGTAACCTTTGCATTTCCTGTCTTTTTTGCTGCTTTACATTTGCAACATTAACATTACATTAACATAGGGACGGGGTGTTTAATATGGGTATGCGGTCGTTTGCAAATCAGTTTGCAAAGCACTTTGGGATCCTTCTGGATGAAAGGTACTATACAAGTGTCAGTCATTATTACTATCATTATTATCATTATTATCATTATAAGTTCAAAAGGAGACAAACAGCTGCATTAGAATAACACTGGGGGTAGATTTTTCAAAGCCACAATGGAGATTTGAGCTGCATATGAGTGCCATGAACACGCAGTTAGTGGCAGTACTAATGGATTACTCAGCATGGAGTGCTTTGGCCTTGTGCAAAGAAGGGTAGTTTCAGAACTACAGCTCCAGTCCTTAAACCAGTGTATTTGGGTATTGCCACATGATTTCAGTATCTTCCCTTCCTACTGTGAAGGATGATTCATACCAGGGCACGTGCTGGGGGAAGTGATGGGAGGAAGATTTGTGGAAGCCCTGGAAGGCTGCAACTGCATGAGGATTTGCAGCAGGTTTTGACCCTGTTGCATGGCATGCGTATTCCAGGACAGCACTGGAGATGCTCACTTTCTCCGTAATTCTGCACAAATTCATCACAGGGCAAAACCTTTCCTCTGGGTAGGTGAGAAAAGGAAATCAGGGAGTGTCTCTGGCATTTTGAGAGATAGGGTGTGTGTCAGAGTAGGCAATCACTTGCTGGCCTTTCAGAAAGAGGTTATATACATTACCATTATACATTACCAGTCTTCTGTGTTAGAGTCTCCTGTCCTTACCACCGTTGTACAAGGGGTTACTGCCGTTCTCATCTATACCAAGAAAATTGCTTGTTTGGATGAACTTTAAATCAAATCCATTGCTGGTGACATTCCTATTTAGGATTGGGAGTTTAGGAGGTGTGGTTTTTTGTTGTTTGAATTCTTATTTTTTAATACTTATAATTTTGCCAGTGGATCATTCCACAAACAGTTAAGTCGAAACCTTTTCCGAGGGCTCTGTGATGGAAGGATCTCTATTGTGGAACCACGTCCCAAGTAATGCATAGAAATATAGCCCTGAATTGTGAGTACTTCTATAGATGGCACAGGTTTTGCTTTTAATATTGCAATTTCATGCCACAGTCTTTCTTTCTCTTGGCAAGGCTAAAAGCCAAGTGTTTGGCTCAAATCAGACACGACATTTTAAAACATAATTATAAAGTAATTGACTGAAACCAGAAGTTATTGTTAGGAGGTTGCATAGCTGAAGTGGAAATGACCATAAAGCATACTTACCTAACTACCTGGATATACATGGGTCTAGGGCTCGTTTTATGACATAACAGTCTGTAATGATATACCCAAACTGAATTTGGTATATCAGAACCTGTTTTTGACAACAGTAACAGAAACAGCTACTGTCCTAGCCATATGCATTGGTATTCAGGCACCTACTTTCAAAGAAAATTAACCCTCGATCTAGATTTTTAAACACCTAATTTTAGTCTAGTCTCTTAAGAAACAGGATTTATGCAATCAGCCTCTTTGTGTTCCTGTCCATCTGTTCCTCCTCCTCAGGAACTGTGGAACCACTGAAATTTGACTGATCTGTGGCATATTTGGGGTCTCCAGTTAGGTCTTGGATTTTGAAGTCAGTGGAGTTAAAGCAGCGTGAAATTTGGCCCTTCTGAGTGACTTGGCTTGCTTCTTAGTTTAAAGGAAAGACAGATCATGTCATATTCTATGTGCTAATGAAAAGGCAGATGGTACCAAGTTTCTGCTGCTTTGCTGGGCAGGAGCATCCCAGACTACATTCCTCGTAGCCTACTCTAAAGAAAGACAATTTGGGGTGAGGGGTGCCTGTGGCATTAGCCACATTGAAGTAAGTCAAGGCTAAACTGAGGGCATACACCCATTTCCTCAGTTTACCAGGAAATTCCTGCCCTTTTCACTAAATCGGGAAAGATTAACACCCACATGAATAACATACAGTGAAAAGAAGGGGAAAGAACAAAGCAACTTTTAATCTTGTTATTTTTTGTGATAATCTACCTGTCCATACACTCTTGTCTTATAATTAAGGTGAAAGCCACTTGAGACAGGAATTCTCTTTTCTTTGTTTTCTTTACAGTGCTGATTATAAAGGGATTTTGGTTCATGTCTGTCTGGAGCTCTATGTGTTCTTTGATACAAATAATTTAGCATGATTTGTTTTTTTTGTTTGTTGGGTTTTTTTTAGCTCAATCAACCCTCTGTCCCTTAGTTTTCCAATCTGTAAGATAGGGCTAATAAATATCTCCCACTTACAGAATTGCTATTCAAAATTAACACTTGTACCAGTACTTTGCAAAGAGAAAAGCCCTTTGCAAGTGCAAAGCTATTATTGAAGATGCATTTACAGATGTATGATGATAGACAACTGTACATGAAAATCCAGCTGCAAATCCTAAACACAACTATTTAGCAATAGCATACTTCTTCACTAAGATTTACGGATTAAGGGACCAAAAGAGATTTGGATTTGGAATGGATCAAGCCCCTCCAAGGTTCCTATTGGCCCTGTATTTCCAATATAATCCGACTATCATCACTGTATTTTCACGTTCAGCTTGAAAAACAACCTTCATTTTCCTATCTCTTCCAAGATTCCTGGACTGCAAAGTTGTTGATTACAATTCAGATGTTAATTGAAGAACTGGAGGATGAGTGTGGGGTTTTTTGCAGTGGAATTTTTTGCCGGGGAAAAGAGGTTGCAAAGGATGTTTTTGACAAATAGATGCCAATTTAATGCTGCCACGTACGCTATTCCTACTCTCCCCTGCAGGGGCTTCCTTTTACAGTCCCACAATGTGCTAGTTTCCAGAGGCTATGCCTCTGATTATCTCAAAGTTGACAGCATTTCAAACAGTCAGCAACCCTGTTTTAAACTAAGCTGTGGTGATTGGTTGAAAAAGACAGCCTGAAGGCCTCCTGATCCAGGAAGCCACTTACACATATGACATCTTCCCCATACCCTCACATCTTCAGATCCACTCAATACCAGTTTCTACCATGATAGTGCCCTCGGGAAATTAAACAATTAATAATGGCTGAGAAAAATGCGAAGTTAATTGATGCTTGTTTTATTATTCAATGAAAACTGTAGTTGCCTGTGATAGATCTGCAGTAGTATTTCTCTTCCTGTGTCTTGCCTTTTGGCACTGCAAAAATCTTTGGGTCAGAGAAAGTGATTCTTCTATGTATTTGGTAAGTTTCTGGTCTAAATTAACACTCCAGTTGGGAAAACAAGAGCTTACCCCTAATACGTAATTCTTTTTTTGCTTCATATCTTGAACATGCCTTGCAGAAAACTAAAGTTGATTTAAAGATTTTAAGACTTAGAAAGTCGACTCACAGTTAAAATAAACTGTACTGTAATTTTAGACTTAGTTTGTCTAATGTAATATTTTGTGATGTCTTTACTTCCTAAACTAAATGCCCTCTGCCATCAAAATTGTTTTCCTCTAATAGGTAATAATGAAGGGCAACGGACTTTTCCTAATGTTCCTTTGTAGAAGCTACATATGTAAAATATCTAAATCCATTCCTGAAATAAGGGTTTCAAGTGCCCAACTCATTTTTTTTTAACTGTTGTAGAGCCATGACTTTTTACCAGTACTCAGTTTGGAAACTGGGCAGTAGGAAAAAGCACTGTTTTGAAGTAACACCCTCAGTAAAGCCATATGGATAAGTCACATTTGTTGCTTTTTCCTCATTAAGCTTTCACTCCTGCAACTCACAATCCTCTTGGTCCAGGGAATCACTGAGGGAATTTGCCATGCTGGAAGTAGGACTTGAATTCTTCCGGTGTGCTGTTGCCGTTGTGTTCTGAATATATAGTCTTGCTTGTTTTCTGTTATAGTTGTGAGACTGCACTTGGGGAAGGGAGGGAAGGTGAACGCAGGACCTTCAGGAAGAAAGGAGCATTTGAAGGAGCAGGATGTGGAGACAGGATGTTCCAAGCATAACAGGGACATAAAAAGGAATGAAACATCATTTTGGACAAGCAGAAAGGGGGAGAGAAGACAAAAAATGTTGAGTCGTTGGCAAGCACTAAATCAAGGAGGGGGCCTTGAAGTCAAGGGCAATGCCTTCCATTATATCAATACAATTAATGGCATCCTTATGTTCAGTTATTTGCATTAACAGCAAAGTTAATGCCGGCAGAGATCAATGCCGAGATTAGTGATGTCCAAATCAACATGCTTTTAAGCAAATTATTTCCACTGTCTGGGTCCCTCCCCTAGTTAGTAGCATGAATCTTTGGTGGTGTCTGCAGCTCCATCATCAGATGCCTTATAAGGGCTGCTGTCTCTTAAATATAGTCATCCTAACATTAGTAACACTTGCACAGTAAGCAGGAATATCAGGTCAATAGATCTACTCACTGTGCGTGTCTTGTACATCAGCAATGATGTCCAGAAGCAAAAACTTCCTTTTGCATTAGTTATTAATATTACTATTATTATTGAGAATATTTTCATTTCCATTTCTCTTCTTTCCTCTGTCACACAATCTGATCTGCTTTTTTCTTCTACCAAAATGACACTGCTGTCTCGGAGCATCAAACCTAAATAACTAAATCACACAAAATCCCATGAGCCACCTCTATCATGTTGCAAAGGCAAAGCAATCAGGCAGTTGTGGTCAGTAGTAGCTCCATAATATGATGACAACGTGCTTCAGATGACAATGTGCTTCCTGCCAACAGGAGGCCTGGGAGCTTAAGGCCTTCAGGAGCAACTTTGAAAAGATGCCTTTGGAGGGAAGCTGGTGAGAATAAAGCTAAATCCATCTGTCTCAAAGTACACCAAAAACTTCTTAAGGAAAATATCCTTGACAGCAGTGACCCAAAGTGTTCTGCATCCAGCCCACAGTGAAAATTATTACTTAGTCCTGTGTACCTGGCTGGGTATTGATCCCCACTCAGATATTCCTATATATTCTTCTCTGCTTTGGGCCCTCTTATAGGACTTAGAAATTCCTCAGGTTTTCTTCTGCCCCTTCAAACGTTTGGACTTGACACACTTCAAGTGCCTTTTGGCATTTCGAACATGTGCAATCACCAGCGATGGTGCTTTCTACAGCTCCACAGAGACTGCACCCAGCTTACTTGATGTAGCCGCTGGCAACTCAGGGCTAGAAAGATGTTGGCAAGGGCTGATCAAAGTAATTTAGACAAAGTTTTTCTACTGAAAAATCACATTTTCAAAAAAATGCATCATTTTTCAGAAAGAAACCATCAGGGATGTCTCTTAGATTCAGGCTTGAATTTCTTTTGAAAATTAGTGGCAGTAGGAGAGAGAGAACTGTGGAATAGCAGACATTCAGGAAAATATCCAAACAATTCCCTTTTTGATGATCAATCAGATATTCTCTAGCATTTCCTTCTCTCTCTCTTTTTTAATCATTCCAATAAATCTGTATACTTTGTGAACCAAATTTTCAGTTTACTAGCAACACTGAAGTTAGAAAATTGGAGGGGATTCATTAAGAAATACCTTCTTAAATACCATTCTCTTAGAAGACATGAAAACAATTAATCTGACATGCAGATCATTGGCAAGATAGTTTTGCTGGGAATAATAGAATAAAGTCTTGGTGATATAGCAAAGAAACCAAACAGATGTCCAGAGACCTGGGCTTGCATATGAATTGAGCAGCAGTGATATCAGTACACTTTCTGATGGCTGGATAGGCAGGTGGACCGTGACGTGTAATATTCTTGGTTATCTGGTAGTATTGGACAAGCATTTCACAAAGAAATCTCTACTGTAATCAAACACTGTAGCTTTGGCACCTTGAGGAACTGTATAACCTACTTGGATTCCAATTTCTCTAATTCCTAGAGGCTCTATCACCTTCCTCACAACCCAGCAAACATTCCCCCCCTATACATGATATTTCATGGTGCCAAGACATAGTGTCAGATAAGCAGAGCGCTTTCTTTCAACCCTTTTCTTTCCTGATGATAGCCCCCAATCCTTGCTAGACTGCTAAGGAAAGCCAGAGGAAGGTGAAGAGAAAGTCTTTGGATTCTGGTTTAATTCAGAGCACCTGCTGTCTTCCTGGGTGCCAGAATTGTATAGCCTTGTTGGGAGCCAGGATGTAATAGCTGTGTCTGATAAATAGCAGCACTAAACGTGCTACAGCAAAGGTTTTCTGTACTATAATAATTGTAGGTGCTGACTTGGTGCAATATATCTTTGCCAGCATGTAGTGATAGAATAAATAGCTGGTTTTAACTATAGGATCAGGACAAGCTAATGCAGTGATTGAGGGAAAGTATCCAGCTAAATGCAGTCTGTCTGTGATGTGCCGTCCTTCCAGCCCAGTCCTACCTGTGCTGGGTGGATGAATGATGGACTCTGGCCGCATTAATATCCAGTGCTCCTCCTGCACCTCAGTGGGGCACGTTTGCCACAGAGGTGCATTTTCAGGGCTGTATCTGCCCCCATGATGGCTCCTAGGCAAAGAGGAGGAGGCAGAGAGGAGGCTGAGAAACCAAACATTCCAGGGAGCTGTTGGAGTGGAAACAACTCAAGGTCGTGAGTTCACGGTCTTTGCAATCTGGTCAGTCTTTGTTGGCCAGGAGAAAATTAATGTGACTCCAGCGCAGGTCCTGGCAGGATTTCCCTCCCACAGAAGGGTGCCAGAATGGTTGGTCACCATGTTGACAGTCCTGCAGGGGCCAGGATTGAGAGGGGTCTGGTATCTAAGCTAATGTCAACCATTTTTTTCCTGCCCACACCTTGGATATTTTATCTCGCTCAGGTGGTTGTAGGATATTTCACACTGTCACTTTCTTCCCTACTGTATTTTTTTTCTGGAAATAAAATAAGCACAACCCCAGAGAAGAGCTCACATTGATACCGTGCTTCAAGGGGCAGCCATCAGGAAAAAAATCAGGCTCTGCAAAGTGGTGTCAGGGAAGAGGCTCCCTTGTGGAGGGACTGCTTGGGATATAAGTGATAAAGGTTTTCCTTCTCAGGCTCCAGAGTTTTACATAACTCAATTTCTTAAGAAAGTCTTAGGTACATTAAGAGTAACTAGGAAGGGACCTTTGGAGCACAGGCAAGTGTACGAGGGGAGAGTCCTTGCTTCAGCGTGACTGTCACTGCAGCTAGGCAGGCTGAAATGGGAGCCAAGGAAAATCAAGTCTTTTGTTCCCAGCCATGTTGCCAGCCAGGTGCTGACCCAGGATGAGGGTTCCCTCCTACCACCATATTGCATTTACTCTGCCCTGCTTTTCAGACTATTTTTCCTTCCGTCTCTCTCTTTTCCATGGCTTTGTCAGCTCTTGCCGCTCATACTGAGACTACACTTTGCATAATTTATCTCTTTCCTAATGAGGAGATGAAGGCCTGGCTGCAGCTAATGGCATCAAATTAGCTCACCTGCAGTCTGAGCACTGGATCTCATGTACCAAATCTGCTCTGAGCATGTCGGAGCTCCTGCCAGCCTTTGAGGTAGATGTGGCTGGGTGGTCCAGAGAGTGTTCAGGAGGGAAGAATCTTTAGTCATCTGAGAGTCAGGGTGTTTGAATTTTAAGTTGATTCCTCTGCTCCAGTTAATGTCATGCTCTTCTGAGCCTGCCTAAGGTGGAGTTAAAAAACAAACTACCTTCATCCAGGACTAGTAGGCCTAGAGAGAAAAGGTCTGCTTGAACAGCAGATCTGGTAATCACTGTATGTGTGTCCTTTTCATGCACACAAGCAGCATGTTTCAGACAGGCCAAGGAAACCGGTACTTTGTTAGAGCTTTAGTTAGTTTTAGTGACCTGTAAATGTGTTTCTCATGCAGCAAGGAAAAAGAGGTAACCAAAAAAACCTCACTGAGGAGAGGTGGGGGTTTGGAACTTTCATGGGGAAAAAAACCCAACAAAACAAACAAAAAAACCTAAAATGCAACCAAATCCTTCCAGCAGAGTTTCCTCTGTAAGGAATCAAAGCCTATGGATGATCCTAGGAACATTTTAAAAGGTAGGAAATTACTCTGTGTCAGACTTGGGCACTGTCACTTTACCCAAGAAGTCAAACTTTTTCATAAATTTGATAAAAGAGTGCAGGAATTGCAGGAATTTGCAGGTTATTTAAAATGTGCCTGTTGATTCTTGGATATGAATTCTATCCTTACATATGGTCTGTGGGGCGAGGGATCTTAAATGAAATATATTTCCATGTTCACGCTGCGCACATCAGTCCAAATTAAATTCAGTGGTATTCTGGTAGGGCTTTTTATCTAAGAACATATGTACTATCCTGTTGAGTCAGATTAAAGATGCACGGACTAGAGTCCTGTCTAACGGCGGCAAGTGGCACATACTCAGGGAAAAGGTATCAAAAAGAAAGTGTAGCCTGCCAGTGATGGCACTGATTCATGAAATATCTGTATCTTGGACAGTGCTGTCACACGTCAAAAGGGTTCTCATCATCACACACAAAAATTAGGTGTGTATTGGCTAGGCTTGCTCCACAGGCAGTGGAGAGAAAATGACATCTCTGGAAGATACGAGTTATCTTACCCTAAGACATGCAACTTTTCCAGGCAAAAAAAGCCTCATTTAATTGAAACTTCTTCATAACTTTTTTCTGAGCAAAGTGCTTTACATATTTTCATATCCTTACTCATTCTTTTCTTCTGCATTCTAAGCAGGCTCAATTCTTTTGACTGTTTCTTGTGGCTGGTGTTTTCTCAGCCTCTAACCCTCCCTCCTCTGAATTCACTGATCAATCCACATATTTCTTCAAGTACAGTGCCCAAACCTCGGTTCAGCTGAGGCTTTTTCAGTGCAAAAGGACTGTAAAAACTGTTCACTTTTTGACTCCCATAGCTGAGTTCTAGCCACTTGAGTTAAGAGGCATAGGGAACAGTGTTAATGCACTGCCCTGTGCTTAAAGATTGTGTCAATGCCGTCAGAGGAAACTAAATATTTCATTGTTTGTTCTTGGTTTTCCCATCATACTGTATAATTTCAGCATGTTATGTAGCCTAACAGAGCTTGCTTTAGGTAATAAAGACTGGTTAATGCAAGGCAGAAAACCTCTTGGATTGTTCCAGCGGTCTTTTCTGGCCTTAGATTTTTTTGAATCTTTTAATGTATTTGCTTGCCTTTCTAATCCATACATATGTGTCCACGTGTATGATGCATGTTGATATACACACCTACCTGTATATTTATCCTTAGAGCAATCATCACAGAAGTTTATGTGATTGTATTTACACATAAATCCGTGTGTGTGTCTGGGTGGATGAAAACCATCTGTAGAGAAAACACTTGGAAGCATTCAAGTGTTTTCCACTCCTAGGATGAGGGACTGGGTTTGGCCAGGCTGCTTCTGTCACAGGAGGGAAGGAGTGGAGCATGGGTAGAGCCCTGAAAAACTGATCTTTCTCTTGACCTTTGCAGTAAACAGACAGAGAGTGGTGGCTGCAGGATGAGTGTAACATTTTCCCAACACAACCTCCCTAGATGAGAGCAGGCAAGCTGAGGGGCAGAGCCATTTTGTTGCCCCTAACAACGTGCTGCGCTGGGCAAGCGACCAAGCTTATGGCTAGAGCTATCCTTACAAATACCTGCGGGTGTTTAGATATGAATTTCAACACACCATATCGGTGAGAACAATCCTCCAGGACAAACATGTGCAGGAGAGCAGCAGTCCCAAAAGCAGCCTAAGTAGCAGGAAAATGGCCAGAGCCTGCTGCACACCAGCCATACCCTGAAAGCATCTCTAGCCCGTGACGAGATCCATGAATCTCTGGGCTTCATGTAATTCCGTGCCCCCTGTTCATATTCATGAGTTCAGTGGCTTTCAGCATAGGTCTAGTTCTCCCTCTTCTGTTCTCCTTTCCAAGGCTAGCTAACCGCAGGTGTTCTGAATTCACAGATTTCTGTTTATTCATGAGCTTGAAAGAAAATGTTGGAAAACAAAAGCTGTTTCTGGCTCAGGATGGTCTCTCTGGTTGCTTGTTTTTTTTGGATTCCCTATCACCACCTCCACCCTGCTACTCCCCCCCTTCTCCCCCCGTGTTGGGAGTAAAATCTCTAAACATGGAAACAAAAAAATATACTGGAAATCAGTAACTGGGCACTTTCTCTCCAAATTTCACATGCTGATGCAGTTCTGTGTTAGCCAAAAATAGCAACAAAAACAACAACAACAAAAAGAAAAAAATGTTTAATGCAAATTACTTGCCACTGATTCTTTTCCAAAGCAGTAGCATTTACTCTATAGTGTAGTGCAGCTGGCTGCTGGTCCCCTGTGGAGATCTCTGACTAAGGTACCATTTAGAAACAATTTGGCTGATCCATCATATATATTTTTGGCAGATCTTTTCCCTCATTTCTTCTTTACTAAGAAATTATGACAGATGAGCCTCAGATACAGAGATCTGCTGCTGGTAATCATCTCCTAGAGGATTATTTGAAGCCTAGACCACCACTGTAGCTGTCCTATTCATCCTTTGGATGCCTGTCCCAAGCTCAGACAACCTGTGGCAGTCCTATCTGTAAACTGAGCTCCTCCTCTGGGCTTCTGCGATATGGGTAAAATCCAGGCTCTGAGGAAATCAGTGGCAAAGCTCTGGCAACACTTTATGCCCAGTCAAACCCTGCTCATCCACAGGATGATTCTCAAATTATCCAGATCTGTGTTATATGATTTGTTCATCCATTCATCTGATCTTCGTGGGTACTTTCTTCCCATCAAACTTGAGACGTGTGGTCAATATTAGGTTTCCTTACAGTCCATGCATAGAAAGGGCACTCCAAGTGGCAATTCAGTCCCTTGACAATTTGACTCATTCTCCAGAGGTGCAGTTATTTTTTCAGATGACTGCAGAGGGAACCTGATACAACTAACTTAGATGCCTGATGAAAACTGGGATTAAATTCAAATCCTTGGGTAAACATGGGGCTGTGTCCAACACTCTCCATTTCCTCTCCAGCTACCTGTTGCTGTACTGTCTCTATCTATACCTTCATAGTACTAAGGTGGAAAATCATCTGAAGGACTAGGTCTGCTGACTTAGGAGCTGATGTTCTTCCCATTTGAGGAAGTTTTCTTGTTCTGATTTCACTTTCAGGCTTGCGCGTTCACTGTGGGTCTCAGCCGCAGTATGATTATTTTTTTTTTTTAGGGTTTCGATCATTCTTACAAGTGTTTTGATGCCACTTTCATTCACAATTCATACATGAGCAACTGCTGTTCTGCCTTAAGCAGTTTAGCACAGTTTTAAGAGGGAAGAATAGTTTTGCAGGTAGGTCCCTGAGCTAAGTTTCAGGAAATCCAGCTCCACTTCCTATCTTTCCCATAGAGAAGATAGCTGTTAAGACCTTCAGTAAGTCACTTAATTTCAGTGCTAGAGTTCCTGTAACTTTCCATCCTTTCCTAGCCATCATCTCTGCTTACACTGTAAAGTCTTTAGGCAGCTTAAGCTTCCTGGTAGCACTAAAATACACTCATAAATTATAATCAGGTCATCTATGTTCTCCAATATTGCATTTAAACAACAACAACAAAAAAACATCTACAGCTTTTCAGCTGCTTTTCAACCACTGTTATCTTAGCCACTTCAGGCTGAAATGAGAGATCTTACTGGGTTGGATTCAACACACGCAACCTTTAGATGTCTGGAAGTCAGGTGTGGAGGCTAACCTGGTCATCTAGAACATTTCTATAGTCAATGGAGAAAGAGGACCATCACAAAAGACAGTTTGTTTTCTATATCTTCGAGCTATGCCTAAGAACAAAAGAAATCTCTGTTTGGAGGTATGTGCTTGTCTTTATTTGATCATGGAAGGAGCTGGAATGATTAGGTCAAACTAAATGCAATACTATTAAAGTTAGGATTGACTGAGATTAAATGAATCATATGCTAAATACATATACCTTTTATTGTGTATACTGTGTATACTTTTTACTTTTTATCCGAAGCCCTGGATAAGCATGTTACTTCTGGATTTTTTGCTGATTCAGAAGGATGTAATTTTCTTATTGATTGTCTTCTCTTTCCCATACAAGCACAGGACAGCATTGTTGGAGGTATCATTTTTTAAATGAGACTCTCTGAACAGGTGTCATAACAGATCCTAAGATACAAAATGCAGCAGTAAAGATGTCATGGAAGGGTGGAACTGCCTGTGACTGTGCAATCATGAAACATTTCTTCTCATCCTGAGCCTACCATACATTTCAGGTGTGGTGATAGCCCAAAATTTCTTTGTGCTAACTTTCCTGTTAAATGAAACAGCTTACTGGTATATCTCGGTTTCCCCCTTGAAGATATTTTTGTTGATGTGTTTGAAACTTTAAGATTACATTGATCTATCTGAAGGTTGAGAAATTAGCACTGCCATACCAAAGTCAATCTAAGGATATCCGCTATTTTTGCTTCATTTCACACATCATGTGGTGATTCTTGAAGGTGTAGTCTATGAAATATAGTGACATGATTATGCAAAGATTGCAGAATGTGTTTTAAACAAAAATTCATTACGAAGCTTGAATAGCCATCCATGATAGAAAGTGAGATAAATTATTTCTAAGATTTTGATTTAAAACAATTGTATTTTAAAGGTGGCTGCATATACATAAACACACGCATAGCATTTTATATAGAATTCTTTCAATGAACTCAGAAAGAACAAGAAATGTATTGTCCAAAACCCACTGACATTAAAAAGAAGCCATCTTACTTGAAACCTACCTGCCTTAATGAGAATGAGCTCAGAGTTGCCAATTTTACATTTTAATCTTCTGTTTTCTTTCTTTCTTCTCACATGTGCTCTTTCTCTCTCATATTCTAGTTAAAAACAGTACAGTCTTACAAGATTTACAATGATGTTTTTTTTTTTTTTTTCTTCTGTTAACTTATTGGCTCTTCTGTTAACTTATTGGCTGGCTATAAACTCATGATAAATTTGAGACATAAAATGTGCCAAAGTCTACAAACCCAGTGGATCACCACATGGGACAAATAAAAAGCATAGCTGCTATTTATCTGCCCTTGGAAATAATTAGTAACTGCAGCTTATGACTCCCTTGTACTCTAGATACTCAGGCACGATCAGAAGCCAGTTACATTTCAGGGTGTCTACTTATGTCCCACTTATTATATGTTTCTTTCTAAGAAGCTTCTCTTTGCTCCAAACTGTGGATCAAAGCGATTCAGATGTTACCTGGATCCTCCCAAGTTCCAGGTAGCTGATATGGGAAGAGTTAACTGCATACTTACACAAGATATAGACCAATCTCCTGCCCACCAGCAGAGAAAACATGCATATTTACCAGAGTAGCTTGAGTAGATCCTGCCTTGTAGTGGGGGAAACTGACCTTTGGAGTTCCCTTCCAGCCCTGTTCTCTCTGATTTCCCTCAGGGAAAAGGAAGCTATGCAAAGCAATTTAGGGTGGGGTCTCTGGAGAATGCAATATACTTTCTGCAAAGGGCAAAGCAAAGAAGAACTCATTCTGCTAAAGTTATTCAATGCTATCCCCTGCCGACATTTACTTAATTATCTTTCTGTTCTATAATGGCAATTGAGTTATGGCTCTTTCCTGGAACTTCTATATCCTTCCCTGGTGAATGTATTTGTGTGTATGTGTGTGTTTTAAAAAAGAATAAATTGAGTCCAATCAGTTCTGCTTTGCTCAAGGCAGAATTTATGATGGACTTGTTGGAAAAAGAAGCCATGAGGCAGGACAGGACAGTACTGCTGCTACATTTTAGCTGTTAAATATGCATTATAAACTGAAGGGTCTTCTCTCCATACTCTTCAAAAACCTGTCTAAGGGATATTTTTGCCACTTGTCAGGATCATGCACTGCCTAAATGTTTTGCTCCTCCATACTTGCTCAGCTTTTCCACATTACCTTAGTGCTTGTGGACTGCATTCACCCAAACCTCAGGTGCATAGAATTGATGTTTCAAACCCATCCCCTTACTGCAGAGATGGTTTGATGGCCATATAAAAAGGAAGGGTGATCCTCTGCACAGTATGTATGCTTGGTGAACTGAAGGCATAATTTTCTCTGCTATCTACTTTCTCTTGTGTTACTTTGGAGAAGACGGCTAGATGGGAACCTTCTCAGATAATTTTAGCTCCGTAAAAAGGAAGCTGTTCAGTCGAAGCTGCTATTCTTAGCTCTCTCTATAGTCAATAGGGAGAGACAGGCACCTTTGTAAGGCAATGGATGCCATCTCTTGCAGAACAGGATGGTTGACTGCATGGGGCCCCTGACTCCCTGTTGATGACACAGCAAGTGTCATCAAGTGGAGATGCCTGGAATGAACCTGCTGTCCAACTCTGGATAGTTAAATTTAAGTGACGTGAATTTATCTCTCGGCTTCAGTTTTGTACCTGGCAAATGAGAATAACCTGACTTCTCCAGAGGTGTCTCAAGGATAGGTACCCTAAAAGCTGTTGCTCATTTGGTATTTCAATGGGACCATAGTAGATGCTGAGGAATAATGCTTTTTTTTTCCTCTAAGAGCTTTTCTCAACAGCTCCTAGTTAGCAGTACAAGTTGCCATCAAAGTCAGTTTAGTCCTCATTTTCATAGCCCACACTGATATAATTACAGAAATACTGCTCCTGCATCAACCCCAGGAAGGCCAGCGACCGTCAGCTGCATGTACAAGTAACAGCATAAAAGAACAAAAATGCTAGGCTCTTTCCTTGCAAGAGATTTTTGATACTTAGGCCACAAGGGCACCTTAAGTTTCAAGATTTAAAGGGTTCTCCCTCTGCTAATTTTTCAATCCAATTTTCATATATTATTGTTACATCTCTCTCCAGCATGAGGAGACCCCAGGTTGGGATCAAGGTCTGCTGTGCTGCCCTTTACCAGAAGAGAGTACAGTCATGGCAACATGATGCAAGTAGAGAGAGAAAAGATGATGAAATATTTTGCCAGTGACTAATGGTGTGATAAGGAGAAAAACTGCCACTTAAAGAAACACTTGACAACCTTCCCTCCAACTCCCTAGTAGTGAATAGTTTCCAGCTCCAAAACAAGAAGAGACAGGACAGAGTGTGACTGAGTGGAGGCCCAAGGTGCCTTTGCACTAATCCTCATGTCCTAGGGTTATTTGACTTTAGTTTTATTTAGCGTCAAGTTTTACTTCTATAAGGAGAAAAGAAAAAAAGAAAAGAAAAAAAAAAAAAGGAGCTGATGAATTTTCCTCTTCCTATGGAATGAAATGCCAGCACTTGTTGCATTGCATCTTCATCGCTGCCTTGGGGGTATTTGATTTCATGAATCTGATTAAATTATTCTGCTCTCAGTATTTCTTTAATATTGCTTTATAAAATATACTCCTAGTGGCTTCAGTAGTGAGAGCACTTGCTGTACTTTCTTTAAAGCTTGCACGGTCCCTCCTGGGGCTGGGGGAAGAGCCCTTATTAAAGAGTTCAGTGATAAAAGCTTCTTCCTCTAGGAGAATTACTTTGAAACAACTGAAACCCACACATACTTTTTCATAATGATTACGGAGGCACCCATACTAATGCCTTTCAGCGTAAGATATGGCTATCTCTGATTTCATTGGCAGAAAACCTCTATCTGCAGAAATTTCAGAACATTGTCATCTGATCAGAGATACTATCTGATGGGAGCTGATAATAAACCCACAGTGGTGAATACCTGGAATTTGCTCTGTGGTGAAATATTGGTTTTTTATATAACGGGGTTTTCTGAGGCCCTGACCTTAGGTAGGGTAAATCACTGCATAAACATTCAGGGAGGGACTGTCCTTGTGGCAAGGACCACATAGACCTAATGAGCAGTGTGGATAAAATCAAAGTGGATGGAAAAAAAGCAGAGAGGAGGTTAAGTAAGGCCACGCCAAAGGTGAGTGGCAGAGCTGAGGGGAAAAAAAAAACAACACCTCATCTCTCTACCCCTTGCCCAGTACTGCTGCACTGTCACTCATCAAGTGTCCTGTTTTAATAGGAAATAGCTGCCCTGCTGCTATACTGTGCCTCTTGATCTGCTATCAGCTCTGGCCATGGGGGCTTAGGACACTGGGCTTTCAAAATTATGTAGGAGTTATAGGAGCATAAATCCCAAGTCACGTCTTTGAACCTGAAACTGAAGAATCCAGCCATTTTTAGTCTGTGCATTACCCACAGGGCACGTAAAGCGTGAGCAAAGGTACTATATACCAGGCCAATGTACCGAAAGGCATATGCAGACGGTAGGCAAAAGTCAAAAAAGACAGACTCTAAGGCTTCTGGTCAGGCTCTTTCCTTCTCAGTCTGATCACCAGTTCTTAAAAATTTCTGTTAATTTTATCATTTGGATGCATGCAGGGTAATGTGCAAGGAAATTTGGCCTCATCCTCTACTTGGTTCGTAATTGGCAAATCGTCCATCTTGTTGCAGCTGCTGAAAGATCTTTATTGTTATTAAATGTCTGCAAATAACTCATAAGTTGCATTGCTTCTCTGAGAGTGACACTTAACGTATATAAACGTATATAATAATTGTTAGGAGCAACTCAGGCATCTACTGCTGGTTTGCAAGATAAATGACATTAATCAACAGGATGCCTACAGAACTTTTGGTGAGTCATTTGTTATGCTAATTGAGCCACTTAAAGTAAACTGTCAATGAATAGAGATTTTTGACAGCTGAGATGAGACGTGGGGCTAATTAGTCAGCCACCATAAAAACCCCTGCCCGATTTTAATAATGTAATATTTAAGAGAGAAGATAATGTTAATCATCTGACCAGACCTCTCTCCCAGAGGATATAGTAGCAAAAGCCATAGCCCATCACAAAAATCAAGTTTCTCTAGGAAGAAAGCAAAACAAATGGCTGGCTGCGCAGAGATGACAACCTTTGCGAGAGAGTTGATGTGTCCCATAGGTTACAGCGAACTTTTTAATTAATACACAAAGCCCAACTTTTGCTCTAAATTACCTGTGTCCTTTTAGATCAATCCCCTTGTTTTCACTCAAAGTATTTTGCATTCATGCTAGCAGCAATGAGATCATTGGGTCTGACTGTAAGACTTAGTCCTAACCTACAAATCAAATGGATTGATCGGATAGACACGCTGAGCGTCTAGAAGGCCTGAGCAGCATTTTGGCAAGCCCTTTGGAGCTGGGTTGTAGAAGACGTAACAGTATAAAGTTATGACCGAGATCACAAGAGAAACTTCAGAATGTTACATCTCTCTTTTTGTAATAATTTCAAGAGCTTGTAATTATTTCCATTGTTCCATGGTGCTGCCACTTTCACTCTTGAAATTGTGCCAGCCGGAGGGAGTGAGCTTGGTCTTGGGAATGTCCAACGCAGCAGCCGAAGGCTTTTGGAGCGGCAGCCTTTTAGTCTTAGAGCAAACCAGGAACTTTCCAAGCCTAACAGACTTAGAAATACTTTAAAAGAAATTACTGTTTCTCCTGTGTTCAGCTGCTATATAGTATAAGTAACTAATCTTGATTCCACTGAGGACATGCCAAAACTCCTGTTGTCTTAAATGACAGGACTGGGACTTACAGCTGCTAGTGCATTCCACCCCGAGGTCGTTGCAATTCTGTAGTAGGTAAGCAATGACTACAGTACTATAGCAAGTGTCAGTAGCAATCACCAGTTACCAAATTCCCTCTAAAATTCTCCCTTTAATGCTTGCCGAAAACTTCCTCAAAACAGTTTCCCTTTTATTGCAAATTTCCATTCTTAATGTCAGCCAGAAAGATGGTGTGGAATCAGACCTGCCTCATTTGCTCAGTACAAGCTTTGGAAGGAAAATAAAATGAACAAACCAGCCACTCTTCTTAGATGTTGCCATCCAAATTTTGCTTAGAACAATAGGGTGAAATAAGGGCAGATGTTCAAATATGGTGAAGAAAAGCATTTCCATTACTACTGGTGCTAATTGCTATCAAAGGCAAGTGTGAGCCAGAAACTTTATCCTTGCTTTCTTTCTGTTTTTTCCTTTTTTTGGAACTTACTAGACTTCACAAAGCTCATTTGGGAGAAAATTGATTTTTGTAATTTTAAATTTTCAAGCTTTTAAAGGTAGCAGTGTGGTACAGATACCTGAAGTTAATACTTTCCAATAACCTAAGGAAAATGTTCAAAGCAGCCTTTCAAAGTGCTAAGAAACAAGAAAGGTACCAGTTAATGCATCACCTAAAAATGTCAGCACTACTGGTCAATGGCCACATCTGTTTATCTGACTTTTTCTTAGTCTATGTGTATATACACCTACGTCTCTACCATGATAATATCTATATTTTAATGTGCCATAACAATATTAAAAAATTAAAACATTTCTTTCTCTGGGTTGACTTTTACCTTTCTTTTTTCTGTCACTCTGATGTCCCGCTTTGACACATTCACACACAAAGTCATGCATATGCACGATATTCAATGGACTTTGAATAAAATCTGTAGAATGAACTGCATTTCCAGGAGCACTAGAATCAACAGCACCCATTTTTAGCATCTACCCAGGTTAACCTGAAACCCTATGACGTGGATGTCACAAATGTCACAAGTTAGGAGCTGGTATTGTCACAAGCCCGAAGTGCTGAGACCCTTTTTGCTGCTGCTTATAGGAGGAGCTAGGGTGACACAGACTTCACCATGAAGGAAAGTCAAGCATGATAAGGACAGAAGTAGAAATAGGCTTTCCCTCTGGTAAAATAGACTGTATCAGTGAGCCTGGATCTCGCTTCTTCCACCCTAAGTAGCAAAGGGATGCCTCCATCTACCGGCTAGCTAAAGGCAGACCAGTCTTCTTGCTGGGGCTGGACCAAAAAGCTCCCTATATGACTTGTAAACACTACTAATAATTGGGGTGGGGAGAAGGATTCAGCAAGGCTGACCTAACCTGGTTCCACTGAATTCCTTCCATCAACCACGGAGAAAGCTCAGCTTTCTCCAAGGCAATTCAGCTTAAGCAAGCATGAAGCACAAGTGCCATCACACAAACCTCCAGACCTGCTTAATCTGACAGGTCTGAAATAGATCAAAGTGCTCCCAGCTCTTTCCTTTCTCTCTGCTTTCTGGTGTCCTGGCATTCAGTGTCTTGCCCTGTCTGGAGCAGTGTCTGAGTTGGAGTGGGTGATGTCCCATAAATTGAAGTGTTAGTGAGGGCTGGGAAAGGTGAAGTGGACATGGCAAGTCTTTAGATTGAGTTAACAAACTGAACAGTCTGTGAGGCAAGGAAAACCAAAAAAGTGGTAGTTTCAGAAACACTGAAGCCTCTGCCTTGAGTTGTGAGCAGCTAGCAAGCCTGTTTCCCCCCTGTGTCCAAGCTAAAGAGATGAGAAACCACCGTTCAATGGGGCTCAGGCAGACAGTCAGACACAGGTTCAAAATCTGTCCTGGGTCCAGCTGATTTGTCAAGTGTGTCCTATGCTGGGGCTTGCTCAGAGCTCAGACATGGGTTTCAATTGCTTAGGACAGGTTTTTTGCCCAGAACCCAGCTGATTTCTCAAGGACCTTTCAAAGCCAATTTTACGTGCCTCTGTACAGAAGATTTATCTCAGTCAGTGGTCAGTGACTCTCGTATGTTCCCCTTTTAATCAACAGAAGATACAAATCTTTCAAGGCCTCCTCTGGCCATTTGTCTTTGGTTTTAGGAACATATATTTTCAGCTTTTGACATCTGCATTGTGCTTTTCCAAATGATAGCTATTGGAAGAACAAAGACAAAATGTGTCTGTTTTAAGCTCTCCTTAAAGACATGCTTCCTTTATGCTACCACAACTTCACACAATGTTGGCTCTTGAGCAATTTGTTGTTTTAAGGAGAGATTAAATTTCACACTTTTTCTTTTCCATCTAAAGAAAAAGATCTCACACAGTTTTAGTGCAGAATTTTGATTCAGAAATCTACTAATTTCTGTTAAAAAAAGACCAATTTGGCTGATCCTTGTTCACAACTGCAAACCCTAACGCTCATCTACAATTTCAGTTTTCTTGCTTTTCCAAGCAAGCTACTGAGCAACTTTCAAAGAGACTTCTGAATAGAGAGTGCTGGGGTATAGAAAACCCAGGGCAGAAGGCAGAGATTTTCATGTGTGGAGCAGGAAATGAAATTTCCTTCACCTTTACCAAGTATAAGGATTTTAAATCCAGAGGCTGGCTTCTGCGTGTGTTAGGAGGATCCTGCCTAAGAATATTCTCCTAGAAAACTCCAAATACTTCTTTAACTGGACTCCATACTGATAATGCATGCATCAGAAGTGAGCCTATGCCTCAAATTCTGGGTGAGGTCAAAATCTAAACTCACATTTTGCCTCTATACTTAATCTCTATAATGACCTAAACCCTCCCAAATTTTGCTGAGAAAAAAAAAGGGGTGTGAAGAAAAGATCCAACTTTACAGCCTTGACCTATTTCTAATCCTGTTCTGATTGCTAGTTACTGGGCTCCCTTCCAAACATACTGTTTACTTTAGGGCTGATTTTTCTCCATCCAGATTAAAATTCCAGTGAGTTTCTTTCATTCCTTTAGACTGTAACCCCAAATGGGCCGTGATATTTTATTTGGAATATAGTAGCTGGATAATGATGCTCTCAGCAACCCACAGAAACCAGGCAATTTGTATATGAGGAGCTCGTATGCACACAGAAACATGCAGGAGCTCATGCATATGATTCTGCGCATTGCCTCATATACACACATACAGATAAATGTGCTCCATGAACATGCTTATGGCTACTGCTATGCTATGCACATATGGACTAAACAATTACACTCACCTATGAGCCTGTCATAAGGCAACAGAAATGCCAGCTGCCTTTGAAGTTTCCCGAAGAGCAGGAAAACGAGTCAACAGTGCTGGCCAACATCACATCATTAATCATCTATTAGCCGAGGTTGTGTGCTCCTGTCACCTGTCACTTTGTAATGCATGCAAATCACTCCAAGAGTAACATTTTCAGCCTGACATTTCCAGGGCCAGATCTGGGATCAACCTGCTCTTTGTATTCAAGATGAAAAGGAAGTAAAGAAACGAGTAGTGAGACTGTTGGAAGGAGACAGGGAAAACTAAAGAAATAAGAAAAGAAATGAAAAATTGGTCAGGAGAGCTGAATTCAAAAAATAGAGTTAAAATTGTGAGGTTTTCCCTATTACCAGGAAATATTCAGTTTAAATTCATATCTCTGCTCTATAATTCTTAAAGAGAGGGAACCATAGAGATGACGCTATTTTCCTGCTAAACTCCGTAGAAAGGAGAATACTGTCTATAAATTTTTGTATTTGGAATTCAAAAATTAGAAATCCCACCTACCTTTAGAAATCTGCATCTGAACCGTTTCCTGGAAGTTCCCGTTATGGTCAATGGATGGAAATAAGATTTATTTTTTTTTAATACATTCCTCTGATATCTGGTTTAGATATTTACCTTAGGAGAAAATGAATTGCTGAAGTGCATGGAAGTGTCTAATTCTCTCATTTGATTAACAAGGGAGTTGAGAGTGACTAGCTCAGATGTACACAGCTACTGTAGGTATCTATGTTTAGTGAGTCGAATCTCACCCCTGTTAATTTTTAACTCAGTTTGAATTCTGATGATTCAGAAGAGACAGAAAGTGTGATGCCAAACTAATTTCCTCTATTATTTTTGTCATGACTATTGAAAGGGTAGGCTAATATAAACTCCTCGTAGTCTAGACCTGGCCAGCCTAAAAATGCAAGATCAAGTCTTTAATATTTTTATTATGCATTGTGCTCATTAACCAGGCACCTTTACAAGTAAATTAGTGTTGCATGACCAGCTTCTCCAGGAAGACCCACTCTTCTACATGCAAGCCTTCCCTGCCACGGTGAAGACTCGGCTTAAATTCTTTTTTGATAGGTTATATATGACCAAATGTCAGTACTACAGTGATCTCCACTTGAGCTGGTCCACAATAGCCTGTGAAGAGAAAAAGATGACTTCAGGGTTAAATGTATCTCACTGTTAAATAAACACCTGGAATAAATCAGCTGGAGATGTCTAGTAGTTCAGGTGGAGATGTTCAGGTGGAGATGTTCACAACTGTATCTCCTCGGATAGGTAAGAGTTCCCAGCCGTCATATCTGTCTTTCATAAGATATTCATGTTAGATTTCTGTCCAACCCTCTCCTTCATTGTCATCTTTCCTTTCCTTGTCACTATTTTCCCTTCTTCTCCTTTTGGCCCATTTTGGCAAAATATGTCTGCCCTTTTCCATGTTCATCCTTACACGGACGAACATTGCTTCAGTGTGAAGGAAAGGACACCTTCTGACTGAAGGGAGGACGGGTCACAGGCTTCTCTCCTGTGGCTCCCTGCTGGCAGGGATGGTGGTGCTCTGTGCCACACCACATCTCATTACCCCAGGAAGGCAGCCACGAATTAATGTTGCTTATACTGGAGGGGAGGCAGTACTGGGAAACCAGAATATGCCATCAGCAGCCCTCGCCAAGATTCAGTTGCCTGTCACTGTCTTCAGGGGAAACAGTATAGAAATTTTCTTTCCCGTTTAGGGGCTGAATTTCCTTTCTTTTCTCTACTGAGATAAATCAGCTTTATTCTTTAATTCCTTTGCTATTAGAGGATGTGAAAGGGGCTATATTTCTGCAGGGATCAGCAGGGAGACATCCCCTCTGTGGAGTCTAAATTAGGGTGCAGCACTCCAGGGACAGAGGGGCAATATCCTTAGGCAGCCCACAGGATATGTATTTGCAGGAGATTTTGAGGCTCATTTCTTTGGATAGATAAACTGCAGATCATGAAGGTAATTAATCACGGACTCATGGACGAGTACATCTGGAAGGGACCTCAAAAGGTCATCTTGTCCATCCCCCAGCACGGAGGCAGGATAAATGTACACAGACCATCCCTGACAGATGTGTGTCTGCTTCTCTCTGCTTCCACTCTGGATGCTTTCACACCATTATCCATCTAGTGAAGAAGCTGAATTGAGGTTATGAGGAGAAGCAGAAAATATAACTTTTTAAGCCTGAAGATTTCCCCCTTACTCTCTCTTGGGGCCTGAAACCGGTTTTTGGCAAGTGGAAGATCCGATCTTCACTGTAAAATCTAACGAAGGGAAGGCAGTAGGAGCAATTTGTTCATTTGGTAGACCAGGTTCTGTTCCTCTATGTAAGACCTTTTTGATTGCTTCTTCAGCAGCAAAGCTCAAAATTAAATCTTATCTGGATGTGTGCATGTGTAAAAAATAAGAACAAAAGAAGAGGAGGAAAAATTAAGTAAAAGAAGAATGAAAAGAGAGAAGGGACAGAGAGGGAGATAAAGTGTGTAAGATGAAGGGGAAAAGGCAGAGAGGGGCAGGGACTGACTTGAAAGGAGGAATGAAGAAACAGGAGGAACAGGAGGAGGACATACAGGCTGAAGTGAGAACGTGAAGAGCTGCTGTTTCTTAAGCTGGCCATTACTAACAGAGAGATCAGAAAGACTTTTTGTTGTTGTTGTCCTTAAGTGACTTCTCCCACTGGCCTACATCTCATTTTATGGCAGGTAAATAAGCCTGCCTAATTGGTCCCTTGTTCAAGAATGAAAATATCGAGCTGAGCCTGCTCCTTCTGAAGTGGGATCTTGTCCAATTTATGGTCTTAGCAGATGTGATCTCTTCAGGGTTCCACTGTAATGATAAATTGAAACATTTGAATGCTGCGTTCCCAGGTCTGGGCATCCAGCTTTGTGAGTGGGGAGAGAGGATCTGATCAAGTTTCCTTCTGAAATGACAAATTGTGGTTTCCAGAAACATGACTTAGTCCCATTTGCAAGCCTAACAGTTGTGGAGGCCTAGAGTGGGTTGGGCAAAGAAGGATGTACCAAGGTCACTTGAGTCTGAAGGACTCAGGTCTGGGAGTCAAGATCTCCTTCAAGAACGAAAGTCTGGAAGTGCACCTTGAGTCAGAAGCACTTTAAATTAAGGTGACACTTACAAACACTTTATTAATAATTAATAAGTGATTAATGAAAATTACTTTTTAGCTGATAAATTGCTCGAAGACACATTAGAGCATGTTTCAGAAAGACGTGGATAAATATTTTTATGCATTCCCGTTTATAAATGCTTAGTAATGGGCTCTCAACTTTCAGGTGCCTCGGCATCATTTATCCCCATCATCCTGGTGGCATGCTATAGAGACATCTTATAATAATTTATTTTCAGAATTTGTTCCTATTAATCATGTATTAATTATTATTAAGAAAACATTTGTGCACACTCCTCTTAATCTGAATTCTTGCTTGACTGGTTTTCCTAGGAGTGTGGAGGAGCACCCAGCTTACACAGCTCATCATGTTACTCTAGAGCCAGGCAGGTGGCATTCTGGCTGCTGCAAAATGGTAGTTCATTAGACTACCTCAATTTACTCTAGCTAAGGATTGAGCCTAGCCTGCTCTGTCCTTGCTGAATTTTGCCCTATGGAGCAAAGAGAGGATCTATAAGGATGCATGGGCACTGCTACCAGTGCTAAGTAGCACTGCCATTTCTGTCATGTGTGGGCACTATAGGATGGGAATTCATTACTGAAATCTGTCCTCCTGTGAAAGAGATCAGTGGGTTTTCCTCCTATCTGGTAGGTGGCAAGCCAAGGCACAGAAGTCCGGATCTTGGAAATTTGTTAGGCACCTATGGAAGTTGATGAGCTTGCAGCTGAAAATGGCTAATGACTTGCCCGCAGCTCAGTCACATGCTGTTTTTTTACCCACTGGGTCTTTCTGCTGCAAGGTCAGGCCTGATCTGTCAGTGAAGACTATACAGAGACAGGGAGGAGATGGGCTGTGTAGATGCTTTACACTAGGCTTTGGCTGAATCTGTTCCTCCATGAAAGTCAGAACAGCATGAAGGCTACTGTTATTTATATTAACCTTAAGGACTGACAAGAAATAGGGAAACCTAAGGCAGTTATGAGGATAGCTGAAAAATTGCCCCTAAATCACAGAATAAATTTCTGGAGCCAGACTGATTTTTTCCCTGACTAGCATTAGAGCAGTAGATATGACTGCCTGACTGGTGATTTTCGGATGAGTTTAGGCCACCGGTTCCTAAGCCTGCGTTCAGAGTCCGTTGCCTTCCAGACCGCTCAACATCAGTCTGAGCAATGAGAGATTAAAGGAGTAACCTGTTAAGGCCAAGTACTGGAGACAACACTTGCTTGATACTTTGGTCTTCCATCAGCAAAGGGCTGGATGACCTCTGCTCTGTCCTATGTAAACAAGGTAAATCACAAACAGCAGCTGTCTCAGCTTAGAAATTACTTCAAATAAGGATCTCAATTTATTCACTACATTTTTAATGGTGAGAGAGGACAATATTCCAAAACAACTCCACTTCCCCTGGAAAGTTTTTAAAAAACATGCATTCCTTGGAGAGTGAAAAAATAACAGAGCCTATTTCCCTACAGCATTTCATCTTATGATTACTTACTCTCTTATCTATCAAGCTGCAAATGAAACCTCCTGTGCCAATTGGTTCAAAGTTATTGAGGGGAGAGGAAAAGAGAGAGACAGATGTAATTAGACATTAAGATACAGAATAATCACAAAATCCCCCATTTCTTTATGAAACCAAACTAAAAATAATTTGGAAATTGAGTCAAAGTTTCCTACGTCTGTCTCTGGATCCCATGCAGAGCTCTGTGACAACAGACCATTGTGCAGGACACAATAGCCCTGTGACTCCCGAATTGAATTTGTTCTGCCTGTTCATGGCCAGTTTGCGCTCAATTTTTATGCCTGTTGCAGCACACACGTTAACCAGAAGCATTACTCACAGACAATGATTTCTCCATGAGCAGCTGTGGAATATGCACAGCGCAGTGACTTGCTGAATTCATAATTATGAATGCTCCTACTGGAAACACACAACTGCAAAAGTTATGCTCTTCCAGGCAGAGAACAGAAACAATTTATCTGCCTGCCTAGGTGCTTGTACTCCCCGTGTCAGACTGCAGAGTGCCTCTCGATCATTACTTGACTTACTGCCTCAAAAACTTTGGAAAACCAGGAAAATACTAACATACTAACTCAGTGGCCAGATGTGGGGAATTAGAGACAGGACAAGCAACATGGCTCAGTTGGGAATTGAACTAAGGTCTAAAATCAAGTATCCATCCTTCCAGCTAAACTCCTTGTCTGATCAAAACCATCCACTACAACTGGGTATTGAGTGTCTGGCCTTGCTGATGAATGGCTTCAATCCAGCTGTAGTGCAAGAAATGTCTCTCCCATGCACCTTTGTGAATAGTTCTTAAAAAAAAGAGTCAGTGGCTACTCAAAAATAATTTGGCAAGAGCATATGTATCAGACAAAAAAAATAAATCTCAAAAAGCCTCTCAGACCTTTTCTCAGCCCCACAGTTCTGACTGATTTTTAAAATGATACCAGCATTAGAGGACATGGTGATGCCTAGAGAGTAGAGGAAAAATCTAAGAAAAAAGAAAGGTGGATTCTGTTCCCATATTTTTTCCATTGGGCATGCCGCATGACTTAGGTTATTCATTTTCCCTCTGCCTACCTGTAAGATTAAGGCAGTTTGGGGAAATGTGCTGAAAACTTCTTCCCACAGGTGGTGTGTAAGGCCTATGTGTTTTAGTCACACCCCTCTGGAGCTGCTCAGAAAGCATAAGGAAAGGGCAGGTGTGCAGAGATAAAGAAATGCACGTGGTGCATACATGTGGAGAGCTTGGAAGGCACAGGAGACTGGGGTTTGTCTCAGTGCAGGAGCTGCAAAGAGCAAGTGTGGATCATGAGACAAGAGCTGGAGATTCCGAGGTCTCTTAGTCACACAGCTCAGTCAGACCACGGCTGCTAACACTGTGATCCCTCTCATAGAGCAGCCATCACGCGTTCCCTCTCCGGGCAAACGCTGCAAGCACCTGGTCTGAACTGATCTCTTCCCTCTTGCCTCATTGGGGCTGACGCGTCCTCCGGTCCAACACCACCTGAATACCAGACTCTGGGAAACCCTTGCATTCTTTATAAGATGCTTCAGGGGTAGCTAGCAGTATGTCATGTCTCCGCAGGTATTATGAGAACAGAAGCAGAGACACAGGTGATTACAAATAGATTCGGAGATATAACTTTCCGTCTAATTCCATCAGCCCTGGCCCTCTTTAATATTTAGCTGTTTCTCAATAAACTAACATGACAGCAGAGTCTCTCCTGCTGAGCCTTTAAAATATATGTGTATACATTATATACAGATCGCTCCTTATTTCTTTCCCTCCTTATATCATTAAACTGGTGTTGTGTCTACTGCTCTGTAAATGTGTAAATGGCAGCTTCTCTTACTGATAGTGGAAAAGTTTGAGTAGTGTGGTTTTACTGTAGCTGGAGGAAGGGAGAGGGAAGAGGAGGACTGTCTGCATGTCTACTGGGTGACGAATGCGTGGTTGGGGGTGTTAAAGCAGAAACTATTTCCTCAGTGTCTTGGAGGTATGTTCCTAGCCAGACTCCTACACCCATGAAAATGTTTATGTGTTTAAATTCTTCTTTAGGACCCTAATCTTCCTCCCTTATATTAGGCATAAAATACCTAAATAGAAGTTAGGTACGTTGATGTCTTTGCAGATCACTGAAGTTTCTCCATTCCCAGTGCATTAATTTTTATACATGGGGTCTTATCACGGGTCAGGAGTGCAGAACAACTGCCTGAGGAGCACACAAATGTACAGAGGGATGTGTGATTGTTCTGCTAAGGCACATCACAAGAGCAATAGCCTGTGCACAGCATCGTTACTGGGCAATATGCCTATCACAGGAGCTTCTCCGAGCAAGGGCTCAGGCTAGGAGATACACCACCTTGCAGTGGTTCTGTGGCACATCACACAGATAGAGACACACACCCCAGGGTCCACAGTAGGTCAGTCTACCCCAGAGCACACAGGCACACAGAGCAGAAAAGGGTTTGTGGCACTTCAGTGTACAGGCATAATGTTGCATGCAGCAGGAGAGCACCCCTTACAAGTGAGATGGATCAGGACCTGGGCAGTGATTGAGAACGAGTTTGTCTACCCTTTGGGAGTCTGGGCATGGCTCTACTTCATAAAAGCTGTAGGACCCTCCTAAATCTGGGGGATATTGCCTGTATACCTGGAATGCTGTAATTCTGCATAGATATGTATATCTAATGGAAAGAAAACAGCATACAGATAAAAGCTTCCCAAATGATAAAGTCCACAATGATCTATCAATCAATACAGAAAACCACACCTGGTTAGCCTCCTTGGGAGAGACATACCCAAGACCCATCTGTTCAATGATCTAAAAAGGAACGCTTAGAAGAAGCGTTTAAGAAACAAATGTAGCATGGAGTGATGTTTGCCTGCATCAACCCACTCCAAGGTTCTGGCAATCACTAAACCAAAGGGCGTCCAAAACTGTTCCTGTCTAAGGTGTCCCAGAAAGCAAAACACTTCTTGTGACATCACCAAGAAACACTACTTACACCTTTTAAGCTTCATAGCCTTTGTTCTTTAAAACTTTGAGCATGGACTAAAGCTTGCATTTAAAATTGGACTTGAAGTAGGCTTGATTTGTCCATGCAGGTATATACTCAGTGTCATGACAGAGCTGCTCAGCTTCTACTAAAAGCGTATGGTGGGCAAAAGTAATGAAGAGCATTCGGGTGGTAGGAAGAGCTTTTGCAGAGGGAGATGCTCTAAAGAGAAGCTGGAAGAAGGCACTCTGTCCTGGGGCCAAATTCCAAGGCTGGAGTGACTCTCGCTTAATCCGCACTCTGAAGGTGCATTTCTGCTTCTAGGAGACTTTCCTAGTGTTTCACCTTTGCCTGTTCATTATGGTAGCTCTGTTTATAATTAAACTCTTCTTTTTGCAAGACACCAATTTCATCCTGCAAGAAATGTTCATCAAAGTTTTCCATCTGTGTTAGGGGACCTTTCCATTCACTTTGACTCCTGCCTCACCCCATCCCCTCTGGACAAGAGGTGTCTTTTGGCAGCCATCAGTGTATTCACAAGGAGACTTCATCTTCCTCTGCCTAGATGTACTTTTAGCCTCATGGCAGCTGGGAACCATGAAGACTGAAGGGGCTGGTGCTTCTGGGACTGGTGTTGAGGCAGAAGCCTGATATTGGCCAGAGAAGAGCTGTGTGCCAGGTGGTCTCGTGATTTAATCCTTTCACATGCACAATCATGAAGTGTTTGCAAAGCCTTTCAGACCAAGAGGCCTCTGGCACTGCTCTACTGAAATCCTTTTTTCGGCTAAAGGCAAAGCTGAGGGGCAGCCTTACTGATCAGTAGTTTTCTAGGCATGGACTGCCCGGCTGCAGTTGGGAAGGTGGCCAGGGATGTGGGGAGAGTGCAAATAGGGCAACTATTAGCCCTTTTACCTCGAAGCCAAATACGCTTATCCTTGTGTCAGCCTTGTCCGTCATGCAGTTGGCAGTAATGGTCCCAAAGGCTTGCATTCAAAACACCTGATCCTCAGCTGGAGACAAAAACGAACAGCAGAATAACTCCACTGACTTCAACAGAGCTGTGCCATTTTATGCCAAATGAGCATCTACATCAAGGCATCTTAGGGTAGCTTGAGAGGCTGGAAAATCATGAACTCTTAATTCTGTCCAAATAGCTCACTGACCTAAGAGAGAGGCTGGATGTCATTGTCTTTAGAGTCACGATATTTACCCATTTCCAAGGATAAGCAGTACTGCCTATATCAGGACAAACGCATTACACTGTAGTATTGCCATCCATTGCAGGAGACGTGGGTCTTATTACTTTGACCAGGGTGGGTTAGGCAGTAGGCTATGTGTTAGTATCCCAGGCTGTATGATGGGAGTTACGCTCAATGTCCACATGACCTATACGTGCATGTTCTTGTTTCTGTGTGTGTGTGGAGGCTGTCTCTCTGGGAAGGGATTGCTCCTTCTGCCCAGTAGGGAGAAGCGAGAAACAATAAGGAGAGCAAGAAACAAAAGTCCATCAAATAAATTGTGCTTCTATCTCTATTGTCAAATGGCTATAGGACAGGCCTAATCTGCCTCTCTTCGTCTAGCAATCTGTGATTCTTTGCTCCTGTATCATTGCCTTTAAAAGCACTTTTTACACTGTTTTCATAAATTTCTTAAGGTTTTCTTAGAGCTATTTATAATTTTGGTCCCCACAAGATTCTGTGGCAAAGAGTTCCTCCAGTAAAACATATGCTGCATAACTAAACTTCCCTACTTTGATTTCAAACTTGCTCCCAGATAGTTTAACTACTTCTTTTTTTTAAATACAATAAATGACTCTTAACTGTCCATTTAAAAATCCCTTTGACATTTCATTCATGGTTTTTGTATACATCAATCTGATTTCCACTCTGTTGTTTCATTTCAGCTGCTGTATCTAGACCATTTCTTCTTCTCCATCCTATGGAAACTATTCCTTCCCTCTGATCTTTACAGCCATTGTTTGCTCTGCCCTTTCTAGTCCTACTTGATTCTTTTCCCAGCAATCTGGTGAATTCCATGCACCATCATAGGAGACAGATCCAAACTCATTTAAGGATCAGGACTTTGGAATATAATATTTTTGCCTTTTTAATTCTATTGAAGGACTCTGTGCTCATAGTTTACCTTCCAGAAGGAGGAAAAAGAAACCCCAAAACCAAAGATTTGGGGTTTATTATTATTTTTAACTAATTATTTAAAAGCAAAAAAACCCCACCCAAACACCCAAAAAAACTAACCCCAACTTCTGTCTCGGCTGGATGGGTGTTTTTGCTGTCAGGCTAAAGCTGAATGCACAGCTCCAGGGCATCGCTCCAATATTTCAGTTCTTCAGCTAGGTGATACTTCTCGAGTGTTTGCACAAGAGATGCATCACAGAGTGGGGGAAGGAGGGGTGGAGAGGGAAGAGTCTGTCAGCAAGAGGCCCCATGCTAATCTTCTCCTTCAAGACGGGGCCCTTTTGGAAACCTGTTTTAATATTCATGGTCTTTAGGTAAATAGTCTCTGAGTCAGGCTGTCAGTTTCTGCAAATGTGGCTGTCTTGCTGAAGCTACTGCACATTTATCAGTGAGTAAACAGTGACAGGAGTAGGGGGATTAGAGAATTAAATTAGTGTGTAACCACTCTCCTTCTCAAGTTTTTGGCATTGCCTCATGTGTGTTTTGTTCCAAGAAGTTTTTTGCATTTTTTTTTTAAATCTCTGTCTCTCCCTTCCTCTCTCTCTTCCTCTCACACACTCCCATATCACATACTTATTTGAAATCTCTGTGATTTTCCTCATTTTTCTTTTATTTAAATTGGGGGGGGGGGGGGAGTAATTTATTTTCCTATTGAAATGAGATCTTTAAAATAACAATGAAGCAGGCTGTAGGAAAGGATCAGGAGATGCTTGCTGACACTGACCAGCTCTGCTCTTTCCCTCCTGGTCCTTTGAAGTTTCTCTGGCTGGATTTCCCAATTGAACAGCTCTGTTCCAGTGAGAAGAGCTGGCACTTCCCATCTGCACCAGTCTTATTTTTTCCTCCTTTCTTTCCCTTCCCTCCCCACTCCCCACAGGGCATGACATAGACTCTGCCACCTGCCTTGCACTCATCAGGTTAGAAGCCAAATATGCAAGTGCCTTGGCAGCACCATGTTCTTGACATCCTTTGTTGCCATCCCCTGACACCGACACACAGACACGCAGTGGTCACCCCTTCCCCCATCCCATCTGTGAAAGGAGGAGACGATTTACTCTCTTCTGGCAGCTGAAGCCAGACCGATTGCAGAGGATGCCAATTAGGCCTCAGAGACACTAACCAGGTCATGTCCAGCGAATTTCCCACCGGCCGTTGCAGGGGTGTTCGTCCCGGTGTGGGTGCTGGGGGCTCCTGGGGAAAATGCCCTCCTGATGTTTAAACAGCGAGAGCCCAATTAATCAGTGTCTTAAGGCACGGTGAACAATTTGGGGTGTCAGCATCGCAGGTAGCGCTTGCATCGGTCCCATAACGTCTGTCCCTGTGTCGTAGCACAAACAGAGCATATGTTGAGCATCCTCTTCTGTTTGCCATATCAAAGCCAGTCTATTGGGAGCACCACGGACATGGCACCGACTTCCAGGCTCCCTTCCCAGCTCAGAGCAGAAAAAAAAGTGGGAAGGAAGGAGAAAAGCAACCGCTTCCCCATGTATCTCCTTGCCTTGTGTTAGGCTGATACCCACTGGCATGTACGCTGCTACAGATGGGACAACAGTATCTTGTTGTGTATCCAGACTACAGAGTTTGACTTGTATTTGCGTCTGCTAGGTTCAGCCGGGTTCGCCGAGGTGGGTGGCGGGGAGCCAGTGCTGTAGCTCTTCGGATTTATTATTAACACCCAGCTCGAATCGATGCAGGCTCCTCTTACAAACCTCATAGTAAGCTTTGTCAGGCAAAGATTTCTTTACAAAGCTGAAACTCTTGCCCATTCTTTGACAGCTCTTACTTCAAACTTGGGGATTGACCATGCTAGGACTGCTCTTGCATGCAAGTCATTTGGACTAAACCCTGTAAAAGCCGCCGCATATGGTAGTTTGTGTATGATCTGTCCTTTAGCTGTAAGGGTTGGTCCATTTTATGTTCTGTTGGAGGGCTGGGGTGGAAGATGGGGCAGTTAAATTTGCTGCCGATGGGCAGAGGGGAGAGGGTGCTGCAGGTTTCCATGGGACCCCTGAAGTCCTTTACAAGGGGTAGGATGAGATGAACCTCTTCATCTGCCCCCACTTACCCTATAAATGTGTATAAATTTCAAAAACTGCTGGTGGACGTTTCTGCAGGGAAAGGGCATAGGTGGAATAAAAACACAGGGCAAATAAATAGGTTTGCTTTGGCATTTCCATCCCTGTGAACACCTACCAAAGTGTTAAGAGATGTGTAACAAGCCTCTGAACTAGACAGAAATCCCATTTTGGCAAATTTGCTATTGACCATGTGGACATCCCTGTGACATTTCCTACACCCGCTCTCCATCACCATCAATCTCCTGCAGGGCAGGTCATCACTGAGGGGGAGGAAAAGATGGTCCCACAGATGGCCTGAGTTCAGAGGGTCTGTAGGAGCGAGACGATCCTCATTTCCAGATGTCAGTGGAAGAAATAAAATAAAATAAAATAAATTTAAATAAAATAAGATAAAGTGGAAGTCGCCAAGGAAGCCCCCTCCCTCCACACCCTTGCTTGCACACACATTACCCTGATAATGACATCCACCCTTGGGGGCTTTACCATTTGGAAATTCCACAGTAGATGGAGAATGCAGCTGCTGCCCCCAAGCAAGCACCCAGGCCAAACAAATGGACCTGCTGCCATGGTGTAAAGGCCTCTAAGCTGTGCATGTGCTCCCTGCCCAGGATACGCTCCTCCTCATGACACATGGCACATCTCGCTAACAGCAAACATGCATAGATGCCATCCAGCTGGGACGGGAACAAGAGCAGATGCTCCTATTAAAAAGGCCGTAAGACTCAGTGCCCCTGTGCCCTGTTCAAAGGGAAAGTCCAAAGTGGCTTGTACAAACAGAGGCTCTTTTCCTTCTGTCACTTCTGCACTTTCTGCACTCAACCCCTCCCTGGGGTTGAGTGCAATAATCAGCCATCCCCAAAGATATTTCTGCTTAGTTTCATGCTTTGTGGGACTTCGTTCTTTGTCACGAGCCTTGTCTATGTGTTTGTAATGGTTGAAGCTGCTGCCAGGATTTCCCGTGCTGGGAAGTGGGTTTTTTTATTTGGTTGTTAGATCTCTGAAAATGTCTTAGTTGGGCAAGGGTGGGTTGGTGTTTTGTTTTTTTGTTTTGGGGGGGGGATCCCTGCTTTTACAGGAGATCAGTCATGGGTGCAAATTTGAACCTCAGCTATGGGCTTGATGCAGAACAAGAACTTTCCAGTGGTATCAGAAGGAAATCCTTTATTCCTTGGCACAGGGAAGTGTCTCTCTGCGGGTGTTTCTGGAGAGGGAACTGAGATCAGGTGCATGGTGTGTCATCCCAGAAGACGTCTGCATTTCTCATGCACTCCCCTGGGCTTCCTAGGGAGGGACTCTGTCAACAAGACAGTGTTTTTTCTTTCCCTATCCACTCCCATAACGGCCCTAGGGAGGAATTACAGACTCCCAAAGCTCCAGATCTCCCAAGTGAGTATGGTCTCAGAGAGTCTGTTTTCCTCTTGTTAATGACCAGCCTTGCTACACTGGGAAGGAATGAGGTTGGGAGGATGCCTGGTCAGCTAGCATGTACCTAATCAGGATTGAACTGTGCCCTCAAAAAAGGCTGAAGGTGCAGACAGCAGTCCTCCCCGTGAAATTCTTACCTCTCTTCGGGTCAGGGTGGAAGAGGAGGGTAGAAGAGGAGAGAGACAGAGCATCACTTCCCATTCTGCGTCTGGCATTAGTTCTTCCACCCCCCTGCTTTTGGAGCAAGCAGCAAAGGAAGATTAGGAGCAAGGCTCTTCTTTGCAAATCGGTCTTTCTTTTGAAGATGGGAGGTGATAAAATCCCATCTTCTTCTCCCCTCAAAAACTTCCTCCTCACTGCTCATGGTTATCTGAAGGTTAACCACAGCCCAGCCAGTCAGCCACTAAAACAAAACCAGAATGAAAAAGCCTGTGCGTAGTGCTGCAACCTGAAAAATAGTCTGGGACAGTGCTATAGCCCAGGGATGGATCTTAATGTGATGCACTTGAGAGAAAACAGACCTCTGGCATAACCAGCAATATGATTAAGGGGGTTCTTTGCTTCCAGTAATGCAATATTCCAGCCTAACACATGCAGGATTAATCAGCCTCTTCCTGTAGACTGGGAGTGGGACATGTGTGAGAAGTTACAGCCCTCGTTTAAACCCAACTGCAGAGGATTTTGCGTGGTTTTTGCTCGTTCTTCTCATCTGCAAAATGCCACTTTGGTGGTTTATATCAGTCGTAACAGCACCACATAATGTTTTCGGAGCCCAACTGGCCCTTATTTAGAGATCAGGAGGTAATGAAGGCACAGCGGAACGATGTTGACGCGGCTGCTGAAAAATTTCAGCGCTGGATTGCAATTTGCCGGAGTGGGGGCCCCGGGGAGGCGATAACGGTGGGTTAACCCTTTCCTCCTCCTCCTCCTCCTCCTCCTCACCCCAGCTACTCTCCAGTCCCTGGCACTCAGAGTGAGCTAGTGAGAAGCTTGGTGGTGGTATTGCAAAGAGAGTGTAAGGGGTGCCTTGCCTTTTGGCTTGTCGCTCTTTCGCCAAGCGGATCCAAGGCCAGTTTGCAGGTGATGCTCTCGGCACCGGGGCTGAACTTGCCGAGTGCACCGGGCCAGCTCGGCTTGCCTTTAGTCCTCACTTAACTTCCTGGGATAGATGTTAGAGAGAGCAAAATGACCACCCTTGCAAAGCGACGACTCCAGCTACTCAGGCTGATTGGATTAGCAGAAGCGATTGGATTAGCTGCTAATGAGTAGTTGTCACTTGAGCTGCTGCATACCTCACCGCATTACTAAGCCAACATCAACTGCCCTCTCTCTGCACACCTTCCCCTGCTTAAGCTCCATTTACATCCTAAAGCACAGTTTAGCCAAAGCTAGCGGGTTTTGCGGTAGAGGGGGGATAAATATGGGTGCAAAACTCAGTGCAGCTTTAGAGGGGTGCAGAACACTGTACAGAACCGCAGGCTGAATGAAAGCTTTAGTAAGGAAAGGTAAAGCAGAGCATGCCGTTGCATATTGCTGCGTATTGGACATTAATATGTTAGGAAGGAAACAATGTAATACGCAGGAACTAGCACATTTCCTGGAGTTCTGGGGTTTGGGGAATCCTTTGGATTTTTTTATTGGATTTCTCAAAAGCTACATGAGCTGCCTAACCTCGTCTTTCCTGTAATTCAGCTCATTCTGACGGTTATTCAATTGAAAAAAAAAAAAAAAAAAAAAAAAAAAAAAAAAAAATCTTTCCTCTAGCTAAAGGGGGAAATCAGCGGGTTGTATGTGTGAATTGTCAGAAGCCACGCACATGCGCTCACACACCCCCTCGTCTTTGCATAACGTACAAACACCTAAATCTGGTAATTAGCATGACAGATAAGATTAGGGGGAGCTGTTAGGTAGATACAGTAGATAGATTCTTTTTTTCTTCTATAACTTTTTGCTCTTTCCACATTTCTAACGCTTTTTTTTTTCACAGTTTCAATATATTTTTTCACTCTGCCTCATTTTTCACCGTGCTAGTTTTTACTCTTTTACCTCCTTCCCCCACACACTCTCTGCTCCTTTGTTCACCGGCTGTCTTAATCAGAACATGAACTCAGTAGCTTTAGAGATTGAACCAAAATGTTCAAACTCATGATGTTTTAGTAGCTTTGAAACTAAGGAAAAAAAAAAAAAAAAATTGCCTCCACCTCCCCAGCTCATGAGGAAGTCTGGTAGATTTTGTAGCATAGCAAGCCACAAAGCTCTTTTCCCAGCATTGTTCTGAGTCGGTATTTATTAGGAAAAAAGGTTGCTTTTAATGTTTCTGTGCTGGCTCCACCCATAGAACTGAAATTCCACTATCCTATCCCTTTCCTCATGGTGAAAGTTGTACATAGAAAACTCTTGGATTTGTAGGTGTCCAGATGCCAAGTGATCAGGAGAAATACTAAGATAGGCAAATGGTGTGAGATTCCATCAACTTCCAGAAAAAAAACCCTGGCCTCCCATCTCCTTTCTGAAATGAAGGACCACAGCTATAGAAAAACATCTTGCAAGGCAAACAGGTGGCCAATGTGTTGGCTGGACCAAAAAGGAGCGTAGGAAGTGTTGCAAGCCTGGTTATAATTATTTCCTTGCTCTTTCCTGCTTACCCTGTTTCACTTACGTGTGGTTTGGTTTTCCAACTCTCCCTCTACCTGCTCAGCCTTGCACATTCATTTGGACCTTACATGTAGAGTATGATAACGCAATCCTACTTACAAACGCAGGACCCCTAGAAAGTGCAGGAACTTCTCCCTGGGGATCTGGGTGCTCAGTTGCTTTGTCATCTTGAGCCACTAATCTCTCCCACTTCTTGTTAAACTAAAGGAAAAAAGTCACATTTCAGTCATATCTTTTCCTTATCGGATTCATGCACAAATTCCAGGTTTGCATGATTGTGGTGTTGAGGAAGAGACCTTTGGTGCAAAGTGATAAGGGTTTGGCCCATATAGAGGGGAGCAAGGGAGGCAAGATAAGGTCAGGAGGGGGAACTGAGCATAAACACCACGGTTACTGTTTCTGAAGCACTATTTGCCTAGATTAATACAATTTGTGAAATGACAATCCCTGTGGTGGCTTTGTCCCTGCAAACGTTTGCTTTTCGGATTAAGCTTCATTTGATTTTATTTTCTATTTCCTTCCCTGAGAGCCCCGTGCCTGTCTCTGAGTCCTGCCGACAGAGACGGGGACTCTTTGTGCTGCTTATTCCTCACTGAGGTGGAACAGGGAGAATTGCATTTCTCTGCTTTTCCTCCTGCTGTCCTGTAAGAGAGGAGCAGATGGAGGGGGCTGGGGACAAGCCTTTTCTCACACAGGTATCAGTGGTCTTTACAGTCCTTTCTAGGTTGTGGGAATTTGAAGAAAAGACCCTTATACCTATTGATTCTCTTTTTCCTGTATGCATATGTGTACACATACACACTAGATATATATATTTAAATGAAGCACCTCTAGGAAAGATAACTATATAAATATAAAAACATTTTAATCTCAGTCTGATAAAGTGACACTGGGAATTTGTTCTTACAAAGCAGCAGCCCAAATGAGTTCTTTGAAACTGTAAAAATATTCCTATGCCCCTCTCTTATATCACTGTCTTTGTAAGATCCCCCTTCCCTTCTTATTTCCCTATACAAACTCCTAGCCTGGCCATACCCCATCTTGTGAAATAAGTTCATCCCTCTATATGTATGTGTCGTGGTTTAACCCCAGCCAGCAACTAAGCACCAGACAGCCACTCGCTCACTTCCCCTCCACCCAGTGAGATGGGGGAGAGAAGTGAAAAAAAAAATAAATAGAACTCGTGGGTTAAGATAAAAGCAATTTAATAGGACAGAAAGGAAGAAAATAATAATAATAAAGATGGTTATAATAATAATAATAATAATAATAGAACTGGAATATACAAAACAAGTGATGCACAATGCAATTGCTCACCACTTACCAACTGATGCCCAGTTAGTTCCCGAGCAGTGATCTGCCCCCCTGCCCATTTCCCCCCCCGGCCAACTCCCCCCAGTTTATATACTGGGCATGACATCACATGGCATGGAATACCGCTTTGGCCAGTCTGGGTCAGCTGCCCTGGCTGTGTCCCCTCCCAATTTCTTGTGCCCCTCCAGCCTTCTTGCTGGCTGGGCATGAGAAGCTGAGAAGTCCATGACTTAGGATAAGCATTACTTACTTTGCAACAACTAAAAACATGGGTGTGTTATCAACATTATTCTCATACTAAATCCAAAACTTAACACTATACCAGCTACTAGAAAGAAAATTAACTCTATCCCAGCCGAAACCAGGACAGTATGCTTCCTATCCATACCTATGCGTTTTCTTCTGCTTCATCTTTTGGGTGTCCCAAGTCTGACACACCATTTAAGACCAGTACCTATCCCTTTATTCCTATTTTATTCCCCTGGCTAGCTAGATTTATCTTAGCTCAGGTCTCTTCCCATCAGGTTACCTCGCTTTCAGGCTGGAAGCCCTACAGTAGTAGGTAGTCAGAGAATCGCAGGGGATGACAGGGAAAGAAAAGGGGGGTTGCAGCCCTAGCGAGGCTGTGCTGCTTGGTACGAATCAGGGGGGAGGAGATACATAATAAAACTTCTAATCCGTCCCCAAGTAGATGTTTTTTCCTCTAGGAAGGACTTCAGGGACACTCATTCCTCTTGCCTTGGCTTTACCCGTGCCTGGAGGCTGATGCCACCTCCCTGCAGCCAGCGCTGTTTGGCAGAGCTGTCTCAGGGAAGGAAGGCATCATGCTGCTGTACCGGCGAGGCCGCTCGCCCCGAAACCTCTGCCCCAGCGAAGCTGCTGGGAGCTGGCATCCAGGGCACAGGGCTCCAAGGCAGGGAGGAGAGAGCTGGGCGGCGATTTCTGCCCCATTAACTCCCCTCTCCCCGCAGTGAGGGTTTACATAAGAGGGGATGGCGTGTGCCTGCGCAGGGCGCAGGATGGGGAGGACATCTGGACTCCTCTGCCTCTCGAGCGGTATTGTTTTGAACAATGTAACCAGGTAAATGCCTTGATAGACTAGACCACATCGCCAAGATAGCATTACTAATTTGATTATGTCGCTGTGACATTATTAACCCACTCAACCATCCTTTGGATGCTTCGCTGCATCCTGAACTTGTGCTACTTTTCCTTCCCCATGACAGGCTAAGGGTTCTTTCTCCCTCATCTATTGTTCTACACGACTACTACTTTACACAATAAGTTCTCATAATACTCAACTTCCCTAACAGCTAGCTAGCTCTCTGGCTTTTTCTTTGCTATTTCTGGCCGTCTGCCTCTTTCTGTCTTTCTCTGCCTGTCTAATCATACTCTCTTCTGTAATAATTACATAAAACATTTCTTTCTTATTTTGTAACCACATACATAGTGTATGTTCTTGAGGAATAGCCCAGTGCCTCTTCCACTCTTTTTTTTAAAAAAAATAAACCTCTGAATGTATTTTACTTGAAATTAGCATTGGATAAAACACAAATGCTTTAACTTTCCCACTCAAATGTGTGCTCTCTAATCTCTGAGCTGTGGAGATATACCTGTGTCGCTCCCCTTTCTTCTGCTCCATATATTCTTTCTGTCTTTTCTCACCAATTTGACAGTGTTAGGAAGTAGAGGGTGTGACTCTCTCCCCTCTCCTACAGGGTAGCTTATAGCCTGGTGGCAAGGAACTTTTCCCAGAGGTAGAGTTTTGAGTCCCTTCGAGCCAAGAAAGGGACTCAGCAGAAATCTCCCATACAAGGGTGATCATCTCATCCTTGTAATGGCTAAGCTGTTTCAGCCTGAAGCAGATGATACCCTACCAGAAAGGTCTCCCCACTCTGTGTGTAGCAAAGGGGTAGCCACTAAAGAGAAGGCTCTCAGGCAGCCTGGATCCGCAGCCGCAGTAATTGTGTTGTGCCTACGTCTGCTTTCTCTTCGGGTGTAAGCTGTTATGTGCCCTGGTGCAGTTTTTGAAAGCCGTGGTGTACACATAGAAGTAAGCGTCGCTCGAGATAGTGAGACTCAAAAGCATTTTTAAGTCTGTGCTAAATCAGGACCTCACAGTGTTCCTGGGAGGGGATTTCTTCTCTAAGGCGTTGAGCAGAGCTGTCTCTTCGTATCACATGAATAACCGTGATATTGGGCTCTTAGTGTTAGAAATGCCTTCCTCTTTTAGTTATGCCAAGGAATCATTTTACTGGGATCTCAGCTCCCCAGACATCTCCCTTTTTGCACTGTTTCTCTACTTCACATCTATGTTTTGCAGCAGCAGTAGCAATGCTGTAGCAATAGCAGTAGTAGCACAGGGTCTGGGATTCCACAGAAGGACCTGGATTCTCCTGCATTTGGGGGGGAGGGGGTGTCACAGACTAAACAATACACTCCCTCTGCAGTAGTTCCCTATGGCTTTTTGTATTGCAGTTGGTCTTCTGGTGTCTTGCAGTATGTTCTCCCTGTGCTTGAGTGTTTCTTTTCTCTTGCCCATCCTGTGTTGTCTCTGTAGTGCCCTAGTGCCCTCATGCCTATGGCATGAGATCTCAGTGCCTTTCCCTTAACAGGGGCCTTGGCACGCTCCCTCTGCTCAACCTCAGCCACCTATTCTCATGACCCATATCACGAACCAGTCTCTTGGAAGCTGGTGCCACTTCGCTGCGTCTGGTTGGGACTGGGCAGGAGGTTCGAGGGAGGCTGAAGGGAGGGCGAGAGAGCAGGGCATGCTCGCACGCTTGGCAGATGGGCAGATTATGCTGCTTTTCTGTATGGACTAAGGATAACCTCACCCCAAAGTGTTTACAGCTTTCCTGTAAGGGCAAAACTCTGTGTTACTGCTTGAGCAGAACAGCTTAGTACCGTTAAAAGGTGGCAGAGGCTGGGACCTCTATGGAGACACATGCTATGTCCCCTGCATGGCATTATCTCTGCTGCTTATCTGGGCAAAATCAGCTCACTGAATTGACAGAAATTAACAGGACAACTGGAGGGAAAATAAAAGGAAAAAGAAGGAATAGCTCTTTATAGGACTAACAAGTTGAACCATCTCTGTGTCTTACAAGCACCAAAACTGATTTAGGTGAGGGTGGCAGGACCACATAGCCACGGGGAGGTTGGCGGGGATGGGAACTGGCCTTGCTCGGTGGCAGCAGGGAGCTGTTACACAGGCTGAGCCCCAGTGCACAGCTGCACTCTAAGACAGAGAGGTTCAGGCATGAGAAAGCAAGCAAAGGAACAACACTGTGGCACAGGCTGCTATGAAAAATAGCACCTCGGTACACAGAGAGCCTCAACCCTGCGCTCTTTTCTGCCTTTAAGCTTTCGGGAGCTTTATGTTTAAGGAAATGCAGCGCTGAAATGATCCCTGACTGGAGCACAATGCAAATATGAAACAAGGGTGACTAATATTAAAATGAAGCTGGACAAAGCACCGAGAAAGTAATCCAAGAGGGAATAATCTCACATCAATTCCTTGGAGCCCCAATGCGGCAACTTATTAGCTCTTTTATAGCCAGGATAAAAAAAAAAAAAAAAAAAGGAAAAAAAAAATCAAAGATTCCCTTAGCCAATTTGACTAAGAAATAATTTAATAATAGTAAAAAATATATAAACATAGTGGTAGGAGTAATAAAAATAACAATACTAAGATGACTTCTAATAAAAATGGGAAATAGTTTCTTCACACACTCGTTGAAACAGCATTGCATATAAACCAGCAACATTTGTACCTTTGCATCTCTTTGTTCACTAGCAGCCACCAAGAAAAGTACCTGCCCTCACTGACCATAAGGAAGAGAAAGGAGACGCTGGAGAGGTCTGGTGATCCCAGCTGTTATTTCAAATCGCTGATTTCTGAAGCGTGTTCAGCCTGAGCTCTGTCTCATTTGCAGGATGCTCTGAGGAATCAGCCCTAATGCATTCCTTGGCCTGGCCCGTAACAATGCACGATGTGAAATAAAGGGGACTTTATATTATTTACAAAAATAAGCTAGTCTGTCTCAGGTATTGGTGAGCACCTCAGTCGTTTTTGCGGGTGCTGCATTCTCTGCTGAGATGCGGGGGAAGTCAGCAACAGAGGTTGGATTTTTTTCACCCTTATTTTTCCCCCTCAGTGATGACAAGTGCTACAGGATCAGGCTGAATGTTACTTGTTCCCCCTCCCCATTCTCTCTGCTGCAGTGGACTGTGACTGTCCAAAACCAGCTGTATGTGCCACCACCACCACCCCCCCCCAATGTTCATGCACACGTAAATCACACGCTCCACAGAAACATGAAACATGGGAGCGCTGATGCACACACGCTGCCTGCTGCAGCGCAGAGCCAAGGCAGCACGGCTGTGTCCAGGCTGGCCACGCATGCAGGGGCTGTTTGCCTGAATAATTCACACCCCGCCACAACACAGACACACTCCTGCTTCGTGCCATGAAGCCCGCAAGCCATGAGGGATGCCCACGCACACGCAATGCACTTTGATAGCTACGCAGCTTCCCACAGCACAACAAAAATAATACACGCTGCACCGACAACCCTTTCCCGAGACAACTTTCCATTGAAAGCGTTTGCTGTTTCACAGACAGGCAGCCACAGTACAGACATACCACCGCACCATGCACACGTGTACTTCAGCCGTGTAACCTTGAGATGTTCATGTAACCTGTGTGTGTACACGCTATTTGCACAGCATGCACATGTCTCCACACCCTACACATCCCTTGCTTATCTTTTCCTTTAGTCCATCAAGCCCCACACTAATCCACAACATGCCTGCACATACTTATATCTGCAGCACACGCTGTGGTCAAACCGGCGGTTTATATCATACCCACAACCTCAAGGGACTGATGTACCACACACCCCCTCAAAACCAACACAAGCACAACCACATACACCTATGAATAAGGGAAGAAAAGAAAAAGAAAAGAAAAAAGTGGTGCATTCAGAGGAAAATAACACTAACAAAGCCTAGATGAAGAGGTACGTGCTCTCCTCTGCTTCCTGAAGGGCTTTCATCTGAAATCTTGGAAATGTTAATAAGAGTTAACCAGGTGAGACCGTCAACAGAAGGGACAGTGGCTGTGTTGGAAGCTGCTCCGAAACACCTGTCCCCTCTTACAGTGAGCACCGTTCGGCTGCTCGTAATTCCTCCTCCACCGGCGAGGAGAAAAACAGATTCCAGCACAGATTTTCCGTTTAATTGCTCTATAATGCCATCTTGTGGCTTTTTGACTCATGAAGTCGGTTGTTACAGTCCTCCCCAAATGAGGGGATTACCCTGTAAAGACTGAGATGTAGAGGGGAAGAGGGAAAGGGAAAAGGAAAAGGAGAAAGTTATGAGCATCTACCCATGTATCAGGGGCAAGGATGGCTATGGGTGGTGGGTTTCTCCCCCTACAATAATTTAAACTGTGAAGGGACCCAAGTAATGGTCTGAAACCACCTGCATTCAGCTAAGCTCAGCACACTTCTCCAAAACATTTTTCACACCACTTCTAGTACCAGGTGATATGTTTAAAAAAAAAAAAAAAACAAACACAACTATTATTTAGCAGAAGATCAAGCTCAGATAATTCAACTCTTTAGTGAGATGCGAGTGTAGAGAGATCCCTCTCTCTAAGAAGAAATGGAAGCGGTGGTGTTTGATTTTATCTCGTATGTGGCAGGACTGGTGCTATCGTGGGAGTTTCAAAACAGACAGCAGTTGGAGAGGAACCATGCTCAGAGCGTGCTGGCCGCCGTTGTGAAAGATGAAAGAGTTGGGGGGGGGCCTGCAGGAGATCTGAAATGCTGGACAAGCCAGACAGCACACACAGATTTCTTTGTTAGTGCTAGGTATGCAGTGAAGTGAGGAAAAAAATACAAGTAAGGAAATGAACATGGCAAGAAATCACTCCAGTCATTGGCTTCAGGATCTGTTCAGCTGACTGATGAGGCCAAATGCTTAACAGAAGCACTCAGCTATAGGGAGGTTTGTGCCAGGGGCCCTCTACGTGCGACTGTGGTGTGTTTTGTGAATCAAGGTAAAGGTACCCCAGAATTACATTTTTCATGCTGTTTCAAAAATTCACCCCTCACTTCCAAACTAAAAGCAAGAACCAGAGTTTGTTGTCAGATTCAACACAAGGACACCAAGAGGGGAATACACGTGCCGGATCTGAGATGCTTCCTTACCCTAAAAAAACTCCACTACTGTCAGAAGTGTGATTTAATCCTGTTAACTCCTAGCAAAAGCAGGAAGGCGGGACTTCATCCTGGGTTGGAGGAGGTACCAATACCTTTGGGACCAAGTGTGCTGGCTCCCTTTATGCCTCAGTTAACTTGTGCATGTGCTGGGATGCACTGCTGGGATCCATCACTGTCTGCACCATGGATCCAACCTGTGCCAAAGGCACACGCAGGTTTTTGTAAAAACAGTTGCTGTGCTTTTGTTAAAGAGAGGTACACAGAACACAAAAGCTTCTCCATCTTTCCTCTCCATCACCTAGCACCATTTCCCATTAGTTTTGGCAAGTGAAACCTGACATAAGCAATGGGGTTTTTATGAGATTTAAGGCTGCAATGATAGCAGAAATAACCATGTAGAAAGTTGGTTTTATTCAAGGGGAAAGGAGTCTTGAAAGGTGGCATCTGAGACAAATTCAAGGAAAAGAGTATCAAGAGAACCTTCCTGAATAAGTCTCTGCTTTTCCCTTATTTAAACCAACCCCTTGATTCACCTCTGTTAATTACAGGAATATTGGATGAAAATAGATTAATTAAAGAGAGAAGAGAAACACTGTAGTCTTTAGGCTTTAAGTTCAAATTAACAGGGAAGACGCAGTTCTTCGCTATCATGACATAAACTAGGAAGTGCTGCATTAGTTTCAAAGGAAAGTATCTGGATTTTTATGGCAGTGGTTGAGAGCAGTTTTCATCAAGGTAATTTTTTATTAACTGATTGTTGCAAGAAACGTCCCATTTGACCTGCAGTGGAGTCCGTGCATCTTCTCATTCAGTCATATCTGTTTGTGTCCGATAACCTTCATACTAGTGTCCTGTTGCACCTAAAAACAGTTAGGGTTTTGCTGTTGATAATTTTTTTATTTATATATTTTTTTAATTCATCTCACCTAACTTTAACCGCCCACAGTGTAAATGTCTCTGTTTCAGATAGTTACCTTGGGCTTTTACAGCAAGGGGAGAAAAATAGGTGTTTCTGGACTGTGATTCATCTAGTCTATTTTGGATGCCTCGTTAGGGTGAGATGATTCATAAGTGATGCTTAATTCTCTCCATTGAGTAGAAGGGGCCTGGCTCAGTTATAGGCATCTGCATTTGTTCAGATCACTCCCATTCTTTGTTCTGTTTTGGAAGGCTTTTCGACATCTCTGTCTCCTCTTCATTTCTAGCCTAAATTTAATCAACGCCAGTCCATACCCATTAGTTTAAAGAGAGATATTCTCATTCATTTGGGGCAGCCAAGGAGCTCCAGGCTGCTGTCAGCCTTTGTCAGCTTTGGGGCAGGTCAAGAAAGAAATGTTAGCAAGCACTTGTGAGAGGCAACGGCAAACGATAGGTGTAGTTTCCTGTGTGCTATGTGTCAATATAACCTCATGCAACGTTTTATTGCCCAGGTTAGGTGATTTGCTGTAAAAAAGACCATGAGGTGGGGGACGTCATCCACTGTGTCTAAATGGGGAAAAAAAGTGATGAGCCTCATACAGAAGCGTTAACTTCAGGACACAGGGTTTTTTTTAAAACAGTTCTGTTTTCTCATTGGGTGCAAACCTGGCTTTCCTTAGCAAGCTACCTGTGAATTGCCTATGAACCAGCCAAAAAGCCTATTTACCACCTGTACCTAAACATGTGGCAGGGAGTTTGGCACCTCTCCAGTGAGAACAAACATGAAGGACAAAATCATTTATAGGGTAGCTCTAGTCAGAGCTGTCTTGGTCTCTTGTTTGCAGCTGAGAGATTATACGGTGTTGAAACCAAACACAGGCTGGGAAGTAATAGGCCTTGTTATCAGCAGCAGCAGAAGAAAGGGTTTTGTTGTTGTTGTTGTTGGGTTGGGGTTTTTTTAAATGTATTTCTCAAGTAGATCTTACTATAGGATTTATTGGGAAACTGCTCAATCCTTCAAATTAAACGCAAGATAAACCAAAACACTGTTCAACTGGAATAAAATAAAATACCATCCATTAAATAGTCCGAATCTAGTTTAGTATTTCTTTTCATTCAAAACCAGGCCTAGCATCACAGCCCAGCACACTGAAGCTGTCTGGTAGAGCCACAGTAACTATAAATGCTCCATTGCACTGGGTTATAAATGCTCCTTTACAAGGTGGAAGATGGGGTTGTTCTCTGTGCTTTATCTAATCCTTCTCCCTGTGATGTGCCTGCCAGCTGCAATAATGCTTGTTAGTAAATATGGGAGTGACTTTGTCCTCTTAGGTACCCTGTCCGTGAGGTCCTAGGAATGGCAATCAAACTCCTGCCTTTGCTACTGCAGAGTTATCAGGCAATGCAAAAATGGTGCCTTTATTTTGGATCAATTTGTGGAGGCAGAAGAGGGAGAACTGTGCGGAAGAAGCCTTTCTTGGCACAAGAAGCTTCTGGACACTTGGCTCCAGGCTATTCTTGACCACCATAGGGTGATCATTTCTGGTATTTGTAGGTGCATAGTTTTCTGTCCTGAAGCCTAAGTGCTGCTTGCCTTTATGGCTGCTTCAGTTTGTACAGCTACAGCTGTCACCCAGTCCACCTTGCCGATGTCCCGTGCAGTCAATCCATTCATTGAAAGGAGTCTTACATTGTAAGCTGTGCATTACTGCACTTAAATTCCACATTTCTGTTGTGGTTCCTTCTTTCCTGCAATGAGCAGGGTGAAAAAGGAGGCACTCCACAGGTGAAAGGACACACATAAGGCCTTTGCTGATTTTTTTAAACTGTGAGATAGAAAGGGATAGAAGAAAGTGTATCACTTAGCCCTGCCCTATGTGTTCGCACCTTGCTGCATTCCCAAATACTTTTGGACTTGGTACTAGGAATATAGATTCAAAGTGGAGGTCTAATTCGGTTAGTCAGCACTACGAGGAAGCAGTTAGCCTTGAGGAATGATGGAGGACAGCACAGATTTCTGATGGGTCTGGCTGCAGCAGCAGAGTATCAGGTAGGTTTTTATTGTAGGATGCTGGTAGGATTGCCAGACAGACTGATTAAGTCAGACTGATCCCAATTTGATTCATCCAGGTGAGCAAGTAAAATGGTTTAGCCCAATTTTAAGGACATATCATCCGGCACGCTTAGCCCAGGACACGCTGTCTGTGCCAACCTGGACTTGCAGAAGGGACACGGTAGGGCTGCTGGCTTTCCCGGATGACTCATGTTCTCAGAGAGAGCACCTCTTTAGGGGCTGATATGAATAATAAAGACGTGGACCCTGCAAAGGCAGCATCCTGAGGGTGTTTTCCTTTTTTGAGACTGCTCTGGAAGTGCAGGATGTTCCCTTCATACCCTGAAGAACACTGACTGTTTCACCCCCTCCTTCTTCCCTCTTAAATTTGTTCTCCTCCCCACTTACTGCATTTAGCATCCTGTGAAGTAGGTACTCCAGCACTGCCAATGAAATAAACTGCCTGCCACCTGCCTACCTATCTGCAGGTCCATTTTTTTTCCCTTCTCCCTGCTGTAAATATGTTGGCCAGAATCAGAGCTGCCCCCTACCATCTGCATCAGGTTGTAATTCAGCATTGCCCAGGCTTGTGGCAGTGAGGGCTTCTGGCTTAGGGCTGAGAAGAACAATAACTCTGAGCTCCAGAAGAAGAAATGTGAATCAGGGTATCAGATATTCCTCTGCTTTTCTGGAACCTGGGGCATGAAGAAAAAAGTTGGCAGGAGGTAGCTGGCTTGACTGGACAGAATTAGTAAAGCAACAGCTACACAGCTAAATCAAACAGGCCAGGACCTGTTCTCTAGATCCAAGGGCAAGTGGCACAAAACAAAGCTCATCCATGTGGCTAAACTCTCTCCCTCCCAAAACAAAGCGGCCTCATCCACTCATCCAGACTTCATCTGGAACCATTTCCAGTCTGAGTTATCCCCCGTATCAAAGCATTGTGTGGGAGATGACTAGTTGGCATCAACTGAAATCATGCCAAGGATCATGCTAACAATAAAACTGGTTGGGTGCTCTCAGTGCAGTGCCTAAACCCATGCCCAGACCTATTTAGTCTACTGCTGGAGCTGTGGCATCGGATACCAGACACCTTGGGAGAGGCTTTGTCTTAGAGCCAACATCACCAGCTTTGCTACTGTTCTACTGAGAGTAAAGTCCAGACTACTCAAATGTCTGTGCAGTGCCAGAATGCCCAGACAAAAATCTTGTGAGTCTGACATTTCCCCTTAGCTCGTTAGATTGTTTTGAAATGCTTGTGTGGGTTCAGAGTGAAGAGCTATTGGGGTAAAGTTTGAAGACCCATCAACTTGTCCAGGACTGAGAGGCAAAGTCTGCAGGGACCTGTGACTCCACACTTCTCTGGAGCTTAAAACCGTCAGCGCTGCTCTGTCCTTTTCAGGAGAATTTAGCCCAGAGGCTTGTCATGCTAAGTCAGCCTTTGTCTGTGAGATCATGCCTCCTTTTAGAGCACAACAAGGAATATCTTTAGCAAACCACGTGGGATTCACTTTTTCTCCACCTTCATTTCATATTCCAGCACTGTGATTAAATTAATTTTCCTATGACAGACACCTCTTGCTTCTTCTGTGCAGTACACCTATTTCATTGTACGGTAATATTATTTGCTAGTTTGAATCACACTGGGGTTGCTTATGTAAGCCACACAAATACAGGGCAAATCCGTTGTCTATTTGTAAGCAGCTGGACCAGTAAGAAGTAAGGTCCAGCTGCATGCAATTCACCTGATCTTAGATGCAGGCTGTTATATCTAAGCAAGTCACCCCACACTCCCTTTAGAGCTAGTGGGGGATTCATCTGACTTAGATGTCCACCATAAGATGAGACAAATCACAAGCTAGAACTGCGTGTTTGCATCCATTGACTCCAAAAGGAGTCTTGGGTGTCTCTTTCTGATGGAGAAGTTTGTGTCGCAGATACCTCCTTTCATTCAGATGAATCCCACTATCACAGTGTAAGCTAATAAGATGCAATTTTACAGCTCAAGATGAACGAAGGATCTGACACTGTTCTTCCCCTGCATGCAGAAATGGTGGCAGATGCCAAGCAACTTCCGCAGAAAGTCTTACTGGCAGGACAAACCACGAGAAAAATAGAGTAGGAATCAAGGTGAGCTTTTTTGTGTGTGTAAGTGATTTCCCCAACCAGAGTTCCTCAGAACTCCTGTGTTGCTCTGAGCCAGCCTGATTTCCAAGGGCTGCCTGCTGCCGAAGCAGACATCTCTGCCTGTTGTCCCCCGTGGGGGACTTCACTCATTCAGTAGAGTAACAAGCAAAAAAAACACTCAAGTAGGAATGGTCTAGTGAATGTGAGCAGAGCAGAGGGGTACTTAGGTGCTTACAAGCCACACAGGGAGCATAGGATTTATTGAGCTGTGCTTCAAATCAGGGGTGGAGCTCCAGTGAGGGATACAGGGTTATACAGGGTTACCCCTGTAAGGTGCCGCAGTGACATGTTGAACTGCCTCCCTTTATAGTGGCTGAAGAACAAGTAATGGGTTTGGCCTCCCTCAGCCGCTCTGCTGAAGGTCACCATGCCTAGAATCTATACTCTGCTGAGCATGGGACACTGTCCTTCAGGCCTGATTACACAGACTGAATTCCCCTCAGAGAAAAGCTTCAAGATGACCTGCTTTGCAGTAGCTTCAGAAAAATGAGAATAACCTTAGGCCGGTAAGACACCACCTGAGACTGAGGCCGTAGTACAGATACTAATATTGAGTCAAGCTTAGCTCAGTTTCGTCCTAGTCCATTGTGGGGACAGCTGAGATTTTGCAGGAATGTTACATTAGTCCGTCCAACACCTTTCTGAGATGAGATGCCAGGGAATGGTCATCTTAGAAGGCAGGGCTGAAATGTGAAACACATAGCTGGGGATCTGCATGCTTTTGCGGCACTTGTGCTTCTCTGTAGGGCCGCCTTTGCTCCTTCCCAGAGACACACACAGAGCTAGCAGCATGCTTGCTAGTACTTTGCTGTGTGCATTATCTCATTTTTCTCCTTATTTGCTTTTCCCCCGTTGCTCTATTTCTTTTCCCTTATTTTTCTTCTTCTTCCTTTTTCCGTTTTTCCCCCTTTCCTTCTTTTTCTCCTTCTTCTGGTTGGTTCTCCCTGTCCATTCCTTCATTCATTCTTTCCTCACTTCTCTCATTTATTTGTTTAGAGCAAATTTTCAAATCTATAAACCCATTACAGCAAAGAGACTATGTTGAGGCAGCCTCTGAGCCTGCAGATGTGGTGGGTCCTGGATTCCAATAACAGAACTTATTTGGAAAAAAACATTATCTGTAATGTGGAAATGGTTTGGCTTGAGGGTAAAATTTATCATCATTACCCTAATATCATCTCAAGCCTCAGCTCTGGCAGCAGCTAAAGAAAACACCAAGGCTTAATTCAGTCAGTGCAAGGAAAGAGAGACAGAGGATGGAAAATATGATTTATGATGGAAATCAATGCAATCATAATACTTTATGCTTGTAAAATTGGGCTGTTCCAACAGTGCTCACGGATTGCATAGGCAGCTTTCCACCAAAAAAATCATGGCAAGATAGAACGCAGTAGTATGACGGTGCAGCTGGAACAAAAGGGACCATATTCAGGGTTTGGGGTGTGATGGGAACAGGTTTTGTTTTGCTGGGGTTTTGTTTTCCTTCCTTCTCCAGGGATCAGGCAACATCATTTACCCGAGGTCTATCTTCATAGGACAATAGAAAGACGCTGTCCTGCAGCTCCCAGAGGGTGGAGGAAGGGGGAAAGGGACGGGAAGGATGGCAATCTGGAATACGAAAGGAACGCTGACTAGTTCTCCAAGTAAATGGCAAGATCCTGGCAGGAGCAGTATCCCCAGTGTAAAAGTGAAAGCAACAACGTGACTCATTCCTCTGCAGTGCGGAGTACCTCTCAGAGACCAGCTGAAGTATATTTACAAAAATTTGAATCAGGATATTCACCTCAGCTAAAGACAGGCAACAGTGATAAGGCTTGGGAGGTTTGTTTCTAACGCAGAAAACTTAAAAGCATCTGAACTTTCAGATTTGACCAAATCATGACTCCTTTCATCCAATAAATAAAATAAAAAATGCAGAGATCATGAACAAACTGCTGATGTAAAGTTGAGTTAGTTCATCTGTAGTGTAAAGAACATGCCTTGTCAAAATGCTATATGCAATTTCCCTGAACAATGCTTGAAGGATGTTTTGCACTTTGATTGTATGGGTGAAAATATACCCCTGCAGCATTGCCTGCCTCTGGAGAAGCAGGACAGGTTAGCATCCTCAGCAGCCAGGATGAGGAAATACAGTTATTCTTAGGGAATGCAAAGAAAACCACTTATTTATTCATATCATTCCATCAAAGGTGAAGTACATGTTACCCAGGACTTGGAATTCGATGTAAGCTATGTCCAAAAGGTGATCAAAAGTAAGCATTTGCAATATTCTTTTTTTAATGGAAAATATCTTTCCAAACAAACCTCTCTTTAGTAAGATGCTTTTGAAATTCTTTTGATATCTCCTGATTTCCGGAGAAAGCTGTGTGTCTAAACTTGGAAAAATACTTTTTGTGCATTCCTCCTTAAAAATAATAAAAATTTCCAGTTATCAATTTATGATTCCTCCCCTCTTCCTCTCCCACTCCTCGGGGATAGTGGATGCATACAGTGATTTATATCTATAGCCCATGCAGATTATGAACCTATGACATGACAGATTTTGACCCTGGCAGTCCTGGGCTGGAGAATTGTATCTCACAGTGCCGATATCCCTCAAGAAGTGAGCAGATACATAAAGCAAGCTCCTTCTTCCTCTTAGCCCAGCTACCCTTTTTCCCAAAGAAGATGCTGTTGAGGGCTGCCACAGAGGCATATTCTGTACTATGCAGTTCTGAGCACCACACTTATACAGAAGGAGGGGACACGCTAGAGCACACCCCTCACTAGACACCAGAAAATCCAAATGAGCTCGGGGCTCATGGTACAAACCCTTAGGAACCCAGGCTACATTGTCTTCAGAGCTCACAGAAAGTTTTTTCTGTAAGTGCCGTGGCTGGCCAGAAAAGGCAGAATCTCCCTGCTCCTTTCCAGCTCTGAGTAACTCCAGGAGGGTTACATGGTGCCTACCAACACTTCCTACCTAGAACCAGCCGAGAGGAGACTCCGTCCCTGAATTTTCATCAGGCAAGCTGAAGTGTAGGTATTGTCACAGGGGGCTCCCAAAATACTCAGCTGCAGGCAGGTTTGCATTCTCAGGACCATCGCTATGAAAGGTGAGCAGTGCACAGGAGTCATACAGTGCATCTCCCCCTTCCAGGGCCAGAGCTAGGCTTACCAAGGACTTTGCCTTGTGCTGGCAGAGGCATCCCTATCTGTAACTTCAAATGCTTAAAGCTTCCAAGCACTACACGCTTTGCAGGAATGGATAAAGAAATAAAAGAATGAGGGAGCTTTTACTCTATTCTCCATCTCATCCCCCTGGTACCTACAAGGACATTGACAGATGAGGCTCTATGGTGCCAGAGAACTTGTGTCCCTTTCTAAGATGAGGCTTTCAAATGAGACCAATAGGAGGCCGGTTTATGGCAGACATTGTGTCTTACTCTTTTGGACACCCTGTTACACCCTGTCAGGATCTGGCTGTCATTTTCCTCACCTCCCACCCTAAAGCTCACTAACTAGTCCTCTTCTATGTCCCCTCCCCTGCATCCACAACTTTCCACCACTACCCCACACATATGTACATACACACACACTACAAACACCCATTTCCCAGAGATCTAGTTTGTGAAGCAGGGTGTTATCTGATGAACTAATTTACCTCATGGATTAACAAATGGCTCTACCACCTTCTCTAATTCCATCACATTGTCTCCGCACTCCTTCTTGCTTCGGGAAAAGTTTGACAGCAGTAGCAAGGAACTGGAGAGCAAAAAGTCCACTGAATGAAACCGAATTAAAAGTCTTAGACATTTGTGGTGTCAGTGTTGGACAGATGGCTGTCCCTCATTTGAAAGCGCTGTTACTGTCTGCCATACCTAAAGTTGCTTGTCCCAGACAAATGTTAAGATGCTCTGTGGACTAGGTTGATGTACAGGGCCTTGCTTTGCAAACCTGCCCTTTATTTTAAAGACACAAGGAAAGATATTCTTCTGGTTTGTCTTCCAGTATCTTACTGAGATCAGAAGAGTTACACCTGACATTAACTCCTTTTGCTGTCTAGGACTGTTACCACACACCACTCTCTATCTGCATACTGCCTAAAGTACAGAAACATCCAGACCAGATATGACAGTATTCCCTATTCACACATACATGTCCTCTCTACAAATATGTATATATATACATATGTATATAAAATGACTTAAAATATGCTAGACTGATACATATGCATGCTCTCACACATGCACACACATCCTTCACACGCATATGTGATGAAATTTTTCATGAGACCAATGTGCTGGGAGCAAAAAAAGAACAAGAAAAATCTTGTTTGCTGCTAAATTCCTAAGCGTACTATCCATCCAAAAGTAGAAGAAATAGGTCTTTAAGGACCTGATAGGTCTGAAAATTTCCTCCACTGACAATGAAATATCAATTTAGAAGGAGAAAATCTGTAAGGGCCAGTAAGGGAAGCACAAAGGGATATCATTTACGTTCTCTAATATCTTCCTCATTTTAAAAAAAACTGATTATCCATCTCCTTCCAGACTTATTTTTCTATATGATCACTGAATTGGCAGAAGAACCACAGGTTTTGTGCAGGAGATGTGGAAAAGCAGATTGTCTTTGCTGGTGTGCTTGAGAACTGTGTTCTGCTACTCATGATAATGTTTCTTGGTCTATGACAATATTGAAACCAAGAGATATCAAAAGCTAAGAGAAATGGCTATAATCAACCCAGCTGGAAATACTGTAGGGCTGTTGCTGGAAACTGGAAAATACATGTTGCAGAGCCATTTACTAGCAGTCATTGTTTTTTTCTTCAGAGGACTTACTATACTTCTAAAAACTTGTCCAGACACAAATCAGAATCAGGGCAGGAATTGGCGGGGATGTTTTATGGTCTTTAGTTTGTAAAAAGTCAAACTATGTAGCTCCAGTTAATTTGACAAGTCAGTGCCATTGGTCAAACCACATTCTTGATAAATAAATGCCCACATCATATAACCATCACCACATTCAGCCTTCAACAGTGAGTCTTGTTTACTTCTAAGCACAATGGTTAGGACTGAATGTTCAGAGAAACTGTTACATCTTTACGTCTTTGGAAGTTAATATTCAGTTATGCCAGAAAGGGGAGAAACATGAAGGTCTTATTGGTCAATAGAAGACCACAGATGCTGTCAGTCTAACATGTTTCTCTGCTGAAGTCATAAAAATAGAGCTGATTTGAGTGGTTAATATTTCATTTTATATCACTTCAGTTTTTAAAATCATTTTACAGCAGCTCAGGAATGGCTATCAGTGAAACCAGAGATAAGGTGCCTCTTGCTACCACTACTGCTCTCGCAGGAACCTCTGGGGGAGGAAGCATCAGCGGCGACATGGCTGAGCAAAGTGGGGAGTGACAATGTTTGGAGGAGATTTTCTCGGGAGGGGGTGTTTGTTTTTTTGTTGGTATAGACAGGAAGCTTAAGATGTTATCTGCAGGCTACATTGTGTGCCATTTTAAACACAGTGCTCTTAATAAATACCGACAGCAAATCAGGACAAGAACAGACGCAAGTTGTTTCAGGCGACTTCTGTCAAGTGAACAGTAATGCGCCAGGATTAGTGGCAATCCTCTCCATATTGCAGAGAGCAAGTCGCCTGCAGATGAAGTGCTCCAGGCATTGCAGTGGGTTTATCAAGGGGTCCTTGATATTCTGGAGCAGACGTGCAGCCTGCAACATTATCAGTAGCTTTTCAATTCAGCCATCTCCTGCTGAAAATTGGGTGGCAGTAGTGGTGGGAGTGGGAGGCAGTTGATTTTAATTCCAGAAGCATCCTAAGGAACCCACATCCTAGTGGTTCCCAGACTGCTCCCTTCACCCCTGTGACGTTGCTCTTAATAACCAAAATGTTAATAGCACAGTATCAGCAGGGCAACAGTTTGAGCCGGTGAACCGTTAACTTCCATTCCATCGAGTGCAATCAAAGTCAAAGTTCAGTGGGGCTCAAAAAGGCAATGGCAACTATCCCCAGTGTCAACATCCTCCCTTATACCGGGTGTTTCTTGAAAATGCCAGCTTAGTGAAGAACGCTTTCCCGTATAATTTTGTTAAATGAGCGCCAACATCTTAAGGTACATTATTCTTCTCTCCATCCTGAGAAAGGGAATAAGTGTGTTACTGGGAGTGGGTTAGCTCTTTATATATAAAGAAGACACCTCTTGCATAATCCTGAATAAGGACCTTTTTGGACTGACAATGCCGAAGGGCTACCAGGCCCATCCTTCCTTTACTTTTCAGCAGCTTTATGTCATCCCTCTAGCTTAAGACTGCCTAAAAGCTAGAATTAACAAATATTATTGAGTTACCAAGTTCAGGAAACCCTCATAACAGAGCCAGCTGTGCTTTTTTTCTAATAGCACCATCAAGGCTGGTTGCCAGAAGAACCTATCTGGTCACTGGCGTCTGGTTGGAATTACTTTGCACATTAGCACTGAGAGCTGACTCAGTCCCTGGGCACCTGAAAGGTTTCTTTCAGGCACAGATTGGATTGCTTGTTAGATTCTTGTCCATAGCTGAGCATCTAAATTTGTATTTCGAATTCAGTTTAAAGGAAACATCCTGAGTAGAGTCTGTCCCTGTAAGACCTGTAGCCTGGGAAATACTGAAAAGCCAGGAAATTAAGTTAAAAGCGGCATCTCACCTTCCATAGAAGCCATTTCTAAAAAACTGTCACCACTTCTTCTGGGATTTAGCTGCGCAGCACTTCTTGCTAAGAGTTTTAAAAGAGGTAATTAGCAAAATATATATTATGGTCTCTTTAAAGTTGCATGGTGGGGTCTTGCTCTGATAACTTTTGCTGTGGAGCTCCCATCTCGCCCCACCTCCATCTTGAGCTGAGGAAACATAAGTAAGGGGAAGCCAGTTTGGAAGTCCTCCCTAAGTGAACTTCTAGCACAGCAAGAGTGTTCATATGGACTTGTAAGTTTTTCCCATGCTTGTTCTGCATTTATATGTTTTATACCTTACAGGAACTTCTCTTGCCTTTTTTTTTTTTTTTTTTTTTACCCTTTTTTGGCCTTGTTAGCCTTCCAGGAAAAATGCTATATTACACATGATTCTGAAACAGTCTGTATTCTCCACGCAGTTTTTATGCAGTATATAAAATAGCTTAATCAGACACATACTGAAAGAGGCATACACACACATAGTGAGAGACAGCAGGCGCACCTGAGACTGAAGTGCATCCTGTTCATAAATGGAGATATAGTGCTGATGGCATTTCACACTGAGGTATCCAGGGACCATCACATGGCTTGATGAGACCAAGGAAGCTCAATAGACTTTCCAAACCTAATTAGTACTTAATGATCTGGAGAGACATGGATGTCCATCACCTCTGCTTCAGCCCCTCTGTTCTTCCTCAAATTCTTAATTAACCTTTAAGGAGATGATGTGCTGATGAGTTTCCTAGGATATTGCATTGATTTTTTTCACACACGCACACATACACGCTCGTGCACATGATCACCCACACCACACACTCCAGCACACATATTAAAGAAGCTCTGGTACAAATTCTCAGCTCCAATGCACTCCACACAAGGGCTCTGCTGATCAATGTTTATTAATGAAGTGCTGCCTCAAAAATTGTTAATTGATGGCAATGTACAGAACGTTGTCTGGAATTTAACCTTATTCATCATTTAAGTATGTTGGAAACTAGAGCGTGGTGTTAATTAATACCATAAGAACAAAGTTGGATCGTTCTGCTGTGGATTTGAAAAACAAAATCATATGTGCAAAGAGAGGGAGAAAAAAGCTGTGATTAAATATAAAACCAGAGCAAAAAAGTGAGAGAAAATGGAGCCAAAGCCAGTGTCATATTCAAGATGACTCACTTTGTGCTGATAATGAAATAAAAATTTTCTCGTGGCTTATGTAATATTTTACTGTTGTGTCATATTTAATCAACTCTGAGTTTTAACAAGCTAAGTAGAAGGTGGGGGGAAGCTGCTACCAATGGAGTGAAAACAGATTAATAAGTTTTGAAAAGTTAATAGCCAAGTTTTCAGATTAAAAAAAAAAAAAAAAAAAGGAAATCAATGTTGGTAGCTGAATTCACCAGGGGGAAAATGACAAATGGAGAATGCCTTACTTAAAGTTCACTTAATAACAATCTAAATATGTGGTGATAATGTAGTATGCAATGCTAACAGCTGCACTCTTCCAGGCTTGTCTAGATGTTTTCAATGACCGTTTGTTCTCCAAGTCATAGACTTGATTAATGAAAACCTATCTACCCAGATATTCATTTAACTGACTTATTACCATGGGATCAGCACTCTGGTTCGAGTGCATGCAGCCCCTTAGTGACATTGCGCTCAAAATTTCAGTGTACAGGCTTGAGCCAGCTGTATCCAGGGAAGTGGACCACTGCTACGGACCAGTCTTTTGGTCCATGCAGGAGTTTCTCTGCCTGGAAAGGCGTTTGGCTTGCCCCAGATCATACCCAGCCTACAGGATAACAGGCGGACACCGTGGACATCCCTGGCTATGCTGAAGCACCATGGTACTCTGCCCTTTTAGACTAAAGCCCAGTTTCTGTCCGTGATCACACAAAAAGTCTGTGTAGAGCAGAGACTGAAGCCATGCATCTCATTGGATCTGCCTTCTTGTGCAATTTCTGTGTTTACACCAACATGGGGTCTTATTCCTAAAGAGATATTTCAGTGACTCCCAGGTTCAAAAATGCTGAGGATGGTGTGAACACGCAGTGTGCTCCCTGCTCCAGAAATCTCATTGTCTAAAGAGAGATGATGGTCTGGGGAAACAGAGGAAATGAAAGACAAAGAAAAAAAATTTTTTTTTTTAAGAAAAAAACATACCAAGATAAAAACAGAGGCAGAAGTACTGCCAGGTTTCCCTGAATTTCAGTGAAATGCTCTTCGGGGCTTAGTCCTGTCCTCTCCTTTCAGTTTGGGGAAAAAAAACCCCAAAACATGCCATGTTGAAACAAGGAAATCTTCCATCCATTTTCTGTATTTCCAAAGCTCTTTTCTCTCTTATTTTCACAGACAGCATTCTGGATGTTGACCAAATTTCTGACTTATTCAGATCCCCTTAAAAGTTAATTTTCACTTGACTTTTCTGTTTATTGGGAACATATTCCTTAATTTCTGTTTGGGAGGATAAGGCATGAAGTGATAAAACACGGAGCCACCCAGAGGTTGTCTAATCTATCTTCAGGCCCCAAGGCAGGATTAGTTCTGTCTATGTCATTCCTTGAGCCTGTAACCCTTGAGTCCCTCAGCTATTGTTGTGATGGGGCTGGATAAACACATAAACCACAGACGAGAATGGGAAATGGACAGGATGGAAGGTACAGCACAAGAGAGGACAATTCAGAGCATAGCATCAGGGACCACGGAGGATGTCAGTGACTACCAGATGCCATGAGAAAGCAGAGATACTGGCTTGCCTAGATCTCTGAAAATGAGAAGAAAGGACCTGGCATTGCATGTACAATTTGATTTAAACTCAGATTTCCTCTGATGCAGTCAGTGACTGCTGGTGTGCAGCACACCCTAATGGTTGGTTGTGGGAAGGTATCCAAAGGGCACAGAAAGTTCCTGAGGTATCTGCACTATGTCAGTAGCAGGATGGTGTTTTGCAGAAAGCACAAGAGAAAATTTCCTGTTCTGCACTTCATGATCTCTAGCTGAGGTCTGGTTTTCCTGATATCACTCTACTGTGCGGTTTCCCTGAACGCTGATTCATGCTTTGGCCCATCTTCTTCCATCACATACTTGGTGGAGAAAGGAGGGTGTAAAGGATCCCCCACTAATCATAAAAGCTGACACATAAATCAAGTCATATAAAAGCAAACATCCTGGCTCTCAGTCAGGAAAGGTCTGTTGTGGATCACAAGAATGCTCTCTTATTAGTGGCTATTAAGTGAGCCATTTATAATTTCAAAGTCATGTGACTTAATTGTTCTCCTGAGAGCAAAAAACAAACAAATGTCCAAGAGACCAAGCTCCTTCCATTTCCTATCTTATGGGAAACCTTGACTACAGAACCTGGCAGCATTTGGACAAGTAGAGGAGATCTATTTTCTCCATTTCTCTCAATTCCCTTCCTTCTACTGCTTACTGAGAAGAAAGTTTTTCTCCAGGCTGCGAAAATTTGTTTAGATGCACAACGAAAGGGAAAATATATTGTCTATATCTAGGATAATAAGTGATTAATTAAAAAGAACGATAGTGTTATATTTAGGAAGACTGCTCAATGGCAGACCAGAGCAGCTTTTAGGTCGGGAAAATCAGATAAACAAACAAACAAACAAATAAATAAAATAAAAGGAAAGAAACCCACTTCCCTACTCTCTAGAAGCTCAGGGTTATTGCAGAGTCAGGTGTGGCCCTCTAGATCACCAAAGGCAACCCAAAGCAGGCAGCTTAGTGACTGTGTTCTCAGCCATGCTTACACCCAGCCCTGGACATTAGAATCTGTTTAACTGAGCAAAATAAACATGTTAATCATGATCCTAGGGATTAGCGTGTAGTCTGCTTCAAAATCGCTGCAGCATTTTTGGCCACCAGAGTTACTCATTATCAGAGCTAGTTTCACGCAGAGATTAGGCATCAGCAGGGCTCTCCAAAGTGTATCCAGCATACTCCCAAGGGCTTTCGGGGTCAGTGGTGAAGTCCCTTACAAACAAGCTCCTGGCATGGGTCTCTCAAAGAGGCCCACCCTGATCTAGCAGGAAGAGTGTTAAATTGGGAATTGCTGTCCTTGGTTCAGTTCCTTTCTTCACCCCTATGAGTGATATGAGCGTGAAGGGGTCTATTGTATTCCCCATGCTTCTTCCCCTTCTCCCAACTATTGCCTATGTAGGTTACAGACTTTTTACATCAATGTTTGTCTCTTGCATTTGACATACAGGCCTTGGCATGGAGAAGGCACTACCTTGGTGGGAGATTGTTCTTGGGGCACAAGCATAATGCAGAGGCAGTCCACTCTCTTACCTCCAGCATTGGTCAGCCCCACCAGAAAGGCCCTTCAGAAGACAGTGCTCAGCATCTGCCAGGAGCCAGAGGGTTACAGGCTAGCACAGTGGGATATTCCTTGCATTCTTAACCCTGAGAGAGAAGTCCTCCCTATCTGTCCTAGTTAACTTCTGCACTGCTAACCCTTGCTTTCCATGGGAGAGAGAAGTTCCTTTTGATTCTGAAACCAAGTGAATTATCAATGATGATATCAACGTTCAGCTTTTACACTGGCTTGACTAGAGACCACACCTTTATGTGGCATGAGGTCAGCATCTATTCCCAAGTGACTTGAAGTAAGCAGCTAGTCTTGGAAAGACAGGACACTGAGGGTTTTGTTTGTCTCCTAGACCTAGGAAAGCTGTGCACAGGGGGATCAGAGTGGAATCATAAAGCAGATGATTGCAGCTCCTGTTCTGTTTGCTAACAAATACACTTTAATGAGGTAGCACCAGTGGTGGTGAGTGTGGCACTAACTGTTCCGGGCACAGTAGGATGCACTCAGCTCTCTGGGTGACATTCACATACTATTTTGAGTATCTCACTTGCCACTAGCAGATATTTGTTGGGAAACAGGGCTTATTCCACACATTTTACTTAGCTTTGCTAGAACACTGTCACACACATAAGACATTCACGCCATCCTTCCTATTTGTTGGTGTCTTCCTCCAGTGACTAAACTTCTGCATGCTTATTAGCAAACAGCCTCAGCATCCCACTGTGCCACTTGAATGACACCCCTCTAAAAAAAAAAAAAAAAAAAAAAAAAAAAGACCAAAACCTGACTGGGGAATCTGTCTCTTTAGGGAACTTTTCTCAGTCTTTCTGCCTTGACATGAATGTGTTGATTTCATTCCTTTCCTCCTCCTGCCGTTTCCATGCCTGCTTCCCCGTTTCTCCCTCCTTCCCTCCCCACTCATCCCTACAGGTATAAATAACCAAAAAAACATGTAGCTAACCATGCTGTGTCAGTCCCTGCTGTGCCAATTTCCCATCTGCTGCCTCCTTGCCCCATGCTGCAGATTCAACGCACACTACAGTCCTGCTGAGTTGAATAGGTTGTATGCCTGTGTCTGAAATTAAGAACATGCTGAAGCCTTCTGCTGAATCTGGGACCTAGGTTGTGGCATTGATGGTGTACAGGCAATTGCCCCTTTACAAGTGGGGACCAGAATCCATTTCACAATGCAAATGTTGAGTATTAATAAGACTAATAGACACAGGTGTGAAAGTCATTTAAATAGCAATGTTGAGAGCTGGCTGGTGACAATGTAGAAAGGGGTCTCTGTTTGATCTTCCTGTGACCAAGCTAAAGGCTGCTGGCTTGTATGAGCCCAAAATGCATGTTAATTCAATTCCCCATCCTTATCCTGGGGCTCCTTTGGAAATGGAGTATTTGCTGAAATGAAATAAAGCAGTCATTACAAATGCTAGTCATTAACGGCGTGAACCTTCATATTCACCTGCCAAGACATCAGTAGCAACTCAGCAATGTTGTTCCCTGAGCGCTGACTGTTGGGTTTTAATGACATTGTTCTATTAGAGCTGTTCAAATCAACCATTTGAGAGCCTTCTGGCTGCTGTAGTCAAAAAAATAATAATAATTTGACCTTGACATCCTCTTCCATCTCTTTGCCCTAGTCCTCTTTGGAGGCAATTATTCATACGGTATATATCCTGTACATAGTCTGTGACTCTTCCTCCTGTAGTTCTTGTGGGATCAATATAACTTTCCTGGTAGTGGAAACTCCTTTATGCTGCACTGACTAGTAACTTTACTCAGCACCTAAATACTGCTATTGTTATCGGTGCTTTGAAAATGCTTACATGATGGTGGTTCCTACTGTGGCTCTACACCTGTGAGCATTAGGCCATCATGTGTGTTACCTCCTTTGTGCTTTATTACTTTGACTATGTATGTCTTTGGTAGCATGCAACTAATAACACTTAAAATCTGTCTGCTCACCCATCTACTTGCTTGTAATCCAGTCTCCTAGTTGTCAAATGTAGAGCTCTTCAAAAATGTCAGGATTAGTACAACAGGACTGTGTAGCTCACTGTTATCAGAATAGGTCTGCTTTTCCCCTTTCCATCCCTAAGTCAGGGCTAATGAAAGGCAGAGGGATAGGTTTTTAGAATTCAAAAGACAAGTTCATGGTGGTCTCTTACAGCAGACCTCCCTGAGAAGTTACCATCTTCATCTTGGTTGACCATGATCTTGACAGTTAATGATAATGTCAAAGTTTTGAAAATGAAATGAAGATTTGAGTGGACTGATCCCCAAGCCCAAAAAGATGGTTTTATAACTAGCAGCCAATTCTGTCATCAGTCTTCCAATCTGCACTGGAAATTAAGTTCAAGTAAAGAAACAGCTTATTCCAACATTATCTCTTAACAAGGGTTTAAATACCACATCAGTAGCGACAAAAATAGAGAGAAATTAGGTCTGTAGTAAAAATGTAAACAATTCCATTTATGCTCCCTTTCCTCCTAAGAAGAAAGTTGACAAAAACAATTATATGAGGTCCTTAAAATTGTCCATGGAATATTTTGATTCCATGGACAAATAGTAAGTGAATGCATAAATAAATATTTATCTTTGAAAAGGCCACCATGCTGTGAATAGCAATTTGGGTAACTCATGCTTACATGTTCCATAAACTGTAATCCTAAATTAGACTGCATGGCTATGGTACGTATAAGAGTCTCTAGTCTTAGTGGAAAAAGATAGCTCATCCTGGGAACTTTTTGCCTATAAAGTATCCTGAGAGGTTTGGTGCAGCTGGGGGAGCCATCTCACAACAGAGAATGACGGCAGCATAGGAAATGAAAACACTTCCTCTGGCAGCATCTCCAGACTGAAATCTTTGGGGTATTCAGGATTTGAAGGGGGGGGGGGGGGGGGGGGAGATTCTCCATAGGCACCACATTTGTTTCATGAAAAAAACAGAGCTCATACCCTAAATTTCTCTGAAAATACAGCCTGATTTCACACTAAATGGTGATTAAACCCAAGAGGAGGGACTTCCTCCAGACTGCAGCCACCCACCTCTCTCCCACATTTCTTTAGCCAAAGAAGTGCTATGAGGAATAAGATTGTCCCAGCCTTGTGGAAGACTCTCAGTGAGATCCTTGGAATCTTTCTGTTCATCTCCACGTCATATCCAGGAGCAGTATCTTCCAGTTTCTTCCCCAGCCATACTCCCAAGGACCATCAGGGAGACCACAGGGAAAATGTGCATTTTGTACAATTTCTGCTGATGTCCAACATTTGCACATGGCATCCCCTTGTCACCAGAAAGGCGATCTATTTTTTCAATCATTACCAACTTGAATTTAATTCTGAGCAGTGCCCCTGAGGAGAGGAAAACAAAAAAATAAAATCCAACAACAAAAACCCCTATGCCTCTCCCATCACTATCCCTTTAGTTATCCTGTCCGCTACTGCAGCAAGAGACCTGCCACTAGCAAATTCCCAAACCACTCATTTATTTCCAGGGCTGTGTTGTGAAGCCTCATTCTTCAAACATAACAAATCCAGCAACTTCATGAGTTGAGCTATTGCGGATTTTTCCCTGTGACTGCAAATGGGAATGGTCTGTACAAATGAAAGCTCAGATCTCTGCTATTGCAAGTAAAAGAGTCTGGGTGAAATATCTACCGAGGAATATATTTTATGTGTTTTCTTTAACTGTCCATCCAAAAAGTGCTGAGTGATAGCTGGGTGCTGTTAGGAGGCACTGGTAACGGCCTTACACTTATAAAGTACCATCCGTCCAGATGGACCCCCAAAGTACTTTATAAACTTTACTAACTGGTTGTTCCAGCTCCACACATCACCTTATATCTATCCATCTGTTTACAGCTATAGCCATATAGAAAGCATTTCTCTCACCACTAAAGGGTGGCTATTTTGGATTTGGGATGTAACAGATGTTTAAGAGCTCACATCAACTTCATGGCTTAGGCCTCCTCTTCCATAGCTATGTTGACTTCGGCATGAATTAAAACTAGGGAGCATCGAACAAAGCTGCTAAGGAAAGAGGTCAAAAAAAGACAAGGGGTGATTTTCAGGTAGCAAAGCAGACTTAGGCATCTCATTGGCACCAGCTGCTGTAGGTGTTAAAAGCGTACATAGATATGTGGGGAAGTTCTCAAATACATTGGAAATCTTGGTTCCACACCCAGCTCTTCCACAGAGATTTGCAATGGCTCAGGGGAGATTCCTTTCGGCAGACCTAGTCCCCCTTACATCACAGCTGGGGTTTGGGTGTCTGTGGAAGCTTTCCTATTGCAAAGTCTGCACAGAGGCCCCAGCAGAAGGGCTTCTTGGTTGGGCAGTGGCATGCAACTGGACATCAGGGGATGTGGGTTCTGTAATCTCTCACTGGCTCATTACAAGGCTAATTTGCCCCTTTTTTAATCCCTCTTTATTACCTACACTGCTCTAAAATCCTGAGTTGAAGCTACCGTTGCACTGGTACAGAATCAGGAGACTATATTTGGGGCAACCAGTTTGCAGTTAAAATACCTAACCAGGGACTAGTGATGATAAAGACATGCTGAAGGGAGAAGACAGTGGCGAGGGGCGTGCTGTGAGCCCCCAGGGACAGGCGTACTGCTCCCCTCCCCAGGTGAAATGGAAAAGGTTTACTCAGTGGTTCCTCATCCCAAAAATTTTTTAAACAAGAAACACATGTGTCACTTTAAACAGTCATTTGACAGCTTGGTTTACATTTGTTTTGGTTTAGATCAAAATTAGATTCTGTTAAGTTCCAGTTTGTGTTTTGCTGTAGGAGGCATTTAGATTAGACAGCCTCTGCTCTCCTGAAATATACACAAAGATCTGACATGATTGTTCGTGGTCAGACTATGACTTTTTTTTTTTCTTTTTTGTCCAGAGGATATGTCCAGACAGCAATCTATAATTGTGTGAAATTAGGATCCATTCAGCACCCTGTAAAAAATCTAAACTAAAAGATTAATTGTTAGCCATGATTACCATATTATTTATTATTATTGTGTGATGTTGAGATTATGTTTGGAACAGATGGGAATCCAATTAGCTTAGTTCTGCCTTTGTCCGTTGGATGAGACATTAATTTCAGGGCCACTCTCCACCTTGTCTGAATAGCTATGAGAAAAGAAATATGCTCATGGTACTTCGTGTTTTTGAGACGATTTGTCACATATATTTTGTTTTCTCATGAAAGGACACTACTGGCTGCTAAGCAACAGAGTAGCTGTGTTTACGTGTACATCTATCTATATATATGCACATATACATACATACGCAGACACACAGAGTATTTATTCAAGGACAAGAGTCCTCATCAGACTGGCTTTCAACTGAGAGTAATTCTATTAATTAGGGCTGCAGTTACCGTCCCTGTTCAGCTTCCCCCACCTTACCCCTCCTCTTCTTTCTTCTGTTGCAACTATTACTATTTTTAATTAGTGTGCCAAAATGTTCACTCCTAACTATAACAAGAAAAGAGAAAAACAAAAGGGCAGAAGAGAGGAGAGGAGCTCTGGCGAGAAAGACAATTTGTTTGTCTAATCCTTTTAGAAAAAGACAGGCTTGTCAATGATTTCTCTTCAGGATGGTGTCCCATGACCAGGGGAGGGAGCAGAAATGCTTTTTAATGGGGCTTTTCTCCCAGCCAGGAATAATCATGCCTACAGAGAAGTCTTAGAACAGCCTTCTGCTTGGAGGCAGTTCTGTTGAACATCTCAGTGGTACTTCTTTTTCTCCTTTCTAATGTCTCCTCTTTTTTTTTTTTTTTTTTTTTAAGGTGTTATGAAACCTTAGACTAAGAATTATTTCTCAATCTATCTATATTTTTTTGTACTGTACTGATCATTAGGTTATTTCTCCACCATAAATCTCTACCCCTGGATTTTAAATGTTGCTTAGACCATTTGATGTTATCCCCACACTTCAAAACTGAGATCCAGACCCCAAAGTTAATAGATGTAAATATTCAGGGTTCAAGGTTGCCTCTCTGTTCTTCATCTTTAAAGCAGTTAAAAATGATTAATTGAATACCTGTGAAGGGGGAAGGTGATTAAGATGTTCATTGTAGGGAAACTTAGGTATAAAAGACAATACTGGGACTGAGATATAAACACAGGAGCAACACTGGCAAAAGTGTTGATTGAATTTGTGCGTGTATGGGTATGAAAACTGGCTTTTCAGCCAAATAAACACTATGAAATGCATGCCTTTGTTGTTGCTGTTTCATTTAAGTTGAAGTTGTCTGGGTGTTGATGAAATACCAGGGGAGGGGAGTTCAGGAAAGAAAACCAGCTTTCAACTGAAAGAATAATGGCTTTGCATTTTCAAATGTTATCATTCTTTATGGTTAATAATAATCTAAATGTTTGCCAGAAACTGGAAAAAAATAATTTACGCATTTTAGTTTTTTGTTGAATCCTTCTTCTCCTCAGCCTCCTCCCTGTCCCTTCCCAAAATGTGTGCGAGAAATTAAAAGCATCAGAAACTCGTGTGTTATGAGCCCCGTCCTTTCTGGCTCGGAGAAGATATGAGTTTTTAAAGCCTCCAGCTGGCATCTGCCAGCTTTTCAAGACAAGCTGTGGAGCTGGAGCCCACCGCTCCAGAGGTCCCTGATTCAAACTCAGTGGCTTTGTCAAGAGGGTGGTGACTACTTTTGCACACACACAAATTGGCAGTTTTCTGAACCACTCTGCGCAGAAATCCTTGACTCCCATTCACATGCGTCAGGCAGTGTCTCTCATTTCAAATGACATTGGCTTATTTGACTTTCAAATGAGAAAACTAAGTATCATGAACAGATGAAGAGATAATCAAAACATCTTTGTCCAGGTTTTTGGAAACTGGTTTTGAAAACTGAAACTCCTGAGCCGTTCTGCCAGTTCTCACAATATTTTTATCATTAAAAAACAACAACAACAACATTTGCTAATCTGTTTCCTAAATCTCTTGCCTTTGGAGGCATGTGAATTGGTGCTGACTCACCTTAATAATAATTAAATGTAACTTAAGTTTCTATCTACCAGTGTTTGTAGAAAAGGTTGAACAACATTTACTTTCAAATGAAGAAAAATTCAAAACCTGAGCAATTTCTAAGCCAAGCTTCAGAGCTGATAACAGTATTGCAGGAGGCACCCTTGCTTTGATAGCAGTGGTGTAAAATCAAAAGTAAAATAAAAAGGGGAAAACACATGATAGTGAAAAGCATTCCTGGATCAGCAAGTTTGATTCCTTGCCACTGCATGAACTCATCGAGGTCCCTCTTGAACTTGTTCTTGTACTTTGCTCCTTATTTTTCCTCCTGGGCTACTGGTCTAGGACTTCACATTGTTGATGGGAGATAATCCTTTTCCTAATTTCTAGGCTAAATATATTCACAGCTGATCAATGTATTTCCTCATCCCAAAGAATTTATATTAATGACCAATTGTTAATTCACGCTTTGTAATTATTCTTAACTATAAGTTGCATTTTCTCTCTCTTTTTGCATATTTGGATTGTTATTTATGAATATTCACTCTTCAGGCTGTGTTGGTGAGTTGGGATTGATCGGCAAAATCATATGATGTGGTTTCATATTCCTGATTGAATAAGCAGACACATATCTGTGTGAAAATGGAGCAGTCAGCTTTCTTCAATATTTGTATATATGTCTTGGCAATTGGGGTTTTTTTGAATATTCATTGCTATACAATGCAAGTGTTTGAATGTTCATAGGAAGTACACAAAATAGGTAAAGAAAAAAATTATAAGCAATTTGCTCCTGTCCTTTGAAGAGGGAATTTACCTTCTCCCATTGCTTTTACTGTCTTGCATAGTTGAGTGGTGCGTGGTTAAACAGCATCTGTGTTACCTCCTAGAAATGACTGTATTTCAGCAATGTCACACAGGAATTTCTGTATGAATTCAGTGTACTGTAAAGTACCACAGGACATTTTGGGATGTGGCTGTGGGTGTAGTTTGGTCGTGTCTAGACTGGTATTTTTTAAGCGGACACCAGGGAACAGAATATCCCCAAGATAATGGCATTTCATAAGGATGGGTGGATGCTGTCGAGATGAGGTCCAGCAGCATTTCTTCAGGGATTTCAGGGACTTTGCCAGGCAATTCCAGAACTTTAGGCCTTGTTTGCTTATGTTTTTGGTTTAATTATCTGGAGTGAAAGGACATCTTTGCTTTGTATTTGAACAGCGACTCATCACCTGCCCTCTCTAACCTCAGCTTACAGCATTATCTCCTCAGGTCAAGTGAGAAAAGCCAGTGCTCTTGTTGCTGTAGGTGACAGGTTCAAACCCTTATAATCATCCATGACAGCACTTGTTATACTTATTTTTAATGAGACTTTTTCAACCTCTTGCTTTCAGCTCCTTTATACCACCGGTCTTTTGTTTTTACTCTTCATCACTTCCAGTTTTGACATCACTTGCCTTATTCTCCATCAGCAGTTTTGCATTTCAGTTTGTTTGTCTGCCTTGAAAAGTTTTCTCTAAGCATTTAACTCACATGTTCATGGTCAAACTTTTGTATCCATGGTGTTAATCTGGGTTTGAAGTCAAGCCAGAAGCATGTCACAATCAAGTGCAAGCACACACAGATCTCTCCTGCTTGGCCTCTTTCTCTCCAGCCTGGGAGCTGGAGAAACAAACACACACAAAGACAAACGCACACCACCACCCCACCCACCCCCCCCCCCAGGACACAGCCATATCCTGTTCTTTTAGTTTAATAGGTATCTCCAGCACTATCAAAATTAACAAGAAGCCACCTTAATCCTGCTCACTCATCACAAAGCCCTTTCTTTCCTGGGGATCAGCAGTTACTGGCCTCTTGTCTTAGAGAGGAAGTAAATGAAAGAAAGGGAAAGGAAAAAAAGACACCTTTCCCCTCTTGCATAAGCTGCACACTGACCTTCTTGTTATTGTTATGTGGCTTAAAGTGCTGTCTGGCAATGAAAACATCACAGTGATAATAAGATAACCTCTGGCTTTGGCAATTCCTGGTGAACTGTTGTACACCTCTAGCTGGACGCAGCTTCCCTCACTTTCTGCTTAGACTGGGGGATGCTGACACCCTGGATCAGAGGGTGAGGTACCCCAGAGTAATCCCTTGCCCTCACTAGTAGTGTTTTATGAGTGAATATTGGGTCTTCTCCCCCAGTTTCTCTCCCACCATCACGGCTGCTTTGACTGGGGTTTGCTCTGCAAGGAGCAGAGGGAGGCGTAAGGAAGAAGAGTCATAAACTGTGAGATTTGACATTTACTGGCCAGGAAAGAAAGGATATCAACAGGAGCTGCACTAGCTGGCAGAGAGCTCCACTGGCTGGTACCTAATCTGAGCTGTTGGACGGAGGCACATCAGGGAGGATCGCAGTGCAGAACAGACTGGTGATACTGGAGGGGAGGAGAGCAGTGGAAAGATGTCATGCTTTGGTGGAGGCAGGCTTTCCTTTGTTTGCATACACTTACATGCTCATTACTGTTTAGGCTCTAGCGTACATCAGTAGTGTGCTTGCTACCATACACTTAACTGTGTTTGGTCTCTGAGCAAAGCCAATTCTTTGTTCCTGTGGGGTGGATTGGGAAAAGGTGAGGACAACTGAGCAGCAGCCTTGAGCACCAGGAGATATGTATGGTGGATCACAACACTCAGAGGGCATCAACCCATGCTGGAGCCTTGTTTTTACCACACAGAAGTGCAGTCACAACTTCTGTGTCCTGTCCCAAGCCACCTGGAACTTGTAAAAAACTCTGATGTCATTTGATAAAGTAATATATATTAGTTCTTCCCAGGATGGGGTGACAGCACTGGTCCTTTTGGGAATGAATGTGATCCAACCTTCCTGTAGAATGAGAAGTGCGGCCACATGAATTGACTTAGGTCTGCCACTTTGCAGTGGGTGATGAGATTCTGTTGCCTATGCCACCACCTCGTTGTTTTCCTCAGGAGGTAGTTTGTTGCATTATTGTTGTTCCTGCTGCTGTTGTTTCAATCTTTCACAGGAGATTATATAAAACAGCCTCTCCATGAACCAGAACACATCTCTGGGGAATATGATGACAGCATCCATATCTTAAAAAGCCATAAAGTAGAGACGCACTGTAGAAAGTAGTCGTTCCCAGTAATAAGTGCAGTATGACTTCCAGGAAAGGTATCCTATTGCGACAAGCTTGCACACTAGTGCAAATCTGAAGAAAAGTATCTCTAAACCCACAGATTTTGCCATGCTTATTATTTTAAAGAATTTTCCTTCCCTAAATTACTTCTGCAGCCAGAACAAAGGCCCTTAACCCTCAACAGACTGTAGCCAGTTCCTGATGCTTCCCAGGTGTGAATCTTAAACTGATTTCTCTTGAAGTCTCCATCACAGAGAACTACTTAGCAACAACTGAAAACATCAGTTACCAACATTCTTCTCATACCAAACTCAAAAACACAGCACTATACCAGCTACTAGGAAGACAATTAGCTAGCTCTATCCCAGCTGAAACCAGGACATCCTTTAAAACAGCAGCTCCCTGGAATTTTGCAGGGTTTGTACCTTGGTGCACTCCAGCCCATGTGGACCCTGACCTTGATGGGTGAACAAGCTGCTAAGGGGTTTTCTTCCTCCCTGATCTCACGCAAAGATTACTTTCTGGGCTATATATAGTAGATGGGAGGCCTGATAACAGGCTTTTTTCAGGTCTGGCAGGAGCTGAAGGCAAGAAGGGAGGCTTACCAGAGCTCTGTGACTGCTCAGTTACACAGGGACAGAAACAATCTCCAACTGTATATTTGCAAAGCATGCTGCACCACGGAGCAGGGCTCTCATTAGAAATAGCTGTATTTGTACCTGGAGCAAAGAGCACTGAGGACCATCCTGCTGCTTCGTCCATAGTGCAGCCCAGGGGATGGAGGTGGAAAGAGTTTCCTTTCTCTGCTCCTCGACTAATCTGCTAGGAGAATTCAGGCCACTGAGCTGTAACTACCTTGGGCCACACTGAGAGAGCTGAAATGTCACCTACATCCCTGCAGCTAGTTAGTCAAAGAACAAGAGACTCCCAAGTGTTATTGAGAGTGCCTAAGCAAGGTGACTCATAGGGTCCTGTTTAGAGCCAGTGAATGAAAAGCCCTGGGCACAGTGCAGGTCAGCCTTTCCAAATATGTCCTTGTGTGCCTCAGTTTCCCCACACTGATCAGTGGGCAAATGATGCCAACAGCCACTGCCCTCAGTTAGGTTTTATTAATGAACTCCAGGACCATTAAGTCAATAGATCCTGGAGAAGTGTCACTATTACAACCATCCATGGCAAGGGAAAGCACATTCCCAAGCAGGGAGAGTGTGGAAGGCCTAATGAACACTGAGCAGAGCACTTGCTCTGCACTCGCTTTGTCACTGCTGGGCAGCCTTGCCCTGACAGAGCTCCTGTCCAACCAGGGACGTACATCCATTCATCATTAGTCCTAATGCAAGCTTGGGAGTTTTAAAGCCAGGGCTAAATCAGACCATCTTAATTTGCAGGCTTAATGCATTGCATATTATCCATATCCTTCCTATGGGATTTATCTTGATTAAGTGCTAATTTGTAACTGGTGGTATACCCAGTGAAGTGACTGATGAGAAGGGTGCCTGGGCAGAGAGTCTGTGTTTTGGCAGCGGTGCAGCCTGAGGATGGGAAAGTGCTGTTCCCACTGCAGACACACAGGCAGGCAGCACATTTTATGCACATCTCCCTCAGCCTAATAGGCGAACTGTCCAGAAAGGTTTAGCTTGGGTTATTCTTCAGCTGCGACAGAAGCCAGAGGTCTGCTGTGAGAGAGAGGACCAGATTTATAAAGGGTTTTGACCATACTTAAAAAGTCTACCCCTGGGCTGTTGTGCAGCCCTGTCTGTGCAGAACAGCACAGGTCAGAAAAGGTGTAGCTGCTTCAGATAATCAACCGTAGGCAGCAGTTTATATGTCCCAGCTTGCACATCTTCAGTTGCATATTGAATCTGTCCTGTACGTGCCCATAGCTGAGCTGCCTGCCCCATCCCCTGCAGTGACACCAGCCCCTGCCCAGCATCTCCCTCTGTCTCACTGCTTCCACTCTGTGAGCACCAAGAAGGAGCTGGGGTGAATGTTGAGTGGGTGAGACCATTTTAGACATGATCACAATCCCGATTTGACTACAGAACAGCTTGGAGATCCTGTCAGCAATATGAAAAAGCCTCTTTGAGATGGGCAGGCCTTTTCCAAGGAGCTAGGAAGCTGTATTTCAGGATACTTTCACTCTGCTGACCTTCACTTTGGAATGAGAAACAAACCTTCCCCTCCACCGGACACACCAAATCTTGGATCAATCTACATCAGCATATAGATTTTACAGGGTTTGAGGAGAAGCGACCTTTAAGTAAAGAGGGGTTCTCAACTTTTGCTATCGCAGCACTGGCATTTCACTAAAATAAAAGCCTTTATTTCAGCTGCTGTTTTGGTATCTGAAACTGTGACTGGTTCTGTAACCACCTGTCCCCCACAATTCATAAAAGCACACTGAATATATGCATTAAACAAGTCTTACACCCAGAAACACACACACACACAGAAGTCGGGTCAAGCCATTTCATAGTCTTATTTTACAGAAAGGTGAAATAAAACTTTATTCAACTTTCTCTGGCATGGTAATATTAAACCCAAGGAAGGCATCTAAAAGTCTTAATTTCTGTTGTATGCTGTACAGAGGTGTTCTGCATTAGCAGCATTTCTCCTTTTGACTGTTTTTCCTAACACTGAAAATAGTGGACAGTTTCTCAGCTGATGGGTACTGCTTCCTTTTACTTGGGTAACTAATGACAGCACTTGAGAGGGAAGGGGGGTGTTGGGTGGAAGGAAGTTAATTAATTTCAGGGTTTTTAATCTCTTTTCTTTTGTACCAAACCATAAAACAAAAATTCTTCGGGAGCCAGAACATGTACCTCCAGTAATCGAAAGAGAGGCAAGGATCTGACTAATAGATATTACGTTCCATTATATGGTCTTGAAGTCAATAAACATTAGGTTACCTTCATGCAGTGAAAAAAGACCAGATTTATTAAAAAATCTTATCTGGAGGGTTTGCATTTCAATAGGATGTGAATTTGCATATTTTAACAATAACCTCCCATCATTCTGTCTGATCTGTGCTCAGTTGGCCATACAGATCACTTTATCTTGAATAGATTATCACCGGTTTAATAAACCCTTCATAATATGCAGGTATAACAATGGTACTTCATTGGATAAAGGAGGTATTAAAGTTCTTTTTCTGGAAATAGGGGTGGCCCAGCTAGTGATTAACTTTATACCTCTGTACATCCCTGTGCTGAATACACGATTGAAGGAGAGTATTCCCATTATTCACATTCAAAACGGACCGGCTCTTCAGTGCTCCTGTTAACTCCTCATTGCCCAAGGCAGCTGTGCAAACATGGGAGTCAACAAAACCAAGGCTGTTAGGGATGTTATCTCCAGCAGTGACCACTACCTGAGATGTCAGGAAAAGGAGACAATTTTCCCCCAAGCCAAGTCCCTCTCCACATACAGAGTGTCATCAGTGCCGAGCTGTTTCATGGAGGAGGCACCTTCTCAGTGCTAGGTGGAAGCAGGGTCAACACACTGCTCAGCAAAGAGCCAAAAAGGCTTCTAGGCAGATAGCTTAGATACCTGGTTTTCAACCAAAAAAAGCAGAATTATTCTTCCTTGTCTCTTGTCCCAGGCTTTGACTTACTCTCTGCTTCCACTTTCTGCACAGAAGCTCATTTTCCACTGGTCGCCCTTTGTAAGAGACCAGTCCATCTCATAACTCCTGCGTCCTGTCTTGTCATCTCATAACGTTTGGTTGGGAGCAGCACTCTCACACCCTCTACAGGAGCAAAACGAGTCACTGCCAAATCGGAGGGCTGGCTTTTGCCTCCTGCAGTCTCCACAGGGACAGACTATTATTTACACATGCCTGCTGTTCAAGGCTCCTGACCACTTTTCTCATGAGACACAGGACAGAGCATTAGGGCCAGTGCACTAGTGATGTGGGCAAATATAATTTTCATGTTGTCCTGCAATTTTTGATTTCTTCATTTTTGTTTCTTTATTGATATTTGCATCCTGACTTCAAAAAAACCTGGTATTCTTCCTCTCTTGGGTATCCAGTACAGAGCAGGCAGCTGTGAGCATTAACTGTCCACACACAAAGCTTAGACAACCCGCAGGCTACTGTGGCATTAAGCCCAAGCTTGTAGACCTTAATGAGAGATAATGTTCTCTCAGGACCAGCTCTGTGGTCACGCAGCCCTGGGATCTGGGCTGCCTCACATCTGACCAGCTGGGAGCACAGGAATAATGAATTTTGGGGCTGAGTGTGCATGCATGTGTGAGAAAGAGAGAATATGTCACATACACGTTCCCCAAGATACTCTTGAGAGCAACTAGAACTTTTCACACTCTCTCCCTCCTCTGTTTTCTTTTTCGCTGCTCAAGCTGTGTTCGTGCTTGCTTTTCCAAAGCTCCCATCATGAGCTTTTTGCTTCTCAAGAGCCGACATGCCGGTGTGCTGCCTGACAGTGGGAGCACAGCAAGGCTAGTGAATAATTGAAAGTTATTGACCTATAATAACCTGGCATTATTGACCATAAATGATTTAGTTAAAGCACACACACACGCACACACACCATCTCACGTGAAGGAGCTGAATTTTGAATTGCTTTTGTCCAGCAATGGCTCAGTGGAGCTTGTCACAGGGGGGAGAGGGCCATTTTGGCCCAGCATGAAATTAATGTTTATCAAAACAACATTTCTGATGATGGTCTAATAAGATTCTTGTGAAGAATGAGCACAATACCTGGAGCCACAAGCAAATTGTCCTGAGACTTTACTCAAAGCTCCATGATGGCACAAACCTTTCCTGAACTTCAGCAAAGTTCACAGATTTTAAGGCCGAGAAGGACAATTTTCATCAAGCAGCCTGACCCCTGCAGTAAGGTAGGCTAGAGACTAATGAATACCAGGACCAATAACCTGTCATCAAACAGGAGCACAACATTTAGGGAGAAGGAAAAACATCAAGTTTTGATGTCAGACTTCCCACTCTCCTATTATTTTTCATTTCTGCTGAGCCAGCTCTTTCCCTCCAAAGTGGAAGCACTGACATCAGCTCCTTTGGAGCCACAAAATGTTGGTCACCCTGCCCGAAAGCCTGCTCAGGGCTCATGCCTGGCCTCAGGTCCCCATCGCCTGGTTGGATCTGCAGGGTCAGGGATCCCCATCTCCAATGAAACCTTAATACCTTTGGGTGTCTGAATGCGACCCTGTAAAAGTACTGGTATCTGGGCTGGTGAGTTTGGCTGGGTCAGATGAAGATGTGAGCGAGTAACTGTTTAACTGAGCCAGATACCTGAACGAGATATAATCCCAGACACTAGTACAACTGCCATATGCCCTCTTAAGATGGCTGCGTTTGTGTCAAGATCTGAATTTTGTGGCTGGCCCCTGTTATGGAAAGTTTCTGCCTAGTTTTTGACAGATGAAACTTTGCAGCTTGGACGTGTTCCTGATTATCTATCAGTGTCAACAAACAGCTGTAAAAGCTTCTCATTAGCTTTGTGGGTGCTGTTCTTTATATACAAAATAGCCAGGCTAGCTGTGCCTGGCTTACTTTGTTTTTCAGGGTCAGATGGATGAAAGAAAGGATCTCTTTTGTTTCAGATTTGCCTGACTTGGAGCTCTTGAGAGAGGATGTAAGAACAAAACTTTTAACTCTTAGTGGTGCTGACCCATGGTAAGGAAGCAGCTATGAATTGGCATTTACAGCACAGAAAAGTGTCAAGATGGGGGGATTCTTTCCTTTGCTTTTCCAAGTTCAGGGCAGATTTTTCCTACTGACTCCAGCAGGCAGTGAAAGCGCATGGAGCCTCTCCCACAGTCCAAAATCACTGCAGACAGGCAGTCGCTGGAGTCAAAGGTGCGATCCAGTCTGTGTACTGAAGTAACTAACTTTTGAGAACATTTTAAGTACCTAATGAAGCAGGCTTCCCGGAGTAAATCCTTAATTTCTCCATCTAGGAAATTGGGTCTGCATAATTTAGTTGTCTAAATTTAGGCAGCCAAGAGCTCCCTCTGGAGGTCTTCAAGCAGCCCGTTTCTCTGCATGGGCAAGGCCAGGCGCTTACTTCAGGAAGGCATTTCGTGAGATATCTATAGTTTAAGTACAAGCTAAGTCTTTTCATTAAGCACATAGGGTCTCTCCCAAAATTTCAAATTTTCCTTCCAGTACTAGAGCTAAATTAGGGGGTAAGGCCAGCTGCAAAGAAACAATTGAGTTCTCTCTAAGGTCAGGTAAGGGGCATGATAACCTAGGATATAGCCTCCTTGTCTCTAAAAAATCACTGGGAGCAGCGGGACAAGTGCAGTGTCTCATCTGTATGTGCACACCATTGCTTACTTGGGCATACTCCTGAGAGTAGCCCAAAATACCTGACTACAGCGGTACATGACACCAATGTCCAAAATGGCTTCCAGCTCTGTCCTTCCTTCTTTGCTGTATAATTGACTATTATACCACCATTATCTGTGCCTTGATACCTTGGATTTATGGAGCTTCTAACAAATATAAATTCCCCTTTGCACACACCCCATTTAATCAAAACCTTGCTGGTTTAAGCAGTCTGTTTTATTAAATTACCAACCTATGAAGCCATTAACTCAATTAGAAGCAGCAGTTCTGTAGTCTTGAACAACCAACGGGTAATATCGCAATGGTATACGTTATGCAGAGTATAGCACATTATAATAACACTGAGCGCTTATATAGCATTTTAGAAATTTACAATTTTGTAGGAATAATATCTAATTAATCCTCACAATGGGCCCTGAAGGTAAAGATTACTGTCTAACCCCCTTTTCCATGGAGGAAACTAAGTGGGGAAGAAGATGATAGGTAATAGACTTCTAAAAAGAGTTCAAGGCAGTATCTTTCCACACCATACGTTCACAGTAAGTAGACTTCAGACTTTCCAAATTGCTCCTTTCCTTCTGAGAAAATCAACATCAAGTGACCATTATCTCCCTTTCCTGTCTCCATATTGGAGTGTGTAATGGGCTGAGTTTATTTTAAAACATCTTTTCCTTTTTTGGGGTGCAGGAGGGGACAAGGAGGGAGACCCCAAAGGCATATTAAAATCTCACAGGAGTAAGTTACACCGGTTACACATAAGCACCTTTGGTAACTGCCTTTAGTGGTTGCTGTGGTTGTCTTGTGCTTCTGGGTGCTTTCTGGAATCAAACTGGCATGGTTTCAAAATTCAGCGCCAATTCATGACCATCATTTCCCACAACTGTGTTAACCCAAGAAATTTTACTTTTCAGGGTAGAAACACCCACAAGTTCACCTGTGTCACCTCAGTTATGTGATCTGACAGCAAATAACGAGGATGGTCACAGGAGCTCTTCTAACTAGGCCTGGGTACCGGTGGTCTTTCATGCAGAGGCTGCAAAGATAAAAGGGTTCAGATGGGAAAAGTCATATATAGGGCACAAAAATGATGGTTAGAAGTATCTTGGTAACAAAGTAAATGTCAAAGATCTTGGAGAGCAGTATCCAACACTAAAAACAGACCTGTTGATCTCAAATGACTGTTACCATGAGGTATTATGTTTCCTTGCTAAGTAAAGTAAACAAGGTGCCAGGTCCTTCATATAGAAGCCACAATGAGCTCCTGACAATAACAGCCGATCCTAAATGTAAGGATTTTGTCTAAAGATTTATGTATGTACATTTTTGTTCTATAACATTTAATAAAAGATTTCTTTTTTTCCTTTAGTTCTCAGCAAAAAAAGTTTTTTGGGACAGATTTGTATATTTTTACTAGATTTTGAAAAGTAAACAATGGAGAAGTAGACATGATGAATAGGAACAGGACTTGGACTTGATTTGAATTTGAAAAAAGAAAGTGACAGATTTAGGATCAGTATCTGCTTTAAGCAAAGTACAGAGAGGAAAGAAACAGCTTAAAACAGTGAAAAGCAAATAAAGCTTCTAATAATTAACATTGCCTACTGTAAAGATGCATCATTCATAAATTAACTCGAGCAATCATGTGTGATATGATAATGTAAATAAGAGAGATTTTATTTTCATGTATTCATTTTCTTTGAGATATATTTTGAGCATTAAGAATTCTCTTCTATTCTTTAATTAAAATTCTTGTTAAAAAGTTGCCCGGGTCCAGAAGTTGAGGATTTAAGGAAAACATTGTACGTCAGGAGACTGGTGGTAAAGCCCCAAAAGCTAGAAACGCTGGCAGTGCTTGTAAGCAGGGCTAGATCAGTTACCTTTAAATACAGAGAGGTTTGCATTATAACCTAATTCAAATAATTAATGGGTAATTTATTTAAAGTAGATGATCTAAAAAAAAAAAACAAACCCATGATTGTTCTCAGTGGTCATGGCTCCAATTTATCTCATTTCATATTTACACCATGTAGCACCCAATTCACACTGCCGAGAGAGAAAGTACAATCTGGCCCAAATTTTCAAACATGCTCAGCACCCAGTGGACCAAAATCTTTTAATTATCTCTCTGTGTATTTGAGAACAACCTGCGTTTGAAACAGAAGGTTCCTTAAGTAGTGTGATTTCTTGCTTCGTTTCCCTCCCTATGTTTTTTTTTACTCTCAGCGTCACATCTTGAGAATATTTCTCTGCAGTGATTTTGGAAGGACACTGCTAGAAAGCAGCAAGCCTTGTTCTCCTCCGCTCGGGTTCAAACATGTCAATGCTGCTTAGGCTTGCTACGGATCCACACAGAAGAATCAGACCCTGGGAGTTCAGACACATACTGTAAAAAGGTTAATGGCTAATACCGCCGGAAAGTTTATAGCTGAACTTCTAGTGGCTCTGATCAACGCTCCGTCTTTAATCAAATGCCACAGCATGAGAAGGGGATGGAGGGAGGAAAATGCAGTTGGACGAGTTGTCTCTTCTTGATGAGGGCTCTCTGGTTTGCCTCTTCCAACTTTATCCAAGCTGAACACGCTATGCAAGCAAGCGAGGGGGTCAAGCTTGCAAGCAAGTGAAAAGCAAATGGGGGTGAGGAGGAAGGGAGTAAATAACTTGGAGCTACGGGCTCCAGGTGCCAGAGGTGGCATGCTGCTTCTGGCCACTAACAGATGTGGACAGGTGAACCTTTACACCAAATCAATCATCATATTTATTCTAATTGTATCGTAATATTCCCCCAGGAGCTCAGTTCAAATGAGCTTGACATTATTAAAATTTTAATGCCCAGTTTTCATAGCTGAATGAATATTTAAAGGGTATGTCCCAGGCTTAAGTTATGATGATGAAGAAATTAATGGAATGTCTTGTTTAATGCTTTGGTACATGTTGATGCAAAAAAAAAAAAGAAAAAAAAAGTGATCGTTCAGGGCAGAAAAGAAAGAAAGGCAATGTTTAGGCATAATTAGAGGAGGAAAGCATCAGCGATGCATTAGTATCAGACATCGCTCTTGTTGGATAGCTCTCAGCGGAGAGGAAATATTTATCATTTGGGAGGGGGAAAACCAGGGTGCGGTCAGGGACCAGAAAAGAAGCAGCTCCACATGAATGACAGACAGATCAGAAACGAATCCCTGGGAGTCTCTGACCTCATCCCTACGTGGTAGAATGAGATTGCTAGCCTTTGCTGTCTGGAACAGACACAGAAAATCATCTTTGTTACCCAACCAGGGTGTTTGTTTATTGTAAGTACCCAGATCAACTTTGAAGGATGACATAATTAATCAGCGATACTCATCAGTCTGGTAATTATGTTATAAATAATTGTCAAAACATAGGACTAGATGATAGCAGTTACACATAGATGAGGGTGAGGGGTAGCTCCTTTTGCATTGGAGGGCCTGATTCTGTACAGGCTGAAACAAGCACAGGGAATTGCATTGACTTTGAGGGTCTGGAATCTGGAAAGATTGTGGGGTTTTGTTTTGTTTTTTTTTAAGACTTCCATGCTTTTCCCAATTCAGGAAATGTTTGGGAAGCTAAGGATTTTTGTTTTCTTCTCTTTTTGAAGGCTATATCAATATCTGCGAGGTTCCTGCTTGTGCTTATTCATATGCTGTTAGGAACAAAGAACTAACTTCGGTGGCTGGATGGGCTTAAACCCCCCCCCCCTAATATGCCTGCCTTAGTTGTGAAAGAGGACTGACGAAAAAGTTAATGCTCTAAGTCCTTTCACAGAAGATTTTCTTTAAAGGGGCACTGTCAAGATTAAGATAATCTTATTCGTTCCTTAAGTCTTCCCTTGTTTGTTTGGGGTTTTTTAAAATTAAGTTTTCATTGAGGTGCTGGAGCATGTCCAGAGAAGGGCAATGAAGCCGGTGAAGGGTCTAGAGCACAAGTCTTGTGAGGAGCAGCTGAAGGATCTGGGGCTGTTTAGCCTGGAGAAAAGGAGGCTGAGGGGAGACCTTATCACTGTCTACAACTGCCTGAAAGGAGGTTGTAGTGAGGTGGGGGTCAGTTTCTTCTCCCAAGTAACAAGCAATAGAACAAGAGGAAGTGGCCTTAAGTTGACCCAGGGGAGGTTTAGATTGGATATTAGGAAAAATTTCTTCACCAAAAGGGTTGTCAAGCATTGGAACAGGCTGCCCAGGGAAGTGGTTGAGTGACCATCCCTGGAGGTATTTAAAAGATGTGTAGATGTGGCACTAAGGGACATGGCTTAGTGGTGGATTTAGTAGTACTAGGTTAATGGCTGGACTCAATAATCTTAAAGGTCTTTTCCAACCTGAATGATTCTATGATTTTTTGTTATTTTCCTTTTGTCAGCTCCTTTACCTTTAGGGAAGGTTTTCACACACTTAATTTGAGGTGTGATTTCAAATCAGTTTAGTCAAACCAGTGGAGAAGGTGGAATGGCTGCTGGATTTTTTCTGTTCAAACGGGGCTTATTTCAGGTTATCTTAAAATAATTAGTCTATGTTTGTTCATTAATAGAACTGAAAGGAGAGTACAACCATAACACATGTAAAATGATAGGGATATACCTTGAGAAGGAAGCCCCTATGCTTCAGAAATGCCATAGTGTCCTACCTGGAATAAGTTTAGGTCTGGTCCTCCTGGGTTGCAGGACTGAGGTAATGGCCTGCTATCTGTTATACTGCAGCAAGCTTGCCCCACAGATGATCTTAAGCCTTGGGAGAAGGGAAATTAGGGTAGGAGGAAGAGACTGAACACCCTTGAAAGCAGGACCAGTGTTGAGGGAAAATCACTTTCTGGCTCAGAGTGGATCTAGTCCAGTACCAAGGAAAACCCTGCTTGCAACCTTAACCCTGTGATAGCCTCTTCTAGTTCCTGGGGAGGCTATGCTTTAATTCAGGCCCTGAGGCTACCTATACATTTGTATCAGCGAGAGAGCCTTTATTTCATGATTCTGGCAGTGGGTGAAAGCAGCTAGTTAATTTACACTGCTTACTCAGTTGTTTGTTAAATGGCAGTGCTGTGGAAAGCATTTCTCCATGGGCAAAAGGGCTGGCTGTGGTTCTTATCTTTGTGGCTAGGCATACAAAGCCACAAGCACAGAAGGTCTAATCTTCTTGGATGGACGGTGGCCAAGCTCCTTTTGCACTCAAAGCACTGAAGTCAATGGGAGGTTGGCCTCGCCTAAAGTCTGCAGAGTCAAGCCAAGCAACCATTAGTGGCAAAGGCGGCATTTGGGTCTTGCTTCAGAAGCAGACATAAAGCCTAGAGAATGAAGAGCACAGCAGGGAAGTGCCAACAGCCAGAGGTCATGGGCTCAGGATAAGGAAAAGATGAGAACAGATGTTCATGTCTAAGTGAGGAGGCAGGGGTTATGTCTATAATGCCTTGAGTAATACATCTGTCTCTCTGGCCTGCTTGCCTGCCCTGCTCACATCCATGCTGAAGAGGCTTCTGGCCTCTACGCAGTGAACCCAACACGCACAAAGCCATGACATGCCCCATATGCAGCGAACACCCTACTTTTCCCCTTATCTGCACTTCCTCACCAAGGCAGCTCCTGAGCATCCTCCAAACTGTGCCTCTGCCTGGGTGAGTACCAGCTGCAGGCAGGGTTGGGCAACCTCAGAGCAAACCAACACGGAGAGCATCCGTGAGACAACTCAGATACAAGGTCTGAGAGCAAGATTTCAACCAAGCAGTGCAGGCACAGATAAACCTACAGCCACAAACACTCAAGCTAAGTACACATTGCAAAACTGATCTAGGACCCTGGCACATATTTGCATCACTCATTTAAGTTCTATGTTGCCACCTAGATACAGTTATTCGTTAGCCATGCTGGATAGTTTAAGGCTATCTTGGTTGTATCTATATGGACTACCTTCATATGTGTGGATTATGCTGTTGCTCTGCCCTGAAAGAGTTTGGGATCACAACATCTAGGCTAAAAGAGAAGTGGTTGCTTTCTACTAAATGCATGCAGAATTGGCTAATAGAAAATGGCAGGGATAGAAAAGAATGATTTTAGATAAAAGGTGGTTTGGGCACATTTTAAAATTGGCTGTAAATTATCTTGAAATAAACTCAAGTGGGAAATTAGAAGAGAGGTGAGATTGTGGAAAAGCTTATCCCTACTGATATTAGGGAAAAGGGAGGAAAGGACAGCAAAAGACTTACTTAGTTTTATAGTAGAATTTGATGTACATGAAGAGAATTTCACATTGTGTCTGCTGACAGTAACAGCAGGGAACTAGATTTAATGAGCAGGGTGTCCCTTCAAAACTTACACCTCTGCTGTCAGGATACACAGACAAATAGACCCTTTCATACAGCTTAGCATCACCTGTGGGCCAATCCTGGGACTCTCTACATGCTTGAGTATACTCACTACATGTCCAGGGACTTCTCACATACGCAAGGGGTCTGGGACTACAGACACATTTCCCAAGCTGAAGTCAGCATCCACTAGGCCCCCTTCTTTCCCAGGAAAGAAAGGTCAAGTGCACAAGCCAAGCAAGATCCATGCGTGCAAATAAATACCCATCTGGATGATCAGGGCACCAATACCTTAGGGCACACTCTGTGTGTGGTGGCACAGTCTAGCAGGTGAAAGCAGACCTATCGAACTTACTTTTTACTGTGTGACTGCCCAAAGCTGTAAGGGGATCTCCCACTGCCTCTTTCACATGCAGATTTGCATACGAAACAATACTTAGAAGATATAAATACTCAAAGAAAAAGCATTGCTGTCTCTCTTGTTTTGGAAAAGAAGGCTTTGTTGTTCCAAGCATCCTCTGCTTTGTTCCTCTTACTGTCCTCAAACCTGCTGAGGACTGAGTTCCCCTTTTACCTTTCTCCACTTCGTTTAAAACCAGAGGCACCATGAGGTTGAGCAGTACCCACTCAGCTTCCCCAAGTACAAATCAAAGGATTTGTTGTATTGGAAAGATTTTATTTTGCTATTAACAAGATCAGAAGTTTCTTCAAACTCAAGCCCAAACCGTTCTGGGCGGAGAAAGTTTTGGATTTGAAGCCATAGGTTTCTGCACGTGAGCCTGAACTGAACTTAAGCCCCCTCTAGGTTCATCTATATACACGAGACAACTGGAAAGATGAATCGATAGTTAGATGGATGGATTATAATGTGTTTTATATGATATATAGAAAATACTCTCAGAGTGCAGGGATGGCCGGTAGCAATCATTCTCAGGGGTAGGCACCAGAGCATTGACTGATTTGTAAAGGTCAGACCCTTCAAGATTTTTTTTTCATATCTCATACATTCCCATTTCAGGTCTTCTCATCTATTTGTGTACACGACTATGACACACATCTCGTCAGGCAGGGAAGAGGCTGGTAGGGTGGAATTAAGAGTCCACAACACAGATAAGGTTTGGGATAGAGTAATTTCAGATGCAATGCATTACTAGTGAGTGCTTCCCACAAGGAAAGCCAATGTGATTTTTTTCACCAAACTTTCTGAAACATTTCCTCTCCCTACTCTTTTATTAATCCAACACTCTATCAGTTTGCACTGCCCACACAAAAGTATGCTTAATGTGTAATCACACAGCCATTCATGCAACCACAGCACTTACCTCCATTCCCATGGGGGCAGGTTTTTGCTCCATGCCTTACAGCTGCAATATACAAATACAGAAGGCTGGTTGTGTAGCTAACCTATGTTGAAGCAGCTTTCCCGATTCTGTAACATACACATAAATTTCCCTGAGCTGAGGACCTGGGCCCTGACTTTGTTTTTTTCTTCAGAGAGGAGATTGCTTTGGATTCACTCTTATGGCTATCTAGTTTATATCACTGTAATTCAATTATGTCACTCAGAATCAGGTACACAGTGATTTACGTGAACTTTGCAATTACACACATGCAATTCAATTGTAGGTGATTTTCTTGGCCTTTCCAACTTTGACACTAATATACTTTGCATTTCCTTAGGGCCTTCAATCAAGGCAGATTTTGCTCAATGCTTTAAAAATTATGACCCACTCCTGCAAACACATTCCTGCCACTACCTTTACTCACATAAATAGCTGTGCTGGCTTCAGAGGAATTGCTATTGTGTACATGGCAGACCCCACAAAAGTTGGCAGAATAGGTAAAACAGAATTCCTCTTAGTGTTTTGGGGGGAAATTTTGAACAGAAAAACCTTTCCCACTGAATAAATAAAGAGTAACCATATTTTCTAGAATTTTCAGGGCAGTTATTAAACTGTTCATACTTCCAGTTAACATCTGAGCTATGTCATGTTCACCAAGAACTACATGGCATCTTCAGGAACCAAGTTGTTACGGGATGGAATTTTCTTCCATGAGGCTAGCCAGCATCTACAGAGATGCAGTAGTGCCCAATAAGCATTTGCTAGACCTGCTAGCTCACATCAACATCCTATCCTTTGTGATTAGGTCACAGCAGTGTTTCATCATTGATTTAGAGGCCTGATGCCTGAACAATACCAAACACAACAGAACATGACTGAGCAAGAAGACTTTATTTGCCATTATATCTGTCCACATAATTCAGGCATAGAAATGACTGGATGTTTGTTTGTTTGTTTTGTTTGTTTTACACCAACATTTAGATATATTTTTTTCATCTGCCACTTTCATGGTACATTAAGGTAACTTCATCTTCACTGTACAGAAAAGAAAGCAGAGAAAGAGGCAGATGTGAAAGCTGAGAAAGAGACAGATGTAATGATATGACCAAATTCATCCAGAAGGCCACTGTAGAGCTGGAAACAGGCCTTGTCAGAGGTTTAACACCTCAACTTTCTACACTGTACCAGACTGGTTCTTTGGGAACTTCAAGAAACATGGACAACAGAATGCCTTTCCTCACAGTTTTTGATACAAAGCCTTAATCAAACCCCTCAGTCTGTTCTCAGGGAGTATTCAATTTCCTTAAGCCCTCTGAGGAGGGGTGGAAAGATTAGATAGATGATCACTAGGTCATCTTCCACGGTCTTAAAGATCACACAAGCTCTAGAATCACTTTTTGTCTCCTGAAATGACTTCTTCCTTAAGCACAACCAGCAGATTATCTCCAACACGGCTCTCTTCTGCCTTAGACATGATCTTCCTAACCATTACTGGCATTTCAGTGATCTTCAGTAGTCTCCTCCTCTTCTCACTTTTCCTTCCTGTCCCAGATCACATTTGAAGCTATTCAGGGTTTCTTCATCCTTTTTTATTGTCTTTGCTTTCTTCTTCTTTTTATGTCTGCATTTGCCCATTCTTAAGCCTGGTAGACCCCTAGTCCTGGCTAGAAACACCAGGTATATTAATGAAAAAATGAGTGAGAAGGGTAGTAGGAACAGTGAGAGGAAGAAAGATGGAGACAGTGAGAAATCAGCTGTCTCTGCTTCCTACTCTTCTTTCCCAGGTGATCCTTCTACCTGCTCTAAATTAATATCAAAGCCAGAGGGAGCAGAAAAAGGTTGGTGGCAGAGAAAACGACAACCTTAGGAAAAGAAAAATCATGATGCAGAAAAGCGTCTGTCCCCTGTCTAATTCCTGCAGTGGCCTGTAGCTGATGGTGCTGAGAAAAATACAGCAGCAAGCTCTGACATTTCATTTCTGTGGAGAATTGAAAAAGGGCTTGCTGTAATTCATCGCTTCTTGTAACTCAAACCCTTTTTGACAGGAGTACCTGCGCTGTCTTTTAACAGTGGCACCACGGTGGCTGTAATTGGACATGAAAAATGATGTCGTGTTTCTACTTGCAGGGAGGATTGGGGTGGGGGTAGGTGGGGCAAGTGGCAAGTTGGTGTGAGAGGATGACATCTGGCATTCTTTAAATGGGTTGTGTTTAGGCAAAAGGAAGGAAAAGCCAAAAGGAAGGGTATGAAGTGTAACAAATACAATCATCTTGTCTAAGGTGGGCAAAGGTGATAGTAAAGGTGGTATTAAGCAGAGATGAAAGTGTAAAGGATCAAAGGAAAATAAGAAGTGTGATGCTCCTGAAGTTCTAACTCCTCCATCAACTCAAGCACTTACGGCATTTGTGGAAAAAGGACATGCAGCCTCTCTTCCTGAAAATGGGTCCAATTCACAGCTGTAGTGGCATGCAGTGCCCATAGTTCTCAATACAGACAGGGAATCTGAGACACAGGCTTTGCCTGAGGCCACACTGGGAATAAAGTTGTGAATAAAACTCTGGTTTGCCATCCACCTGCCACCCCTTTGAAAATTGGGTCTGTCATATGTAACCAAAATTAATTTTTTTGGCTCTTGCCTGAATCCCTTTGTGCCTCAGTGGTCTTCAGCACACCTCTGTTATGGCATTGCTGTTGAATGGGGCACTTCAAAGTAAATTTGTGGCCAAATTGGACTCTGAATCATGAATGAGGACAAACATATTGTCCTGAATTATGATGGGTTTATGACTATTAGGCATTCTGGTACCATCAGGTCAGGAATTTTCATAGTTTATGTAGAGAATAAAAATTTGTAGTCAGGTCCTAAAGGACAGGAGGGAGGCTAAAGAGTAGATAAACTCTCTCTGGGTTAACTAATGGTAAAATAGTATACTTCTTTCACTGTGGCAGCCCAACAGGGATAATATAGAATAAGGAACCATGATCATATTTCAAAGGAGAGCACAAAGAGGATTCATGGCCAGAGAAGGACCATTGCAATGGACAGAAGTGTAGCACATCCTAGTGGAGAGCCTAAAAGGGTTCATCCAGCCTGTCTGTCAGTTCACATATTGGTTCAGCCTACCTAGGTCTTTTCCCATGTTGCCAGATCTCTTTTGAAGTCTTCTAGTGATAAGGATCAATAAAACTTCAAGCCACATCTGTAGTTCCTATGATCCCATGTGGATACCCATGGTATGAATCAGATTTGCTGACAGGCAGATCTTCTTTCTCCTATCACACTCTCAGGGTTCACCAAGACACGACAGATATTTAAAGATGTCCGTATCAATATTCCACCAATTACTATTGAGATAACTGCAGTTTGGAGTATAAACTTTGGTTTCTTTGCATTAAACCCATGATAATTCCCAGCTGAAGAATAAGCAGAGAGCTTGAACCTCTGAATTCCCTTCTCCCCAAGAAGGCATTTTCCAAGGCTGTGGAAGCTACATCTGTCTGCCATTTTATTCCCCACTTAGCCCTTTTCTGCTCCCCATGCCAGCTCCTTGCTCCCAGAATGTCTGTATTTTTTTTAAAAAAAGAAAATTTCCATAGACAGAGAGAGGAAACTTAATTATTTTCCTCTCAATGTTTCTCCCTATAATTGGTGTCTTTCATGTCAAGATGATCTCAATTTGTATTATGGGCTCCGTGCAGGCAGCACTTTCTCTTTGGTCTATAAAGAAATTGTCAAGTGTATAAATCATAGTGTACATTAAATTACACTAGCTTTTTAGTTATTAATTTCCGCAGTTTTTTCTTCCTCTGTTGGATGCTCATTCCCTCCCTCTTTTTCTCCCCTTTCTTGGGGATTGTCTTCTTTTTCACATGCCCCAAACTGAAAAAAAAACCAACCCCAAAACAAAACCAAACAAATATTAGTCTCCTCTCATTTTTGCTAAAGAGTCTGATGATCTCCTCTGCCTTTTGCAAACTGACAACATCCAACTCAACAACAAGTAGGAAGAGCTCTGTCTAGTTTTTCTAAAGCTTACTCGAGTTCAGTGGGGATTTTCATGGCCTTTAGCAGGCTTCAGATCAGTACCTACATTGGTAGATTTATGGAGTGTTCTGCATTGCAAGGCTGTGTCCATTTTGGACTCCAGACATTGCGCCTCAGGGCTGTATGCAGCACACCTCCTATACATTCCTGGCTACTGTGACTATTTCTCTTCCTGACTGCTTGGGATGCAGGTTCTGGCTGTCTTGGAGTGAGCACCAGGGACCTCTGACCACCCTATTCTGACCACTGGGGTTAGACTAGCCATTGTGTCCACATTCGGAAGCCATAATATATAGCGTGAGTGCAGCTGTCAAAAGTTAACAGCTCTCAAGTCAGACCTTGGCACATGGATGGTGTCAAGACTAACCTGCTGTAAATGCAAACCAATCGCAGTCGTTAAGAAGCTGGGGGAAGTTAAAGCACAGTAACTGGGTAGTTTGGCTTCATTATCCCGTGCATGAGAATCAAGATGGGGTTCATCTCACCTAACTCTAACTGCATAGACTACATTCATGATCAGTGGAGAGGAACAGGCACTGCAGAAGATCATTCATCCTTTTCATCTCAGACACCAAACTTGAGTGGCTTAAAATTACACTTTTTACACATTTGGAGTTATATGACATAGATTACCCTCTTTATCTGTATGGTGTCAGATCTTTAAATGTTTCTAACAGCTAGCTGCACACATGTGGTTGCAGGAACCCTATGGCAGGATGTTCATCCTGCTGCTGCTGTTGCATATCACCTCTGGCCCTGCTAATATCTTGTATTATATGTGTGAGCAACAGGTCTTTACAGTTGCAGAAGCAGGGGCTGATACAAGGTTTATCCAGTACCAGATTCTTTGTTGGTTTTAGCACTTCAACTGCCGGGAGTTTGTTGGATGATACAGGCATACAGGAGAGCAGAAATTGCTCAGTAGCATCTGGAGCCATTGATCCTTCTCTTCGCGAGTGTGAGTCTAACTGTAGTCAGTTTATGGCTAAGTACATTTTCCTCTTGAGACAACAATGCAGCAGGATCTGCTAGGCTCTCCATCATCTTAACCTACTTGTCAGCCAGCTTGATAACTTTTTATTACTAAATATGTGTGCAGAGCAATTAGAATAAATCTAAATGATTATGAACTAGTTTCAAAATAAAGGGGAATTAGGAAGAAAACAAAAAAAGGAAACTTACAGCCTTGCTGCCCAACTGTGATCAGCCACGAATAAGGGAGGGACAGTATCACTTGCAGGCACCCTGTGACACTCATCAGCCAATTTATGGTCTGACTTTATTAGGAAGCAGTATGTTGGGAGATTCCATTGCCTGATGACTTCCTGTTCCTTGTGTTGCCTGTTTGAACTTGCACTTTGGTTGCCGAATCTAAATGATAATTTCATTCCACTCAGGGGTAGTCACACACAGAAAGTTATTTTGAATAGTCCATCTGCATAGTGTATGGATTACTTTAAGTGACATGGAGGAAGAGGCAAGGAAGGGCCTTCAGATGAAAATCACAGCTGGTTCTGATCCAATCTGCATCTCCAGCTATTAACTAGAGGAGGGGTATACCCTCACCCCTGTCCATCAGACACCCACATCATGTTAGGCACTACCAGTGAAGATGATTGTGGACATCTGTTGCGCTGTCTCCTGAGATTGAGTAGCTCTGGGGATGATGATGGTCCAATGCTTTTGTTGAGAGGGCTAAGTTGGAGAACAGAAATGCTACTCACAGCACAATGGCAAGGTTTTTATACTTGCTTATGTTCTGATGTACGAAAGGAACAAGATGTTTGAAAAAGCAACAGAGGGAGATGGTTTGACTCCTATCCTACCCTCTCCCCCCCTCCCCCCCCAAAAAAAATCTCAATAGCCAGCACTCCTGCAGCATGTGGACAAACCAGATCCAAATCTCATTCCACAAATATGAAATGGAGTCTGCTATGTTACAGATGACTATCCTACAGATCTAACAGTGGAGGTGGAATTCACTTTTCCATTTTCTTTTCATTGTGCCAATCTCAAGAAATCTTTGCAATTAAAGTTTCACTGATCCTGATGCTCTGACAAAGCATTTCTACTCTGACACAGTAGTGTTTCCAGAGAAAACTATTAGAAATTTAAAAAGTTATGTTTAAAATTTCATGACCTGTGTGAAATGAGTCAGATCCCTCTCCCAATGTGATTCAACAGAGCTCCTGTCAGGTAAATGGGGTGACACTGATTTACCTCAGACCAAGAAGGAGCCTGTACTCTGTGGTTACTTCTTTGCTTACTAATTGCTTTTTCCCCCCCTCATAGAGTAAGTTCTGGTGCTGACTATGATGCATGGCTAAAAAACAAAGCAAGCCTTGTATATGAAGGTATGATGCCACCATTAATTATATGTCTCTCTTTGCTCTTTCTTACAGATGAACAGACCGATCCAGGTGAAACCAGCGGACAGCGAAAGCCGAGGAGGTAGTTGACTGCATTGCTTTCAGCCACAGTGCTAAGTATAATTGTTGTCTCTGGCTTCTCTCAGGCAATGTGCTGATCAATTAGTAACGTAATCACTGCCAAAGAAATTCCCTCTGCAGCAAAGATTCTCTTTATTAAATCTCCTTTACTTCGTCTCGCTTTCCTCATATTCAATTATTATTTGATTTTAAAAGGCAGGCAGGTGCCAGCAATTGCCTGGGAAACAAATAACTGCCTCGTTAAGAAGTGAAGCATCAGGCGCTGACTTAACAAAGTTTAACAGCAGTGACGACAATGTAGGTTTTTCAGACCTATGTTGTGCTGAGCTGCAGAGGTGTTTAATTTGGTTAGGATAAAGAAGATATTTTATGGTTTCTCTGACCACGTTGTTTCTGCTTGGACTGAAGCAACTCTACTTTTGGAAAAAGCAAATTCTCAGGTAGCAGAGTTTTCTGCACCTGTATCAGCTTATCTAGATAAACCTGTTGTGCAAACTGAAGACTTGTCTCAGTCCTAGGGAGTTATTCAGGATTTGCACAGGTGTAGCTGAAATCAGGAGCTGGTCTTTTGCTTTTCCATTCTGCACAGTGGATTTGGAAGGCTTTGCTAAGTGACTGTTCAATAGATCACCAGTGATAAGGTGTTTCCTGTAAAAGGTTTTCTACCAGAACTGATGTGGTGATACTTCACCGTACTCTTCTAATAGGGGCCTGTTTGTCAGATCAAACACAGAGCTCACTGAGAAAGTGTGAGATGGTCTGTTATGCTGGATAAATTACCATTTTGCTTTTTTTTTCTTGTATGTGCACATTTTTATATATATATACATGCATATATATAATGACATGGTGCTTCCTTCCTCTTTATCCCTAACTCTTTGGGAAAAAATAGAGAAGCTTTTGCCCATATATGCAGTAAAAACACTTGTGCTTATGTATCATATAAATGTGGGAGTAGATTTTGTCATTTTGTAATGATGTGGCTCTTAGATGTGTGAAAACTCTTTAATTTCCACCATAGACATAAACTCTTACTCATTTTTGGGATGACTATCTTTGTGCTGGCATTAGTGGAAATCTCCAGCAACAACTACTTAAAAGGAGTAAAATGCCTCGCAGACAAAAGGCACTGAAATTATGTTCTTTTTTCAGTTGAAAGCTTTGGATTCCAGAGGCTTTGACTGCGTCAGTGTGAGGCTGAAACTCTCCAGTGACTCAAGTCATTGGAAGACTTTGTATGTAGCTTGTAGTTAAAGGGCTGGTGTTATGGAGTGGTGAAATCGGCAGGTTGACAGAGACTCTGTAAGGAAAGGCTGTGGTGCCGTGTAATTGCAGAGCAGGAGAAGAGCTGAGCGCTGGAAAAACGCCAGAAAGCTCGGGGATAAATATTGCACTTTTAGAGTCCCTGTAAAGTAAATTCGAGGGAATTTGGCCAACACTGGGCAGAAAGTATTGGATGGGCTCTGCGATGGCAAATTCTGCTATCAAGGGCCACGGTACCTTTCTAACCTGCAACAAAGTCATGACACATCATAGAGCATCGTCCAGTGGTTTTTAACAGAACCAGGTCAATTTACCCTCTTTCCCTTCCTGTCTGACTATCTGGCTCCGTGTCTGAGTAGGACTGGGTAAGCCATGGGCAGTTGTCAACGCTGATCTCCTAGGGGAAAAGGGAAAGGCTCAGCTGCTTGGACAAATGAGGGGACATTATGCACGTTCCAGTGGAGCTCGTGCCGACAGCGAGAGTGAAGGGAGGGCCTTTTGTCTATTTAATTAGACATACCAAAAAATAATAATTAGGCTGACCAAATTGCTTAGTGCGCCTACAGGGTATGTAGCTCCCAGTGGCTTTTTTTTTTTTTTTTTTTTTATGCAAATCACTATTAGAGAACACATGCCTGGCTTTCTGGGAAGGGTTTTCAAACTCTTTTGCTAAAACCAGCTGTTTTCAGGAGGGGTGGTTTGAACTGCAAAGAGCTCCAGCGGTGGTTTGATTTCACATTATCCGTCACACCAGTGGTTCCCTCCCCATTGTAGTTTGACTAATTATCTCCCCAACACACACAAACCTCATCTTTTCTCATACACTCCGCTCCCATATTGCTCCTATCGGTCGTGATCATAATGCAGGGGCCAAGCGGGTGCACTCATCATTGGCGTGAAAGACGCGTTGTCCTAATTCCCCACTGACAAGCTGCTTCTGGACCGGTGATGTTTCAGGACGGCATGACTCAAGGGCAACTGTGGGAGAAAAGAACAATTGGCACCCAAGGGAGGCATTGTATGAAAACTTACGTTCTTTGCAAGCCCACTGGTTAAAGCAGGCACGGCAAACGGAATGCTAAAAAGGAGGCCGTGTATCTTAGGAGCACATCAAAAGACTTCATTAGGGCTGCAAGATAAAGGTCAACTTCAACAACAAAGAAACTTAAGTTGTAGCTTATTATACCCCATCCATGTATCAGGATGGGACGTGAGGGAAGAGGGGGGCTTGGAAGATGAAGCAGCTCTTTTGCACAGCGCAAGTCTTTGGTCTGCCCAAAGCCCACACTCTGAATACACCTCTATCTTCTGGCTTATGGGGAATTTTAGTGCCAGTCAAGGTATTAAAGAAAGAATGCAGTGCTCTTTGAAACTATAGTTTGCAAGGAGGTTTTTACTGGAAATGATAAGCACTATTCTTGAGGAAGTGAGATTGTGTTTTATATAGGCGCAAATACCTGCATTTTGCTAAAACACATATCTTTGACTTTTCCAGCAAGTTCTTCCACAAGCCAAAGCTGATGGGAGTCCAAAATTTATTCTCCCCCCCAACCAGATTCTGCTTAGCATTTTTTCCTGTTGTTCTGGAGTCTGGATTTTGTTGGTCTTTAACCCTTCCTGTGTCTTGATTCTCAGCTGAACTGAAAGTGGGTGTGTTAGTATTTAGTATGTGTGAGTGAGAATTTAGACTATCAGACCATCTAGGTTTGGGCAAGAATTCAAAATGTTGTTTGGCACAAATTACACTCAACCCAACAAAATGGAAATGCTGAGTGACCCTTATTAATTTTGCTGGTTTTATTATTTTGTTTGTTAATCCCCATATTGGACTAGGAGTAAGACAAAGCGTGCAATCCTTTTCAATAAAAACTGGCATTATTTACATTTGTCTGATCTCACAGGAACTAGAAATGAATGTATCCTCAGTGCATTTCTCTAGGGAAACAGTCTAAATTAATGGGAAAATTCTGCATTTTGCATTCCTGCCTGTTTGCGCGTGTGTATATAGTCAAACTACAAAATGTTATGTAGGGGTATTCCTTCTACAAAATACTTCATGAAGCTTCAAATCCCTGATCAGAAGGTCAGAGTCCTTTGACTTTTTATAGAGACTTTAGCAGTGATGATATTGATAGAATGCGATAAAAAGGCAACAATTCCGTATTTCGTTCTGAAAAATCAGGGTGTAACTCTAGCTCTGTTAAGGGTGTATTAAAAACTCTCATTGGCCTTTATGTTGCCTAAATTTTAGCTTGACTACACAGAAACTGCTTTGCCATAGATTAGGTAGTCCAGTATGTTTTTAGGGATGTAAGCTATAACTCCATGTTAAATTCTAAACATGAGAAATCCCAATTAAACTATTGGAATTTTCTATTATTTTCTCACTGTTATTGATGATTTTTTCTTGGTTCCTTGTCTCATATTCAGCTCTAAAAATAGTCTATAGATATCAGTGACTTAAAGTTTTGCAAACTTAGGGAAAGATTTCAAGTCTGTTTTGTGGTTTGAGACAAAAGTTTGGAGCCATTTCTTATTTTATCCACAATATCTCTAGCTCTCACTAGACAACTCTCACTGCAGCTGGCAGGGTTAACCTATGAAAAATGCAGCCCCGAGGTCCCACTAGGTTGTACAGAGAGTAACATTTTTTAAAAGGAAAGGACTCTTCTGCTACTCTAGTTGCGCTCCGTTAGTGATGCTTAGATGCTCCATTGCTCCTACATTCCTCTCAAAGGACAGAGGAAGGTCTGTAAAAGAAAGCATGCGAAGATGCACAGTGTGCTACCCAGGCCCAGTGTTAATGACTCTACCAAGAAACAGTTCACAGCAGTTTTGGGGTTCTCCTGCATTTTATGGAAGTGATACAGAAAGTTCCTGGCCTAAAGAAAATAAAAAGGCGAAGACCAAAGTGGTTTAGAGTTGAAAGGGTGCAATGTCCTGCAGAGAGAGTGTTGAGAGATTGTGGTTCATCACATTGGAGTGTTTTCTGCATGCAAGACTTCACAAATCTACTAAAGCTTCTGTCTGTGTTTGTGCTTTCAAGCAAATTTTTTGTGTATATTTGAGGGAGGCATGTGCAGTGTGTCTTTTTTTTGTCTGCTGTTTGGGGGACATGATAGCAGCAGCTGGAAGGCTTGGACTTCATATTTCAACTGACTTGCATTGTTTCTCTACCCGTTACTCAATGTGCAGGCTCTGAAATTATCTGCTTGGTTACGGTTTATTCCAGCTTCAGAGCAAAATGTCCAAGCACTCATTTACAGCAAACAGCAAAACCGTGGTGCCTTGCTCATGCACTATGATCTGTTTCTTTTTATTCTCTTCCATCAGCTCAGCAATGATGATGGGGCCAGAATGGCCTCTCCACAATTACTAAGTGTTATTTTCCTTTGGGACAAAAGTCTGGATCCATTTCTTATTTCATCCAGGCCATTTCTAACTCTCACTAGCTCTCTGCTGCAGCTGGCAGGGTTTATGTGTGACAAACACAGCCCAAGGTCCCAGTAACTATTTGGCATTTAGCTGGTTTCCATTTAACTGATCAGAATTCTGTGGCTTATGCAGATGGCCAAAACCTGTCGGGAAGCTTCCCATCCAGGTACTAGCCAGATCCAGGCCTGTTCAGGTGCTGCAATCAAGGAAGACTGGTTGCCTTCAGCTTAGTTTGGCTTCACACTGTATAACAGTGCTACGTGGAATGATTTCCTTCTTCCTTGGAAGCACTTTGCTGAGCAGTTGCTCAGACCTTCGGACTGGAAAGGTCTGAGAAAAGAGTTAAGGATGGGTAAGGAGATGGATCTTAACAGAGCTCAGCATCTCCTCTTCTGCACTGCTGGAGGTTAGGCTATGCCTGCGTGCAAGAACTCCTGAAGTCTGGCACTATGCATGCATCAGAGTTGTAACTTTGTAATTCTCATCTCTTCTCTTCCTTATCTCTGAGCCACCTGTGTTGCCTGGCTCATCAAGCTCCATGGAAGCCACTTTACCAGCAGTTCTCTACCTTGCACCTTTGGTGGGCTTCTTTAAAAGACTTCGCAACCCAGAAGCTGGAGAGCAGGCTGAGGCAATGTCCTGTTTCCAGGTGGTAATACATACAACCTACCTTCATGTGGCCTGCCACAGCTTTTTCTTCAACTAATCATCTCTTTTTCTTTTATGGTCCCCACACCCATTCAGCAGGAACGGGCAGGTGGCACTGGCAAACACCCCAGGGACACAAATAGTGTTCTCCCTTCTCACAGTTGAGGGAAAAGGTCCGAGCTTACTTCTCCATGAACGCATCCCCATTAAACCTTTCAGCACCGCCATGAGCACGGTATGACTCACCCTAATCTTTTATAGCTCAGGTAGAGCAAGGGACAGACATGACTTCCAAAGGACACACAACACACATGTGCCAACCTTTGCTGCGATCATTGCACTTCCAAGGCTAAGACTGTTAGTTGGACAGTAACAGCTCCTTTCTTCACATTTTATGAGGTCTGGACTCAGGACCTCTGGACAAATCATTTACCACATCTGGGGCCTCATATTCCCTTTTCTTTCCCCCAGTGACCACAACAGTTCAAACAACATCTCTTCCTCTTTATCTTCCCTTGCAGTTTGAAAGCAGATTTGCAACTCCATGCCGAATCCTCCTCCTGAGTCTGATATGTCTCCTCGTCCTAAGATTTGCCCCAAACATGATGAATCAGCTGGTTTTGACTTTTCTTGCAGGAGGAATTAAAACAAAACAAAACAAAAAAACCCCAACGTACCCTCACACCAAATCTAAATATCTTGTCTCTATTAATTATATATCCAATATTAAACAGCACACTGGTGCTAAGTTGCAGTATCTCTGTGCGAAGGGTAAAGACAAGGAATGACTGTTTAAAAATATTCTAATAGTCTGTTAAAAAATCCATTGGGAGAGGAGATAAGTTCATGAGTAAAAGGAAAAAAAGAAAAATCAAGAACCTAATCAAAAGATCTTGGTATGAAACTGGGAGGCAGCTTTCTTGCCTCAAAGGCTGGGGAAGTGTCAGGACCAACAGAAAACCATGGTGTCAACAACAGGGTGGGCTCCTGAGGAATGGCCATCGGAGATAATGTAGTATTGGGAGGGAGAGATGTCAGTGCCTTGAAGTGTGTTTGCCTCTCTGTCTATCTAGTCAAGGGCTGGCGAAGGAGCTGGGACTAGGACCACGAAGGCCACCTTAGATGTCCCACAGTCTTGAGTGTTGCTCTGGCCCCTTCTGGCCTATATGTCCTGGTTTTCTCCCCATGTGAACAGAGATGCATCAAGTCCAGGGCAGAATCAAGAAACTCACCCAGATTTGGACATTCCTCCTTTCTCTCAGTTCAGGTGAAGCTACTGTCTTTGAAAGGCAGAGCCGAGCTTTAGGTCCCATTGTGTGTGATGGAGCCTTCTACAGAGATGCTCAAAGCCACTGGGTTCAAAGGGAACCTGTCCATTGGATTTTATTCCAGGTCTGAATATCTGTTAAAATCTGTAGTGTTTTTCCTTTAGCCCTAAGATAAACCTGATATAGAAAGAGCATTTTTGAAAGAGCATCATGTAAATATTCTCTTTCTAGCTGTGGCTTGTTGTGGGACTGATTACAGTCAATGGGAAATGAAAATGTCCTGGTTTATTTGGAAATTCAGGATTGCATGACCCTACTGACAGCTGACACCCTCTTGTCCTCACAAGGCTGTATTTTCAAGCAGGCAGAATGTACCAGAATGCAAATGGATCAGTTAATTCAAAGTGGTCCTGGATGACCCCATTCGTGCTCTCCACTGTCTGGTAAAACTTAATTCTGGGGGAGAAAAAAGGCTCCAGCAGATTCTCATGTATAGTGTTTTATATTCGATGACTCTGCTGAAGGCTGATGTGCTCCATTCCACACTCACCAGCTGAAAGAATATAAGGGACATCAAACTTTTGTTCACGTCTGCCCTTTCCATAGTGATTGAAATCGATGGAAGTGTAGCCATCAATAGGAACTGGAAAAGATCCACAGGACATTGTGTTCTAGCACATGTCCTAAGGACAACCTTTTAAAATCAAGCATTAAGGGAATAAAAGGAAAAAACAAAACATATTGCGCATTTTTCATAAAGCATCTGTAACTTAATACTTTACTGACAAGAAGAAGGAGAGTCCAGAGCAGAGCCTGGGGAAAGGCTGGGGAGCTGATCGCCTTCAGGTTTTGGTATTGGTTCTGTTCTCTGTTACCACACGACTTTTGATCAATTACGTAACTTCAATTCTATTCTCCTTCTCAACCTTCCTGCATTGCCTGCTTAGGTTTTGATATGCTTTTATTTCCTCATTTCTTGTGGCTAGTGCCTTTGGCATTCATGCATGTCAGGCTGTCAGTGTCATAGGTTTAAGACACCAGTGAAAGCCGGTAGCTGTGTCCAAAACAATGTGTACAGGACCAAAAATCAAGTATGGTAGATGACCGAGGGCCCTCACACTGCAGAGTGATATTTGGAGTTTTTTTCAATAACAGGGCAAAAATGGAAGAAGTGGTGGGAGGAGGAGAGTGGAGGAAATAAAAAATGTAATCCCATAAAAAATTCCACCTTTGTAAATACAGCTCAACCTCCTAGGTGAACTCAGGGACACATTACAATCCTAGTATCTTTTTTTAATGTAAAGGTTGCTTGTCAATGGGTTTTTATACAGCATTAATAATACATTTATAGATACGCTCCACAATTAATTGCAAAGCATTTATGGCACTGAACAGTTAGAATGCATTATGATAATCACTCCTCGTGCATCGACTTTATTGTAAAGGTTTTGCTGATCATTATAATTGGCTTGTTATTACACAGGGATATAATAACACCTCTCTGTGTAGTAGTTTATAGCACATCAATAGCAAATGCATTCCCTTTATTGGAAGCAATGTGCATTTTATTAGAATATAGCTGAATAAGTGCAATCCGTGTAGACAAATGAAGTTTCTAATGAACTGTCTCACAAAAGAGTCGAAATAACAAGCCATTTATTATGCATTTTTCTATTGACGAACTTGTAGTTATGGTTACATGGGCATTTCTTTAAAAAAATGGAAGGCATGTTTTGCTGCTCTTTCAGAGGAGCATTTGGGAGAAAGGGAACATATAGGCCATTTTTCTGCCTGAAGTTGGATAAAGTAAGGGTGACTGATGCTCACACCTTACAGATTTCATTTGCTTGTTGAGATTTTCCAAGCTTCTTCCTTGTGTGTTTAGTCTGACATTCACAAAGGATCAAAATGTTCTCACACTGAGTCCAAGCCCAGCTCCTGGAGCAGTGATGCACAAACATCCCCTATACAGTTAGCAATGAGTTAGGTATGAGGGGCTTGGTGTTGTCCTTACTGCTGTTGTGTGGGTTCTTTTTCTGTATTTTACCAAGTGATACTTTAATGAAAATGCACAAGCAATCTCTGGGCAAGGCCTGTAATGTGTAACATCCAGTATCTCTCCCCATGTGAAAATGCTGTTGTTGCTGATTACTGTACCACGAAGGCAGAGGTCTTAGAAGAGGCCTGGTGCAAAATGTGATGCAAGGAGGAATGACAAAGAGAAGAATTAGTACACTGGAAACTGAGGCATCTGGCAGAAAATCCACTGGTCACAGGTCACTTACTTAGAATCGGGATAAGAAGAGGCATGTTTTAGAGTTAGCAAGAAAAAATGCTGTAAGATATGCAAAGTTATTCCCCTGCCTGCTATCATTACTCTTAATTCTGAATTTCAGTCTTTCTGGCAACTTACAGTTGCATGCATCTAGCATACATATGTAATTAATGTGTATTTGTTTATTCATCTAACCCCAACCATAATCGATGTCAAGCAAGTACCTAAACACTCTTAAAACCCTGATAAATAAGTTTGTTGTTTCCATATGTGGTACAGTTCACACAGTTATACTGCTGCCTAAAGTATTGCCAGGGTATAAACTGAGTCCAGTGTTCAGCACATAATGCTGTGTGCCTGTTTATTCATGACTGTCACTTGTTTATTGCATGCTTGCAAAGACCTTTGACTCTAGAGTAATCCAGGGTCTTTCTGGAAAGTGAGTTTTAATGTGATGTAGGAGCTTGGAAATGTCTGGACTATAGTCAGAAGCCTCAGCTGTTGGCACACAGAGGTTACAACTGAGCAATTTAAAATAAGACTGGCTCAACCTTGCAGTTTCGATGCAGACTGAACTCTTTCTTCTCTGAGTGGGAATTTCAGTGAGAAGGGTTTTGCCCCTTGCCTGCTAAGATCCCAGATTATAGTAACACAGCTTGCAAGAAGTTTCAAGACTCTGGAGATGCTGGAGGTCAATAAAACTTTTCTCCGTGGCATACATACCATTTTCCAATTACTATATATATATATTTTCCAGTATGTATGTGAAATCAGTTCGGGAGGTAGAAAATCCCTATGTAAATAATTTAGCTCTCTGGGTAAACTGTATCTAGTGCTTTTACCCAGAAACTGGGCCTCTTAGGAGCCTTGAACTTAGGGACAGAAGAAATTTTAAATAGGGTTTCTATGTCACTGTCCTTAAAACGCTATTTCAGGCATGATTCTCTTTACCTAGCTTTAGCACCTAAATATTAGGCATATAGTCCAAGTTAGTCATCTAGGCTCCTCCAGTAGACAGTGGAGGGAGAGAGGTGCTTCCAGACTGTGATTCACCCCATCCTAAGACAGATGGGATAAATGGTGCTTGGAAGTTTCCCTTCTCTCTCTCTCTCTCTCCACTAAATCTGGAATGAACCTATGGCAATTAAGTCAGATTTAGATATCTCACTTTTAGACACCTGAAGAGAGGTAAGATTAATCACAACTTTCACCTTTTCATGCCAGTTTTCCATCTGTATCATATGAATGATGACACTTGACTTTTCTGAAACCCTAGTTAAGATCTATGAATAAAAATTGCTATACAAAATCTATGGATTGTAGGAGATCCTGGTGTTTTGTCCTAAAAAGGGAAGGCACCTTTCTCTATTAATGTGTTTGCTTCATAATGTCAGGGGAAGAATAGGAGGGGTTGCATCACAATCAACCTGAGCAACAGAGATAATCATCTGATCAATTTTAATTCCTCTTTAAAGTCAATTTCCATTTTCATTTTTGTATTTGGGTTTGCTACCACTCCCATTCTCATGGCAGAAAGTGAACTCCCCCCCTCCCAAAAAAAAGCTTCAAATTAAAAGCAGTGCCTAACATCAGTGTCTTTAAAATGTGTTTTCATAATTAAGAAAAATATTTTTATCTTTAAAACCAGCTTGTTTTGGAATCTGTGATGGAAAATGAATATGGCCCCTTGTAATATCATTTGTAGAGAGGTAATTTTCAAGGCAGCACTGTACTGAAACATTTTCCCCCAGGGAGGATAAACAGTTGGCTTCAATTAGTGAGGGACTGTTTCCTTTCTTTTCAATTTTAAGGGCAGTCTTGCAGACTGATCCTGCACAGTGGAAGAGAAAGCTCTACAGAGGCCAATAGACTGAAGCTTGGAAGATTGAGGCTTAACTTCTTGCCTTGCCACAGATTTTCTCCTTGACCTTGAAGAGGTTACTTAGGGTCAGGCTATTATTCTCACTCCATTTCTATATGGTGACTAATATTACCTTTGACTGAATATACACATAAAATTGGCCGAACGTCTTGCTCTGATTCCAGTTCCCTCCTATAAAATAGTATCAGTGCTGCAAGGATACATACATTAAAGATTATTAGGTGCTCAGGTTCTCTAATCATTAGTTCCACAGAAGTAACTTGGTTAGATAAATAGAGATGTTCAAAAGTGTCAAATGTGTTTCACTGCTCAAATCTCACATAAAGTCAATGGGCCTTGGGTGTCTAAATATTCCCTTTGAAAATCTCCCCAAATAATGATGTTCTTCCAAATAGTTGGAGCCAACTTTGTGGGGCTGATTCCTCGCACTTTTACAGTGAGTCAACTCAGACTCACTCCTGTAGGAGACGCTGCCTGCTCATGCTTGTGGGAACTGCAGCAGGATATGTCCTGTGCCAGGGCAGGTTGGTTTCATAACACAAATTGAGCTTGGCCAATGAACCGGACTAGAAGAGTGTTAAAAATAAGGGATAAGTAACTCAAATATATTAGGACTGGCCTTAGTGGAGGGATGGTTTCCTGTAGCATCAAACCTAGTATGCAGGAGCTCATAGCTACTAAAATACCTCCTGCCCATGAACTGCCATATGAATGGTAATTAATTCCCCCAAATCTTTATTTTATCCATCTCTTGAGTCTCTGATGAATGGCCAGATGCACTGGTTATAAACCACGAAATACTGACACTTCCAAGCAGCCATCCAATTAACATGAAATTATGTTGCCACAATGTAAGGTACATTGGATGAGTTGCTTTCTTGGATTTTATTTTTTTTCCAAAATGAATATGACTATTATTGTTATGAATAGCTAATGAAGAAGAGGTGTGGGAGAGTGGGCCAGAACCTCAGGCAAGGGGGAATGAAGATAGTATGAGTTTAATGACTTTAGAGATTGGACTGAACCAAAGCAGTCTCTCCACTCCCTAGCTCAGAAATCTAATTATTTACTATCTATCTTGCGACAGTGCCTGGGAGACCAGTTATGAACCATGACACCAGGTTCATTGTACAATACAGAACAGACAGAGGCCCTCTTTTCCTTAAGAGCTTACGCTCTAAAGACCAGATACAGTGTCTGGATACACACCTGTCATATAGTGTCTTTCCAGATGCGAGAAAAAGCATTGTGCTGGGTTGCACAACTGGGAGTGAAAATAACACATCAGGTCAGGGGCTGTGGAGTTAAGGTCTACCTGGGGAAAAGAGACATTAAGGATGACCTTCAAGCAAAGCTCCTTTTGGGGACATATCCTCTGAAACAAAGCAAGTGGCATCCTGAATAACACACACGAGACCTTAACGTAGTAGCATGGCCTCCTTGATAAGGACCGTCCTCCTGCACACTCACACCTCGTGGTCCTGGCTGGCATATTTGGTCACAGCTAAGGCCAAGTAGCTGTCTTTGGTGTACAAGTTTGTGAGTGGAAAAGAAACTGAGGTTCAGCAGATGCCTGAGGGACACAGTGCACTGCCAGGGAGCCCGTGTTCTGCCACCATGCCACTCGCTGTAGGAGAGGCAGGTCCATGGGTACTGTGTGAGAAACAAGGGTGCAGGAGGAAACTGGGATATATTAGTCCCTGAATACCAACTGCCTCTTTACAGGGAACTCTTCAAAGGGACCAGAGCCACCCAGGACAAAACAGGGGTCAAACATCATGTCTCACAACAGAAATTCAAATCCTGATGCAAGTATATTTTGCAGTGTTTGCAATGAGCTGAATTTATCCCTGTCCCTGCTTGATCTCTGTGTGTGATCCAGCACTCTTCCCTAGTATTATGGGCAACATGGTTTTTATTAGAGCCTGTAATGTTCCCTTATTGAAGTTTGGACTTTGAGAGGAAAGGCCAAAACACTGGAGCACTAGCCATTCTTCCGGTGTTTCTGGCTAGATTAAAAGGAAATGAATAGGTTTTAGATGTAGAAGGAATCGTTAGATCTCATTTAACCTCTTGCATAAACTGACTGTAAAATTTCACCCAGATGTTCTGTGCTGAGACTTCTGACTTGCATTTGACTGAAGAATAAAGAAATTTAGCCAGAGAATGACTCTTTTGAGGCTTCAGCACAACTTTGATATCAAACAGGTTAGAATTGTGGAGTTGAACTTTCTGAAAGCTTTTAATCATTTTGAAAATCAATTCAATTAGTAAGGATACATTTTGCAATCAATTATGTGTAACAACTAGAGATGGTAGGATATATTTTCCAATCAAAATAATTTGGATGGAAACTTGCTTTTTGACCTAAATACACATGCCTTCCCCCACCTCTCACACACAAAACCACAAGGGGCAATGTTTTCCTGGGGCAAAGTTTTCCAGGTTTTTCTTGAAAGACCCTAGAAAAGGCACAGCAGGGTGATAATCCTGAAGCATTTGAACAGGTGAAAATCTTTATTGTGTCTATGGACACAATGGAGTTCATTCAGAGCACTGAGAGGGAAGCTTCCTGGAAAGTGGATATTCACATGCAGAGGAAGCAATTTGCATGACTCCTATATGGTCCCAGATGAGTAGGCTCTCATTCCCCTCTTACTACATTTCCATATCAACACAAATGTTTCTTCTCCTTGAGTTTCTAGCTTCCTCGACTCACCATGTGCCAAACAGGTGAGAGATTTCCAGTGCTTTTCAGAAAGTTATGCTGTCCCCATCTCAAAAGGAATTTCTCACTTGCCTTATCTGGTGCCCACAGAAATAGGTCTTATTGCATTTCGACAGACATTGTAGAGTGACAGAATTTCCATGGGCAAATAATCAGGGAAAAAATCCCCCTTTTTGCAGACATTAGTAACACGCTGACCTTTAACAACATCGCAAGCCTTCAGTCTCTCTTTAAAGTATTATATCCGTCCTTAGGGGGAAAAACTTGTAGCTAAGGATTGAAATCAGCAGTGGATCATAATGCTGGCTGTGCCATTCAATTGCCCTGCTGTATTTAGGATCCATTTATTTCTAGCTATTTTTTTTCTGTCTTGAATCTAAAAAAAGAAGTGACCAGGCTGGCAGTGACATGTGATTAATAGATTGCACCTTTAGAAAAGAGTTAGCAGAAGGAGATTAGCATTGCAGCCTATTATTTATTAATTAAATGCAGACACCCTATTTATACCAATGCTGATGACATTAGTTCACGTCCATGCTTTGGGACTGCATTATCCATCCGGTCTCCTGGCATAGTAATGATTGTTACTAAGCCGGTGGATGTTGCTGGGCTCCTTCTGTCACTTGCTTCTGTTACGAGCAGAAAAGGACAGCCCAGAAGTTTAAGGGCCAACCCAAACTTTTCGTTCAAGTGTCTGCTCTGTCTCTAACAGCCTGGGTTACCTTGGCTATCTCTCTTGGCTTCTTTGGGACATCACTGCTTCCTTTGGAGCAAGGGAGATCTGTACCTCCCTATAGCCAGGGTGCAGTGAAGATTAAGTATGCAAGGCAATATGCTGTGTGAGACTTTCTCCATTGCTTACAGGAGAAAGGATTACATTAGTGGGCATATATGTACCTGCTGCTGCTATTTCAATTAGCAGAATGGGAAAGGGCTATCACAAGTGTTGTCATTTAGCAGTGCCAGGGTAGAATATTATACTTCATATGACCCTTGATTTGATAAGCTGGTCCTCCTGCCTGCAAAGTCTTCCAAGGAAAGTCCTGAAGCCAATCCAACCCAGATGTCTCCATTATTCCTAGTAGCTGGTTTCAAGATCCTGCCATTAAATGCAGGAAAACCAGCAATGAGGTTGCAGGACTCTGATCCCACCTCACAGTGGCTCAGGCAAACCCATGGGCTGCTCTACCAGACATGACGCTTGGGACAAGGAGATTGCTGTAAGACTGGCCTCTCCTGCACCCTAAAGACATGTTGGTCCAGGACACAGTTCTGCTGGTTTTATATCAGGGAATAGTTCTTTACCAGCTCCAGGCAAATCATAAACAAATGTATGGCCTTCCGTTGAACCCACTGTGATCACTTGAGCCAGCAGAGCTCATAGACAACATACGTTTTGCCTTCAGAGTAAAGATGCAAATACAGGGAAATCCTCACATTCATCAGTTGATGTCCTTGAAAAATTACAGTTCGGGTATCCACAATCCAAATGCTCAATTACCCCTGCAGAAGCATGTCATAAATGCTTAGATTTGGTAGGGTGTCTTGACAGGGTGTAATGTGCACTCTCCTCTGTGATTGTGTCTGGCTCTTTTTCCACACATTAAAGGACAGGTAAAATGCATGAACTAGTGTCTTAATGGTATCTTCTCCACATAAGCAACTGCTTTCACTGTCAACAGGACTTTTTGCAGCCAGGGCAAGCAGCCTGTTCCTGAATGGGGGTAAGGATTTTGCTCTACTCTGTGAAAATTCATAAGTCTCCAGAGATACGCAGATGAGGTCTGAAACCAGTGTGTACTCATGAAACTATTTAGGATTTAGTCCAAAGCCTACTCAGACACCAGAGGTCTTTGGGCCAAGGCCTTCATGGAAGGTTTCCTTGAGAACAGTCCAAGTACCTGAGCCTTAAACATTCTTTTATCATCAATTTGGTGTCTGCTTATTTGAATTTTGGTCAGCGATCACGTTCCCTCTCTGAAAGCTGAATAATGTAACAGCCAACAATTAAAGGCGAATATTGAAGAGTCTTTCAGCTTTATCTACACCATGATACAATCTGAACACATGCAAAAGACATTCAAAAGATGAATGAAGAGAGTGAATGGGCTGATTTATCCTGAACTGTTTCTCACGGTGTGAAGTCTGCCTTTCACAGCCTGATGAAGTGCAGAGACAGTTAGTGGATTTGCTACCAGGAAGGGCACACATTTGTTTCCCCTCCTGCAAGTGTATTTAGAGCTGAGATGTGAGCATAGGAAAAATTACAGCCAAAAAAGCAACCACGGAATATGCAAACTATAGTTTATTTTGGCAAGTTGGTGTTAAAAAGAATAGGTTGAGGGTTGCAGAAACTGGCATAGAAATTTGGCAGAAGGGTTTCTCCCTGTGTGTATATGCTTCCGACTGTTTTTTCTTCTTCTTTTCTTTTTTCTTTTTCTGTCCTCCAGTTCTTGTAGTTTTCCACAGTTAAACGTTGCTTCCTACGGACATGCCTCAAATACTAAGTCAGTTGTGAACACATCCATTCCTGACCACAAAAGAGAACAGAGTGGGGTGGAAAGTCAAACTGCAGTTCCTTCCTGTCCCCACTGCTGTACCAGCAATGTAAAGCTCCTCACCTTTACCCACCAAGGAAAGAAGGGCAGAAAGATGGCTTTAAAATGGATGCTGCTCTGCTGGGTGATGTAGGTAATAGCCCTTCTGCAGCTCTGTCAGTGGCTCTTAAAGCCTCTTTCAGATGAAACCGACTTCTTTGTCTCACTCAGTGTATAGGCAAGGAAACTGAGGAACAGTGAGACATCGTGGTTTGGGAGCAGCACCTCATTACACAGCTTGGAGCAGAAGTCATGTTTTCTAAATCTTATTCAGTGCCTTACTTAAATTTGGCCGCTTTCTTTATTCATTTTGTCCTCTTTCCCCACCTCAGCTTTGCATGAGTCTTCTGGCTTTTGTAAATGTGCTAGGAAGTGAATAAGAGAGCACAGGGGTGCATCTGTGGGGAGTTTGGAGGGGAGTTCCCTCTGGGCCCAGCCTGTCAGCACTTTAGCACCCACCCATGTGCATCTTTGTTGTGGATGGGGAACATCTTGTTGCTGGCATTGCAGGGAAAAAAAAAAAAGGAAAAGGTGGTCCTATCATACTGGAGAGGATGTAGCCCCATTCCTGACCTCCCTGCATCCTCTGTGCTGTAGGAATCCATCACCACTAGCCTGTCAGTTATATTATCTCCTGCGTGCAGCAGTGCAAACATGCAGTAAAACACGTACAAATGTCTGGTCACAAAAGGCTCAGCAACAGCTCTGTCCAAATAAAATCCCCCAAACAGACAGTGGGTTGGGATATTGTCCTTTTAAAGCTCCTTTGAAGGTTTGATTTTTTTTTTCCCCCTTTTTATGTAAATCTGTTCTACCTACACCACCCAAATGCCAGGAAATCTTAGAACAATAAATACCCCTGCAGCACAAACAAAATCGTGCTTCAGAGAAATTGTTCAGCTTCTCAAACCCACAGACTTGCCCTTTAAAATGAAGGGCATGCTTCTGAAAAGCTCTCCTCCTCTTCCAGACCTTTGCTTTCCGGACACTTGCAGCTGTACCACATTCACCAGTGATGGTATCATAGCTTCTCAAGCTCAGCAAGGACACTTGGCCCAGGGAGGCATTAAAGTGACATCTTCAAAATCCAGAAGGTGCTTTGCCATTGAGTTGTCATTAAAGCAACATCTTAAGAAGGCAATAGGAGGCAATTTGCTATAAGTTATCCGATCTATTGGCTGGGACCAATAAAACTCCTGATCCTTCTTTCCAAAGGAAATCAGACTTGTACAATCAAGCTGTTTGTAAGTGTGTGCCTGGGCCCATCTATCAGTCAATCTGTCAAGGGCTCCTCCTTTGAGCTTTGAACCCACTGGGTAATTTAACCTATCGTTGATGGGGTGGAAGAGGTCCCAAAGCTATTGTTTTCCTATAAATTTCATGAAAATAGGCAGCCAGGCAGAGCAGAGAGTTCTCATTAGTGCTCATAAGCCCATCTTTTATGAGACATCAACGAACTCATGGGGGTAGGGACATTGGAAGAGGGTTTACACATTCGGCTGCCCATGAAGCAACTTGTTTCAGTGTGTGCACTCTGATACCCTGTCAAGAGGCCTCCTGTAGTAACAGCTTCTTGGTTTTAACAGGATGTCAGACAGATTTCTTAGCTTCTTTCTGCTGATTTCAACAGTGCTTCACACAGCAGAAAAGTCAGCCTGCTTGTTGCATTTCCCTTCCTTCCCCAGCCAAAGCCACCAGGGAGAGTTCCTGCACATTGTTTAACAACTAGCACAACATCAGAGGTGGCTGCTTTTCAGTGAGGAGTACCTGAAGGTAACAGGAAAAACAGCACAGGCTTATGAAATGGTTCTGGTATGTCAGCTTAAAAAGTACTGTTCAAACATAAACTGGTATCTTCTATTCAATCACATCTTCAGGTGGTCTAGACAAACTTTAGGGTTAAGAAAGGTGTGTGAACAAGTCTTATTTTCTTTTGACATGGTCCAGCCTGTATCAGTTCTTCTTCCAAACCATTTTGCATTAGTAGTGTTGAATTTTGTCTGTCATGTGGAAGAAACAAATCTGATCTGTTACTCAAAGCCTCTCTGTTCACCACGAAGTGCAGGAAAGCACACTCTGAAGCAGACCTCTAAAGCGCCAGATGTATGGCAGTATATCTAGCCCCAGGAGAGCCAGTGCTTCAACTTTGGTTCTGAAAACCCCATCATTTCCTGGGTGGAAGTCAAATCTCTGGGCATTACCCAAGCATACCTCTAGACACAGGTATGCAGATGGGGGTGTTCACAGTATATGGTGTAATATACTACAGGCAACCTATAGGTGAAGCTATCTAGCAAAGAATTCTCATGTAGAGTTGATATGCGTTGGCTACAAAGTGCAAGGAATCAGTGGAATTAAAAAACACACACAGAAATACACAAACATTTTATATATATATATAAAACTTTTATGGCAAGGACAGCATTGAACGACAACAGGAATATACCCCTAGCTGGTACCAGTCCTATGGCAACCTGTATTTCAAAGAAAGGCTACTTGAAATCAACATCATGTCAGAGTTACTGCTTTTCATGAGCATCAGAAAAATGTTCCCTCTCCTTATTTCTTTAGATCAAGATTTTTTAAAGTGCATACTTACATTATTTGTTCTTACTGTAACATTCTGGGTAAAAGAAAAGTCAGTTTAATTCCTCCTTTCAAAGAAAATCACACTAATTTGAATATGTGGATTTGCACATAACTAGGTACTATGTGGGCTGTGTGTGCACATGCATTGTTCAGGTTCTATGTCTTTTTAGGTTTTTTAAAAGTCAGTGGCAATTTTACAGAAAAAAATATTGGGGTTTTTTCAGTTTGTCAAAGTATGTTTATTTTTTTTTAGAATTCATTCCTATATTCTTTTTACTGGAACTAGAAATGTCTTATTTTCTTTCTTTCTTACCTTCTTTATTTCTTTTTTTTTTTTTTTTTCTTTCCTCCTTTCTTTCTTCCACCTGCCTGCCTGCTTCTCTCTTAGGTAATATCACTATGATTTCTAGAAGCTATAACAAGCAGGTGAAAGAATAGGACCAGGTTTTCTTCTTTTTAAATGGCAGTGACTAAGCAGTAACTCCACAAAAGTTCTTAAAAGTCAGTTTGATTTACTGTGGGGTACATTAGAACAGGCTTTGGTATACATTATCCTGCCAGAGAAGTTGTTTATATGTATGGAAGACCAACAGGACGAAACTGCAAAAAAAGCTGGTTTCTATCCCTTCGCAATGAATGGAAACAGAAAACAGGAGAAGAGAGGAGATAGGGAGAGGGAAGGGAAGGCAATTCCACCAAGTGTCAAGGAGGACATTTCTGGTGGCAAGGACTCTGTGCGGTGCTCTTGCACGCCATGGACCACCCTCTTTAGAGCTGGATGTGTGCAAGTGATGAACCAGACAAGAGCAGGCTGCTTGGCAGCAGGAGGTGTTGCCAACATGTCCTTTCACAGAAGCTGAGGTTTATTTGCTGAAGGTAGGCCACTTTCTGTGGCCATCACTCACTCCCACCCTCGCAATTAGATTATTTAGTCCAGATGATTTCATTTTCCTCACTCAAAACATCAAGCTAGGAATTAGGTGAGGAATGTCTGTCTCAAGTATCTCTAGTGCTTCCTGACTGTGTGAAGAGACAAGTCAAGAGGAGGACAGAGGTTTGCAGTTAGTTACCTAAACCTTATGATTATCCCTTTTAGCATAGCCTCACTGGAGGGAGAACAGCCTCGGAGCAATATCCCAGCCAAGCAGGATTGGAGTATAGCCTTTGCCATGTAGCAGCACAGCCAACACAAGGGAAAATCACCTTTGCTCTCAGCTGATGTTAAAACAGTAATATTACTTGTCATGTTCTTTGATATGCTGCAAGGATAATGTCCGCTAACCCCTGTGAGGTGTTCTGTGGTACAGAACCATAAATGCACATGGGTCCATGCAGCAGATGAAATCTCTATGCCATCCAGTACTTGGCAGAGCTCTCTGAAATAACAGGGGGAAAAAATGGCTGAGGGCTTGGGAGAGTTTTGTAGAATTTCTTTCCACATTTCATGCAAGTCCCTCTTCCCAGTTCCTGATCTTACAGTGAACCTTTGAACACACCACTGAGCTAGGAAACCAGGGACAATACTCCAGCAAGCAGATTCCCTCAGGCCGTGCCTGGCTGTACCTGTTTGAGGATGGATTGAGCACATAATTTTTTAGTGGGAATATGTATTTCCCAAGACTAATTGACCCTTACAGTAATTGAGACTAGATTTTTACAGGTCAGACTTTAACTCAGACTGTGCATGGTCTTAGTCTCCAAGAAATTTTATTGAGATTGCTTGAACAACTCCATAGTTATTATTTTTCACTCCTGGCAGTAGCCCTGCAGAAGTACTTTGTTCTTTAACTTGAGGGGTGGAAGTCCTGGCTTGCAATCCCAGAGCCTCTGTACTCCCCCATGGTGACCTGTAACAGGCATCTTTGCACTTGAAGATTATGCCCATCTCCAGGTCTCTTGCTTCCTTAAGGATGAAATTCAGCTGGGACTTGGAAGCAATTCTTTCTCTCACCTGGCTTTTGTTGGGTTTGCTCAGACTCACTAATAAGGTCTGGAACCAGTGAGCACTTTGAATCTGGGATGGGCAACACTCCTTGATTTGGATGGCTCATTTGCTTTTTATCTTCTGGAGATGTAAGCCATGAGTTAAACAGGCACAGAAATTTCTATCCTAGTGATGATCTTTATTTCCCTATTTTTTAATGTAAAAGCCACAGTTCCCTCCCTCCCCCAAATTGTACAATTTCTATAATTCACTAAAAAAAGTTTCCATCCGTGGGCTGAAGATTTTTCCCACTTGCCAGAATCAGGCTTCAACATTTAATATTCTTTTTTTTTCATGAGTGAGGATGAAAAACAAACCTGAACATCTCATCTGACACCCAGTACAGTTCATGTTAACACCACTGTAGATATCAGTAAGCTCTATATCAAGCCCGAAAAGTTTTACAAAATGTCTGGGTGCACACATGCCTGTTGGAGTTGAAGGGATTCTCCTGGGCAATTTTGATCTTGTTATTGATAAAATGCAATAAATTCTTATTACTGAAGTGGAACTTTCTCAACTGTCAGAGAAGTTGTTAATAAAGAGGTTGCTAAAGATTATTGTCTATGTGTGTGGGGGGTGTATCAAGGTGAATAATAATAACTACTTTAGTCAGGTGCTCTCTTCAGCCCTTTTCTTTATGTCAGCTGTTTTGTAGGTTTTAATATTTTTTTTTTCCTTCAGGGGATATTTAAGTATGAGGCACTGTTAGCTAAAAAGAAGGAAAACAAATGCAAAAACAAATATAACTTGAAAACGACATTCATTCTCAATGGATTGTGGTGCTGAAATTTACCTAGCTTTTCTGTGTGTCTTCAATTATTATGATTTTGTAGAATTTAAACAGACACATTCAATCCAAGTAAAAATAATAACAAAGATGATCCTCTGACTCAGCTGTTCATAGGAAATATCTTAATCCTCATTTCCTGCAAGGAGGAAATAAGGGTTGAGAGCCACTGAGTTTGGATGATCTGGATCAACATATTGAATCATTTCTCCTTCCATTCTCCTCTGCTCCTTTCCCTTCTTCCCTTCCCACACACTCAACTAAAGCAATCCGTAAAAAAACATTGAAAGTATGAATCTGTCTAGGTTTTGAGCCACACTCAGCCCTGAACCAAGCTTAATCTTGCTGTGGAACATCATCAGGACTGTGTATTTCTGTTCTCTGCAGACTTTCCCCCCTCCACACCCCCAGGACCATTTCTTTTTTTTTTAAACAAAACAGCTACAACTGAACAGGTTTCCAACAATGTGAATTTCAGTTTTGCCTCTGCGGTTCACTAGAAGTTGCATCCCAGATGTGGAGGTGTTCACTGGACACAAAACATACCCCACAGGAGAAATAGAGACTGCTGGTCAATATATGATTGCTGGCTGGAGGGCTAATCCATGCTCAGAAGAGCTGTCTGGAGAATGCTTTAAAAGGGGAGTGTTTCAGTTTCACCTCTTCCCCAAATAAATTTTATTCTTTCACGTATAGGAGATAATCAGTTTGAGAGAGAGAGAGACATTAGTCAATGAAACAGCTTTCTGAAGGAATCCTCATTGTTCGAGTCGTTTAAAAATTGGCTGGACAATGAACTGCACGAATACAGGGATTCATTTCTTTCCGTCCAAGGAGAAGAGCGAGCGTGTGGGATAGATGAACTAATAAGTCTTTTCTGTTCCTAATTGCTGTAATTCTGAGAAAGAAAATGGGATGAGACCACTGCAGCTGGAGAGCTGGGAGACCCCCGGACCAGAGGGGTTAACACTTGTCATTCTTAATCATACAGTTATGGTCTCATGACAAGACGACAGCACAGGGTACGAACACAGACAGCTCACACAGCTCCATTTTCCCCACTGGCACCGCCACTTTATGACTTATTGTGTTAATTAGCTCTCCTGCTCCGTTCCACGGCGGAGCTAAATGCGCAGTGATTGTCACCGGAGGAAGAGAGAAGGGACTTTGTGCCCAGCACCAGTGACTTTGCTGTTCTGCAGAAGAGTGGTTGTCAAGGAGGCAGCTTTCTAGTCATCCCCAGGGGAGCAGAGCCTTCACGACTGGCAAACAGGAGGGTCCTCCCCTTCCCTCTGGTTTTCTGGGACCGTTCCTGGGGCTTGCTGAAGTCTGGGGAGCTGCAGTCCCGTCTGGGAAATCGTCCCTGCAGCCACCTGGGCTCTGGTCCCCCAGAGATACTGTCATCAGCTTCAAATTGATGTGCTATAGGCCTGGAGGGTGGGGGTTGTTTCTTTGTTTATTTTTAAAGTAAAGCTAATTGCATGAAAATCAGTGTTTCCTGATTAAAATAAAATTAAAAAAAACCACCTTGCCTCTTCCCCCCAGCTTTTCCAAAAAAAGCATCTCAGGCTCAGCCAAACTGAGTCCTGTCCTAAGGAGAGAGGATGTGTCAGTCTAGTACAGGTATAAGTGTGGCTCAGGGGAAGGAGTGTCCCAGCCAGAGGATTGAAGGTTGTTATACAAATTAATGTGGTAATTACAGTATCATCTGGAGAAAGCAACTGTGACTGTGTCCCTGTTCTGCTAAGTACTGTACACACTGTAATAAAAGAGAAGTCCTGGCATGGTTATAATCTCAGCAGACAATTCAGTAAAAAAGGTCCATTATTACTGTGTCATAGATAAGGAGCCAAGGCCCAGAGACATTTTAAAGGTGTAATAATCACCATCACCCCTGGTGCTGTTTGGTTATACTATGGGCAAGAGTAAATTGAAATTCTTGACAGAGGAAAGGGTCGTCCACAAATGCTGTCAGTCAAAGCCAGAGAATTTTTATAAATGCAAATTTTTTCAAAATTGCTTTCTTTTAATTTTCTAATAATTATTGAAAAGGAAAAGGGAAAAGAAAAACTCTACCTTCTTTATTTATCCTTTGTTTTGGAGAGGAGGAGGGATTTTATCTTGAATTTTAGAAGAAAGTGAGAATGGATAGGAAGGATTCTTTCTAACGACAAACAGAAATCATAATGCAAAAATAATCAGGGTTAAGAAAAGACAAAAAAATAATCATATTTTTTGGTTAATGAGCTATATGTGTTGGTTAGGTCCAAATATGTCCTTCCAAAAATCTGCTTAAAAGTAACTGGCAGAAGGTCACATAAAGAGGCTTTGGCAGAGTAGTCTTGTTTCAGTTAATAAGATATCAAGTGAGCAGCCATAAAAAAGTATAAGCAGAGAGACAAAACAGGTAAGTATGTGAGGAAGGGGAGGATCAAAAGCAACTTCCACCCATGCCAAAACAACCCTATTACAAGAGAAAAGGACATTAGGCAGAGATTATTAAAAAATAATCCATTGTTCAGTAATGGCAAACATTTCACACCTCACATGGCAGCAGCAATAAATCCCATTGATTCCTCCAAGACAATTTACAATTAAACACAGATTTGCAAATAAATAAATAAATAAATAAATAAAGGCAGAATTCATTGTGGCACCTTACGCCGCCAAATCAAAGCAATTGGAGTGGAATTGAGAATAATTACCAGATGTGTTGCTTTGTGCTCAAAACGGCATCCGTTATTTACAACTACCAATAATGTTCCTTATTTATTCCTCCTGCTGGTCTAATGACTATTGCCATTCAGCGTTCTTTTATTTAATCATCAACATCCAAAAAAAGAAGTATCTTTTTTCTCTTTTTTTTTTTTTTTTTTTTTTTTCTTTTTCCTTTTGGCAGCAGCAGGAAGGGAGAAGTTTCCTAAACCCCAACAATAGCAAATTGCTCTGGAGGAATGCATCATTTTTTCAGCCTGGCCTGCAATGTAATTATGAGCATTGCCTTCAATTTATTGGCCTTTTACAGATGTGCAATCCAAATGGATGCTACTTTAACTCCTGGAGTAATGAATATTTGTTTTCTCCTTGCCTATTTCTTGTCTTTTCTATGGAGGATATTTCTGGATGGCAATTGACTGGCGGTCATAAGCATTAAGAGAGTTTGAAGCTCCCCAGGGGAACCCAGTGCAGTCATAAAGTTGCAGTACATGTAGCCATGCACACACAGAAAGAAAAGTGTTTGCAGGTGAAGAGACTCCAGGGATAAGGATTTTTTTTTTCTTTATTCTTCTGTTAGTTTCAATCCTATTTGCAGGCAGGGTGCTCTCCAGGATCATTCTACATAAGGACAAAGGGAAAATATTCCTTGAGGAATGAAGAAATGAAAAGATAGATATTAGCAAACAATTATATAATCTGGCCCTTCATATACTATGTCCTGAATGGGCCATTTCATGGGTTTCTCCACACTTTTTCTAGGATGTATTTATGTGGACCTCTCTATCGACATAAAGAAGGAATTCTGAAGGACTAGAAGAAGCTGTGCTGAATTGTCCCAGCTGCAGGCTGTCCTATAAAATGTCCCTCTTTTATTGTTATCTCATCATTTCTAGAGGTAAAACTTTTGGGACACCCCTTCTGCCCCCCCCCCCCCAGTTTACTGACTGAGCATTATTTCTTCCTATTTTTCTCTCTCTTTTTGGCTATTCAGAATGGATCCTAGTGATTATATAGGGGTTGGTATACTTGCTGGCCCTTATACACATTTAGATCAAATCACATCTTAAATGATGATGGGCTTTTATCACTGTTAGTCATCTCTGGGGAGCTCCCCAGGAGAAGCAAGTCCAGGCAGGTCTGACTCGACAAGGAGAGTGGATGAATACGTAGCACAAGGGCACATGAGGAAAACCCTTTGCCATTCATTTCAGGTGGAATCTGATAGGTTCTCCCCTCTCCATGCATCCCTCGGGTCTGTCAGTGCACTTCCACTGTAAAGCAAGTATTACCAAAATACACCTGCAAAGACTTTCACCCAGTACTGCAGCAAAAGGGTTAACCTCATACAGGGTAAACTGGAAGCCAGACCATGCTGGAAAAAGACACCAAGTTGTAGAAACTAATGGTTCTTTTGCCAGTTCCAGTTTTCTGCCAGAACACTGGAAGTGTAAAGAGCATGAAAGGTATTTTGTAAGTACTAGGGATTACAAGCCACAGAAAAGCACATGCTTGAGCAGCACTGATACATCCCTGCCAGTGTCCAAATTCTGCATGACGGGCTCTCTGAAGAGCTAAGGGTGCAGACCATAAGATCTGTGCCTTTGATGGTCTGTTAGACGTGTAAAGGTTATGGAAGTAGGGCATTCACTGTCTAAGAAATGTACAGTAAGTTTCAGTTCGCACACACACACACACAGATTCCTGAATGACTCAAAATTTGCTGTCAGTTGGGTACTCCCAGCCAAGGCAGACATTTCTGCTCCTTGTTCTATGCCTTGAGTCTTCAGTTTTGCTCATTCTGCTCTTTAATCATCAGACGACTCATGACAGTAATTGTGGATGTCCCTGGATAGCTCAGTAATAAATGTATCCTGAACAAACATACCTGTCAGACTCTATTTAGCCTGGAGCATCAAGTTTATGACCTCAAGAAAGAGAATCTTTCTTAAGTTCTCTAAACAACTCTCAAAGTTAATCTCTACTTGTTATAAACATTAACTATTTTTTGCTATTTTCCTCAAGAATTCAAGGTAGGACCCTGAAAATTATGTATGTGCCAAACTCTCTAGGTTTATGTAGGACTTTGGATCCCAGACAACACCTCTGGGTTCAGGTCTTAATGTCTGGACCATTGCATTCTGCCTCTTGAAATCCGCCTTTTCAGCACAGCAATTGCAGCAGAACAATATTGCAGGGTATTATTAATAAAAGTATACTTCTCCCCCTAAAGAATACTGCAGCGGCATGGAGGACAAGCTCTATTTCTTTATTCAGCTTTGAGCATAGTACATTTGCTGTAAGAGTTTCCTGGAGTAAAGAAGTGGAGTGGGAAAGGGGTTTCTCTCATTGTTAATTATTTGTGCTTCTGGTCTAGTGACCCAAACTATATTTAGCTCCCCATCAAAACCAAAACCTGAAAATTAAATGGACTGGAATGGAAAGGTGGTCTCTGTGTCACTCTCTGGATTCTGTTTCACAAGATGCAATCTTCCTCGATTTCCAAAACCAATTTTCTCCCATCATCTTATGAAAGTAGAGGTCATCCTGTGAAATGTGATATCTCACCAGTTTTTATAAAGGAATGTGCCCTTCCCCACGAAAGGAGGGTTCATTAAATCATGCAGCTGATCAGATTGCTGAAGCCTTGATTGGCTGACAGCCAGAGCGAAGAAATCCATGGGGAAGAGGCACATGGCACCATCCAAATAGGCTGGACCTGAACTAGGGTATTTTAATCACACTGTTATAGGGAAGAAGGGGAATCTCAATGAAGGGCAGTATGGGAGCTTTATTGACTTTTAGGGTCAGGAGAAGATGGGAAATAATCAGCCATTCACACCTGAATTCCACAGTTTAGAGTTTATTCCCAGACACTACTTTACTGGCAATCAGAGTTCAAAAATAATTCATGACCCACCTCTGCTCTTGTTGCATGCCTTCTCTCCACAGTGTCCTTACAGAAGTCGGCAGACTGCTGCTTGTAGCCAGTACCAAAAGGCAGCTACTGCTGCAGTAGGTCACAGCAACGATGCGAAACATTTGCTGCAGGAAGAAAACCCAATAAGTTCTGAGAGTGGGTCCATGGTCTGAGACAAGCTTCAGGGAAAATGATGCCTTGGACTAGTAGATGAGATAAAAAACCCTGTGTGTGCTAGGTAGAACATGAAAAAGTGTGCAGGAACAAATGCAGTTAGGAAGGTATAGCTTATGTTCAAGCTGGATGTCAGGTGTTTTTAAAGACTTAGAGGAAGTGTTGTCTTGAGTTATGGGGTCCATTTGTTCCCCAAACTCCATGTGGAATGAAAATGGACCAGATGTAGGCAACACCCTATTTTCCTTTGCAAGGTCATCAAACTCTTCTGACAGTTGTGCTTTAAAGGATCACAAGGCTCCAGGTTCTACAAATGTAGATAGCACTTTATGAAGGCAAACACTTCACTGGGGACAGGCAAGCTAAGATGGTGCAGCACCACAAACTACTTGAGATACAGCAAACTCACTGGAAGGGCTATAACCTTGCCTACCTCACTGGGACTTTCTGATGAGTCTTGCACTGCAGTCTTACAAGAAATGGCTGGATTAGTTTATTCCTCCCTTATCATCAGTGCACATGTTCACCCCAGGCCTTACAGGAAGAATGTGGTTGCAGAATTACAGATAACATATTTTCAGTGGCAAAGATCTCCACCATAAAGTGCAAAAGATCACTTTTGTATTTTATCTCAAAGTTGGTGGGAGGGATCTGAAAGACCACATCGGTAAAACCTTGCAGGCAGAGCCCTCGGTTTTGTGTATTTGGGAAAGTCAGCACTTGTGTCTGTCTGACATGTAGTTAGGTGGATGTATGCTTGGATGATGGTCCTTCCACACAATGTGCCAAAAAAATACAGAACCATAGCTGGTGACTCAAAGAGTAGTCAGGTCTGAATCAAAAGCAAAAGAGCCTACATATTTTGGATTTGCAAGGCATACCTAACCTGCATCTAGGACAGGATGAGGAGAGCATAAGAAACTGTCCCATTATTCATCACAGTCCCCGGGGCTCTGAGACAGAATATGCTGGGGACTTTCTTTTTATCAGCAAAGAAGAGGGGAGTTGACAGGGCATCCTCGATTCAGACACCCATTCCTCAGGCTTGAGGGTTTTGTATAGTTCAGATAAGCAACCTCACTTCTGGCTTTTGATCTGAGTCAAACCTTTTGATGTGAATGAATTCCCCTCTGGCCAGGCTGGCCTGCCCAATTTTCCTTCCCAGAGTGTTGTTAGAAACAGCCCCAGGCTGAGTGGGCTTGCAGGTCCCTTCCAGCTTCCACTGCCAGGAGAGAGAAAGGGATAGTTCCTTTAACGTAACTGGTCTGGGGAATGTGCTTTACTGGTGTGTGGAGATAGAGAGGTGCTTTGCATCTCAGCCACATTAAACCTCTCAGGAGAAAAAGTCTTCCCTGGGAGATTGTCTTTCTCTTCAGTGATACCTAGACAAGGTGAATACCTTAAACCAACCCCCAAAAAGAGCAGCAAAATCCTCCACTGGTGGTGGTTCCACATCAGAGAAACATCTACTACTGCAATGCAGTATTAAGACCCCTGGCTGAAGGGGTTCTCTGATCCTAAGGGCTGCAGCCCCAACACAAAGTTTTGTAGGGAAGCTATTACATACACTATTAATGCCTTGGGGTTTTGTTATTGCCAGAAGACACTTCCTGTTGATTTCGTGGGAAAAGTGTATGTGCAGGTCCTCTGAAAATCAAACCTTTCATTCTGAGACTTAAAATTTGAAAATATATATGGATTAATCAACTAATATCTATAACCAACCAATGCATTCTTTTACATACATCCCGTTTTGCAAGTGGGAAACTGAGGCACAGAAAGGCATAGGACTTGGCCTAAGATGTCCAAGCATAGTAGGACTGAAAAATAATGCTATCAGAATTGACAAAGGTTTTCCTCTTATGTTGCTACAGGGCACCAAGCTCTATCAAAGAGGGGATGAATGATTTACTTCTTCCCAAAGGGAGCACTGAGCAATACTGCGTGCTCTCTCTTGCTTTCTCAGCTGCTCCCAGGAACCAAGGTATCAGTCAACAGCAACAGGGCGACCAGCAAGTTGTGGTAGGAGCCAAAAAGTCTGAATTTGCAGAGGGAAGGGCACGCTGGGGCTCCTTCACAGGAGTATTTTCTGATTTTCCAGTCAGTCCCTGTTATCTGGTAAAAGTTAATTCTACCAAATGGTCCTGTTCAACTAAGCTAACTGAGAACTGTATATTCAGTGCATGAGTAGCTGACCCTTCATTCGTTGGAATCGGCACACTTCTACCCTAGGGTGAAGCATTCAAAGGCCATGTGCCTTGCTCACCAGCTGTTGTCTGAGCAGTTTTTCAACTCTTTGGAGCATATTGATATTGATTCCGGGAAACAAGAGTTAATCTGGAGAGACAGACAAACACACACAAATAAAGTGCATTTGAGTTTAAAGAAAAAGTTAGCGTCGTGCCATTGAACTATTGACAAGGCTGTCACAAATATCATCTCGTCTCAGTGTAAATAAACAAGCTTAGTGCTGTTATTTTAGAATAAAAGGCCGGAATAGGTTTTGTATTGACTTTCTAATACCCACTCAAGAGTTGGAAGAAGAAAATTAAAGATAATAAAGTAAAAGTGCAAACCATAAAAGTGGAGACAGACGGTGCATAGTAAACCGTGAATCTGAGTCCTCTTCGGTGCAGGAAACCAATTGTGTAACTCAGTAAAGGTCAGCAGCAAAGATAAGAAGTTGAGGTTGTCAGTGAATCCCCTTCTATATTTGGAAGGATGATGGCTGCAGGATGATACGATCTTGGTCCGCAGTGATTCAAAGGCTGTTGCTTATGTCCTGCCCTTTCTGCATGCACTTGAGAGCTGGGTGGTGTTTCTGGGCCCTGTCACATTAGTTTGAAGTTGAAATACTCCTGTGTAGCTTATTCAATCCACTGGGCAATGATGGTAATGTAAACTGGTAATCGCATCTTAACTCTGTCGGTGACAGGGACATTTATAACTCCCTGCAATAGATTCAGGTGTGATCCCAAGCTCTCTGAATTTGCCTTTCTTAGAAAAAACATGCACTTGATGCTACAGAAACTACTTGGTATCTTTTCTGGGGCTCGTTCCTCTGTGTCTTGGCACAATTCAGCCCTTACTTTGGGTGGTTTCCTGTGCTAACCCCATCATCCTTATCAGGGTCCTCTTAGAGCTCCTTTCCCTGGGAACTTTTCAAGCTTCGCTGCTGCTTTTGCGGACTTTCTCACTTCCTTTTGTCATCTTAAGTGGAAGAGGATAGAAGGATTAAAAAAGATGGGAAAGGACTGGAAAGGGAAATCTGTTCCGCTTAGACCAGCAGCCCTCTCAGAAAATACAACTGGTTTATCCGTTGTCCCTTCTGAGGGTGCCTTGCGCAAAATATGAATGAGATGTTAGACCTGCCAGCACAAGATGCTTCCCTTCAGGACAGCAAATAATGTGTGGGAGCCCACACACCCCTTTTGGCAAGTAATGTGCTTCTAAATGAGCTGAGGTGCTTATAGAGTGGGTGCTATCAGATGCATGTGCTGGTTCAGAACATCTTGTAAAAAAACCCTAACAACATGTATGTGCTCTGGCGCAAACCTTCAGCAGCTGCAGATAAGAGAAAAAATGCCTCATATAGAAAGACTGAGGGAGATTTTGAGGACTGCAGAAAAACATGGTCAGAGATGAGGAGCTAAAGGGAAAGTTTCAAGCTGAGAGAGACCAGGTTGATAGTGAAATTAAAGAGGAGGAAGGGATGGTAATTGGGGGGGAAACAGACTACATGAGGGACTGACAAGATGATGATGATTTTGGGCATGTGGTCCAAAGATGGAACAGGAGAGAGAACCAGTGAAGAGATTTGTTCTGACCCCTTACAAGCAGCAGATGTGGAAGACATTGACTGGAATCAAACAGCACTAATGATTGTAGAGTCCTGCTCCAAGGGCATAAAAGCCATCTCTGCCTGAATATCCCTTCATCCGTGTGACTAAGGGATGAACGAGGCTTTCCTTGAACATGACTGGTATGCATGATTTTGAATCAAATCAAAATATCCTCTAGATCTGAAGTGTTTCAGACCTCAGGTTTTGCCTTGTTCAGCTCCATGAGTTTTCAGTGATGTTGCCTCATAACATCCAGCACGCCAAACTCATACAATTAGAGGGTGTAATGGCCCGTGAGTTGTTGGATGCATGCAAAGCGTTCATGCAATCATTTAATTTTAATCAGACTGGTTACCATGTCCAAATAATGCCATTTAAATATGTTTCTTTGACATTCCTTTGTGAATTCCTTTGAGATGGAGAGTTAAATGTGAGGCAAGCAGAGAGGAGTTACTGTTTTGTTTTCTATTTTAAGGGAGAAACTTTGGATGGAAAACTCAGATATTCTAGATCTGTGTAGAAGCTGCAATTCCTTAATTAGAGAAGAGATGGAGCTGCTATTGTATGGATAAGCCTGGACACTCATATTGGGAGTATAAAGCACAGGGCTGGTACAAATCATGATAGCACTTCCAAATTTTGTGCTTCTTCAGTGGAGGCTTGAAGGCCAGGAGTAGCCTTTGACACATCTGCCTGGCCTCACGCACAGTGCAGAATCTGAGTTAGTGACTCTTGCATCTGTCCCGCAGCCTTTGGCTCAGTCAGAGATATCTAATTGCCTTGAAAAGTCTCAAAGCAATGGAGAGGTTGCCACATCCCTAGTCTCAATGGTTAATTACCCTCACTGGTTAATTATGTTCATTAATTCCCTTCAGTTACAACAAGATGGCTATGGGTTTTTTTTCCTGCTGGATTTAGTTTCTCTGAGCCTCAGTTTTACCTTGCTTAAAATGGAAGTGATAAACAAAGAGCCAGATCATCCACTGATGTAAATTAACACCACTGAGCACAAAAACTCCTTTCTTACCTGCTTCAGAACAGCCTTTGCACAGTGAATTTAATTGCCTTCCTGGGCTTTCCAACTCCTGCTTAAATCTATTTGGTTTGGAGTTAGACACCTTTGAAAATCCTGTCTGTGTCCCTCTGTACTTTTGGTAGATGGGATGCAAAAGTCCTGAACATGACATTGCCTGTGAAATGATGCAAGCCCACTATCTCTGCAGCATTGTTCTTACAAGCGTGTATCATATCAATAAAAGATTATCTGAGTGCAGGAATGAAAAAATAAAAATGAAGGAGAAAAGGATTGGGAATCATTCACAGCAGGTCATTTTGGTTGGGCTGCAATCAACATGCCAGGCTTGATAAGACAGGTATTTGAGAGACTATTGATCTCAGATCTTTTTTCTTTTTAATTTCATTTTTGTATTTGTTTATACTTAACGCTTAATAAGCTCCTCACATCTTGCTTGCTGGTTACACGCAGTCTCTGGCCTGTATTTGTTGCTCCTTGAAAGTTGTGTAAAATTTCTGCAGCTACTGGGCCAACCTCGATTTTCATATCACAGATAAGGGTTCAGGTCTCTGAGTTCCTCCTCCTCCCTCTCCTTCCAGTTTGTTTTGGCTTGATTAAGTAAATCCTGATGTTCTCAAGTAAGACCAATGTGATTCCCTCACTGCATTGTCATTCTGAAATATTTTTGCAATGGGAAACATGCATTGGTACTGTGGTTTCTCCGCCAATTTGTGCAGCTCACATCGCCATTTACCTTCTGGTAGCAACTCCAGATGCCCTCTTCGAGTGGTTTGAGGGTCCCAAGTGACATATTTACACCGAATAAGATGAAGTAGTTCTTGATCTGCAGATTTTGTCGGGCCATACAGAGAAGATAAGAGGGGAAACAAAGGCACAGAGGTGAGAATGACTTTTCCAAGGTCATATTGCTGACTGTGTCAGAGCCTGCCTAGACCCCAGCTCTCTCAGTCTCTCTCTAGTGAGTTATCCCCTGCACCAGAAAACCTCTCCAGGGTGATTTAAAAGGGTGCGATTTTAACCAAGCTCAAGGCCCAGTGGTCTAATGAATCTTCTCCCAACGACTGGCATGCACATAATTCACCCCATTCTTCAGGCTTTTGTGACTAATACAAGAGCTGTTCACCCTAACCTGCCTGCATGATTCATCTGTGTTTTGTACAGGCTTTGTTACTCAAACTGTAACTCTCAAGTGCAAGGGGTAAAAACAAAATTAAAGAGTGATATCTGACAGCAGATGGAGATTTAATAATATGAAGAGTAAAGGTTGTTCCAGGATCTTGTTCCAAGTTGTGCCAGTATTTAGGATGCCTAGACTCGGGCCAAAAATAGCAAAAAAGATTGAAATGAGAACTCAGATCTGAACCTTTTTTGCTGGGTTTGTATCCAGGGTTTTTTTCCAGGGTCAATCTCTGTTAGGGTGGTATTGTGCTAGGATAGGAGGCAGATGGTTCATTTACACTGTGAGTTAAACCTTGTTTCATTTGCAAGTTTGGTGTCTGTTTACAATAATGAGCTACAGGTGATCTGGTAACCAGGTAGTCCAAAGGAAAGACTATTTTAGAGCTGTACCTCCTTCTCTAACTGACTTCTGGTTTGACACCACATCTGATCCTTGAATGCATTCAAAGTTTCCCTGTCACCTTCTTCCCTCAGTCAAATAAATCTCCATTTTCTTTGTTTATTTAATCAGCTTGATAGGATGATTAAGAGATAAAATATATGACAAGTCTGTTCTGCTTTAATGTTTTGCATTTTTTCGTTTATAGCCTGCTTTGGAAGGTGTTAGCTTAAAGGAATGTAATAGCTCCTGCATGAAATTGAGTGCTTCCTTTTGTTAAAGAGATGCCCATGAATGCTATATCTTTTTTTCATTGTTATTACTATTAACCAAAGAAGGTCAGTTTGGTTTTGAATCAGCTGTTTCACTCTAGAGGAGAGTCAAACTCTGATCAGGCTGCATGCTAAGAGATGAAGGAAAACAGAGTTTAAACACTCAGTGACTTTTTTTTATTATTAAGTACAAAGCTGTCCATTCCAAATAGCAGCATTGAGCTCAGCTTTGCTATCTTCCCCCAGCTGCCCTTTCCAATAATGACTTCATGACTGGTAGTTAGCAGGAGGAATTTTATTTAGGACTCAATGTTTTGATAAGATTTAGGACTATTAAAAAAACCAAAATCCCAAATGACAAGCACTGCTAAGTAGGTGGTTAACCGATTACAAAGCACAGATCTAAAGCAATACACATTTTCAGAGAAACTGCACAATGTAAGCCCTTGGGGGACAGGCTCGAGTAAAACGAAATGGGGTTTGCAAATTCATTGAAATTAGGTGAAGCATTAGAGAGCCATCACCATTTAAAGAAATTGATGAGCCCCTGTCTGTATGTGCAAGGCCATAACATTAATCATTCACACAGGCAGGAATGTACTGTAGTTTTCAAACAGGATTTGCTGAGAGGTGTTGGGTGGTTTGGGAGATCTGTTGTTATAGCTGGTGTTGCCTATAGTTAGGTAAAGGTACAGGTTTACAGCTCTCACAGCTCTCCCTACACCCAATTACTGCAATGAATCCACCTCATCCCACAGGCAGTCCTGTTTTCAGCTGACACTGACCAGCTCTCAAGACCTCAGTCAGTTCATCTAGAATCTTCCTGGGCCAAGGTTGAGGTTAACATGGCAGTCTGAATCCAAGCTGTCCAGAGCAAGTCATGTCCCTCTCCTTCCTGCCCATGCCTCAGTTTCCTGATCTATGCAAAGTACAAGAGATATGTATAGATCTGTCTTGTAGAGTTGTCATGAGAGAGAGGAAAAGAAACATTTGCAAGATGAAATGAATGAAAACCCATTGGATTTCACTTACGATTGGATTTGGGGGAAGTCCAGACTAGTTGCTATTTTTGTGGCTTTCAACTCCGGCATGCATTTCTTGGCTCCTTCCTCTCCCAGCGCTAAGGTCTGATCCTGCCACCTTTCACTGGCAAGAGTAAATGCTGCCCTTGGAAACTGTGTCATTGATTGCCATGTAAAAAACTCATGTTACATAGGGTATTGGGAGTGAATAAAGATTTTGGGCTCAGATTTACAAAGGCTGCAGTTAACATGGCTCAGTGAGAGGTGTCTGTTCCCATCCCTCAACCCTGGGCTGCCCCAGAGTGCAGGTCTGCATGCTCAGGACTGGTGTCCTTCAGATAAGCCGTTCACCGGAGCTCCTTTGTCCTGCCCATCTTTAGTGGCTGCTGTCCAAAAAGAGCTTAAAAAGATCCCAGTGTAACTTTCCCAGAAGAGATGTCACCTCAATGTCTTTGCCAGTGTTTCCCTCTCCCTGTAACACAAGGCCCGTGTGTGAGCTGAGTGCATGATGACTTCCAGGGTTTAACAATGCAGGGCCAGATTGTGTCCTTGGCTTACAGGCTCTGCAGAGATAACCCTCCTCACTGCCATCAAACACCACTCCACACAGTGTCTGGGTGGTGATCTGTGGGATGAAGCCCACTCTCAAAGGCAGGCTTCTCTGGTGCTCATTTGCAGATCCTCTGCATTGAGTCTGCATTAAAATGTTGCCTGATTCTGAAGTCCGGACTTCTTCCTGCCCGTTGAGAAAAAATAAAGAAAAATGACATGCTGGGATATATACCAGGTAACTCAGCACTGGTCTAAATCCTCGCCTTTGTGGCTGCTGTTGTGCTGCACTTGCTCCATCCCATGCTTCTCACTCATCCAGCTCTTTGTCAGCATGGGTGAGATCTGTAACACAAAAACAAAGATATGGGAGATCCCATGCTCAGATATCTCCTTCACCATGCAACACTTGTATAGCCTATCAGTATTGGAGGTAGGCTATTAAATTTGCAGCTCTATAGCTGCAAATTTGAACTGCTTTGGTGTAGCAGTTCTCTAGAACTAGTGAAAGGCAGGAGGGCATCTTAGAGACAGTCACCAATTCCCCCTATTCTCCCACAAATCATAAGATCCTCTCCCTCTCCCTCCTCCTCCTCCCTCAGTCAAGGGAGACACCATCTCTACAACCACAGTAGTTGGCTGTTCATTCACAGACTAACTGCTCCAGCTCTCTGCCTTATTGCTATTCAGATTTATTTCCCCATCCCATCAGGCACTAATCCAGCAAAAGATGTCGACTGTTTCGCAGAATCTTCTGGGAAAAGTTGAGAGACCCTTAACAGATTTCCCCTTCCCATTGCCAGCCCCCTGTTACTAATTCAGATAGTCCCCAAAGCACTGGAGGTTTATTTTAGTTTTCTTTCTCTTTGTCTGTTTTCTTCTTGGTTTGGTTTTGTTTTGTTTTGTTTTGTTTTGTTTTGTTTTGTTTTTATCCTGGACCCAGCTTGCATCTCTGCAAATTTGATCTCCAAAATGGAAGCTTGGCTGAGCTGGAAGCTGTCAGCACCAATGGTTAGTAGCTGGCTGCGGCCACTTGCCAGGGAAGGGGGAAGATGAGTCCCTAGGCATCAAGGCAGCATGAAAAGTGACTACATCTAAATACTTCAGCACAAGATTTCTTTCCCATTACTTTGATTCAAATCTCCCTTAATCCTCAGCTGTGTTAATGCAGTTAGTAGGTTATGAGTGCCGCATGTGGATGCCACTGGATTTGATTCCTTCACACAATTGGTTGGTAAATAATTTAGTACCAGTTTTGCCTGGAACGGGACCTGAAAATAGCCAGGCTGCTTATAGCTTCTGCTTTCTCTCTTCCCGCGTTTTTCTGACTCACAAGCACCAGGGGGTTGTTTGTGCAAGTACAGCCTGGCAAAGACTGCCATTTTATGTCACAGCTTCCTCCTGTCCCTGCTCATCAGAATCCCTCTTCATTTATTTTCTAGAAGAGAGGGGAGGGGAGGAGTGGGGTCAGGCTGGAGAGCTGGAGCTACAGACAAGAAAGCACCTGAACATTCCTGAATCAGAGTCTGCAAAGAGTAAAAATTTGCCCCAGATTCTGCCACCAAACCCAGTTTTTCCTTTACATCTCACACTTTTGAAATAATGGTGTATTTGTTTATTTGGGATTCCTGCACTTCTTAAACTCAGTCGAAGGTAGACACATCAAAGGCAGACAGAAAATGGTAATAACAAGGAAGGAATTTCCAAATTTGGGAAAAAGTCTTGGATAAGCAAGGAAACAAGAATTCCACTGAAATGGCCAGGACTATCTGGGATGGACCAAATTCCAAGTGTTGTGAGTTTCCTTTGGGCACAGCCATAATAGTATCCTTAATAAAGTCCCTCATCCCCTTTTATTTCTTGCCACAAAGCTTTCTCTTCTCACCTGCCACTGACCATGATGCACTACACTGTGTGTGTTTCCCACCCTACCGCTTCATACCAGACACCCCCCTCCTCATCCATGCAGGACTGAGTTTCACCCACCAGAGATGTGCTGTGCAGGAGATTATGAATCCCTACATCTCATTCATTGCTCCTGGTTCTGCTGAGGTTCCACTTGATCTGAACCGTGGGGGATATTCCCTCTCCTAACCCTACAAAATGCTTATAAAGACAGATGACCTCATGGGTGTTTTTGTGAGACTCACTTGACTAATATGTATGAAAAATACAGATGAAAGATGTCGAGATTCTTGATTTTCTTGTGACTGTTAAAGTAAATGTTGTTGGGACCTCTCAATCACTGAGGCCAACCAACAGGGAGCACCTTGTGTTATCAGCCTCCTAGCTTCCAAAACAGGGTGTTCATATCCATACTGCACATTGAGGATGGTCTTTGGCCTATCTTAATTCCCTAACCATCCAGGAGATTGTTTAGGAGAATACTAGGTAGTGTAGACACAGATACACTCCATGGACAATTGTAACAGTATAAGAATATGAATTACCAATCTTCGATAGCAGGGACAATTTCTGGCCACTATCTAATATACTTCAATAGACCAGGACCACTTTGATCCTGAGTCAGGTATTCAGGGTGCCAGACCAACGCGTTCGTGTTTGCACAGGCCTCGTCTTGATCTGATACATCCCACAGAAGCAGGCTAGGGGCCATGCTCCCCTCCTCAGGCACAACCTGTCCTAGCACATTGCGTTTCAGCTGGTCTGCCAGCCGGTCTGCCTGCCCAGCTGCAAATAAACTTGACTGTTAGCTAGATTCCAGGACCAGGCTGCCCATCCTTACACCAGATGGTTTTTGGAGTCTCTTTGAACTTCATAGCTGCTTGCAAGCCCCCACCTCCCCACCCCAGCCTCCAAGCATGGCTTTCCAAATGCCTATTATAGGACTCTGCATGGGCATATGAAGTTAGCAGGGCTTTGTCTGTGAGGTGTCATTTATTAATATGAGGATTTAATTATACAGCACAGCAGCAGAAAAATGAAAGCTGCTTATGCCCTGTACCGCCCCAATGCCACATCATTGTGTGTCAGGGCTTTCACTTGCTTTTATCTGCTTTGCCCTCCTGCTTTGCCCCTTTCCTGCTTGCAATTTCTTTCACCCAAGCAGTCTGAGGTGTTTTGCAGACATGCTGCAGGAGAGATCCCCATGCTTAGTGAAGTGCAATAACCATTTCATAGAAGGCAACACTGAGGCACAAAGAAATTAAGGTCAGAAAGTTCATCCTCAGGTGCTTAAATGCATCAACGTTCTTCAGCATTTAGGGACCAGAAGAGTGACCTGCTTGTTGGAGATGGTGCCGCTGCGTGTTTGCAGATCCCGTTGGTTCCTGCGTGAGCAATGGTTGCTTAGCAACTTTGAGATGAAGGCCACCTATTTTGATGTCTGAATAAGGATTCAAACATTTAATTTCAGGGACCCACATTTGAAAACACTGGCGTAGGAGACTAGATGAAGGTCGCATGCAGAGATGGTGACTGAGTGGTAGGGGCACAACCGAGGTTGCTCCTCAACACCTGATCGAACCAGGAGCACCCACTCACTCCCTCTCTAGAGATGTTTTGGACCTTCAGTGGTAGGAATCACACTTTCTGTCCTGGCATAGCTAAAGCTGGTTCCCGGGAACAGAGTATTTGTGGAAACGGGTCAGGTGCTTTCAAAAGTGAGTGTTTGAAATGGCTCTCCACCCCAAGTACCTGCAGCCAAAGCTGGTTTCCCCACTGATGTCTTTGGTGACATGGGCAGCAGAGGGGCTCATGGGCCAGCGATGGGGCACGGAACTGCTCATTAGAAGACTCCCAGACCCTTCTTGAGGGTCTTGGTTTTGCCCCGTCTGCAAAATGGGGATAGTGATGCTTCAACTGCCTTTGCCAAGAGTTTCAAGAGGCTTGTTTCCCTCCTACAAACGCTACGCGAGATCTAAATAGCGGTGTTATTTCTAGTGTGTTATCCTGATAGCGTGAGAGGCATAAACAAGATCCGCGTTTGCTGATGGTGACTCACTGTGAGCCTTTGAGGGTTGTGTAGAAGGGCTTGCTCTGATGTTTTTTGCTGCTCTGAGATAGATTATTGATTCTCTTTATCTGGTGTTCGTCTTACAAACCCAAGGTGATGAGCATCCTGTTAGTTTCAAGAGCACTGGTGCTATTTTTCTACCGCTTCAAGGGACACAGAATATGATCCAAGTACCCTCAAATGAGCAAAAAACCAGGTCAACCTGGTTCATATCAATTAAACTGCCAACTCCAGGGGAAGGCTAAAAAGTAAGATTGGATAACAAAAGCAGACCTTGTCCAGTGAGAGGGTTGGGAATTTTCCACTAAATTGTATTTTGCTTGGCTTTGATGGCTTCTCTTGTTGCTAAGTTTATTAGGAAATGCCAGATCATTGAAAATGGTGTCTTTCACCCAGAAAAAAAAAAATAATCTGGAGAGAAATCTCAGAAAATTGTCAAAATATTGTATTTTGACATTGCTGCCAAGAAAAAAAATCTGATCTTTCCACTTATAAAAAAATTTGTCATTTCAGAAATGTAAGCTTATTCCCAGGTAATTAATGTAAGAAAATGTTTGGAGTCTAACAGATCTATATGTACAGCTATCAAGGTACAAAAATAAGGATTTGGCTTTAACACAATAGGGATTTCATCATTCTTCTCAAGCCGTAGCAGAAAAGGTCTCTCCAGCAGCAGCTGCAACATCAACATTCCTTTCTTTGTAGCAAACCCTGCAGCCAAAAAATGCTAGACGCAAAATTTACCACACCTCTTTACAAAAAGCCTGGCTCAGCTCTCCCCCTCACCCCACCTTCTGCCTTTCTTGAAAGCCATAAATACGAAGAGGCCAGCTGAAGTTAACTGCAAAATACGCACTTGCAAACAGGTGTAACAAAAGAGTGAGTCTGAAACGAACCCTCTGCAGAAAGGAGAGGGAGAGAGGAGGTGGGGTGGGGGGTGGGAAGGTGGGAAAGGGAAAAAAAAACAACACATGATTGAAGGCCTTATAAATGTAAATGGTTTGGCAGAAAGGGTTTAGCAGCCCTGGGTAGAAGATTGCACTTGGTGTTCCAAGGCCCTTATTTTCAAAATCGCAGCACTGGAGCCTTTTCGAAGCTGGTCCCTGTGTTTGCTTTTTCAATCAGTGAATATCAGGTTGTCTCTTTTTTTTTTTTTTTTTTTCCTAATCTCTGCACTCAGATGTGCCAGGCTTAAATGAAACCTTGGAGAGGGAGAGAATGTGAGCTGTGCTCCGGACCTTTGAAAGAGCTCGTCCCCACTGCCTTTATCGCTACTTATTTATGAATCTCTCCCTCCTGACCCCCCTTCCTCACCAAGCCCTGTCTCTTGTTTTCCTGAAGCAAATCCCGCCTTCCCTTTTGGATGTTTTTTATTTATTTTTTTCCTCTACATTTATCTATATATTTTGCACCCAGTAAGTCAATCAGTTTCAAATTATTGGTCCCTGAGACAGATGTTTGGTGAGTCATTTAGCTGCACGAAGTTCTTCAGACAGTTTGCTCTTCCACCTCCTGTTCATTTAAAGCATCTTTTGAGGCTGATTTTTCCTTTTCAAAATGTCTTTAACTGCCGAACGTTTGCTCCCACCGGGCAGTCTAATGATGTTGGACACAATATGTGTGAACATCTCTTTAGAGGCCATCTCCCCTAGGCTACATTCTTGCCTATAAAATCATTGTTTATTTAGTCCTTAGGCCTAGGAACCATCTGCAGTCCCCATGGCTCCTGTTGTTTTTAAAGTCTTATTAAGTTTCTGCACTTCTCCTCAGAGCATTATTTTATTTCTAAACAACCACAGACAACTTCCTGTCAACGCAGCTTCTGCCAGGCAAATTAGAGATGACAGTTTCATTCTTCTGACTATGGCGAGCTCTCATCTGATGTTATTTAATGTGAAAAACAACTGTTAGGTAGAGAGTGATTTAAAAACAATGAGGAGAAAAATAATAATCATAATTTAAAAAGAGAAGATGGGAGAGGGTGGCCCAGAGACTCTAGGTTAAGGTGCTCAGACAGCGTTTGCCAGTCAGGAAAACATAAGGGATTGGAAGGCTCTATATAATGGTTATAACAAAAGAGAATCAATGAGTGTTGACTTGATGTCATGTCCAATCTTTCTTTTCCTGACAGGAACTGAAAACATTTTTGTTTCATTTGGTAGGGTTTATTTTTGCTTTCTTTCATCACTGTCTTTCCCCACCTCCCATTCCTCCCCTTTGCTGAGTAAGCACTTAGAGCCAGGGAGAGTGGCTGAGCCCTGTCCCCCGAGGGAGAGCCTGTCCTGCTCAGCCGCTCTTGGCCTCAGCACCCAGGAGCTATGAGTTGACATCAGGGACACCAAAATCAACCCCTGGTTGACCAGCATCTCAGAAGCGGGATGGTCTCAGCATTGAGAGGCATCTCCCCCTTGCAAAGCACTCTGTGTAGGACGCCACCCCTGTGCCTTAATAGAGGTGCCTCACTTAAACAGCTCTGGGGAGAACAAGGTGAAGTCACTGTGCTAATGCTAGTGCCAGGAGAGGCATAATCTGAGCAGCTACCTCTGCTCTAGCCCTAGACTTCCCCTTGCTCTGCAGGCAAGTGAACTAGCATAACCCATGCCCCCACATGCAGAAATACTCTTCTCCCTAAGTCCAGATGGCATCATCCATTCTTCCTACTGGGAAAGGTTCCTGGTTTGTGGTACCCAACAAACTGTGCCCAGGTATTGCCTGTGAGCGTGCTAGCTGGTCAGGGCTAGCACTGTGCTAGTCCATACACTAGTAGCAAAACAATAGGGACAACCAGAGCATAACACCTGAGCCCAAACTCCCTCCTTGGACAACGAGACATCCATGGTGTTTTGACCTTCCCAGCTTCTAGAACTACCCCTAGGAACAATAAGCTGCTGGCTATGGCTTCATGCTGACTGCTGCTGATAAAAGTATAATCAGGGAGAAAGTGAAAAATCAGTAAGAAAAAGGCAACCTGTGTGACCTCTGTGAACCAGCCAGCATCTTACTGCATCAGTTTTGCCACCTGCAGATCAGCTGTGATAGTTGGGTAGGGAGGCTGCATTCGGTGCGTTCATAAGGCTCTTCAAGACATGCAGGGAGAGGACTGTAAATAGAAGTGGTTAGAAGGGGCTGATGTGTTTGGGGAGGAAAGCACAGTACAGTAATGCTGTGGCTCTGCAGTTGAGCACTCAGATGTCGGGAAAAGAGGTTAAGGTTGCTTCTGTAATCTTAACTCTGCTTTCTTCTGAATGTGCATCATCAGATTGTCAACCAAACCCTCACTTGGTGGAAGTCTGTGTAACTCCATTGAAGTTTAAAAAAGTGTGAAATTATATTGCATTATATTAGCAAAGAAACAGCACATTACACTACCGAGAAAAGAGGCTGACATCAATGGAGCTATGCTGATTGACACCAGGTGAATAGCTGCCTTTTACAGGAATCACAGGTTGGGTTTTCAGCTAGTATGATATTGCTTCAGGTGAGTGTTTCTGCAACCTTAGCTGTAACACTGCCATATTTCCACAACCTGTTTGTCTCCTTGAATGCTCACACTGTTTTTGCTCTGTCAGAGCAGTCCAAGCTATCCTTATCAACTTAGATGGTTTATCTTCTCCCTGTGGCTTCTATTCTAATCACCTGGGCTCCTACCCTCTAGTCTGAATTTGCTTTTGAAACAGCAGGGTAGCCTTACTGAGGTACAATTCAGGGGGGATATGGCAATTCCATTACTATGAAGCTCATTTAGCGGCACACTTGGGTGGTCTATATACTCCAGTAAATTCTCACTGTTTATACTGTGGCTGTGAATAATCTCTTGAGTGCTGTTCTGTTCCAGATAGGTTTTCATTCCATCCTCAGCACTGGCGTAGTAGAGTGCCTTCCAGTCACGCATTAAGTGATATGACCAGTTTCTCTCCAGTGCAGCCTCTTCTGTCATTTTCTTCTCGGGGGGGGAAATTTAGGTACGTGATCACTTTGGTTTTGTTGGTTTTGTTTTTGAAGGCTATCTCAATGTCTACGCTTGAGATAAGCAGTTGAGAAGGCTAGCCGAGGAAGCGTCCATAGTTCTACAACTGAAAGATGGCTGCAGTCTGTGATGGCTGTAGTTTTGTGGGAGCTGCTTCTACAGAGCCCTTGAGAAACCTTTGACTGTGCTGCAAGCCTTTGGTGTTTCAGAGCTGACACTGTCATTCAGAGACTCTTACTCCAGTGGGAAGTTGTCGTTCAGATGGCTCCAGGTGAAAATGTAGGTTATTTAGAGAGGCCAAATGCCTACAGGGTAAGGAGTGCAATAATGGGGCTCTTCTCCAGTGCTCCTCAGAAGAGTTGGGGGCCTCTGGTCCGAGGGGACAAGCTCAGAAGAAGTTAGTCATTCCACAGGAAGAGATAGTGGAATGGAGGGGCTTTGCAGAACTAACTCTCTGTCTCTACTCCTTCTTCCTCCATCCCAAAGGTGCAGGAACCCTTCACAAATGCAGAGTTGCCTCAGCAACATTGGTTTCACTCCCTGAGGTGTACTCGCATTCAGTCCTTCTCTCTGCAACAACCTCCTCAAATGACCCTGGCAAGTCTGTTAGGGGTAGGGTTCACCTGGTTTGATTTAGGTATCATGAAAGTTTATTTGTGACTGAGCTAGTCACCTATGGCTCCCTTTAAAGCCAGCAGAGAGGAAAAGGTGATTCCAGGTGGCAATTCATCTCCCCCTAAAAAACAAGACTGGGCAATTGACTTCTGGAGGAGTCTGTTTCACTCCACAGAGCCGTGGGACACCAGCTGTGACTGGGTGATGAAGGGCTGAATCTCAGCCATGGCCCCTCTTGTGAGACCTACGACATGGAGAGTAGATCACAGAGTCCCGCCTCACACAGGGTTAAGGAGGAGAAACCCTTCAGAGAGAGAAGGGGTGCATTCCCAGCCTGGGAAGGAGCTGTGGAAGGGATAAATTAGTGTATCAGTATCCAAGAAAGATGGGATATATTGAAAGGATGGGGTGGGAATGCTGTGATGTGTAGTCGCATGGATCTGTTCCACTGCACTGCCGAACGATGAGTGCATCCTCAAACAAGCTTTTCCAGGTATCAGTGACGTCTCCACACATGACATCCAGTTGTTCCTTTTATACAGGGGGGAAGAGAGGGGGGAAAAGTGGGAGAAATGGGGTGGGAAGATTAGTTTAAACCATCACAGTTGAACCCAGACTGTATTTGGATGTGACTGCAATTAAAACGGAAGGTCTTTTAGAGGTAGGAAAGAAATCCTGGCTCATAGAGTCCGTGGAGAATGCAGTATTCAGTAACCACTGAGGAAGGCATACATTATAAATACATCTGTAACTACTAGGATAGGTGTGAAAATGTAATTAACTGGAAACCTACTGAGTTTAAATGGACTTTTAGTTGTTTCAGGGTTTTTTTCTTCTCCTTTAGTCCTCCCCCCTCCCATTCTTAAGTTAAGTTTAGACTTGTGGGTCCTCTAACTCCCACTGGCACAGTGTAATTTAGCAAAGGTTGTTCCAGCCGAATTTGAAATTAATAATTTCAAATAGGCAAATCAATGATATTTAAAAGCTCCCTCCTGTGTGTTTGTACAATCTGCACAGGTATAAAAGCTAATCACATCTTGCTGGGGAAGAACATTTGTTATCGGTTTTAAGTAGAGCTTGGCAGTTTGGGGGGATCAAACACCATGTTTCTTTCCAAAGTGTGCGTGTGCCTCTGTAATTTAATATTTCTCATTAACTTAGTGCTGGGGAAAGGTGTCAGTGCCGACAGGGAGGAGCCAGCCAGCCCCCAGAGAAACCATTCATTTTGTATCACCCTGAGGTTTGCAAATAGAAGGAAGGGGACATAGAAGGGATCATGCAGGATCAGAAACAGACAGTTAAAAATAAGGTTTCTGAGGGTATTGCTTGGCTGGACAGTGAAGGGCTAGGTTTGGCTCGCCCAGCAGCCATCCAGAAGGGTGTCAAAACACAGATTTCCTTCAAATATCCCTGCAAATGCCATGTTAGATCAGCTCCAGCAGTCCTTGTTGTCCTTTGTCGTGGTCATAGCACTTTCAAATATCACATACCTCATGAAAAAGCATCAGAAAAATTGTGGGCTCTGCATTTTTCATAAGAGCATTTCTTTCTAACACCATTAATTTATTTTTAGCATCCACCTGGAACTGAGATATTGTAAAACCACTATCCACATTTGTTCTCTTTAATATACTTTTGAATGGTATTACTATCTGCAAATACTACCCCCTTTCTAAGTCCTTGAAGAACTTCAGCTGCAACAATTTCTTGCGGCAAGGAGTTCCATAGGTCAACTCTGCAAGAGGCAAAATATATTCTACTTCTATGCCAACTCCAATGTATAATTTATTTTCTGGATTAGTATTTTGCCTGTGCTTCTACATGAAAAGATCCCATTCAGCCCAGTGCTGTCTCATATGGAGAAGAAAAGCCAGCTGGCTGTGCTGAAATACTCTTTCAAAAAGTTCCAAGAAGGAGGAAGACTCTCACATTTGTATTCTCCTTGCAACATCTCTTAATAATTTAATTCCCATTAGAAGTGCCTGTGTTGTAGGGGGGGAAAGATTTATAGAGAGATTTCACTCCAGGTTGGGTTTTTGTCTTTCTGTGTTTTCTTGGCATTTATCATGCATGTTTTAATTTGGATCTGAGTCTTGCTACCATCTGGTCATTATTGCAAAGAAATATTCATTTTCTCTGAGTGACATGGGCTTCATTCATCATGGAACTAGCTGATTGCCCCTCAGTTTTTTTTCCCATTACTTGGAATGAAGTCTGAAGATACTTAGCACCAGACAGAGCAGTAGTCAATAAAGTTTGCAAAGTTAGTGGCAGCTGGTAACTGGGCAGAGGAAAGATTAAGAGACACTTTTTAGGCCCTGATCCTTCCACTCTTTTCCACATATCATGCATGGGAAGTGCAGCATCGGATGCCAAGGCAGCACTGCAAAGGCTGGGAAGTGAGCTAATGACTCCATTCCCCTTCTACTACCCAACTGTGAAGTGCTGTCACCTTCAGAGTGAAACTTGGAGGTTTTTGCTCTCACCTAAACACAGGGAAGACAAAAGGGAGACAATTTGTTCCAGAGGAATGTTGCGACACCTACGCCCTGTTTCTCCCGCAAAGGGAACAGATCTCCAAGCAAGACAGCCTCAGAAACAGTGGGAATTCTTCATGAAGAGGTCTCGAAAGCCATACTTCAAGCTTTGGGGGGAAATTAGGCACAATCAGTTTTAGCCTCCTACCATGCAAGAGCCTTCCTTGGATGCCTGTCATTAGAGACAATGAGCACAGGGCAGTGGGGAGCAAACAGAAGGACTCTTAACTAGTTTGGGGATTATTCAGTGGGTGCAGTGACCCACAACTGCATCTGCACACCCTTTGCAAATAAATTGCTTGTGCTATTCTTTCCCTTCCCTGGTGCTTCCCATGTCCTGTTTTCTAGTTCCCTGGACTAATCCATCTTTGGTTCCCTTTGTTTGCAAACAATCCTTTGTAGCATTTTCTGCAAAGGGGCAGGCTGCTTTGGGGGGGGGGGGGGGAGGGGACGTCGGGTGGTCAAGAGGGTGTCCCTCAGTCTCTGCATGCTGTGAAAGCCCAGTGTCAGTCAGAGGCTTAGACTATCCAATCTGAAGGACTGAAAGCCCTGAGCATCATCGTTTAGGTACCTCTCCAAATGGGTTATAGCTAAAAAAGGCTGGCCAGGGGCAGATGGCAACTTGGGATCAGTCAGGAGCAGAGACAGATGGCAACGTGCAACTGGTTGGAAGACAAGTTATTGCATGAAATTAGCTGGAAATGGATGGGAATTGTAAAATGGGACTGGTTATGAATGTAAGTCTGTACAGCCATTTGTAAACTGCTGAAAATTAGACCAGCATCTTAGCTCCCTTGGCAGTCTTGGACCTACCTACCTTTCCAAGCAGTGCAGAACTACACAGATCTGTAGAAAGCAAAGTGACCTCCCAGGGACAAGATCTGGCCAACGTGATCTCACTACAACCTCTGGACTTGGTCCTAGAGGTTAGCTTCTTTTTTTGGAGAGAATAGGACCACTGGTAGCAAGCATTGCAGTTCAGTGTTCATCAGCAGTTGTCACTGTGCCCAAGGAAATATGTTTAACAGTTTTTTGGACACACAACACATTCTGTTGCACCATGTCTAGGATGGTTTCAAATGGAGCAGCCAACAACTGGAGAAGATGATAGAACAGCTTGCTTCAATTTGGAGCATCTGTGCCAGTGAGATTTGGGGGTTATGAATACCCAGTCTTCTTCCAGCCTAGCAAGGCAGAGAGAGAGACAGAGAGAGAAAGGGAGAACATCTGTGAATTTGCTAGAGGGTAAAACTAAGCCCTATATTGGGTAGAGCAGCCTCAAAACATTGAAATGACTAGAGGAATTTGTTCTGGATCAAAATTAATTTCTACTGTTCCTAATAGGGGGCTTGTTTGGAGGCTTTGCTCCTGCTCAAAGTGATTTGAAGTTGCTCAGTTCCTATTACTCCTAGTGAACTCAGTCATGATATATTCTAACACAAGCAGGAAACTAAACAGAGTATTTATTTATTTATTTAACATCAAAGAAGAGCAACAGAATCATCCAGTGGTAAGGTTGGATGGGTAGGAGAGAACCAGGGGCGAGAGAGGCAATAAAAATAGAAGGCAGTCCAGATGTTTACTGCACACTAAAATACTGCCTTTCCTCTCTACTGATAGCACCGAATGTTATTTTGTTTCTTTGGAATTCATTTTCTGAAAGTGTCTGCATGAGGAACATCTGCTCCCTCAAATCCAGACCTACAATTTGAATAAATTATCAATATCTGGCAGCAGCCCGTTATTAATGGCTAGAGTTTTATAAGATTCTCCAGTATAATAATAGCAAAGCTAGCGGCTGGCATTCCTCCCAGAGAGTTGTATTTGTCCCATTTTATTCTCTTTTCTTTTCTTTTCTTTTCTTTTCTGTTTTTCTCTCTGAATCTGAGCGTCATCACTTGATTTTTACTATGGCTTTTGGCTCAAAAAAAAAAAAAAAAAAAGAGAGAAAAGCCATTAGTATCCTATAAATCAAAAAGAAAAATGACATCCTCAAACACAAAAGACTCCCCTGAGTGTTTTGCTATTATTACCTGTACAAGGTTGCACATGTGGCTTCAGAAACATCTTCTTCCATCAGGAATCATCAGGTAGTAAGATTTCTCACTTCCATGCAAGAGACAAGTTTTATTAACTTCCTCTTCAGCATATACCCTGGTAATTAATGATGCAGTGCACCTTTGAGGTGTCCTAATGTAGGCCGTTTATCAAAAACTGCAACTGCGTAGAAAGAGTACTATGTTCTTTCAATATGATAAATCCAAGCGTGCGCTGGGATGTTCTACATCTCTCTTTTGGAGTACAGCCGCTCCCTCTAATTGCAGGGTTTGACTTTCATTGCAAGTTTTGACAAATCACCTTCTGGCAGAGAGCCCCTCCCATGCACGTGCGAATGGCCATGCACCAAGAAGAAAGCTAATCGCTTCCCACATTCAGCAGAGCACATGCTTAAACCTGCAGGAAGATCACGCAGCCTAATTTTTGGTGCCATGCTAGGGAGCCTGCGACAAAAGTCTGAGCTTTCTACATCAATGGGGAAGAAGGAGAAAGCAGCAGGGTGCCTGCATGGGCTTTTTGCCCTGTGTTGTCCCCTCATACTAGCTTCTACTGTTTTGCTCTGGTTTTTCCCCAGAGCTTGGCACTGGGAGATGCCTGTTATGATCTCTAGCGTATGGGCAGGACCTATGCCACTGAAGTCATCATTGCATGTCTGGGTTTTTGGCAGGATTAAAACAGTTCTCCCAAGCTGGTTGCAGGGACGGTGGAGGTATCTGTGTTTGGCCCACAGATGTGACCAGACCATTGAAAAAAGAGCAGAAAAGTAGACTTCCAAGTGCTTTGGGTTGGGTCGTGATGCAAAAGTTCTATCATACCATCAAGAAAAAAAATATAGAAGAAAATAATATGATTATGTCAGCAAATACAGTTGCTGAGCAAAGAGCCTCCAGCCAAGACTGCAGGGTGCCCTTTGCCACTGCTGTGATTTCCTTAGAAATGCCGGTGCCAACCTAAATATGAGGAAAGTCAGATTTCACAGGAGATTTCCTCACATGCGGTTTCTGCCAACAGACCTGGCCCAAGCAGCACCCTGTGTCCACTGGCTCCCGCTGAAGGCAGAGGATGGCTCTGAATGGATATGTAGGTCCGATAGGTGTGGAGACACTGATGAGACGGGCAACCCATCCCCAGTATCTTCCAGGTACCCAGAGGGCCAGGGAGTCACCAGGACACAGGGACAGCCCTGGAGAGCGGAGTCACTAGAACAGGCTCCGCACAGCATCCCTCTCCTCATGGGTATGCAGAGCTTTGGGGTGGGTACTGGGGAACTGCCTGCCAGCATTTTCAGAGTAAATACTCCTTTAGCACATATCCAGGCACTATGTCCTTAGGACAGGTCAGCTCTTTTTCACCCCAAAGTGGACCCATCTGGGTAGCCTGATTGCTCTACGAACAGTGTCAGTCGTGAATGCATGAGCTCCTGTGCTGCCTCAGTGAAAAGCTCCATCTCATGCAGCGATGGTGAAGATGAATTAGTTAATTATGTAAAGTGCTTTGGAGATGAAAAGTGACATCTGAGTGCCAAGTATTACTATTAATAACAAAACATATACCACCTACCAGATATTATTTCTTCTTTTTTCCCTAGATAATACACTTCTGAAGTTCAGATAACACCAGCACAAGTCAGTAGGAAAGCATAAGACTTCCAGCGAAGAAGTATTTTGATCTAATCAATCCAAAATTTCAGAGGAGCCCATTTTCTCTAGGACTGACTGTATTTTACCACCTCTATACCACAGTGTCCCAGTACCAATATCAAATCCTAACAGACTGCAAGTCTTGCATAGAAATCTGCCCTTCCTTCTTCTGCTCTTTTGTGTAGACACCTGAAGCATCTCTGTTCAAAGTCAAAGAAAACATCTCTGTAAGGGTAACAATATGCTTGGTTCCTCTTCAGCAAAACACTTATGCACATAGTTAAATTAAAGTACATGCTTTAGGCTTGAGGAAGCTGGGTGCCAAATTCTCAATGGAGCCCCAGTTTTACTGAAAGCCAGTGGGAATGGGAAGGAGAAGGAGAGGAGAAATTTTCTCCAAAAATTAAAGCTCGCATGAAAAGCTGGGTTGTGGCATATCGAATGAGAGGAAAAGACTGAAAAATAGGAATTTTTGTACTGTACCAAGCAGGGTATAAAACTACATTTCAGACCTGTGTTGATATTTAAACCCATTTAGTATGTTCTTGCTGGGTCACTTCAAAGCTGGACCTCGGTGGCAAAAGCATCTGGTCTGTATTGATTTTGGTCTATTACAATATTTCAACAGAAAGGCTACAAAAGTGTTCTGTGAGACAACAGGTAAGCTGCAAATTCTGCTGTAGCAATGTATCTTACTAAAAAGGATGTAGATAATCCAGTCACATATGACAATCAAGGCCAATATTAATTAAACAACTCCAAACAATAGAGTGTGTTTCTTCAAGGGGGGAGGAGTTTACTCTGTATGTACCATACAGCAAGCCACTTTTAATGTAATTTGAGAATAAAGCAATTTGTTGAATACACATCTTTGTCCTCTTCTCTTCCCTGCCCCCCCCTTTTCCTCTTTCTCCTTGCACAAAATTTGAAGGAGTTCATGTAAAATGGCTCTTAGGAATATCACACACAGTTTTATTTATGGTAAATTTATTATAATAAGGATGTTCTCTGTCATTGTCTGAGAGATTTATTTATTGTATCACACTTTTGAAACTGCTGATATTGATTGTTTCAAGAGGTTGCCTTAAAGGAAGAGGGGGAGAAAAACAACAACAAAAAACCCCTCACAAATTAAAAGAAATGGCCATGTTACTATTAATTATTTCATAATGAGATATGAGGGGAGAATTTTAAACATTATCCCTAGCATTACAGTTGAACAAACAATATATTTACTGGAAATTATACTGTGATGATGAATGGCTTGTTTTAAAATAGAGGCTTCTCTAATGGGGGCCTTTCTGAGCAGCAGTGACACACGGTCCAACTCACGATTATTATTGCATTTTAATCGAAACTGAATTCCGTATTTCTGCCAGAGAGTGAGAAGAGTGAATCCTATTTGCAAATATCTCTACCCCGATGATCCCAAACAATAACAAATTCTGAGCTGTCCAAAAATATTCTAGCAATAATGCCATTTGCTACTAATTTATCCTTTTCCTCCTGCTAAAATCCCTCTTTTGCTTTCTTTCTTGGTGTTCAGGTACATTTTCAACTGCAAGGATTCAATAAAAAGGAATGTAACACTAGCTTTTCCCACCACCACCAAACGAGCGCACACACAACCCCCCCCCACCTCATCTTATGTAGAATAGGGAATTGGATATTAGTCACTGCAGTTTCTAGCTATGACAGACAGTAATTTACCATTTTATTGTGATTCAGTGCCTTGGACAGAGGCACACATTGCCTGTCATGCTGTGTTCATCACCAACTGTAGAGACAAGCGTTGCTTGTCAAATAGTAGAGCCCTTATAATGAGGACACCTAGGTGTAACATAAAAGATTCACAGGCAAAAGGACTTCTTATGGAGGGCTTAAAACCTCTAAAGCAGTGTGAGCTAGTTAGATAATACACAAACTTTAGAAGTGATACAGACAGATATTTCCCCCTTACATCTATTAGGCATACCAAAGACGTTATCAACAGAACAATATGTAAACCTCTGTGCAAAGTAGGCAGAGCAATTTAATTCACTGCCCCATAGATGAAGGAGGGGGAGTGTGTGTGGGGATGACACACGCAACAAAACCCCACAACCTAAAACAGGTGTGTGCAAGGGAAAGCAAAAACCTTCTACCTTTCAGCGAAGCTGTTGGATGGTCACTAATGAGATTTCTGATGATTTTCATTTGTCTTCATTTTTAGCGAGCTTGACTCTGCATGGCATTTTTTCATAAAGGGAAAGGTAAGGTGGGCCAGCAGGTTATACAGCACGCGCGTCATGCCATAAGCAGCTGTCAGGGGGGCAGAAAACTGACACTTGAGATTGGATTAATCCTCCATCAAGCCTAACTGGAAATAATGGACTGGACCCTCAACTGGGGTAAATGGACACAAACCCAGTGTTTTCAGTGAGGCTGTCCCCTTTTACTTCCCTCACAAAGCTGCCTTACCCATGCTTTGGCAGTGTGATTGCCTGTCTGTCATTGCCCATGTGCCTCCCAGGGCTGGAGTTGGTCCTCCAAAGTTGCATCCCTTTGAGGTGTCAGCATCCTCTTGGTCAGTTAGGGAAGGATCTGGCCAAAACATGAGCAAAGGTTTGCAGAGCATGCAGGCAATATCTTGGCTCATCTGCTAGGTGCTCTTCCAGCCCAGTATTTTGCTTGAGGATGCAGGCAGCTCTGCCAATAGGAACGAGCTGAGACCGTGCAAGGAGCATGAGAAGGTGAGCGTAAAGCCACAGCTGTGCTTGGCTTCAGACACTCGGCACCGGTGGGTGCTCAAAGCAACCTCTGAAGAAGTGCTGCATGTGCTTCACAGCTTGGAGGCCTCTGTGGGTGCTGTTCCCTCTCCCTTTTTACCCCTCTCCCTCCCACCCCAGCCTAAGTGGGCTTTGTTAGCGTAAGACTGCAAAGCGTCCTTCGAGTGTATACTTCCAAGGGTGAGCAGAGTCGTATGTGCATAAGTGGTCCCTGCATGCAGACCATTCACTTGCCTGTGTGGGAGAAGACAGAGCGAGAGGTCCATGAACCATCTTTTCCAGCTGGGATTTCCCTAGGATAGCCCACAACTGGAAACCATGTGAAGAAACCCATGCCAGCTTTTCACTGGCCAAAGGGACAGCACCCTTCACGAGCAGTCCTTCCCCTGGATGCCCCAGACCAGGGCAGGGACCCACCGCGGCAGTGGAGAGCTCCTGCGGGAGACGGGAGTTCCCTCCTGTCCTCCAGGTCCTCTGCCCTCCCTTTCCTCAGGGTAGGGAGATGGAAGGAATTAAGCTGGATGCAAATGCTGCTGGGTGGAAGTAGTACCATGTGCATTTATACTTTCTTATTTGCACAGCAATGTGAGCATACACAAGTTCATCTGTGCGTTGTAATATGCACATTTTCAGTCTTAGATGCTGTGTTACAGAAATCTGCCTCCACACACAGTTCAGCATCTCATTTGTAGGCAAGGTTATCTTTTCCTTTAAGGATAGTTAAAAACACAACCAATTTTAGGTACTAATACAAATTTAGGAAAGTGCATGTTCTAATAAAGGTAGTTTAAATGTATTTAGAGGTTGAGGAGTACTTGAACTTTTATATTGCCAGTATCAGATATACATTTGAATATTAGTGAAGCTAAACTGATTGATTGAATTACTTTAGGGAAGGGTGAGACACAAATGCAACATTTTAGTTAGTCTTATTACATTTTCATTTACCTTAAGGGAAATCGTAACTGCTTGAAGACTGGATATTAAAAGTGCCCAGGTAAATTTTTGCAAGATTTTGTTTTATCACTGTATGCATATGTTACATGCTGACATTCATTTGCTAATGCTCTTTCCCATCTTTTGTCCCGCCTCTACTAAAAAAGAAAACAATATGTGAAATTGAAAAATGGTGCTCACTGAGGGGTTTAAAGACATTTGAAATTTGGAATATATTTTAAAGGTCAATTTCAGCAGTAATTATGTTATAATGGTGAAGCTTTTAGAGAATGCGAAACACAAGATTAATATGTTGCCAGATAGAAAGTGGCAGAAGACTCTATCTTGTGTGTGTGTGTGAGTGAGTGAGTACGTGTGTACACGCGCATGTTGTATGTGTTGAAGCTTATAGGCTCCAGCAATACATCAGAACAGCTTTCACAAATACAGGGAACACTGATACACTTCATACATGTATAAAACGTCCACTGATATCAAGGACACTTACACACTTGCCTAAACACAAGCTCGTACTTTTAGTCCCAGAAAGGAATTCCTTATCACAAATTTGCTGTTCCAGTTAATGGCAACAACAGTAGCATCAGCTGTTCCTCACTGGAACTGACAATCCAGTGTGCAAGGTGTTGTAAGGTCAGAGAATAAAACTGATAAACCTGCTCATGCACATTTACGTAGTCAAGACAAAGCGAGCCTTTTCATGCATTTTGAGGGGAACTAGAGATGAGGTTAGATCAAATGAAATATTCTGGTTTATGATGGGTGTCTGTGTAAAAAACAAACATTTCTTTTTTAATCCTTGTATGGGTGCTAAAGCACACCACAGGATCATCTATGCAACTTTATATTTTGTCAGATGAGTTATTGGCTTATTGTGCTCTCCGTGTTGCCTGATAACTTAATGTGCCTCAGTTTACTCAATCAAAGCAAGAAAACCACAAGTCATGACAATGTCAAACATCATATGAGTTTTGAACTCTTCTAGAGTGAGTTGTGTAAGATGTTTCAGATCCTCTGATGGAAATCACTGCATAAAGCATGGAGACAACTTACTCAAAGTAGGCAACAACCTTTTTTCTTATGAAAAACACACTGCTGGAGGCAACCCTACCACTCCATGAATAGCATTATTCTGAAAACTCAGTCTAGGCTTTTCACTGGGACCTGGTACAGATGGGCACTTTCACCTCATCAAAGTTTCTCAGTCCTCTGGCTTCTTTTTGGAAATCCAAGCCTGACAGCACATTTCTAAGATGGAAACAGCCACAGGGATGGATCAGAGCCTAAGCAAGGAAGGGAGTGTTAATACTGTCTAGCTGTAGCTATCTGAAGCAAATCCTGTGAAATCTGGAGCCCCCTGTGTCTTTATTCATTATATAGGGGTGGGATTAATCTCCTTTATTTTTAGCGTTTAGAAGTCAGGGGAGGAAGTCTGAGCTGGTTTTCTTTTAGGACCAGTAGAGAAAAATGGACAGGCAGAGTGTGGATCACCCAATTGGTCCTAGGCAGGTATCCAAATTGTTGCTGCTGTCCTCCAACTACACCGGGAGGCTGTGACAAGCTTAGGGTAGGCATCTAACTCTTAGACACTTAATCCTCAGATGAATCTCACCTGTATGCTACTAAGTCCAGATGCTGTTATTTGCATTTAAGTTAGATGCCTAAAGACCCCAAGAAGATGATAAGCTCCTGTCTCCCCAGCAAAGGAGTGATTATGAAGGCAGATCCCCCCTAGCACAGGCTGTGATTTCTCAGGAACATGCAAGGCACCACTGCAGTAAGGCAAAGTAAAACAATAAACTAAAACATGATGTATACTGAAAGAACTAATCATTTCCCAAAGTACATAATAAATAGTATATTTATAACATTAATTAAATGTCTGCAACTAAAATTATTTATAATAAAGGTGTGAGAGTCAATAGACTATTAGTGAAGTCAGCTTGTTTCATTCCAGAAGGACTGGAGAAAGACTTATTACACTGTATATGAAAGTCTTAAAGAGTTGCTGGCTTAGAAAAGTTTCTTTCCAAGATGTCTACGTAACACGAATGAATGTGCTATAGAGTACAGCTTATGAGAGGAAACCTAGTTTGTCTTGACTCCTCTCTGACATATTCCCCGTATAAACAAGAAGAAAAATATTTACTTTTATCCTAATTAAATTATAACATACAATGTTAAATAGAGCTCCAGAAAACCTACATCTTAGTATATTTGGGGCTGAGTTTCTTAACAGAGTGTAAAGCAAAGAACAACTGCAGAACTGAAAGCCAACAGGTTGCTGTCTTTATGGACAACAATGCCTACATCTCTACCTGTAAAGAAAACAGTCTAGGATGTTGGCATGAGCCCTGCCCTACAGTTTCCCACACTACTGAACCATTAGCACATCCCTTGGCAGTTTTGGCCTGTATGCAAACTGTTCACCAGTCCCTACATGAGAACATTCGTCATGCCAAGGACCATTCCCAAAAGCGGTGTGAATGAATTTCTACCAGCTTTGTCTCCTTCCACCCTACTCTGTCCTGCACTGTGTTTCCAGTGGGCTTTGCACGCTCATGGGTGCTGATACATCCTTATGTCACACTTCATGGCATTAGTACATCCCCTCATTTTCAGGCTTTGAAACCCCTGGTCTGTGACATGGGGTTTGTCTCTCATGATTCTGAGCAAAGCCCACACAAAATAACAGACCTATTTACCGTTGAGTGTGGTCGGACTATGTCATCTGGCCTTGGTGCTGGAGAATGATCCCTAATCCTGTTTTATTTAATTATGCAAGACATACCAAGTGCCTCTGCTGACTTTGGGGGGGGGGGGGGGGGGGGAATGGGCTAGTTTCCAGCAGCTGAAAAGCTATCTTTGAGCATGGGGAAGCTTTTCTGTTCCTTCTCTAACTGTGATCTTGAGCCTGGAGGCTCAAGAGCTCGTCACCCAGAGCTGGATAGATCATACTCTTTTCATACAGCAACCATTTACTCACAGGCCACTCAGCTGGACCAGCCTGAAAATGACCAGGGACAGAAAAAGATGGTAAGAGCAGTTATTATTCCCTGTTGTTTTTGTGATTTGGAACCCATTTTATGAGGTTCACCCACCAGCCAGCTAGAATTAATAATATAGCAGGTCATTGCCAAACTCCATTGTTATTATGTTCAATTTTGATTTTCTTTTCCTCTTCTTTTACCCTCCTTTATGAGTTTTCTTTGAGGTGTCCATGCCCACCCCTTCTTGCTTCTTTGTCCTCAAGGTCAGGCATCATGAAGATTTCTTTTCACCCAATAGACTGAAGGGTAAATAAATCAGGAGAAATCAAGTCCCTCCCTCCATTCCCCATGAGTAAGGATTCCCCCTGCCACTTCTTCTGGTCCTCTTAGTAGCTGTTGTCCATTTAATAAACATCATAGCAAGGCAGTGTCTCTTCATCATCTCTCTTCAGATTCCAAGTCTCTGTGTTGTGCATTAAAAGTTTGGAGCCACAGGATATGCCAAAAGCTGGGTCATATGTTTTGCTATGATGTTCCTACTATTTCAGCTTTGTCTATAAAGGGCAAGTGGTAAATCATCTTCCTGAGAGTTAATGGAGCATTTCTGCAGCAGGAGAAAAAAGTGAAAAAGTTTCAAAAGAGTAGCTTATTATCTCAGTCAGCCAAAATTCGCCTTGCCCATCACTTGCCTAGGAGTCTTCATTTTCCTTTCTTTATTCTTCAAGTTATTTTTTTTTTTCCTTAGTTTTCCTTCACTTTACAAGCTTTCCTGTAATTCTGTTGCTTCAGTTTCAGATCTACTCCCCTCTTCAGCTCTCCAATTATAATATTTTGAACTTTAACATTAAAACCAGGGTACCTGTCTAGCATCTTTCCTGTGTAGGTTTCTAAGCTCTTTGCAGACAGCAATTAACTGAACCTGACAACAATCTTGGAAGTTTAGGTTAGTGGAGGCACAGAGCGCCTGAATGGTCACATATTTAATTAGTGGCAGAACTAGAAAGAGAGCCTGGGAGTCCTGAATCTTCATTCCTTGATTTGACCATCTGATGTTGTCTCACACAAAGCACAGTAAAATACAGAACAGGCTATCCCTCTCCCCATCCCTCCTCATCTCATTGTAATTATCCATCCATATTTAATCTACTTTATCAAGCCAGATATGCTACCAATCTTTTCTGGTTAATGCTCTGTGATACTCTGATTACTCTGTAATACTCTGTCTTCTGGTCTTATCCTTTCCCTTGAGATATTCATCCGTGGGGCCATCTTTGCATGGGAGGTAGCTTGTTGAGCATTGCAGGACTCCTTGCTTGTGGTGAGGTTTACAAGCACAGCCAAGCTGATTTTCCCTCCAACATGTGCCCAAAGTTTACACCCTTCCTAAATCACTGCTAAGCACACTCTCCTTTCTCAGACATCTTGACAAGCTTAAATTTATCTCTGACTTCAGGTAGGGACAATACCTTATGACAGGGAACATGTACATCCCTTCCCTATCTATCCCACATACTTGTAAGGCTCCTGACACGTTGCTTTCTAGATTCAGCTCTTGTGCTCCCTTGTGTGTGTTTGGGACGGACTGGGGACCAGGTGGAGGGATGGGGAGATGGTGCTGCAGTGATGGGAAGAGCATAGGTCAGTGGGCTCAGAACACTTGCACCCATTCTTCACGTCTTCACAAAGACACGTTACAAATTCCTTCGTCCACAGTTGCAAAGGAAGCTGTAGCAGAACTCATGACTGTCTCCCTGCTACTGCTTCACGATGTGTCTCCTTAGCAGTGGGGCCAACCTTCACTGGCCCCATACAGGTATCTCGGTAGAGCTGGGGGCAGCCAACCCTTGCACATACTGGATCTGCTTGTTGCAGTTTCTGCACCGTTTCTAGTGTTCATCATCCCTCCCCATGCTGCCATCTCCCTCACTAATTAATAAGTGAGTCATCTTCTCCTGTGGCCTCGAAATGCATTCAAACTGTCAGTGGGGCATTTATTTATTTATTTTGTTGTGGTTAAAGGCCTACTCTTCTAAACAATGAAAGGATAAATAAAATCAACTCAGACAAGGTTATTTCACATTCCTAATTTCCAACACCTTTTTTTTTGCTAAAGCCCCATGATGCTTGTTCGTGTTCTCCCCCCCTTCCCTCTCCCACCTGCTAACAAAAAACAAAATACATTTTCAAATCAAGATAAAGCCATCAAAGAACTAACTAAACATGATTAGAAAGGACCTCTCCTTAATGGGAAAAAAAATCATGATTTAGACCTGGCTGCTTTCCAAATATCCCTGTGCAATCAACCAAAGAAACACATTTTAGAAAACAGAATTGTAAAAGTAACTTTGAAGAATCGGTTGCCATGGAAACAGATCTGTAAATACTTAACTGCAAACATTAAGTGACACAGTGATATTCCAGAGCCCAGGATGCCTTAAAAGGATGGCAAATTTCACCCAGCTCTTTAAATAATCAACTCGGCTGTGCTTTGATTTTTCTTCTTTTTTTTCCCCCTCTTCTTTTCTTTTTTTCACACTATTCAGTGCAATTGCATCCCTGTTCTCAGGCATGTGTGATAATAGAAATGCCAGAACTATTTTATAAAAGTGAGTCCTGATCTTTTATAACATGGAGGCAGAGAGGGAGGAGGGGGCACCAAATACAGAGTCAGAGCAACCTGTGGAGTCTGAAAATATAGCCCAGAGTCATTCTGTTTCCCTGTAACTGCAGGGTCAGAAGAAAGCGTGATTGATTGTGGCTTTTCACTGCAAGAAAAAAACCGCAAACGACCAGCAATTTCTTGTCATCTGCCAGGGAAGAATCAGATGCAAGGAAATAAAAGGGTTATGGGCAATTTTAATTTAAACAAGTGGGTGCATTTATGTTGTGCCTTAGCCTTAAATCTTTGCTCAGAGTTAACTCACTCCTGGGTTCCCCAATACATTTCAGGACCCAACTCCTGTTGCCTCCAGTGGAGTAAGAGTGCCCTGCTCCCCTGGGGAGTCGGGGCCCCTCTCCTTTCTTGTTGTGGAGCATCCATGCCCCACAGACTTATCTGGTTTAGTCAAGAGGGTGACTTCATCTGAAAGCCTCAGGTGTTTGAAGGACAAAACCGCTCTCCCATGCTGAGATCTGAAAAGTCACCAGCACTGGTGTTTCCTCCTCGGAGAACAGTGAGGGGTGGCGGCTGATAGACCTTTCCCTGGCTGCAGACACTGATTACGGAAAGCATCTGCAAGCCTGTTTTTCCAAGATTTTGCATGTGGTGAATTTTCAGACATAATTCAAAAGGTCTACATGTTGTCCCCAGCCTAAAGGGAGGTGAGATGCGTCATCAGTACTGTAGTGTGAAGGACAGCTTAAGGGATGGCCATCATCCAGTGCATGAGAAGACAGTGGACTATGGTTAAATATCTAGTCCTGTCAGATGCCTCTTAATAGCCTTGCTCATCTGTTTGAAGTTTGGGCAATATAGGTTTTACTGCAGTTTTAAACCTAACATGGGCAGAAGCTGACTGCAGGTTAATTTAACAAGTAGAAATCTTCTGGGCAAGGTGATTCCTCTTTGGCTTCTGACAGATTATGCTCAGAGCCTATGAGCATCCCTACACTGCTAAAATAGCATATGGCTTTTCCAGAGTAAGGGGCTAGGAGAGAAGAGAGGATTTTTTTCCCACTACAACCCGGCTGTTGGCAAGCACTTGGATTTGAACCAGAGATCCTCACTGCTGAGCAACAGCCTGTGAGTATCTGCAAACACGAGTTTAGCTGTCGCTTTAGGAGGACCTTTAATAACCTGCTTGTTTTCATCGTTCTGGTTGGGTTTGAGGTTTTCTCTTCCCTGTGGGCTGGCTATGTTATCCTACTGAAAGCTGAGCAGTATTATCCTTTAAGCTGATTTTTCTGCCCAGCTTAGAAAAAGAAGGGATGGGCAGAAGAAGAAAAAAAATGTAGAGGCCAAGGATGCAAGAAAAAACAGGAGGGGGCAGAGAAATGCAGTTTGAAAGGAGCCCTGATCTCTAGAGTGATCACCTTTTACTTACATATTTCGTTTGCTGGAAGTCTGTACAGCTGTAAAAGATTCATCTCTCCTCTGTCTAGTCTTCGGGGTTACTGAAATGAACAGCAAAACACAGATAGAGGGATAAACCTAGATACAGATAAGTTAGCAATCGATTTATATAGAAAGATACTTTTTTTTTTAAAGAGGTGTCTTTATCTCAGGTAGCTGAAAAGTTCCCACCTGGATGCCTCCTCTGCCCAGCCTGCCTATCTCTGTCTCTCACACATGTCATCTGTCTGGAAACCTCTGAGAGGAACCTGTGTGATCTTTGTGGAAGGAAAGTGAGGAAAAGAACATTTTCCTTTGCCTTCCTCCACTCCCACCTGCCCCCTCCTTGGGGTGCATGCTTCAAGGAGATGTGTGTGTGGCAGGCAGAGCCCAGCACAGGGCAGGGAGAGGAGAGTTGGCTCTCATTTGCAAAATCCACGGTGTTTTCATCCTTGGCATGGTGGTGATGGGGTGGGGGAGACGAAGGGGGTATGGCATGTCACTTCACTTTATCACTGCCTGGGCTCTTGCCTTGTCATTCGGCACTTGCCATGAATCTAAAGAGAGTTTGGCCTTAATAACTTCACACAAGTACCGCATTGCCAGTGACTTTAGAGACGGGTGACAGCAAGCAAGGAATTATAATGAATTGCTGCAAATGCCTTCTTCACACAAATTACAGTTATTTTCCTCTGAGCCTGCACGCCTTCCAACATCAGGATTTTGGTTCAGAAGATAGGGCTGGGTGTTTATGTGTCTAGGGAGAGAGATACATTTTACCATCACACTGGGACCCCTTTGCCCCTTTCTTTCCCCACTGCCTCCCTGGGTTTTATTTATTTGTTTGTTTGTTTCAGATTTTTTTTTTCTCATATGCAGTCAGAAAACTGATTTTCCTGCTGAAACCAATACGCTGCTCACAAGCCATTCTGCACTTCGACAGGGAGTGGAAAGAAGTTTGGCTTTTGTTGTGACTGCAACAATTTAATTTAGGGTTAACATCTTCCTCTGTCACCATAGTTATCCAGACTGGGCTGTGAAGGTCCCCTTCTCCACTAAGTACGATGCCACGTGACTGTTTGGCCATCCTGATAGGTGTGCCCTGGTGAAGGTGCTCTCAAACATCACGCCTGCCTTCATCAGGGCAGCTGGTTTGGTCTCAGCAGGGTGGGCAACCGTTCCTGCAAGCACAGCTTGGCTGCTCAGCACCCAGAGTGCCCATAACTGCGGCTCCAGGAAAGCAGGTTCAGGTCAGCTGTCACTGTTGCCTGTAGGTACAGTTAGCTTAGTCAGTCTGTGGTGCATTTGGGATCCGGTTATTGCAGGGAAGATGGTAAAGGTCTCCCAAATACAGCATGACTTCCTTTAGGCTGGTGCTCATGGCCAGTACATGGTCAGTACATGGCTCACGGCCATTTCTCACTTCTCCATTACGGTCACCGTTGTTTTCTTTAACAGATATTTTGAGACGTGGTGAAGCTAGGCAGTCCTTGCATTTCTAAGAAGGAATTGTCCAAAGTCTCCACAGATAAGTAAATTGCCCTAAAATCTCCTTGGTGCTAACACATAGCCAAACTCTCTATCTTTATGCTCGTCCTGGATCAGAAGAGATCTCTTTACCAGGGTTCAGTGCATAGCTATCCTTGCGTTGAGGGCAAGAGAGTGCCTTGCTTTGTCACTCCCCATGCTGAACAGAATACTGGAGGTGGCACTGTCTCGATGTCTTCTTCTCTGTGCATGGGTTCAGGTGATTTCAGTGGTGGTCTGCAGAGAGGAGAGGATACACATCACACAAAATCGAGAATTACCTTCAGTGAGGTGCGAAAGGAGAACTGTTAGGCAGTTACTTTGCGCAGTGCTGCAAAGGTCACTTCTGTTCTTGCTGAGCATCTTCCAAAAGCACTGGAGTAAATGGGAAGATTTATTTTGACTGCCTTGGTTTTCATTGCAATTTGGGAACATGAGCTAGTTTCTCCACGTGAGTCAGAAGTATAACTCTAAGTGCAGGATAACCTCATCAGCTTTAGGTATTTAAAAGAATTGCTGAAGAGTTTTGATTGAGACCACAGGTCAGCTGAGATTTTGGACAGTTCACCAGCTCCTACCTGATTCACTCTGCCTCAGTGTAATCATCCACACAACGAGCCCTTGCTTCAACTGTTCAATTCCTAGATTAGTTTTAACAGACATTATTTGTGTTATTGCCCGTGTTACTTGTTTATTTAGCAGCTGTCATATGTCAGGATCAACTAAGTGATGATAATGCATGGCAGAATTATTTAAATTATACATGGGGTTATTCTTAAGTGGTTAAAAAAAAGAATGTGTCTGTCATTCAAGCCCATGTTATCCCAGAGGTGTACACCTGCTGCTGCTGGGTCTCAGGTGCATTCAGTACAGGCATTTGATCTCCTCCTGCTTTCATTCCTCCACCTGGCAATGGGTTAGTCGTTGTGAGGGCTGTTGTGAGACAAGACAAAGTCCAGTTACAAAGAGCCCTGAGAAGCAGGGGACTGAAGAGGAATGTTATTAAAGACTGAGCTATTTCAGTAAAGGCACTGAAAGCAGCATGCTTGCATTTGCCGTAGTCCGGTGTGTCTTTGAATAACCACTGACTTGGTTACTGGCAGGGAGAATCTGTTGATGCTGCCGACTCTGCGGTGTCAATGCAGTTAAAGGGACACTGCCAACATGCGCTACCTCCTCAGGAACAAAATGTGAATTACAAGTAGTTTCAGGTGCTATGTTTGCCCTTGAGTATCCTTTGCTGATTTCTGTTGTCTCACAAACATGTTTTGAAATGCCTTTCCTTCCCTTGCTGCAATGTGAAAGCCCAACAACTGACTGTCAGTCGCTGAATGAGTGTTGCAAAGTCCATCGTTGGTAGAAGGGTGATAGTTTCACTTCGGCAGTCTCCCTGTAAGGAAGTGCATGACGATGGTATTCTACATCATGTGCCTTGTCAATAAATTTATCAATTAAGTTTCAAGGCAAGGAAGACATCCGCAGGCAGTATCAGTACCTGCTCTTACAGAGTTTTCCCACTGCTGGCCTTTGTCAGAGATGAGATGTGCTAGCCTGGATCCATGGTCTCTCCCTGTGCAGCCATTTGCAGGTTATGAAGTATGGCAACTTTATTTCTTTACAGTTATGTCAAAAGCTGAGCCAGGAACTTTAGTGTTCAGATCACAATTGGGTTGGGCAGGGTTAGCAGTTAAGAAAATTTATATTAAACTTGGAGGTGACTAAACATTACTGGTGCCGTCTCACAGGTATATGATATTGTAGTTGCTTTTGTCCATGGCTCTAAAAACAGCAATGAACCTCAATTTTCATCACACCAGGCTTGTACTAGTGTAACCTCACTGGATTGAAATGTGGTCAGGTGGTGTAAAGTTATCGAGCTACCAATGCTTATGAGTTGCCGTCCACCCCTTGGGCTTCTCATGGGGTTTTTTGCATGCAGAGGCAGCAGAGCTAAGGACACTTTTTTGATGAGTTATATCAGGCCAGCTGACAGAGGGCAATTGATTATGTATGGCACCAAAATTTCTAATACAGGAGCTATGCACTAAGCACTGCGGTGTTAATTTATCCAGATCAGGCGTGAGCACACAATCACGTTTATATCAGTGAGCTAGCTAGCACTGCCACAAACTTCAAGTTTTAACACTGGTTCTATGTAAAAGAATAGAAAATAGCTTTTTCTACAACCAAGCATTAATCCTAGATTCTATCTGAACCTTAGGTTCAATCTGAAACTTTTTGAGACACAGTTAAAGCATCAAAAACACCGAAGATTTGAACCAGCAGTATGCAAGATCAGCATTTTGTTTCATGTGCCCGATGCTTTTGTAATCCTTTAGCTGGTGCCATATACCTGGTTTACTGTACCATTTAACCAGGGCCTTACTTAAAATAATTAAACCAAACACTGTTATTCTTTTAAGAGGGCAACTGCTTCCACCTTATTTTAAAACTTCCTAAATGAACTAAGCAGAAGTAGAAATGTCCTCACAGTCTTCTGCCTTGCTCTAACAAAACGAACCTAAATAGGAAAGCTGACTTAAGCAATTACAGTTTTGTCAACATTTGGTTTTGTCCTGAATTGGAATGAAAAGGAAGAATATCAAACCCCATCTTGGCACAAGGAGTTCCAGAAATGCTGAAACTTTTTAGTCTGACATCTTTGATTGAAGAAGAACATTTAGACTTTTCTCAAATTGAAATTCAATTTCCAGGCGGCCAGACCTGAGCTGTCGCAGTGCCTCAGGCAAATGCTGTGGACGGGGGGCACCATGGGATTTGTAGCCTGGCAGGAGAGCCCAGCCCTGTGAAGGATGGGGATGTGAGACAGCTAAACTATTGCTCTCACAAGAAATGGCTCTCAGCACTATTATTTGAATTGTGAGAAGATTCCACTTTCATCAGAAGTCCTTCAATTATCTTTTTTCAAACAACAGAAAATTATCCCCATTTAAAGGAGAAAATGATTTGTGGGTTTAGCAGAGAAAAGGGGACATTTGACCTAAAACACATTCTTGAAAGGTAGAATTAAGTGTTTTGTGCATAATTTTGAAGGGGGGGGGGGGGGGGGGGGCGGCAAAAAAAAAAAAACAAAACAAAACAAAAAGCCTTGTTTGCTGTATTTGATGTGATGTTTATGTTTTCAGTCAGTTTGACCACAGCTCTTCCATAAAGCATCTTGTCTACTAGATTTTGAGACATTAATGGCTCACAAACTTATTAAGTGAACTTGTTAAGTTCCTTATTAAAGGAACACAACTCATTTTCTGTTGCATAATTTATGGTGATGTGTTATTACTAATTAAATGCAATAATAATAATGAATGCAGTCCTCAGGCTTGAGCAAACTCAGACTTGAGCAATTGCTCAGACTTGAGCAATTCAGGTTGCTTTGTTTATACTCCCCATGTAAGTCTTTGTCTTCAATAAAAAAAAAAAAAACAAAAAACAACCCTGATATTTCACAGATGTTTTTTTCCAAAGTGTTTTGAGTTACATCTCACAAGTAAGGTGGGCAGGAGTAGTCCAGGAGAGGGAAGACATGAGTATTCTTTACAAAGTGAGGAGCTTCAGAGTTGTAGATGTACGTCATACACAATTACATATCCCAAATTTGTTAGTTCAGGAGAGGGGAAGGAGCTATATTTAATGTCTGTGAGGTCCTTGAATCTAACAAAAAAGCAGTAATTGCAAGTGGATTACACCAGCTGCCTACCTAAATGCCTGTCTTCTTTATAGAACATTTTTCTATGCCTCCTTTTAATTCCTTCTCTATTTCTTTTTCATTTGCTATTTCCAATATTGGGAGGAAGTGGCAAAAAAAACCTGCCATGGTGACTTTAAGCTCTTCATTGTCCTCTTCTACCTTCTCCATGCTGGCTCAGCCAAGATTTTAACACCACACAGCCAGATTGGTTGTGATGGTGGTGCTAGTGGTGGTGGGAAATGTGGTTAGAAGGAAGAAAAAGAATTAAACATATAACTTGGTGAACTCAACCTCATTCGTCTAGTCTCTCAGAGCAAGTGAGGGAATAAAAGGCTGTGTGAAAGGATTCTAAGGAAATGGGAAAGGCAAGCAAGGAAAGGGCTGGGTGGGTCGGAAAACATTTTTAGGATTAGTGGAAACACAGATTTGCAAAAGAAAGTGAGAGGTGTATTGTGTGGTGCCATGTGGATTTTCAAGAGAGAGAGACATAAGATCAGCTTCCCCTCCATCTTCTCTTCCTACAGTTTTGCTCAAGTCCCATCATCAGTGAGGAACAGGGAAAGATGAGCCTGCTGTTGGGAGGGCAGAGCAGGGATGCTCAGTCTTAGATGGAAATCAGGGAGAGGGAATGCTTGGTCAACTTTGCTTTAAATGAGAGAGAAAGAAGCCAAGAGACATAGAGGAGGAGAGAGAGGAGGAGAGACAATCTTGGATGCTTTGTTAATTTAAAAGTGCAGTAGCACAGCAAACCCTGTACTTGATGTCACCGATATGAATTTCAGGCCTTCCCTTCTCAGAGATCAACAAGGAAGGAAACAAGAAAGGCAGAGGTGACATTTAACCTTTCCCTCCCTAAAGAGCAGAGGGAAAGGGCTGTCAGATGCAAGGAGGTCAAAGGAGCTCTGACCATTACCACCCACCACCGGGAGAAAGGCTCATCCCTGCTTGTGTTTTCAACACGACAAAGAGATCTTGATGGAAAGAAAACCCATTACGTATCTTGCTGTAATGTTTTTTTAAATGCTTTTATTTACCAGCAGTGGCAATAACTTCCTGTTGTTATCAAGGCATCACCAGCTAAAGATAAAGGAATCTCTCAACTGATGTTGCATGGGGTTAGGAAATAATTCTCCTGCTCTCTCTGTCTAGCTTTGCATAATTGATCCTGTGAATTATGGGGGTGAAATGAGGAGATCACCATCTTCCAAGGCAGCAAGCACCATCTGGGCAAAAGAGAGCTCAGTACAGAAAATTCTGTTGTCTCTTTTAATACTTACAATATTTCACCTGCAGACACATCAACCAAAACCCAAAATGCTTAATGCTAATGTAGGTAAGTCCACTGTTCTTTGCCAGGCTTTATCTCAGCCTTGGCTAGGTTGAAATCTGGACAGTAGTGTAAATCTACACTCCCTGTCTTGAGAATGCTTGCTGGCAAATTGGAGAAGAAATTAACTGAATGGATAAGGTTTTTTCCTAGCCACCTTTACATGCTGAAATGTTATGAAACATACCTAGCATGGCCAGTTCCTGGTCCCCCCTCTCCCCCTTTAGTTTCTAAAGGTAGTTCAACTAGGCTTCCAGAAGGGTTGGAGTTGGAATTGATCTCTGGAGATCATCTAGTTCAGCACCAGGAGGAGTTGGAGCTATTTTTGATGTATAAGATAAACTACCAGAACTAAGCAGCCAGCTACACTTTGCTTCTTTTGTTTGTGGTTAGTAAAGAGCAGGTCTCCTTGTCACATATCCCACACTTTGTTTAGAAAAGAAAAATGCTGGCTTTACCAAAATAAAATTTCTGTCTTTCAGTGGCAGACAGCAGTGGAATGATTGCTTCGGGTACTGAAGTACATGCCTTTCCAAGCAAAGCGTAGAGGGTTCCATGAGAAAGATTATGTGTGGACATCAGGAGCTAGTTTCTGAATACACACCCTTCATTTTGGCTTTGCTTAAGCCAAGTATTGACTAAAATACAAGAAGATGCACATCTTGGCAGTTAGCAAAACCTGGACCCAGAGATGATGACCCCAGCTTCCCAAAACCTTTCTTATTTTTAGGAATGCTGCTAGGTCCTTCACCTGAGGTAGCTATTCCCTCACCTGAGGTAGCTATTCCCTCAGCCACATCTTCTGTACTTGTATGATCTTTTCCAACTCCACATGTGGGGCACAAAAAGAGCCTGGGCTCCCTTTTTCTTCCTTGGCAGTCTGAGGAGGAGGAGGAGGAGGATGACCTCTGGACCTACTCACATTAAGCTTTTGTCTTTAACGGCCTTGGAATCCTGGAAAGCCCCTGAAACAATTTCTGTGCTCCACCATTAGTATTGTTTTCACTGGGCATGTGAATTCCCTAACTATTGTACAACTGACAAGAGGAAATGACACAAACCTTGGCATTTTACAAGGAAAAAAACTCCAAAGCCTTTCACAGTTTCACAACTGTCCCGAACTGCAGATTTTCAAAACTGATGAATAAGACCCCCTAAAAATCATAACACTGATCAGCTTAAGAAACATATGTGGTTTTTTTTAATTTTTCAAGAGAAATTTGTGGTTAAATTTGTGGCTTCTTTTCACTTCTCTTGTGATTTTCAAGTCTTCAGGGCTCAGGACTTGTTTCACATTTCCAAGCTTTTGTTGTTCACAGCAATTCATGTCTGGTAAGGTATTTATTTTTTAACTGAAAGCTGTGATTTGTACACATAACAGCAGAACTCTGGGAGGAGTCATGAAGCAACAAAAAATATCCTGACACTCAAAGCAATCGCTGGAGTTGGTAGTATGGATTCATTACTGCTGTTCTAGTGGCTTCTTTGAAAACAGTAAGTATGTTTTTAAGGATGTTAGAAATTCAAACAGAAAAAAAAATAATCTTGATAAAAGAAGCCAGTAGCAAATAACTGGTCTACTATGACAAAGATGGTTCTTAAACTGTGTAAAGATTTGTGGGAAATTATTTTTCATGAGGTATGTGCTAGTGATCTCTTTGATGCTTGCATCCCTAAGGAGGATATGTACATCCTCTAAAGTGTTCCTGGAGATATTCACTGTGAATTCATGCAAGAATTCACAAAGTTTAGCATCAATTTTCTTTAGCTCTAAGCAACCTCTCAGATGTATTTCACTTGCATTATAAGTGTAAAAGCAGTGGCCATTCAATGAACCTGGAGGGTGGGGGGGCTTGGATATATATATATAATTATTTTTTTTCCCCCACTGCTAAACAGAAGGACTTCTTCATGTAAAAGGGCCAAAAAACAGCTAAAGAAGAAAAGACAAAGCCTATGGGACATGCAGCAAAGAGTCCTCTGAGAGGACTCAGTGGCTTAAGAAAGACCCTTTGAATGATCAATTCCCTTATGTTGTTCATTGATTTTCTCCTGGTTTTCCCTTATCTTTCCTTTCCTGCTGATATCTCTTTAATTGATTCCTGATTACAGATTACACCAGTTACAAACTGTTATTTGTCAAACAATGGAGCCAGGCTTCTCTCTGTGGCTTGGGGAAACGCATGCAGCTCTTGATAATTTCAGGAGGTTCAAACTGAACAAGCTGTAGAGAACGTAAGGTGATCTGGTGGTAATTGGTAAAGAAGGAGTCTGTACAGACTCTTTTTCAAGCAACTACCTTGTTTACACTCCCCGGCCTTTATACTGCTAGGAAATCCTGTATCCTGCAAGAATTATAATGCAGTAGAATCTGCAACTGAGTTCAAAATGTGCTTCTCGGACTCATTATCAACTCCAGTTCTGTTTGCAATGCTTAGCATATAAATTATTTAAATTAAACTAACTACATAAATTATTCAAGTTTTCTTTCCCCCCTTATCTTTAACAGACACTACAGAAAGTTCAGTGCTAGTGGTGTCACACTTCACTGCCAATCAGATAGGAGTGCTAAAGGTATCTCAAAACATTGGCAGTGTCCAAATGACCATGAGGCTCTTAGGAGGCAACTACCAAAAGCTGGATGATAGTGACACTGGAACAGCTCGTCACCAGTGATGGGCTGCATTCGGGCTGCATGGGCAAACAAGGAGGGAGTTACAAAGGGAATTACAAGAGGGATGGTTGTTCTGGAATTTCTACAAGCTAACCCTGTTAAATGCTTTCTGTTTTGCTTTTGGATGAACCCAGGGCTTGTTGGTCCTGCTATGGGGAACCTGAAGTGGTCAACAGCCACGCTGTTAACAAGGCTAGTGCAGTGTCAAGGGACTCCCCCCTTATGAGGCATCATCCTGACCCAAATGCCTTCTCCCTGGTGAAGTACAAGGACGAACAGGAATGCGGTCTTGATCTCTACTGTCTTCTCCTTTCCTGTATTCTGCTGTATCAGCTTCATAGCCAATGTCCACAGTGGCTAGAATGAAGCTCTGACTTGAAGGCATGTGCAAGAGAGTTTCTTTAGGGCCTCAGCCAGATGTCTGGTTTAGGTGCCTGGAGTAGACAGGTATGGCTTCCAGCTCCAAAAGAGCAATAAACTAGAGAGCCTGCTTTAGAGGGAGGGCTGTCAAGGCTGGTTCCTAGGCAGTCGTCAGAGGGAGGCAGCAATAAAGTGCAATTATAATACGAAACCTGAACAGAGTCCTTAGTTTCAGTGGAACCTGTCTCAATTATTCTTTACACACAGATCTTTTCTTTCATGTTTTATTCTTGCTATTCTCTTAATTTCACATTTCAGATATGATTTAAGAAAGCAGCCTCTACCAGGTCTCCTGATTTTGCTCTGATTGATTTGTAAGTCTGTGAGGACATGGTTGAGTTAGGTTTCTGACTATGCCCAGACATTGTGATACATCACAGCTGTGGGGTTTGTAGGGGCCATATTTCAGCTGTAGGGAAACAAATTATTTTGTTCATCACAGTCCCCATGGACCATCCATGTGATGGTTCAATACTGATCTAAACAATACCAGGTAAAATCCAAGATATTGATGGCTACCTGTTTAGTCTTATAGTGTAGCTATCAAGGACTGATAGCAAACCAGGGTGCAGGGGAGTAAGATAGAGAAATATATAATTAACATATTAATACATGGGTGGCCATGGCATGATCCTTCTTGAAGGCAAAGTGGAGTACAGATAATATGGCAGGAGGACATGATGCTAAGAGACCTGCTGAGACATGTTGTGAAGTATCAGAGCAGCACCCCTTTCATTGCATGGCTCGAAGCATCCTACAGACCAGGCAGCAGTACCCCAGGGGAAGAGGTATGGCCTGGTTTGCTACTTCAGTAAATCTGAACCTTCTAGAAAGGCAGGCCCAAGTCTCGAATGATGTGAGTGTGATGGAGGGAGCAGACGGCCACCCTTGTGATTTCACAGGGAGTCTCACGATACTTGGTGTTTTCCAGTTACCCGCTGCCTTTACAAGTATTTGCGTGTATGACAGCCTGTTTTGTTTCATTTAAAAACAATAAAAGATTATGTCTTGATTACAGAGTTGTGGAGAATGGCTGGCAAACCTGAACCCTTAAAGCACAAAACAGCAGAAAGAAAACAAAATTACCCAAAGTAATCTTTAAAACACAAAGCAGAACAAAGACCATTTTAATCCATCCTCGTGGTTCAGGGCAAACAGGGAGAACAGACTCTCCTATCTCATTTTTCAGCAGTTTGGGGTTGCTGAAATACAAGCGGGTGAGAGATATGTCATATTCATTAAAGATGGATGTGGCATGCTTCTTTCTTTTTAGGCCACCAAGAGATGACATTCTGTGTGTGGTGATAACTAAGAGGATAAGACGGTGTTTCTATTGGTTTCATGCTTGCCTGTATTGGACTAGATAGACGTAATCACCCTGGAGATACTGTATTTACTTCTGCTTCCTTATTTACTTTGTTTCTTTTATTTCACTTTAGGGGACTAGGCTGGAATTGACATTTCTTTCTCTTCAGCAGCTGACTCCTCTCTCAATGCAGGGTCTCTGGGCACTGAGTTAAGCCAGACAGTGGAATGGACCTGCTGTAAATAGTGTTGATAAATTGGGTAGATAACACAGCATGGCCTGGTTTACCCCAGTGCACAGAGTAATAAAAAGGAGCTTCTGCCTCTGAAAGGTCATCGTATCGACAAGGGGAACGATTGTGGGAATGGCAGTTGTGAGACACTTGTCGCTAAAGCCACTTTTCCACAGGAGATGCTGAAGGGATTATGCCTAGGCCTTTTCCTCCCTACCCTCACCCCTGAGGTCATCTGATTAAATGGTCCTGAGTGTGACCACAGAGCTGAGGATCCCTGGTGCAAAACAGGTCTGAGCAGCAAGGCTCCCAAAAACTCTCATGAACCAGCTAAGCGCAAAATGGCCAACTATTTTTCCAACTTAGCCAGATGGGGTAGACTCCCCAGACCTACCCCAGCGGTCTTTAAATGCTTTGTCACCTCATCATGTGTAGCCAGGAGGCCTTAGTGAGAGGGATGGGATAGGGCTACCAATTAGCCACAATTCTCCCAAATAGTTCAGTGGTTTCATGTGGTAATTAAAAAATGGTCCCTTTTTATTCTGTGTTTCCATATCTCAGTTCATTCAGGGGAAAGAAGTGTAATAGCCAACAGACAATCCACCCAATAGACATCACTGAAACATCATTTCTGAGGTGCCAGATCACTTGTGGATGGCAAACTTTGAGAAGAACTTGTGTCACGTGCATCCATCACTCAGCAGGTGCAATGGAGATCAGCCAAAGGAATAGCTTCAATGGATAATTAGAAGTCTCAGACTGCTTTGAGGAAACCTACACCAAAAAAAGCTGGTCCTGAAAAACCATGCCTTCCACTTTGAGCAGTCAGAGCAAATATGGTGTATTCAAAAGCACCAAATCAGAGATGACAGATCAGAGAGCACAGTGGGGTTGACATATGTCCACAAATAACAGCAAATGGAATAATCTCTGAGGCCTTGCCTAGACCTGCAGTCTTCTTCTTGTCACGACATTTTTAAACAGCTTTCTAATTAACATACCCAATATCAGGACTGGAAATTCAAGTCTAATAAGGTCTCATTGAAGAGCAACACATACAACGTACTGACAATGCAATGAACCATGCCAATTGGCACCAGGATGTGATATGACTATACAGTAACTGCCAGTCTGTATCATATCAAAGGTCTATGTAGACCAATAGCCTTCCCTGACATTGGCCAGTAGAGCACGCGTAGGAAAAACTATTAGAACAAAGTGCCTGCACAATGTTTTTTGCCCCAGTTGCTCTTCCAGCCTCCAGCACTCCAGAGCTTATGGGATTCCTAAACCAAACTTGTACATAAAGCACTTTGTACATCAATAAGAAAGTATCCATAAAGTGAAGGCATTGCTACTTGGTGGGGAAAAACATTTGTTCTCCCCAAAGAAGCTAAACAAGTATGACAAAGTATTGATTCTATCATTTTCTTCCAAGAATGATGTCCGTGGTGTATTAGGAAAGGGAGTATTTCTACAGTAGAGTGAGTTTCTTAGCTCTGTAAATATATTGTACTCCCCTAAACATATTATTACACTGGAGGTGGTTTTCTGAATGGGGGAAAAATGGGGCTTTCCACTTTCCCTGCCTTTTGACTGTTTACTTGGCTACAATATTGGCTTAGTAGTAGATTCCAGCAGCACTCATGGCCTGCTCCCAGCTAAATGTTGAACTCTCTGCTGAGTTTTTTATAAATGAGAATGCGGTTTTGGGGACATTCCTATTTTGCATTGAGAATTGGCCCATACAGAAGACCAGAGTTTGATGGATCATCAATTTGTGTCATTTACTGCCATTGCAAATGCAAAGTGACATGGATTTGGAAACCTCAGCTAGATGGGGAACCGTGGGGTAAGGACCGAGTGTGGCAGGAGTGGGAAATTGTAATGACTTGGGAAAGTGACAGCAAACCGGCTCCAGGGGTGTCTAATCAAGACCCAAATGATGCCCTTTGAAAAGGTGATCCAATTATTTAATACTCTTGTTCCTGGATAGTGGTGTCATGAAGCCCAGAACAGCAATCCTTGCTTTGGCCGCACAGCACAGTCTTCCAGGGAGCCAAGACCAGCTCATTAGATGGCAAGATTTGTGCTCCTTGCAAGAAGCTGGCTCCCACCCAGTTCTGAAAGTCTCAGCCAGCCTGTGCCATCTGGCCGGGAGAGCCCCCAAACACACAGCAAAGCCTTTCTGAGAACCCCAGCCACATTGAGGGAATATTTCAGAGGGCTGGAAACAGTGGTCACTGTAAAGTGTAGTAGCAGTTGGCTTCAGCGGCCACTTTGTCACAGATGTTGCTGAGGTCTGTTGTGATTTCCAGGCACTTCTGGAAAGCACAAAATGATTCAGTAATCACAAAATAAGAGCAGAAGTAGAAAACTAGAATTGGTAACCAACCCCCTAATGATTAATGTTCTTCCCCTTCCCTGCCCTTAAATGCAAAACACTCCCCTGTATTGGCAGGATGACCTGGACCTGAGCTCCTCTGAAGTGAAGTTAGTTCAGTTCAGTCTTGCAGGAGGCTCTGGGCTCTGACTGATGGTGGGAAGTGAGATAATAGGGCCCTCAGCAACTCACCCTCACCTTAGCCTTGTCCACTGGGCAGGTATGGGCTAATGCATTCGGCTCCTATTGCTAAGCAAGTCGGGGTTATAAACATGATTTTCATAATTGGGTTTTAACATACGTAGAAACCACCCAGCAGCGATAATAGTTTTGCACCAGAAGAGCCTTAAGACAGAGGAGAACAGCTTCTCTGAAGTGTTAAGAATCCCAGCACATTTATCTTAATAAGTTTTATTACAGCCTGCCAGTTTAAACCTAATGACTAATTTATCGTATAAAATACCAGCAATATATTTTTTGATTTTGCTAATTAATTATCTCAAACAAAGGTGATATTTATAAAACTGTCCAGAAATGGTATGTGCATTAAAATTGCCTTGCAGCAGGAGATGAAATTATTACTAATATGGGATCAAATTATTACTGTATTGACTTAGTTACTTTATTACCTCATAATGGATTTCTTCATTATTTTCCCCGGGATTGTAGCATTCATGATTGCATTAAAGTCTGTTAATCTATGCAAATATCATTAGGAGGTACTAATAACCACGGCAACTTTCTTCAATTTCAAGGAATGTGGTAAGTACTCTCAACACATTGTTATGTTCTGTTAGTGTGATGGGATTAACTCAGCCCCTGAGTCCTTGGGACAGTGGGTGGGCAGCAGATCCCTTTGAGTCTTTTCTTCCTTAAGGATAGATAAGGTGGAAGGTGGGAATTTGTTCTTCTGCCTAGGAGGAGGGACAAGGGGCACCATTTTCAGCTCCACCACTCTAACCCTGCCTGATGTCAACCGAGTCACCGGTTAGTTTGCAAAAAGGTCACATCATATACCTTCCCTCTTTTTTTTCCAGCCCTGCTATTTATCCTCAAAAGCAATAGCCCCCACATGAGCACACATGTCTTCAAACTACAGTGTGGACCAGCTGTTTTCTAAAGGTCAGGCGATGGGGTGGTGGCTTTTCTACACGGAGGAAAAGGCAGAAGCAAATAGGGTAGGTGAAATTTCAACATTGGGCACAGCTTTTGAGCATCCCATGTGTGATCTAATGCCTTCACACTGATGTTTGAAAGGTGCCCAGTGAATCATTTTCAAGAGGGCTGAGTTTGTTGCAGAGCTGTAAGTGTGTGTGTCTGTGTTTGTATTGACCGGTTTAAAAAAAAAAAAAAAAAAAAAAAAGCAGACAAATATTAAGCCTTGAATGTTTCCTTTTCCAACAGCATTAAAAACTGAGATACATGCATAAGTAGAAGAATAGGTAAGGGGAGTTAGGTATGCAGTAATAAATACACATCTGTTGAATGGTATAACTATTTATCTCTATTACCTATTAGTCCAATTTCACATTTCCCATGCTTAGATAATGAGGTTACAGACACCTTTGTAGTAAGGCACGCAAAATCAAATAGGAGAAAATCAGGTTAAATTAGATCGCTGAGTGACAAGGATGGAATTTCACCTCCTTACCCATATCTGTCTGTCTTTCTGTCAATATGATCTAGAGCCATAGATTACATGCAAGCAAGACAATCCCAACAGTAACTTTCCAGCAATGATTTCTAACTGATCAGTGCTATATTATTCCTGCAATATTAGGGCTTACATCGGTCTCTCCTGTCATTTCTGAATGGCATCTGAAGCTTCCTCTTCAAATTGACCTTAGACTGAAATCAGTTTAGGTCCAATTATAAGAGCTACTGAACTCTGGGTGCCCTTGTTTTGCTCCATCAGCATGTGCACCACAGCTGAGAGGAAGACAGGCTTTGAAAATGTTAAAGGCTTCAGTTTTTGACACAAAAGCTGCATTCTGAACTATAAACAAGCAAAACAGGCTTGAGATGGTGGTGAGCAATCCCACAGCTCCAGGGGTTCCTAGGATCCCTCTTTTCTCCCTTAAACAGTAACAAGAGTCTCCCTCCCAAAATCTCTTGTTGGGTTTTTTGGTAGCGGTGGTGGTGGTTTTTGTTGTTTGGTTTTTTTAAGATAAAACCCCACAACACTGCTGTGGTGTCAGAGCAAACTGGTGTTGGATTAGGCATTTGCACCTCTGTAAATGGATTAACAAAATGTGATTGTTTGGTGTTTGGCTGTCAATCTGCATTTGGCTCAGAGGGGATAATTTTAACTCAGAATGTGTAAAAAAGTAATTCCGTAGATGGAAGCTGTCTTGGACCCCGTGAAACTTTCCGCTTTTTTGCTGATGAGCTGACCTTGTTTTGTTAAATAAAAGAGTCCCCAAACAGTGTTCAGGAAGGGAAAAAGCAGGGTGAATCCAGAAAAAAACATGTATTTCTTGTGTATTCTTTCCTTTTTTTTTTTGAGTGGCTATCCTTCATGGTGAGAGGAAAAAATAAAGGGGAAAGCAAGCCCAGGAGAAATGCAGGCAGTAAATTAGATGGATTGGTTGAAGCTGTTATGCATTAATTGCATTTCAGGATCACCTGGGCCCTCTCTCCACCAGGCAGCAGAGCCCCTGTCTGCTGGGCACTATACAAAAGCTGAACAAAGGACGGTAACAAAGCAACATTAACGGTTGTATCGAGGGTCTCTCTGGCTGGTTTTCTTTCCCAGTCCATTGCAGAATAGAAGCTCATTAATTCTCTGAGTTTAGACAGGTTCTGTCAGTCAAGACTCTTTCACAAAACTGCTGAACGAGCCTCTCAACTCAAACTGGTTGGGAGGTTTGAGACTTGAAACAAAGGGGGGTTGTTTGCTCATTTTTTCACCGGACAAGGGTCTTAAATCGGCAAAAAACATAGGTCAGCCCTACTAGCAGGTTACAGTAGATTCAGACGTGAGCAGCCAGAAATGGTAGGCCCGTAAATATCTACCAATTGTTACCTGAAGCATTAACTTGGAAGCAGATGGGTCCCACCAGAAAGTAATTCAGCTCTCCTATGCATAACATTCCTTTTATGCCGGGCAGAGAGTGCAGCAGTTTAACTCAAAATGGGATATAAAAGCATCTGCATTGGACAGATGGGGAAGTGGGAGGCAAGGCTCTCTCCTTATTACTTAAATCGGGCTGAGTTGGAGTGGCTGACATTGGGTTTGAATAGCTTGATACCTGCTAATAAAAGGCTTGCTTGGGTTTCTAGCTCTCAGTCTAACGGGATGGCTTTAATGTAATTTGGAACTTAGAAAAAGTCTGTATTCTTGTGATGATCGCAATGCTGTCATCGTGAGCCCATCTCAAATAGCAATGGGGGACATAATTATCTGGTGTAAATCAGAGCGGTTCCATTGACGGTGCTGATTTACACTGTCTGAGGACCTGGCTTAGCTGTGTTATGGCAGTGGTCTGCACTGTCTAACCTCCCCGAATCCCTTCCATGGATTGTACACATCAGTTAACTTCAGGCAAGACTTTCTCACATTGCCTGAATGCTAATTGCACTTCTGTGCTGCAGCTTGTATCAAAATTAATATATAATTCCAAAAAAATAGAGATAATTGAACTGACCCAAAATATAACCCCTTTCCTTATTTCTTAAGCACTTGAGTTTTAGCACAAATCTCTTTTACTGCAGGGGCTTATGTTATGCCATCAGCAAATGCAAAGAGCAATTAAACATTTAACATGATCACAAGGAGAAGAGAAAAGCTGCTGTTTAAATGCAGGGAAAGTTGGGTGGTGTTTTTTTTTTTAAAAAAAAAGAAAAAAGAAAAGCCCAGGAAAACAGCCCATTGGCTCTAACGTAAGACTAAGAAAAATTTGCACTGTGGTCAGTTCAATCCAACAGCTTTGTTTATTGGGAACCTAGTGTATTATTTTTAAAAGCAAAATCCCTACTTTACTGAACTCCTTAGAAGGAATTTCCAACAATCCTGATGCCACAGAGATGTCAGGTAGATGCAAATGCTTTTTAGGGAGTAAGAATTATGGTTTTCACCTTCTTTTTGTTGTCCTTACTTGGGAGGGTTAATTGGAGCTTGGAGAATATATGCTTCTGGAAAGGACTGTACTGCATTTCCTCAAAAGGAAAAGAAACAACAGACTTCAAAACTCTGCATTCCTACTGATATTCCTCATTTTTCTGTTTCACACATTTTCCTATTCTGCTAAAAGCATGTAATCCAACCTATGAGTCATCTTGGTCAGAGTTGCCACCTATACTCTATTAATAAGAGGAATTAGTCCTGTTTGTCAGTCTGTCTGTGAATGAGAGACGTGGGATTAAGTCGCTAGATATTTGTTTCCCATAGCTTATAGAGAAAGTTTATTCAGTTGTCATAAGGACATCAGGGTCATGCAGCCCTGTACACAGCTTGAGCAGACAACCGCATTATACAGTCCCTTTCATGGGGGCGTTGAGTCCCTATCACAGAGAGGGATCCTGTTTTGACATTCTGGTTGCCCTAGGAGCCTGCCTTAAAAATGCCCTCGGAGTCTGTTTCACCAGTACAAAGGCAAGGATAGCAACACAAGCTCAAAGAGGTCTCGCTCCCTGATAAGGGGTAGATGGGAGAACAGGTCAGTTCAGGCGAATGGGACTCCAGGACTGATGTCAATTTGACAGTCTTAACAAAGATACAGAGAAATTTGGGGCCCCTTAATTTAATAGGATTTTTCAGGTCTTTTCATGGGACACTACGGTTTTCAATTAAGCTTTTATCAGGACAGGCTTCTCAATTCTGGTGGGAGGTATAGAAAGTGGACCAATGCCAGAAAACCAGATAAAGAGGTAGTCAGGTCACTCATCCACATTGTGGGGTATTGTGGTACAAGCTGCTGAGATGATCTTTTTGGTAGTGTTTGACACAGGGGAGCTCTGCAAGAGGGTGCTGGTCACCAGGGCGGCCACCATGTCCCTAGAACAGGCATTCCCCAGGATGTGAAACTGTGGGAGAGCAAAGATCTGAACTCAGTTCCCTACATTTTAGGAAGGTATCTGAATGCCAGAAAAGGGACTGTCTCCTGCTGCTCCGAGATTCTTGAGGGTTTAGGATTTAGAGCACTGCAATTCTTCATATTTTAATGGAAACAGCTTGAAAAGTTTTCTCAAAAGGTTGAATTCAGAGAAAGTGGGAAAACTATCAACCGCTTTCTGCCCGCAAAAGCGTTTTCTTCTCAGCTCTTGCATTAACACCTAGACTCAGGCATGCTTGTGACACAGAGAGGCTCACTATTTGCCATCTCAATTTTTTCTTGGATTGCAATATCAGACACAAAGCAACATTTTCTCTAGTAGATTGTGCCACTAATACAATAAGGGTCTAATATATTAATGAATAAGGATCTGTAATATGCTAATATTTCTGCATCACATTAATATTCTATTAGACTAATGCATTATTATGCTAATAAGTCTATTAAAAATGCAAAATATAATTATACGTTCTGTATGGCTCCACTGTTGAAATCTGATTCCTGCCCTAGACACACTTGTGTATTTCTAGAAATTGTATTACCTGCTGTGAAAAGTTAACTTGATCTACACCTGATGTATTTCATCACACACACCAAGCAGCCCAGTCAGGATTTCTGTACCTCCAAAACCATTACCACGTGAAACAGATTGAGTGCTTTAGCAGGTCTGCATTTCAGCTGTAGAGAGACAAGCTTACAGCCATGCTTTACACACACCTCTTTCTCTCTTGCTTTAGAGCCTGGTATTTATCTTTCCTTTCACGGAACAGCTGGTTGAGAGGGGGCCCTCCTCTGGGTGGGCATGTTGCGCAAGAAGGGTCTCATGCACCTAAATCCCAGCAAGTCGATCCCCTGATGAAGGGTGGTATCTGAGGCCTGTTGAGGGATGGGGTTTAAGAGATCCCTTTCTCTGTAGTGTTTCGTTTTGGCAGGTTTCGGCAGCTGCCTATCCAGTGTGCTGTTTATACAGTTTATTCTTTACTGCCTAATTTCCCCTGACACTATCAAGGGAGGCTAAGCCACAGGCATAGCTGTGGCTGTGACTTCCCCCAGACAGCTCGTCCCTGACCCTGGGTCGCTGCGATGCCGACGTCCCCCCGTGGTCCCAGCCTTGGGTGTCCTCCTGCTCCTCTGTCACTGTTGAGAGAGAATTTGCAGAGTGCCTCCCACTCTCCATAAACATATCCACACTCCTGTGCACTCCTGAATAATGGCATTTGGAGGAGAGGTCTCCTGCAGTTCTTTCTACCACAGCTAAATGTTCACTTGATTGCTTTTAGATGGGCCAATTAAGAATGAAAAGGGAAAGTGAACAGCATGGTTTTGTTTTGTTTTAAAAATGTCAGGTTTGCCAAGTTTATTAAGCAGGAGCTCAGAATGAATATTGAATTTTCAAAGAGTGGCTCTGATAAAGTTTGGGAAAAGAAAGTGGAAGGACATGTCCTTCCCCTTGTCCCTGTCAGGGTAACTCGCTGCCCTGTATCAATGTCTGCATCTCGTGGCACCAGTCATTTAACAGACGTTACAACGGACATCTTTAATGAGAGAGCAGGGTTTCTGTTGTTTGTCTGAAGATCTATTCACTTCCCTATTGCCACTGGAAATTGAATGGGGAAAGATTCTGACTAAAAGAAATCCTTTCTAATGATGAGGAAAGAAAAGATGTAGAACTGGTTGTCTAGGGAGGCTGAGGCTCTCCCTCACTAGAGGTAGATTAAAAAATGAGGGAAAGGGAACTGTCAGTAATAGCATAGTTGAAGCTGGTCCTGCATTGTGCTACTTGAGCTAGACAGCTTCTCCAGGGTCCAGCCAAACCTTTGCTATGGTTCTGGCCCTCCTTTCACAGGCAACAGACCCAAGGCTTTGTGAGGAGTTTCATAACCTCATAGCCCTCAGGGTTTGTTGGGTATCTAAAATGCAAAGAGGCTGGGATGGCATTAAATTGTCCTTAAAGGCAGTGAAGAATAGGAGGAACAGTTTACAAGTGCTTCATAAGACTGGGAAGTGTGCTCAATTTCACAAGATTTAAGGCCACCATAACCATCTCCACGCTTCATGCAACCCACTTGTATCGCATTGCCTTGTGTGTGAGTAACCTTGTTCTGTGGTGGCTGTCCTTCCTTCACAGTAAAGATCCTGCTATCATTAACAGTGACTGGATTCCCCATTCAGGGCAAGGGGAAGAAATCCAGGTCTGCAGAAATGAAAATCCAACCATTTCAGAATTGTCTTCTATGGGTATTCAATATGATTTATATGCATGGGTGATACTTTATATATGTGACTCCCCGACTTGAATTTGTCATAGCAGACACGGTGAATGAGTTTGGGACTCAATTACACAAGATTTCAAATAGTTTTATTTTTACTGTATCATCTAACTCAACTTACTGCCAAATTTCACTGTTATCAAAGCAGCAGTGGAATGATTATTTACTCAGTGAAGATACACAAAGCATTGAATTCCCAAGTTTGGTCTACAGAACAGAAAGCTCATATTCCAATGTTTATACTGTCCATATTTTCAACTTGATGTTGGTGTTCCAGCGGCCCCATAGCAAATTCCATTTATGTCATTGTCATTATTACCATTATTATTGTAATACATAGCCTGTGTGCCAACATCTCCTGTGGATTCTCCAAGATGAACATCAGGTGGTTTCAAGCTGCTTCATCAACTTGAGGTTCAGTGGAGCTACACTGATTTACATCAGCTGAGAATTTAGCCCAAAGTCCCTATTGAAAGTGACAGAAAGCTTTTTTGCTGGGCTGTCTCTCTCTTGAAAAGATATCGCTTTTCACAGGAAAGCTGCTGTTTGGTATGTTCCCTTATGTAACAGCACTGTTAGCAAAGTAGAGAGACCAAAAAAGATGAGGACACTAATACGCATGGAAAGGTTCATGGTGCTGAAGTGAGCAACCTCTCCGCAGCATGATGTTGTGTTGTTGTTGAACAAGTCCACAAAAATAATGGGGTTTTAGGAAAATCTGTTCTTCAGTTTCTGCAAATATCTTCAATCTCAATTTATGTGGAACAAAGGTTTAAATGTAAATTATGACTCCAGCCTTTGACTATGCCTGTGTTAATCTGCCTAGCAAAAATCTCCCTGTCCTGCCCCTGCCTATATTTCTGTTTCAATATATATATGAAATATTCCTTTTTCTTCTGTAATCACAATCAGACTAGGAGTTAGTCAAGCTGATTCTCTTCCTGTTAAAGTGACATATTGGATATTTTATACCTTTCTTTGACCTCTAGTAGGCCCATCCACAAACTGGCATTTGGATTTTTCCCATATTTCAGAAAGTAACTCCACTGGAATGTGCATGACTGGAAACCTAGAGCTCAGTTCACTCTTGGGGATTAAGGCACATGAAATCTGAACTGTAATTGTGCTTCATGTCTCCAGCGATCCCAAGAACTCCTTTTTAGACAGTTCAATGAAGACAGTGGCTCCCCTTCTTCTAGCCTCTACTTTGCAATGATGTGCCACTTCTGCACTGCCACTACCCTGTTAAATATCCTGACCCTCCTGCTACCTTAAGACCTCTCACGACATTCTGTGTATCTTCTCATGCTGTCTTGTCACAGGCCATGAGCACAGATGGACAAAAGCACCCCTTTGTGCTTCAGATATAACCATAGCTCTGTTAGATTAGTTCACAGCTGTTTCAATATTAGTATTTGTTGAACCATCACCAACTTGAAGAAGTGTGTGGGCTAAAGAGCAAGAAAAGCCTTTGCGGGGGGTGGGTTATGTTGCACACCTCTCTCTTAGAGCCCAGCCCAGATATTCCTGTGCAAAACCCTGAAATGAGAGTTCGCCACAGGAATCCTGAGCTGCAGAAGCCTGGTAGCTCACTATCAATCTGCGAGTGGTTTTGGCCTCTTGGGCTTGCTTCACACCAGGATTAATAAGCAAAGATTGGTCTGTAAAGCTTACACAGATTGCAATTCCCTCTCCATATAATGTTCTTCCTTTTGATGGAGAAGCACTTTTTTTCCTCCAACTTTCTCAGTTTTTCTCTCTCTAGATCTAACTTTTCTGCAGCCTGGATGCAGGCATGTCTAAAAAATCAGGGTTAGAGGATTTGGTCTCTAGGCAAAGAAAACACCGGAGGTTAATTAAAAACAAAAGGAAGCATAACAAACAACCCCCACCTTCTCCTCCTCTCTACCCACATGGACCCTTCAGACCCAGGGGTTCATGCAGGAGTGGAGTTAGTCAGGACCAGGATGGAGGCAAGAGCCCTGGAGGAGAAAAGGGGTTTGTAATCTTTGAACAAAAGAAAGGGTGGGGGGACACCATCCTATCAGTGTAATCCTAGCGGCGATTTCAGCTAGGCCTGTTGTTTCTCAATGCGTTTTTAAACATCTTTAATTTCATGGGTCTTCTTTCCCAAATGAGGGCCAAGATGGCAAGGGAGTAGGGGAAACAGAATAGTAGGGCAGAGACCCAACCCTCTGACAGTGTTTCTTTTTTTTCTTTGTTTCTTTCTTTCTTAACTGATTGCTAAAATCTCTTTCTCACACTTTTCTCTGTCCTTTCGCTAATATTACGTTTTTGTTTCAAAATACATGTTCTACACGAACACAGGGAAATAAGAACAGCAGCATCAAGCCAGGCTATTTAGCCCAGTACCATCTATCCACTAGGAGTATAAGAATGAGAAAGACATACTGCACTCCTTTCCAGTGATGTAGGCTCAGGATTTCCTTGCAGTTAGTTTCCCAGGGTGGGTTTTTCACCCATGAATTTCTCTAGTTATTTTTTTGCACCATGTAAACTTTTAGCATTTGCAGTTCCCTGTAGCAAGGAGTTGCATGGATCAGTTACACTTTAGGTGAACAGTGTTTTCCAGGTGTTCATTAGTATGTCCACATGCCACCAGCCATTTGTGGGTTAATTTAGAGGTGACTACAGTCAGTAGGCAACGAGCAACCATTGACCATGGACAGCTGAATTAATAACTATTTTTATGTCACATTGTGACTTTCTATTATTTTACCTTTTCTTTGTAGAGTAGTTTTGGGATGTGTTTTTTTTACTCTTCCCCAGTCTCCCCCGTTTGTGTTTGACCTCCCTCGTTTCCTGTGCATTGCTTAGACATGGAAGCAGCAGACTACAGTCTTGAATGGAAAGGGACTATTTAGCAGAAGTCTCCAAATACCAAATTAATTTAAGCAAGCAGATTACAAACATTTGATACAGTGCCCAAAGTCATGTTCTGTATGTGAAGGAGACAGGAAGCCCAGAGCTGGCCAGTCCAACCCAGGTAGCAAGCAACTTCAAAACACTTGTTTAAGTAAAAAGATTAGGAGAAAAAGAAAGCAAGAAATCCTTTCTTTCCTTTTTTTTTTTTTTTTTTTTTTTTCCCCTTCTGGGAGCTGGGAAGCTCAGCAAGAACAGAAAGCTATCTTGTTTTTCTGGCTTACATTTCTTGGACCACATCTAACTGGTTACATCAAGTCTTAACAGTATTTAAAGGGAAAAGTTACAGACTTCTTACGTCAAGGAACAGGCATGTCAGGAGCAGGATGAGCTTGGAGGATATCCAGCCTTAGTGGCATGGTTTAGGTACGATCTAGTCCTTATGATAAAGACTGGGGGCATCTCTCCACCAAAGCATTCATCACGGATTGAAGTCCAGTCCAAGCTGAAGAGCAGGCTTATCTATTTTAGTTGCTGGGGTTTCACACGTCTCTTCCTCTCCCTCTTTCAACCACATGCATGCCTCCCATTAGAGGAGTAAACTTTGAATGAAATATTTTGCATATCTCTACCACTGCATTACATCCCGCTGGCCATGTCTTGACAGGCTGCATCAGTCAATAATGATGCAATATTAAAGGGTAATGACACAACCATGCAGAGTAATGAGAGAAAGAAATTTCTATCACTATTTAGCCATTTACCAATCGATTGAATTCAAAACCATCAAGTCAAAAACACAGAGAGCGTGCTAAGTCCAACAGGGGCCAACATGCATCCCTATAATGTAGTAGTTCTGCTCAGCTGGCTGACAAAAAAATGTCTAAGCAAACACATTGAGTTAAATGCTGCTCAGGGTCTGAAGACAGAGCAGAGCAAAGGAAACAAACCTGGACATAGACTTACAGAGTAAAAAAAAATGAGTAAGGTGTAAGGAGATGGAAGAAGGTAAGAGAGTGCTGTTTGGGTCCACGCAGTGAGCATCAGTTGAGGCATGTGTGCTGTTTCAGCAGAGTAATTAATACAGGTGTGCCTATTTCTATAGACTCTGTCTGAATAGTGCAACTTCACTTTGCAATCCTTCCTCTGAGAATCTCTATAGGCTCAGAAAACATCTGTGGTTCTCATGAGCTGCCCCCAGAGAAGATTAGGGTGGACAAACTTCATTTATAATCAGGCAGAAAGTGAAACCCAGATAAATCCTTAGATTAAGCAGCAGAATGAGAACAGGAGCCTACCTGTATTCCCTCCTTGTGAAACAGGGGAAGGGCTTGGATCTGCCACAAGGGAAGCTTGAAGACCAGATGTTGGCAGGAAAATGACATTTGGAGAAAGTGGGAGATAGCTTTTACGCATTCTTTTTTAAATTGGAAATAAGGGTGAAATTTCTAAAATGGTGCTTAAAAAGCAAGAGGATAAAGTTGGTGAGGAATTCCCAGGAAGCAGAGAGGCTTCCAGCAGTTGGGGGGGTCACTATTTTAGCTTCTTCCACCAGGCAACATCAGGCTGATGTGACAGGACCCTTCTACACCTTCATTGCCTCCTGTTTCTAATGGAGGTATCGATATTCCCTCCTCTAAAAAGCAATGAGGATGTCCCTTTCTAGCACAGCTCCTAGGATCTTGCAATTTTGCAAATATATTTCCATAATGGACCCTGCAAATGGTATATAGACCTTGGAGCAGCCCATCAGAAAGAAAGGTGGAAAACTGTGTCTGGCTGATTGTCACAGGACAAAGTGTTTGGCTTTTTACTAAACCATAGGCATCCTGCACAAACTGCACCCATGCGGCGAAAAGGCAAATACACACCCTATCCTGAGAGCAGTCCTGTGTGAGGTGCTGCCCTAAAAAACTGTGCTCAAGTAGATAAGCAAGGCTGTGGGAGGACAGGGTAGAGAGAGGAAGGAAAGTCACTGGTACTCCAGCAGAGATGGGTGGTCACATGCCCTGGACCAGGGAGGCATGGAACTCAGAGCGTGGAGAAAGGAGAAGGATGAGGAGATGGCAATTTTTTTTTTCTTTTGATTTTCTTTTCTTAGAGCTGTTTATAGGTGTAATCCTACAACTGCAGTGTAAATCCTGCAGAAGCCTTAGTGATTATTGCAGCTGGAGGTCTCTGGGTGGTTTTGTAACCTCTCTGCTCTGCTTCAGCTGCTGAAAACCGGGAGGGGAGGGAAGGGAAGCAAAGGAGAGGAAGGGGGAGAACTGACGTCTAGCAAAAATCCCGATCCAAAAGCCCAAAGATTTTCCCAGCATTTGGTGCTTCATGAGCACTGTCCAAAATAAGGGGGAAGGATGCACTGGCTTCCTCTAAAACACCTCTCCTCTCACGACGTCTCCCTGTAATGGGTGTGTGTAGGGGAATGAGGTGTGCTATGATCCAGCACCCAGAGCTGGTGTAATGGCCCAGGTTGTTGTGAGCAGGAGCTGGCTACAGATTTTAACTCCAGCTGTCCTGGTACGCAAGCAGGTCCACCTGGCACATAGCAGCAAACTTGCCCACAGCACAGCAGCCACAGGCAATGGGGGGGACCAGCTTGTGCCTTGCCTTGCAGCCCTAAATACTTCAGTGAACTGGCTTAGGGCTCACATGGGGAGTTTGCCCATGTAGATTGACCAGGCTGTCAGTACAGGAGGCCACATTCAAGGGTCAAATGGTCCTTTCTGGCCTGATAGTTCAAACCTCAGTAAAACCCCAAACCGTCATATGCATGTTTAAAAATATTTTATTTCCATTTTCCTTTTTTTTTTTTTTTTTTTTTTTTTACATTGAACCCAATTAATGGTGGAAGAGGGCAGCAATCTGTCCCTTCATTTTGGAGTTTGGGAATTGTTAGTAGAGTGTCCCTAAATGCTTGACCACACCAGGGTACCTCTGCTGCTCTTTCTGGCTGTTTTGGTGGAGCTTCCAAAAGGAGACATGGGATATGTGAGCAGAGGGCAGGCAATTTTTTAGCTGGTGGAGTGTGATGATTTCTTTAAGTGATGCAAATGAAGAACGCAGAAGCAGTCTTCTGCCAGCATTGGTGCATGCAGGGCATGGTTTTGCCCATGGAGTCGTGCCAGCTCAGAAGGGAAGGGACATGAGCGCATCCCTGCAGTCTCCTTAGCTAAAGTGCTGCTCACGCCTTGGGATGCATCTGTGCAGCACCTAACCCAATGGGGCTTCTAACTGCGACCATAATAGAAATAACATGTAGTAATAAAGTAAATAGACAGTAAAACTGTCTTCTATAATGTTATTCTCCAGGCTAAATGAGATGCCAAAAATGAACAAACAGCCTCCAAGTGATATTAAAATGTCTTTCACTTTTAATAATTTAAGGGACATACTAGCGAAAAAGATAAGGAAACTTTAAAATATATTATTTTTCAGCCTGATGGTCTCTTCCTCAGACTCTCTCCTGTCTGATCCACTGAGGACTCGTTGATATATCCTAGGCTGAAGCAGAGCATTTTAATAAGTTATTGGGACAAAAAGTTGCCCTCTTTATTTTATTTTATTTTATTTAGTAAGTTTGCCTTTAGAAAAACTGGTTTAGTTTGGGGGGTTTTGCTTCTGTAAATAAATTTCCTTCCTCCCTCCCTCCTTCCTTTTTTTCTTCATCCCTCCCTCCCCACCCTCTGTCCTCTCATCTCTCTTTCTCCCTCTCTCTCTTTCCTTCTTTCGCTCATTCTTTTTCCTGGTTCGAAAAGCCCTAGACTGTCTCCTTGAGTGTTAAGGACAAACTGGCAATAATTTATGTTATAGCGTGATATGAAAAAAATTACATTACACTATAAATTATAATATGAAGGGTGAAATGCCAGGAAGGATGCCAAATGCCGGTGGAAGTCCCATTAGACAACAGAGTTCTATTGCCTACCGCTCCCTACAGAAATCTTAGAAGGTTTGCATGAAACTGTTTGCTATGAGGGGGGAGAGGCTGGAAGGGGGAAGAAGAAGAAATATAACAGATAAAATATGTAATCAGTCAACTGGAGATAGGAAATTTTTACTAATGTCTAAAAAGAAAGGTGACTTTTGTATAGAGCTATAGCAATTTTGAATTTGGCCACCTGGGATATTGTAATGCTGCCTCAAGCTGGAACGGGGGCTGTGGGGAGTGTTGTGTGCGTGTACTGCTGTTATTTGAGGGGCTCTTGGATTTCATCCTCCCAGAGAAGTCCCTGTAGGAGTCACAGAGGTTCCTTGGGGTTTCAGGTAGCCCTGCTCGTTGCTGTAGACCACGGGGGCTGTTTGAGGCTATGCCAGGGGCTGTCTGAAGCTATGCCACACTCTGGTGGTTCTTCTCTAGGAACAGGACTAATTAGGGGTGGAAATTAAGGGCTCTCAGTGGAAAATGGCACCAAGGGGCAGATGGGAGTCTAGAGCCCATCTCTGACCTTGTGGTGTGGACTATTGTTCGTGAAGTCAAATGGCTGGAGAGGCACAGGAGAAGGGTCATTTCGTACTTGCTGCCCAACACTTCTCTAAACACTCACCACTAGCCAGCACCTGAGATGATCCGGGAGACTCGTAGACCATGAAGCAGACCTGTGCAGTCATCCTCATCTACCAGTGTTGGGTCTGATACATTTGTGTTATCTGTCCCCTGACTATTATTTGATTCAGGCTGCCTAAAAATCTTCACATGCTGTCCCTTCCACCCAATCTCAGCCTGTGTCCATCTCTTCCTTAGATATGATGACACTAAAAATAGAAGCTGGGACAAATAAACTATTGTGTGCAACAGGCTACAGATTGTCGATACAAAGAGGGTTGATTTACCCTGGGGTGGAACGGCTGGTGAAGCTGCTTTTTCATTCCTATCTCACATCTGGTGAAAAAACTGTTTGAATCCAAAACTGTAAGCCAAATTTTATAACGCTGCAGTGTTAGTGGAGAGTCCTTTCTGGATATCAAGTAATGAAATGGGATGAGTTCCTTGTAAGAGAGGGAATATTTTTGTGATGGACTGAGAATGAGAATATGTCTATTTTCCTTTACGGATAAAATAAATAAAAAAACAGAAAAATGATTATTATTTTACTTTCAAGAAAACTAGAAAACCCAAAAACATACCCAACATCCCAATCAATGGAAAGAAAAGGAGCTTTGAGTGCCTTATTGAACTGACCTACAGAAAAAGCTTCAGAGCTTCAAGCCCAAACAAGTCCCTGATAAGATGTGAAATGCAATGGAAAAATCATTTAGAGAGAACAACAGAGAAGCTGATTTTGCTCTAGTTTTACAGGTTGGTTCAATAAAGGTTCCTGAACTGTCTTTTCTGTGTAATTCTAAAGAAGGGTCATTTAATTAATATATTTATCTGGAGGAAGAAAAAAGAAGAGAAAGGGGGGAGGAAAACAAACTTAAAACAAAGATTGTATTTCACATTGAGCATTGCAGGTCTTGGTTGTGTCTGTCTAGCACATGAGCTCTCTGGGCACCCGCAACCCTTCCTTCCACACAGTTGCTCTCTTAGCTTCATCCTTTAATTTGGTGTATAAATTATCACAAAAAATGATGGAATCCGGAGAGAAAAAACACATCCAAGCACATTTCTTACTCATGTTTTCTTTCTTTAGCGCTTTGTGATTCATTTACTGCATTTTCAACCAGCCCTCCTGGTTTTATGAGAAGTTGAAAGACAGCGCAAACATTTTATTATCTCACTGCCAGGCTCCAGAATGGTATCTGGCAGTGTTCAGGATACCCCCTGCTGTGGGACTTGTAGATGTAAAACTGTGGGGCTGGGTCCTCAGCTCTGCGACATCACTTATCCCTGCTCCCTGTTTCTGCCTTTGCTGTGCATCCCCCCAGGAATGGCACCGCTGTGCAAACCTCAGCACACCTCAGACTCCCGAGTCCGGAGCATCTCCACGGCCTCTGACGGAGGGACCTTGGGCTGAAGCTGTGTCTCCATCTCTTGACAGCTCTATTTCTCATGCAGGCAGGGCTGCTAAGGGGACATGCAGAAAAACAGTTCATCTGCCTCTATGTTTGAGCAGGGGAGGCTATGCCCATCTCTTAGTGCCCAGCCTTGGACACTACATGAGTGAGTTTGGTGATAAAGACCTGGTGTCTCTGCAAGACCCTTCTTAACCTGGGCACTAAAGCCTTTTCACACCACTGTAGGTCTAGTCCTGCCTCAAAGCGACAAAAACTTTCCGCAGCCCCAAGCAACCTGAGAGAGTCCCCTGTGCAGTACCCTGTAAGCTGTCTTGGACCTCAGACCACTGTTTAGGAACTACAGTAATAATCATGATAGTAAGGTTTTGTGTGCAAGAATAGGGTAAAACCACTTTAAATAGCGTGTGGGCCCTCTGGTGGTGCTCCCCGTTTAAACGCCACGATGGTGAAGGCAACAGTAAGTCTGGAGCTGGGCCTGGCATGTTTGTATGCATGTTATAAATGGAGTTATTGGTGCCATCTGTGTTCCCATAGCTTTTCCATGTTATTTTTCTATTGCTGAAAGACGGAGAGCATTTCCCCCTGCCCTCTTCCTAACAACACATTTATAAAAAGGGTGTTCTGCACAGAGGGAGGGGAAGGGTTAACAGAAAAACTTTTCAAGGTGAGAGGGAGAGCTAAGCCTTCATGATCTCAGGGAAATTGAACTGTGGAGAAGTGGGGAAAAAGGCTTTTTTCCCCCGCCCCTCCACAATGCGGTCTGTCTCAAAAAAAACTGAAAGATTTTTTTTTTTTATGTTCTTCCAAATATCACTTCTGCTTGTCACAATATTTATAAAAACCCTCTTGCTATCTCAAGCTGCACAGCCTTTGGCTCAGGTTCCTGCTTATGCAAAACAGGGTCATAAACATGTCACTGTGTATTTGATAAATCCATCTTCCTCTTGTCATTGTCACCAAGAAGCTGAGATGACGGGAGATTACTCCGTCAAATCGCCGTGGAAACGCCTGCAAAGTTTATGAATTTTCATAGGATGTAAGTCCTCTTTAATGGGAAGTGGGGCCCAGTGAAAGCTTCCTATTTTTGAGGAAAAGCACATGCATCTGTGTGTCTGCATCTGCGTGTCTGCATCTGTGTGGGGGAATATACAGTATGGCCAAATCTTTACCTAATATACATTAAGAGTTCCACCAGTGCATCCCAGTCGAGAGCATCGCTGTGAGTTTGTGCCCATTTCCTTGTATCTATTTCTCTTTCTATGACCTCAACTCACATTTATATTAAGGTTCCCTTAAGCCATACTGGATGTGTAAAAGGGATGTTAAATAAGTGCAAATGCCATTAGAGTGTATTTACTGATCTAACACATTTCCAGTGAGCATTTTCATTACCACGTTTTGAAATGCTTGTCTCTGCCTGCCCCCCCCCTTCCTTTTTCTGCAGTCTAGTGAAGATACCAACCCATCTTCAGTGGGAATTGCCTCTATGTCAGGGTTCAAAGGCCAGCTGGCTTTCTCTTTCTGTAGCAAAGCTTAAAAGCAAACACAATTCACAGTTTTCCAAATAGGAAAAGTGTCCTTCTCTCACTCCTCACTAGACGAAAAAATGGCTGAAGGGATTATCTTCAAACTTTATTAAAATAAGAGAAAATGGATAAATACGGATGTTAATCATCAGGTAGGAAACTCAGTTGTGCCAGGAGCTGAACACTGCTGAGGAACTGCGATGCTTTGGTGTGGCAGCACAATGCTCAGTGCAGGACCGCGCTCCTCTCTGGAGGACGTCAGTGCGTCATGGTGAATGGGCAGCTCACGGAGGCAAACCAGAGCAGATCTGGCCGCTGCTTGCTTTGTGGGCCAAGGAGATATCAGCTAAAATACCGTGGGGAAGTCGCTGGAGTGTTGGTGGGAATGGGCCTCCAAAGGTCTCTGGTCCAGCCTCTCTTTCAAAGCATGGCTGTCACCTACACGCGGTCAGGTTAGCGGTGCCTTGGTCTAGCCATGTCTCAAAAGTACGTGGATGGGATTTACAGAATTCACGTGTGTCTTGCAGAAATTCAGTAAGGTCAGGTACCTGACACCTCTTCCTCTTGCCCCCCCTTGGCAAGCTGCAGATGAGGCGCACGTCTGTTCACAAGGCGCAGGGGATCTCGTGCTTTAGGGTCACGCATGGAAACCGTGCTTAAAGCACCACACAGGTCAGGCGTAAGCTGAGTTCTTGCCTACAATGCAGGGATGCAGCCTATGTGGCTCACCTGAGCTTACTCTCCACCACATTGCACAGGTACTGCTGGCAGCTGAGCTCTGCAGAAACACTGAGCTCAGGACAGACTAACACTGGTGACATCTTCAGCAGTTCAGTGGGATTTTTTGCAACTTTCCATTGCCATCCATGCTGCTGCAACTGCACAGCTAACACCCAACCTGGGGAGCTTAGAGCTAGCTCTGCTATGTACACTCATCTTTTGGAATTTAGTTTTCACTTCTGACCTATTGTAATGTGTCCTATGATCCCAGAGCCTTCTCTTTGCCTTAAAGTTGTTTTGCCCTCATTTTCCAGCATGTTCAAGTACTGCAACCTCCTGCTGGGGCAAGAGTATGGCAGGCTTCTAAGCCAGTACCTCTGTGTTACACTACTATTGCTGCAGTGCTAACAAAATCAGAACCCTCCCCAGACAGCTGCCCAAGTATGTAACTGCAAAACAGGGAGGAAATAGCTGTTCTTTAGTATCCCAAGGCTTCAAGGAAGCTAACCATACACCTTTGATCCTCATTGCAGCAGTTGCTGCAGTAGGTACAGCCTCTATCTGTTGGTGTGTTTACCCAAATAGGGAGCTAAGTAGTAACTCTGGCTCAGTCTTAACCAAAGTAACCACTATTTATAACTTGTCTGCGCTGTGTATATCTGTGTATGCGTGTAAACTAGTATGGTGTCCAGGAGAGCCGGACTTCAATGGGATTCTCATCCAAGCAATCGCACAAGGAGAGGGCTGCGGATTTTTCTTCCTCATGCGGTGATACCAGGGGATGATGATACCTCTGCTAGGGCTTGTATTACCACTATTTGGGCTTCTGTGACTAACACATTTGCTTTCTAACTCCTGCATACTTTACACTCCCATCCCTTTACCTCCACAAATGTCCTGCCAAAACCCAGAGTCTTGATCATTAGAAATAAACTCCATTGCATGCATTGGATGAGATCCCTTCCCTGGTATCTTAAGATAGTGCCATGCATTTCATCAGTCCTCAAAGTGTTTTAGAGATTGTGCACACTGAACTGCACTAACAAGCCATTGCAAAGTGGAGCAAGACTAAGAGGAAAAGAAGAAATATCTGCAAAGCATACCTAATATCACAATTCCATGTATTTTCTAGAAGTTCTTGACAGTCTTATATTTTTCATTTGGGGTGAGGGCATACAGTATAAGGAAGTCTAATAAAGGCAGGAATATAGCCTTGATTTGGTAATTTAAAATTTTCTGCTTTGCAGTGAGGGCTGGGATTCTGTCTCATTGTTTTGCAAGCAAACAGCAGCTTATCCTTCTCAAACTTAGGGTTCTTACTTCTGAAGGACAGAAGTAATTTTCAGAGAATTTACAAAAGAAACCTATTCATTAGCTTATAAGTTAAAATTAATTAAAAATTAGATGCTTTAAGAAATGTAACATCTGTGCTCACATTCCCTTCATCCAAATGATGTCAATAAGAATAGCTCAGACTTCAAACTTTCTGTATAGTTGCAGTTAATTGAATTCTTATGCTTGGGGTATTCTTGAAGAAATTAGGAAGTAATTAGGCTATGCTATTAACAATTGTATCTAATTGATCTGATGGTATAGCCAACAAACAGGCCAAGGTCAACAGCTTATTCAGCTCTTAAGCTTGATGTGATCTCAGAGGTGATGCAATGGACTCCATCCCCTCCTCTGTCATGAATTCACTTGCTGCAGTTCTGCTGGCTGTACCGGGAGTTATGTCACTTTCTTTGGGCCCAATCTACCTCCTACCATACAAAGTCCACCACTGCGTGCCTGGTTAGGCATCTAAGCTTGGGAGACTTTGCACGGCCTTGCACCTCACGCTGCTAAGCAGCACTGCGGCAGCTTCTCAACTCTACCACAGCAGGGTACCCTACAACCTCTCTGGGTGGCTCTGAACCAGGTCCCTACTTGTAGGGCTAAACCAAGTGGGCAACTCTCAATGCATAATCCAACTCTCTGAGCGGAAAGGGATGCCCCAGACCTTCACTCTCCACTAACCCACGTTACCCAGTCACTAAAAAGGCAGTCAAAAAGTAAAGGCTGAATTCAGCGGTACGGTTTGGCTGCTTGCATGGTGTAGCTCTGAGCAGCAGTTACAAATCCAGTTTAACAGGCCAGCGCTCTGACTCTTTGCATTGATCCAGCACACCAGTGGATTTGTTCTTAAAGAATGAAGTCAAAACTCCCTTTGGCTTTGCCAGGGTCTGGCTTTCACCCTGCAGAGCTACAAATCAATAGAAACATTGGAAGGCAGAACTCACTGTAAATGCCTCTGAGGGGGGAGGTATGGAAAATGCAATTACCCAGAGAAGGAAATAACAAGGCAAGCTTTTTTACTTGTCTTTTTTTTTTTTTTTTTTTTTTCTGGAGGAGAGTAGTATCCTAGGCATAGACAAGAAAAAGCATTTGGTGCATTTTACAATTCTTCCAAACTGAAGTAATAAGGATGCAAGAAATTTTCTTACAGACGGAATTACAAAAATGTGGATGTGTGACTCCTTAGTATTTTTCAGTCTGTTCAGCAATGCCATCATTAGAAAAAAAAATGCTTATCTGTAAAAACTGTTGCATTGTGGGATTAGAAGAACATGACTCAGTTATTTCATGGTGTCACTGATAACCAAGCATCAGTGTTAGTAGTGCTAGTAGTGGGTATGGCACAATAGTTTTCTTCAGGTGACTTAAAAATGAATTGCTATTAGGATTATGATGGAACCCCTTTAAGAATATTAACATTGAGTTTCTCGTACATATTCTTAACCTTTAAGATCATTTTAATAGGGAGCTTGGGTTCCTGTTCTGCCTTTGTACATACATTGCAATGAGCTGCTTTGGTGTTGCTGTTCTTCACCCAGAGGTAGACCTACTTTAGTCCCTCTGAAAAAGGAAAGAACACAGGACGTGGTTTTCTGTACATACATAGCTCAGCTCCTTTGTTTTAAATGCAGTTACATCTGGGGTTAAACACGACAGCTTTTTAACAACTTTCAGTAGTGAAGGATAGCTTCTGCAAGTCAAACTGATTGAGGGCTATCTGACAAGGGGAAGGGGGAAGAAAACACCATGAATTATAGATGGCAACCTGTCTATTTTACCATTACATATCCACAGTTGGAGCAGATTCATTCCTCTTGCACCTCCCATTGTTCAGTCGTCCCCATTGTACACTCGTTTCCATTGTTTCTCCTTGCATGTATTGTACATTCAGACACTGTCTCAACTGTACATTCAGGCTCCGTTTGCAGGAGATCCATCCATGGGCTCAGCTGTTTCACAAACAGATCTAATAGCTGTAGTGTGCTCAGATGAGCATGATGGGTAATAGCAGAGCAGATTGAACTATATTGTCCCAGGAGTTCATATATTTTTATACACTCGTAGGGTACACATCATCTTGCTATGACAATGAGGCTAAGTCAAGCATCTCGGGAATGCAATAAAGCAGATTACAATACTGTTCTTTCACTCATTTTCAGTACACTTCCCCTCCCACTTTCTTTTAACAACATTAATCAATGCCAGGCTACTTTACACCCAATTCCCAAATGGTGGCTTGTTCTACGCTCTCCCCCCCCCCGCCGCCACACACACATGCAGACATTTAGCTCTTATCCCTCCTGTAACAGGCTTCCATGGAGATAAAACTGGGAATTTGTTAAATATCAAAGAAAGTTAAGGACATGAATTTCAGCAGAAAAAACTCCCAGCAATTCAGGCTTAAAAATGGTAAGGTTAATCATTTTTTCCCTCCCCAAGCCATGTCACATTATTAAGTGAAATAAAGCTGACAAAGGATGTCATATTCAAATAGCCGGCTTTCTCATTTGCTGCATTATTATTACCGTACACCTTTCTTGTGCAGCCATGCTAGGCAATTAAGAGCCCAATTCTCCCCTCAGACACAGGTGAGGGGCTCCCCAGGATCTCAGTATGAGCTATGGATGTTCCTCCAGAAAGTAAAGATGCGACCCCAGATGGGTGAATCACAGACTTAGCCAAAAACTGGAGGAGAGCACTTGTGTCCTCTCCCCAGTCTGTGCCCGTTTAACCAAGTGACAGCTGCATTCATCTCTTGTCATCTGATACTTCGTGCAGCTTGTCCACTTCCAGTTTGGACAGAGTAATACTCAGTTCTCATGTGCATCAAGCTGGTAAATTGGTCCGTGCTTTTTTTTTTGCTGGTTCCCACTGTAGTATTCCCAATCCCAAACATTTAAAATCAGGAGTCAAGCTTTACAGAAGCACAAAAGCTGATTAAAATCTTGAGGTGTTTTTTAACAGACACATATGGCATTCTTTGAGTTTGCATCGTGTCTTGCCTTATCTGTTCATTTTTTTCATTCCTCCAAGTGCTGAGGAACGGGGTGGGGGGAGGTCCAGTGATTATGACACTCTGAAATTTACTGTAAAAATAAGCATATAATGCTCACTTCATTACAGGATTGCAGGTGCTAGTTTTAAAAAATTTCACTAAAAGTGATAAAATTTATGGAAAGGTAAAATTTACTACTGCAAATCACACATTGTACAGTGGCAAAGTAAATGAAAAGCTGAAATCCTTTGTTCACACAGGGGCACAGCGTTTCCAGGACTACAGACCTGCAAGAGCAGGATAGACAAACTTTTGTCCAGAACAACACAGATATAGCTGATCCTGTCTTCTCACAAAAAAAAATGAGTTCTTTCTAGGTGCCTTCTAGACCAACAGCTGTGACAGTCTGTGCACTCAATTCCACTTTGCATTCAGATAGTCTTTCCCACCTTGAAAGATCCCACTGAGTGCAGCAAACCATATATAAGGAAACACATCTTCCCAACACTGACATCTGCCCGTCCCGAGGTAGCCACAAGCATCTATCTTAATGACCCGCAACACCACCAGACAACAAATATCAGAGAGAGTCTGAGATGATGAGCTGGTGTAAAATGAACCGGAGCAGGCTCTGTATAGATTTACACCAACAGAAAGTCAGGACCAGGTACAGAAAATCGTTACTGCATGTGATGCAAAGTAAATGTGTACCTTGGAAGGCCAAATACTGGATTGGAATTGGAGATTAATTGTAACATAGATGGAGCTTTAGAAAATGTATCGTAACGTACAATCATCCTTAATGATATTGACTCCTCTCACAAGGGTGCTGTGAAGCTTTGTGTGGTCATATCAGTGAGGCATTCAGAGATGCTCTGCAAGCAAGAGCCATAGGAGGGCAACTTAGAAAGGACAGTGCCTTCATGTTAATGTCCCTAGCAATAAAGAGAAAGAGAGAAAAAAAATCTGGGAATGATGGAGAAATAGGCTAGTTTAACAAATTTGCTGTGATTTCCTCTCTTTTTTTTTCTACCCTCTCTCTACTCCACCACTCAACTTTTCCCTTCTGGACCCAACAGGGCAAACACAGAAGTATCAATTCCCCTGCTACATCTGTCTTTTCCTCCCTTTATTAAAAAAATGGTTGTTGTGTTCAGGGTAAAACATATGTAAAATAGACACCAGCTATGAATTGAACCATATCCAGATTTAGGAGGTCTCAGGGTCAAAGCTGAGCCTGAACTTAGCAGATATACTTCTGAGAAGGACACTGCATTTCCAGAATCTTATAAATTGGGCTCCAAAGCGACAGAAACTTCCCAACACCTTAAGGGTAATAATGGTTACCCATGGAGGTTAGCATTTTCTGTGAGATTTTTACCTGTTATGGGGCAAGTGGATACAAACAGACCATTGCTCCTTTGCACATCTTTGATTCAGGTCACATATTTTTAACACTCACAATGGACTTGGAGCACTTCTTTAGCCCAACCACCAGGGTGAATCACTCTGAGATAAGTAAATGCAAATACTTTCAGTCTTGTTTCCGTCTCCTTCCCCTCCCATTAGTGAGCCCTCCCTTCATGTTATTATAGTTTCTTTCATTAACAGTAAGAAATATATCAGAGTTCTGGAAAAAAGGTCTTGATTCATTTAGTGGTAAATTCAGTGTATGTTCAAGAAGATCTGCATTTCCTAATCCCTTGTGCATTGTTCAGCTAAGCCAGTCCTGAATCCCACCGCCTGGTCAGGGCTGCCTTCATCACATTCTACACACCAGATTTATGACCCCAGTACTGTACCTCACCAGCTTCCCTGTAATCAGGCTGAGTCTATCTTACCGACACCAAGGTATTTAGACTTCTTGTATCTATCGGCCATGGATTTCCATTTGGTCTGATGTGCCTAAGATGGATGCGCTGGCTGCACTGCTTCAATACTGTCCTCTGATTGTTAATGTTTCAGTTCCAACAGAGAAGCACTGGTTATGCTTATTTTTCTTTTTTTTTGTAAGACCATCTGACTTTGTTTGCTAAATCAGATGTGACAGGCAGGGATTGCATCATGGTTTTACAACCGCTCATTCACTCACTTGCTGTGCTGCTGAACATTTAGTTAGGCTGGAGCAGAGTCAGCGCTGAATATGTCTAAGTAAGTCCCACAGTTCCTCTAAGCAAAGAACCTGGCTCTTTTCAAACCCTCTTTTCCAGGCATCCAGTAAGAAATTAGACAATGCATGTTGGCTGGGTTTTGGGAAGGAGGGAAGATAGGGGAAAGAAATAAGAAAATGAACTGTAAGGTATAGAAGAGTCACAGTGAGCTGTTAGTGGGACTGAGGAAGATACTGTTATCTTTAAACTTTCGTGTTTCGCTGTCCTGTTATCATTACTACATGATGCAATCTTAAAATATATATCTACACTAAAAATTAAACCAGCCAAGGCCCATTTTCTAGCCCAAGGAACAAGTGATACAGTACTGCTTTTATCCACCTACCTAAAATCTCTTCCACCCAGAACAGGGTGAGTGAATCTAAATTTCTTCCTGGAAAGGATACCTGGCCCATAACAATCTATATGGCCACAGCACAGTGCCTGTGTCTGTGCCTTGACTTGGTTTAGCTGACAGATATCGACAAAGCCACAGTGTTAAGTCTTTGCTCCCATTTCAAAATTTGGAGAAGGAGGAAAAGCCCATCCAGCTAGCTTTCATATCTGCTAACTCCCCTCCAACTTATACTCCAGTACCGAGCTGTAAATTCAAGAAAAACGCAAACTTCATAAGAAGACAGTTCCAAGAGGATGAGGTTGTCATGGAAGGACAGGATTTGTGTTGTGCTTGACGCCTGATTATTAAAAGCAGAGCGGAGCCTAAGTCATATCCGGATAGAGATTTGAAGTCCCTACACATGGGTATCCTGGGCTTTATGGTTTATCCTGTTATAAAGAACTGAGAGCAGAATGGGACTGCAGCCCAGAAATATGCATATCTAGGGAAGATCAGAGACATCTGAGCCTGAAAAATGGCTCCAGATTCATCTCTTATCGAGATCACCCTGTATAAAAAAACACTGTGTGTGAATATCAGGCTATGTCTCACTCCTGGGCAGAAGAGTGCTAGAAAAAGGGCAGATACCCGCAAATCTGTCAATGGGCAGAAAAGAATGAATAGTAGTGAGAGGCTGAGGTAGCTGTAAATTCAGAACAACGGAAAACGTTATTATGGTAAGAGCAATTCAGGCAATGGAGTGAAGTGCGTGGGAATGGGGGAACCTCTTGGCAGCAGTGCTGCTCAAGACTGGACAAGACACTAGTTTATCAGCAGAGGCTGGTCATGTCAACGTAAATTGTGCCACTGCAGAGAAGTGAGGTGCTCTGCTACCACCTAACCCTGCAAGCCCTGAACTTTGCCTAAGCCCCTCCCGGGTGCCGGATCTTTGCATCTGTGTGAAGCTGTCCATTTCCAAAAAAGTGCAGAATTTACTACGTGGAGAAAAAAATGGAGCCCGAGTGCCATTAATAGGATCTATGGCAGCATTCTGTAATACATCAGTCCTACTTATAACATAATAGCCGTATAACTCATACAAGGCTCTGGCTCATGTGAGGCATGGAGGTCTACATTACACAGGGGAGGAATAAGCAACACAGTCACATATCCGGTAGCTGGGTAAGATTACAACACAAGCAGCAAGCTTTCCAGGCCTTAAATGCTGGAGGAAAGGACGAGGCATAGGAACAGTTCCATCTCTGATTTTTATGAAAGCTAGAGCATTTTCTTTGCAGAAGAACTGCAGCAATTCTCTGCAAAGCTCTGTGTATGTGTGTGTGATCAGCAATAATTGTTAGTTGCCTTAGCAGTGAAAGCAAGGAATGAATTAGTGATGGGAATTAAATTTGCCTTTTTCTTCTCTCAAGAGGTGATGCCATCGGTGAATGAAGAGGTGAAATGAGACATATTGTCAGATGTGGTAAATTGCTACAGCTCAGCTGAAGTTAAGGGAGCTCTGTTCCTTTATACCAGCTGAGGATACATTAAAGAATAAAAATATGAGGAAAATTTTATTGTTACAGACCAGGTTTCTTTAAGGAAATAGAGAGCTCTGAACTTGCAGTGTGACAGCTTTTTTGCAGCCCTCAATTCACATGGCTAGGCATAGTGGGGTGACCAACTACAGATCAGCCACAAAACACATAGCGTCTGAATCCAGTCCTTGATTTTTTTTTCTTTAAGACCTGAATTCAAAGCTTTAGGCTTCCACTACAGCAGGTGATGAACATTACAAGAAGCTACAAGTGAACCTTTAAAGGCTTGAGCCTTTCAGAGAAAGCAACCTTTGCCGTGGAGACTCAGTATCAGACCTCAATAATTCATGCATTTTAAGCCCAGAAGAGAGTGGTGTGACAATCTAAGCTAGCCTGCTACATAAAATAGGCCTTCAGACTTCTCTGAATTATTTCCCATTTCAAGTCCAAGAGCTATTGTCAAAGTAAAATATATACTTTAGAAAAACATCCGATCCCATTTCAAAGTAGTTAGTGACAGGTTATCTTCTATAGACCTTGGTAAAGCCTTCTAGTAGTTAATTACTCTTAAAAAAGGGCACCTTATTTCCTCTTTGCATGTCAGGCTTCATATTCTAGGATTTGGTTCTTTCTTCATCCCCATCTGCTAAAGTGAAGAGCCTTGTATTCTCACATTTCTGTTCCACAGAAAGTGATTAAATCAACACTTAATTTTCTCTTTGAGGAGCTATCTGGTGCCTTTAGTCTTATGATAAAACTGGCACATGACAGATATATGTAAAACTGAGTGTCTCAGGGAAGATGAACAGAGAATAGTCATTCACTGCTTCTCCCAGTGTAACAGCTGGGGGCCATGGAACAAAATTGTCAGGCAGCACACTTATAATGGATCCAGGGAAGTTAATTTTTAATGGGACCCAGTCAGGTGGTGAAACTCCTTTCTGCAAAACATATAAGTAGGCCCAAAATTCATTAGATGTGTTCTCCTTGCCCTGTTTTCTTCCCTTTCCCCAAGTATCTGTTCCTGCCAGTCCCATGGTATTGCCGCATGTGCATTGTCGCATTTATCTGTAGGTTTAGATGTTCTGTGGGTCAGGTCCAAGCTTCAAATTGGGAAATGATTCAATAATAGGTAATGAAGAAAAGGGTATGTGTCTTTAACAGGATTAGTTCTAGTATTTGCCAAACATTCAAAGCAGCACAAATAGCAATGAGGAGGCTCCTTTCCATGCTCAAAATTTCATGGCTCAGGGCCAACCCTGGAGATCTGAGTAGAGGCTACAGCTTCAGTGGGAAGTTTGAGGTCCTGAGTAGGAGGTGAGAATTACGTGCTTTTGTGGACGTGAACTGCAGAGCCAACCCAAAAAGATAGTGTTCGTGGATTTTCTTCTGCAGCACAGGGCTTCCCCTGAGTGTCCTCACTGGCAACCTGGATCTGTGCACAGGGACGCAAATATGAACACACCTGCATTGCAGCTGGCCAGAGTGAACATGCACACAAGGAGGAGAATTAGTCTTATCGTTCTTCATCCTCAGCCTGGATCATGGGGAGGGTGGCTTAGAGCAACAGAGGTTAGAAACTAGAAAGCCTAGTTTGGAATTAAGCCATAAGGTCTGGCTGGACAGGGAGAGGAAGAAGGGGGTATGGATAATTGCACCCATAGGGCAATTAGAGTTACAAGGAGCAGTGGAGCTCGTCTTCAGTCCCAAGAGTGAGATTAATTGGCAATAACAACCCCCCCCGGAGTTGCCTTATTGCTATTATGAAGCCAAGTCTTTATTTTTTATTTTATTATTTTTTATTTATAAATGAAATATTTAAGTGCATGACTTTGATCGCCAGGATCTGCTAGTTAGTGCCGGCTTCAGCCACAAGGTGCCAAGATTAAAGATTCATCAAAGGCAAAGGATTAACCCACCCTGCTGGAATGCCAAGTAGCTGTTCGCGGAGAGGATGCTGCACTAAAGGCCTGAGCAAGTCCCTCTTCGCTTAGCTTGTTCTCTAGGGCTGTGGATTTGGTGTCTATGCCTTCACTCCACTACCGCTTAGATCATTTACCCTTCTGTATCTGTAACTTCCCTAAGAGGAAAAGGATGAAGTCAACATTAAAAAAAATACAAATACTTTCCTAGGATGGAGCATTCTCCTCTTAAAGAGAGATGGTTGCAAAGATGACATCTCCAATGTCTAGGGTTGGGGACACAACCTCCTCTGTCTCATTGTGTCTTATGGATAATGGGCTCAGATGTCACCTCATGTACAGACCACACAGGTCCAGGTTTCCAAAGGGAGTGAGGCTCCTAATCAGGAGCATAGATGTCTGCTGGTCCTTTCAAAAGCAGTCAAAAAGGAGAAAGCAGAAACCCCATCATCCCTCCTTAGGCAGGATCATCATACATCCACATTTTCCCTTAGAAACCTCCTTTGTTTCTGTGTGGAAATAGAATTTGAAGCTCCTGGACCTTTGTCTGAGATTTCTGGGTGCTTGGTAGTATGGACATGTGTAGTTACATGGTCATGCCAATTGTACCTATGCAGATCGACACAAAGGTTAACACCCAAGCTCCATGGTTGTCCAGCAATCCATGACAGGGGAATGGTAATCCCTTCAGCAGTCTAAATTTCTTTGAAATCCCTCTTCCTAACTCAGGACTGATGGTTTACAGAACACACATTCACATGCCAAGATTTACAAAAGCAGTTGGTAACTTTTTTAGTTCCTTTTATTCTCAGGCATATTAAAGCAGCATCACTATTAGGGGAGTACGTTTTGTGGCTTTTGAAAGTCCAAAACCATCGCCAGGGTCTTAAGCTGCAAATCTGAAATTGTTCTCACTCCTTTAAGTCTCCACCTGCTAAGTCCTTGCAAACACTATATTGTTTCAACAACCCACCCACACACACACCCCAGAAGGGACCACAAGAAAGCAGAGCTTTGTAAGCATCCACTCCTTTGCAACAGCCCACAGGGCTCTGCAAACCAGTTAGCTCACTGTTCTGCTTAATGGGATCTGTCAAGAAATGGAACAAATGGGGCAGGAGAGGAGCTGCCTTGGATGTACACAAGTTCATTCCAATAAGCTCTGTCTGTCTGACTACTGCCTGCCTGTCACCCCGCACCGCTAGGGCTCATTCCAGGAGGAGGATAAATACATCTACTACTTGCTTCTCACATGACAGTGCTTTTTCTTTCCTTTTTCTTTCCTCTTTCCTTTTCTTTTCTTTTTTGTTTTCTTTTCTTTCTTTTCTTTTCTTTTCTTTTCTTTTCTTTTCTTTTCTTTTCTTTTCTTTTCTTTTCTTTTCTCTTTTCTTTTCTTTTCTTTTCTTTTCTTTTCTTTTCTCTTCTCTTCTCTTCTCGTCTCTTCTCTCTCTTCTCTTCTCTTCTCTCTCTTCTCTTCTCTATTTTTCCTCTTTGTTGCTGCCAAAATAAAATAATTGGCAGGGGTTTGGGAAGACTTGAAATTTTGCTGGCATCTGGTTAGGTAAGGTTTCCTTCTCTATTGCTCTTCCCATCTCTCTTCTATGATGTAGCTAAGGAGCCCAACAATCTGCCTTCCCTGCCAGATACCATCATGCAATTGGAAATACTATTGTTTTCTTTAGGCAGATGGTGATTTTCATCCTTTGATCCTTTCACTAAACTCATTAGAAAACCTGGCCTCAGATCAAACCTTGAAAAGAAGAAAAAATCAGAGAGAGAAATAAATGCCACAGTGATGAAGGTAGTATGCAAGATCCTGGATAGAGCAGAGTAGAAACACCTATTTTCTCTCTGCTTTTGTAACAGGGATTTTTACTCTCTGAGGTCTGCAACTTTTTCTAATACGAATCAGATCACACTGGTCTTCATACACACATGCACACACACAGACATATATTTGTGTGTGTGAATGTGTGTGTGTGTGGTTTTGTGTGTAAAAGTAATCAAAAGCATCTCCACTTGTCTCAGCTCATGCGTGGAATATGAGAGCCTGGTATGGGACTTGCTACACTGAAGTGTGTGCTCCTCTGGTACATTTTGCTGTATGTTGATAAGGGCTCTGCTGTATTTCTCGTTTCAAAAATAAAGGGTATTTTCAGCGGTTTGGGCCATAAGAAGTAGGATGAATCACAGGGAAGTGACGGCTGACATGGCCTCTGTGCTTATCAACCTGAGTCCAACCCCTCTACACTTGGCAATGTAAAGTGAGCACAAAGACTGTGCCCAGCCATGAGTTATCAGCATAGCTCAATGCCCCTCTGTTGTGTAGAGGCAGATTTATCGCGCTGTGCAGGGAAAACATCCCAGGTGAGTATCTGAGAGAGGAGGACGGAGACAGGAGGAAGCCAAGCAGCACACTCCTGCTCTCCATTTTGGCTGCTGGTATAAACCCAAAGATCCACCTATAGAACAGGACCACTGTGAGGTGACAGCAATGCACAACAGTCTTCCTCTAGTGCCTGAATTAAGGTGGCATAAGGGGCCACAGATATGTCCAAGCAGGAGGTGTTGCAAAACAGCCTACTTTGAACAGAGCCCATTGGCACAAAGCTGAAGTGGATTTGTGTGACTTAAAACATTTGAGATATGTGAAAGTGGTGGTCTCCACACCTTCTCTTCTCTGCTGGGGTAGGGGGAGGAATGTGGAGGAATAACCTCAGATTCCCCAAGACCAAATGAAGCTATCCTTCCCAGAGGCAATGAGAGACTACCTGTATGGTACTCCATCTCCCAGGCTGAATTAGAAGGTGCTGGACACCCCCAGATCCCATCAGTGGGGGCACAGGTGTGTCATTCATCCCAAATACCAACCTAGTGGGGTTTTCTCTGTAGCACAGGGCTGGAGTCAGATACTGTGACTGGACTTTTTTTTTTTTTTTTAATGGATTGTATAATTTTATGACTGTCAAGATGAACAAATAATTTGCAATGAATAATTTATCCAACAGATTTTGATTCTTTTGCAGCTTACTGAATATCCATGAGCAGACCTCGATTTCAGCTGGCTTATTTATTGTTTGAATTTATTTGATGTGTTCCCCCGTCTTTTTTTTTTTTTTTTAAACACTATCTACTGATCAGAGACAGCTCCTGAAAAAGTTGGATAGTCTGCAGTTGAAATTAGTTGTAGCAGCCATGAATCAGGGGGTGGACAGTCCAATGTGTAGAAATTTCACTTAAGCAATTTGGAATTAATTCTCATACCTTTTACAGACTTCCAATGTGACCTTAGTCAAGGAAGTTGGTAACAATGTCACTACTAAAAATCTGTCCCTAAGTGATTAATCCAAGGTCTGAGATAGAGAGGAACACAAGAATGGCAAGGCTGGGGCAGCCCAAACATCTGCCTTGCCTGGCATCTTGTCTTTGATTATGGCCAAGAGTATATGCTTAAGAAAAAAAACAAAATCAGGGCAAGCAAGCAGTTATTCTTCCCTAAAATATTCATCCTGTCTCCCATGATCTGTAGTTCAAAAGGTCCCTGAGCCAAAGGTGGTGTCTTTCTATTTGGTAGCCCTTGCTGTATTTTATTTCACATTAGGAGCACGAACCTGAGGCTGAGGAGGACATTGTCCTCTGGTGTAAATTCTGTGGTTCATTCTATCACACACTACCTGGGTTACCTTGATCCAGTCAATTAGGATGAGATTTATTTACTTTACCTAACGTTAGCTATTTAAAAGAGAGAGCTCAGTACGAGCTAGCTGGCTAGCTAGAGATGGGGAAGTGTTCAGATGCTGTGGGAAGGGGACCACCACAAACCCATCAGCCAGATGAGACTGATGACTGCCTAGAGGCATCAGGGTGCAGGCAGACCTCTGCTCACTACAGCAGGGAGGCTGCTCCCCTCCACCAGAAATTTTGATTGTCCTCATGTCAAGGGTACAGAACAAGTAAGTGGAACAAACAACCAAGGCAAGATAACAAAGTGAACAGTACTGAGAGTGAACACTGAATCCAGGATTATGTCTGGCTTTGCCCATGAGAGGCAGCAGTGTTTTGAAGGCACCGAAGAAAAAGGTAGATTTTCATTCAGGTTCTTTCCATACACAGGCTCTCTGCTGAGATGAAGGAGGTATTTTAATCCCCTGGGAGCAGAACTATCAAATTAGCTGGATGGCTCCCTCTGTCACAAACAGCATATTTTATGCAATGTACCAACAGTCTGATCTGTTATGGTAAATCAGCTTTTCCTTCTCTGATGTTGCGTGCGGTTTTGCATAGTTGGGTGGAGGGAAAGAAGGAGGAACGACCCAGGTGGACAGAGATGTAAAATGCTTCCTTGTCCAAAAGAGGGAGAGAACGGCTTGTGAACAGGTGGAATTGAATAACGCTTGATGTTAGATGTCTACGCTGGCTGTTAAGGGTAGCCCTGAGAGCTCAAGACCAGGAAATCACCCTCTGTGCAGATAATGAGCCTGCAAGAATGGCCTAAGGTGTGTCAACTATACTCCGCTCGCACTGCACAAGACCTCACATGCCCAGGGATACCTAGAGGGTTAGTGTGCTACCAGGCAGGCCCAAACAAACTCTCCACAGGCAGGCGGTCTGCAGGAGGTGGAGTATGCCATGTGTCCTGCTGCTCCAGATGGTGCCCTTTCAGAGTAATGTAGATGTAGCCACCGAGGTCCTGCCGAGAGACAGCCCGTTCCTGCTGGGCAGCTGTACATAAGATCGGCAGCGCTTTCCAAAGAGCTTGAGTGCTGGCCAGTCTGTCCTCGCTCTGGTCAGGAGGGATTGTTATCAGCCCTCTCCCTGGGATCAGGTCAGCACAGGGTGCTTTGGGGAAAGAAAATGGCCCCGTAGGTCTCAAAGCATGAGATCCATTCCTTTAGGGGTCTGTTTCCACAAGGTCACTCCTCCCTTTCTGCAGAAGGAGGAGGGAAATAGCAGATTTTATTGTTGTCTTGCTGCAGAAGGGTTGGGGTTTTGAGGAGTAAACTCAGGGGTGGAAATACCAGCCATTGCTCTTTCTGTCCTTTCTCCACTGACGGCAAGGGGGACCATCTGTGCCAGAGTCACAGCTGAAGATCTCCGGCCTGGGGTCATTTGCAGACTCACTGCAGGCTGAGCTGAGATCAGAGATGCCAAACTCACTGCATTTTCTGCTCTCTTCCCTCATCTTTCTGGACTCCCGTTTAGTTTTCATTTAAGATCTCAACAGGCTAGAATAACTTAAGTTTCCTTGGCACTTCCCTCTATACCGTTCTTCTCCCTAGACCACATAAGAGCTCCCTTGTTATCCTTCCTCTTACGCTTTTCTATCTGTAATGAGTACTGCTATGCTCAGTGACACAATCATCCCTCCAGTACAAGAAGGCTCTTTTCTTCCAGGCTTGTGTATTTGTTTTGGAGGTTGTCTTGACTCAGGTGAAAGTGTTTGTGGCCTGAATCTATCAGCTACTCAGTGTTGCTCAAATTACTTTCAAAAAGTAATTTGTTGCTGATTCCCACATCCAAAAACTTATTGTCAATCTCATGTTCTTGGTGACCGTCTCGGTAAAAGATAGTCACGTATCCAGAATTAGAACCTGGCTGTTGCAAACTCTGGGGAAATAAACCTGAGGTGCAAATGAAAAAGAGGTTTTTAGAGACAAATATAGTCTGTTTCCAGTGCTCTCTTCGATGACCTGGTAGAAAGCAGTCTCCAAACTTTCCGGCCCTTCAGCAGTACTTCTAAGCAAGTTATGCACTGCAAGTGACTACCTTTGGTTTTCTCTCCACTGCTCTTAAAGATATGGTCTCATTTGCCCATGTACAATGTCCAGGAGTCAGCAGATACCAGGGGATCTGACACAGGGATGATCATAGGTATGCCAATAACAGGGCTTGGGGCCATTTTCTGCCAATCCAGTTGGAGCAAGGTTCATCTTCCCTGATTTAGGTGTCCTAAAAGCCAGATGTCTAATCCAAGTGAGTCATGCCAGGCTTTCCTTATAATCAATACAGAAGAACAGGCACCTCCAGAGGACGTTTCATTGCAGCCAAAGGTAAGTTGTAAGAAAAGCCAGATGCATCGCCCTCAGGAGGTGTTCATATATCCAAAATAACAATAAAGAAACCCTAGGATGACCAGCTTAGACATCTAACTTTTAAACACCCTCAGTTGGAGAAGATGGATCCCACACTTTATTGGAAAGCTAGTTGTCAAAAGGTCCTGGTTTCAGCTGGGATAGAGTTAATTGTCTTCCTAGTAGCTGGTACAGTGCTATGTTTTGAGTTCAGTATGCGAAAAATGTTGATAACACTGATGTTTTCAGTTGTTGCTCAGTAGTGTTTAGTCTAAAGTCAAGGATTTTTCAGCTTCTGATGCCCAGACAGCAAGAAAGCTGGAGGGGCACAAGAATTTGGGAGGGGACACAACTAGGACAGCTGACCCAAAGTGGCCAACAGGGTATTCCATACCATGGGACATCACATCTAGTATAGGAACTGGGGGGAGTGGGGGTGGGGGGGTCACCACTCAGGGATTAACTAGGCGTCGATCGGCGGGATGGTGAGCAATTGCATTGTGCATCACTTTTATATTCCAATCCTTTTATCATTACTGCTCTCACTTTATTAGTGTTATCATTATCATTATTAGTTTCTTTTTTAATATATATTCTATTAAACCATTCTTGTCTCAACCCACAAGTTTTACTTCTTTTCCCGATTTTCTCCCCCATCCCACTGGGTGGGGGGGAGCGAGTGAGCAGCTGCGTGGTGCTTAGTCGCTGGCTGGGGTTAAACCATGACACAAAACCAAAGCAGTTCAAGGCAAAATGTTGCCTTCAACACATCTCCCAATGCAAGAAGTTGAAACTACTCAAATTTCTCGTCTCAGTATTAAAAATTATATATATATATTTATGTTTGAATTGGCTTTGGTTGTTGAAGAAAGCACAGGTAATTGCACTAGAAATGTGTGAAATGCAGGCAAAGCTGCAGGGAAGAAAGGGTTATCATAAAAAGGGTAAAATATGTAAAAGGTTAAAATCAGCACAGCATTCTGGTATTCACATAATTATGGAGATGGAAAGTCTCAGTGAGCTTAAGCTGACAAAGAGTTATTTCTTGTTCCTTAGTTTTGTTCTTAGAGGAGAAGTTTAGCAAAAATATTACACCTTTGACCCCAATTCAGAAAAGGGAAAATTTTTTCAAATTTCTAGAATTTACCCCATTCCTAATTTTCCTGATTTTCTTTGAAAGTTACCTATATTCACACAGGGTAGCAGTCTGACTGCCTTACAGAACATTTTTGGATAGATAGCTTAGGTGGACATTACAGATAGTTGGTGAGTATTACGCTTTTCATTGGTGGTACAAGTTTTCAATTAAATCAAGGTCTTTTTGACAGCACAAGATTAAGAGGTTTTTCTGAAAATCACACTTCTTTTCTGGAGGAAGGGAAATGTCTCTCCAACAACATTTAGGCACTTTGCTGGAAAAAACTTGTCCATTAAAAAGCTGGGCTTTCATTGAAAAAAACATGAGTGAAAATGGCAAAAACATGTACATGGAGTCTGAGCTGAGGGAATTGCAACAGTGAACTGCGGAGCTGAAGCAACGTAGGCCCAAGGTCCATCACTTGTGCTTACCTGTGATGCTGGCATGCTGGAGGTATTTAAAAACATCACCGGAGCAAATATGGAGAGGGGCAAATGCCTTCCTTTCTTCTTTCATCTTAAAAACCAGCAGGTCATTTTTGCTCCTGCTGACATCAGTGCTGGGAGGAGGGAGAATGAAAAACCCACTCAAGGGCATTGCTAAGCTCTCTCTGCCACAGTCAAAGTCCAGCTCTGTCTGTCCTCCCAGAAAGGATCCTCCTCATCATTTAAAAATCACAAGTATAAAAATGCACCTGAAGCATTTACACTGCTGTATCCGTCCATCACAGGGAGTCAGGAGCCATCGACAGTACTGATTGGCTTAATCTCTCTGGTAATGCAGAGCAGAGCTGTGAGCCGGTACCAAAAATAAGGATGGTTCTTGTTTAAAGAGAAGCAGTTAAATTTGCAGGGTGAAAAGTGAATTGGGTGAAAAGTAGAGCAGAATTCTCCATTGAGGAGTCATCCAGTTTGTTGTCAGCTACGTCTGCTCTTTTGCAGGTGAAGGAGGTGCTGAGATGGATGGACGTTCCCATTATCAGCTGCACACCTGCAGCTCCTGTAAATGTCAGTGCACCCTGCAGAAAATAACCACTGCATTAGGCCCTCCAGGAGAGATATCAACAGATCCCCTTGCCCCAAATGTCAAGATAGTGAATACAGGCAGAATATGCACTGGGTTTTGGTCTGATCCAATATATTGACCCAAACTTACTATTGCTATTTTCATTTGCTGCAGGCTTCTTGCCCCAGAAGAATCCCCACTCCCTGCAGCCCTAGCTCCACGGTTGCACATTTCTGCTGCCAGCCCATGTTAAAAAGGCAAGCAAGGAGGTATAGCATCTGGGAGGGAACCAAAGTAGCTTTGAGGCTAAACAGAATTTATGTGAGTGAAATTAAAGAGCAGTAGGAAACTGTGCCACCTCCTGACCCCTTACAAACACTCCTATAGCAAAAACTGCCCTTCATTTTCTTCTTACTGATCAGAAAAGGTGGTACCCATCTCGGACGGGGCAATGTTGTCATCCTCACAAGAAAACCACCCTTCCTCTGAGTTGTGCTTTACTTGCACACTTAAGGAAACATGCTATTTATGTTTCCAAAAATGTGGAGTGATGTACATATATGTACCTTGCACAGTATCATCTCCCCTCTATAGGAGGAAGCGTAAGATTGGCCTTGTTCCAAATCATGTTGAACACGCCACCTGGAAGGAACAGAGACATCTGGAAAATCATTCCACCATCTCTGAGGAAATTACAGGAGAAATACCGGATGATTGGAAGAACAGCCCTTGGTGGGATTCTTACTTTATCAGCCAATTTCACTTAGATTTTTTTTTTTCCTAAGTAGCATATGTTCAGAACTTTAATAAGAAATCTTTGGGTTCTGGGGGTTTATTTATTTGTTTATTTAATTTTCCTCAAAAATGAAAAAAGTTTTAGCAATTTCACAGGTGGCAGGGCAGGGGGTAGGGAAAACAAAAGAAAAGAAGTATCTGATAGCTCACACATTACGGTGCAATAGTGGGAAAGATTGCTCCCTCGCCTGGCATGTGGAGCAGAATCACTGAGCCCACAACAAGGCTCAGTGTTCCTGGACTGCAGCAGATCTGGCTGCAGAAGAAACACTCCTTGGTCAGTGCTTCCCAAAGTCCTCCTGCAGACAAGCAGGGTTGTTTCAAAAACCAGGCAAAGACACCTCTGATGGGAATGAAGTTGTAGGTAAAGCTGAGTCTCTGTGTGCCCATGCAGAGCATTGACTGCAGTGTCCTCTAAATATGGGGGAATGAGGGGAAGAGAGCATCGCTACATGAACGGTACTTCTAGTTTCCATGTAATGCCTCTGATGCAGAGCTGCTCTATCCTCTTCTGTTGCGTTGTAGTTCTTATACTTTAGGCTATTGGTCTTATATACCCCTACTGGCTCAATTTCCCCTCTAAATCACCTTCTAAAATGTAGAAAGTGCCACAAAGTACACATGGACAGCACTGGATGAGATCCCAGACTATGTAAGCCCAAACTACTCTCTCCTATCACTAGATTCGATAGCATAGCAGAAAGCAGGCAGGGACAAATCCAGACGCCCAGCTTCATCTGAATGCACTTGCTATTCAGCGTTTCATTTTTTTGTAATTAGAGGAGGTGTGCAGGAGTGTGGAGGATGGAGGATGACAAGACATAGATCCAAGTTCATAAACATCTTGAGCATTTGGAAGCTTTTAAGCAGCTGCTATGCTGGCAAAGTATTTCTGAACCAGCCACCTGCATATGTTTTCTGTTTTTATTAAACTAAGCTCCAAAGATGAGAAGATACAGGTGGAAGCTTTGAGCTCCATCCTTTTCCCCACCTCCCCTTGTGTGTTTTAATCCTAATCTGTATCAACAAAGATGAGTCGCTTCTTTAACACATGCAGAAATTACATTGAGGCCCACTGAGGACAGACGACGAGCTTTGATTCCATAATCAATCGCTAAGAAACTCATTAGTGCCAGCACAGATCTTTCGTGTGGGAGGAGCTCTCCCAATGGACCTGCCTGCATCAGAAGAGCTCGTGAGCAGCCGTTCTCTTCGTTACGCTGGGCTCATTCCTGTGCTGGAGAATAGCCCCTTCCCCGCCTTCATCTCAAGGAAGAAAAGCTCAGGAGCTCCAAGACTGAAAACTTGTCTTCACTACTGACTGCCCTTCACAGCCCCTCTCTCTCCTGCTGTCTTTCAGCTCAAATATGAACAGACATCCCAACCACTCTGAGGTCCTTAGAGACTTGTAAAACAAGTGTAAGGATGATGCTCAGGAATAAGTGCCTTTACAAAGTATTCAAAACTAAGTACCTACTTTTCTCTATTTGTGTTAAGGGCCAAAAGAAATTACCAAATTTTCAGAGTGTTGTGAGCACCCATCACTTTCCAGGGATTTCTTGGAAAATAGATGGGGATGCAGCACTGTTAAAAATCAGGGACTAGCCTTTCAGAAATACTTGTGATTTCAATATATGCACCCTGGGTTCATCTGTAAAATTTATGTTATTTTTTTTGTTTGCAATCCTCCTTTGGTTATGTGGATTTTATACTAAAAAGAAAGAAAGAAAGAAAGAAAGAAAGAAAGAAAGAAAGAAAAAAAAAAAACAACCAAAACCCAACCAAAACCAAAAACAGAAAGAGAGAGCAAACACACGTCCCACCCAAACTCACCTGACACTTATCTACTTAAACCACTTAAGCACTTTATCCTAGAAATCTCTAATGGATTAGGTATCCTCTCTGTTAAAAATATTGGTAAAGATAGATGTGTTATGCCTCCTCAGCCACTTAGTTAAATATGTAGAATTGCCCAGTATTTACTTTAAATGTCCCCTGGCAATAACAGTTAAACTCTACTCTTCCCATTGCTGTTGTGTGGTGAATAGCAAAGGAAGCATTAGCTGGGATCATGGAAACATCTGAGGAAGCCAAGCTATATAAAATGTAAGAATTCACAGGAATCTTCACCTGAGAGGCCTTACTTTTAGATTTAATTCTGCACTTAACAGTAATACTTATATTTTAGCAGACTTTCTGCATTATGTATATTCACCTCACCTCAAGGTTTACTTGAATATGCCGGTATCTGCTGGTGCTGTTTCTGACAAACTGACGCTGATGTTCTGGTTTGTGCATTTTTCTTCCAGTAACCTGAATCAATTTCTGGCATGAAGTTTGTGTTATACCTCCATATCTGGGGCAGAAGTCACCCTCCAGAGTGAGGAGTCTAGATCTTTCCATTGGTAATAGAGAGAGCTGGATGGTTCAGTTTGTCTTTGCTCCAAATTTTCAGATATTTGGTACCAGGTGAAATGAGTTCCAGAGATTCTCACCTAAAGAATTTGGAGATTTCTTTAAAGCCCAGTGAGGATGAGGGAAAAACTCATCAGACTTTGAGCTAAGCCCTCAACAAATTTAAGCTTCAGTTTCCTTCTCCAAGTTGTCCATCACTCTCACAAACAGCTCCTCAAACCTGAACCATGTTCATGGCACAACAAAGCCACCAGGTGCCATACCTAACCCCAGTGCTTTCAGGGGACACATTTGTACCAGCATGCAGCACAGACACCTCCTCCGAGAGAAGAGACGATCCCTTGGTTTGCAGCTCTGCTTGCTGGTGTGTCCATGTGTTCCTTGCAAACTCTGAAACCTAGAAGAGCAGTATGTAGACTGGGACAAATGTTAATCTCTGTGCCATATAGCTGCCCACGCACAGCCTTGGAGAGGGGAATCTGCTGTGCGGAGCTAGGGAATGGTGGCACAATGGTAGGGCTAAGTCCTTTGGACAAGGAAAATGCACTGGGATACTTTATCCCCTGTCAGGAGAGCCAAGAGAAGCAAGAGCAAGGATGCTAGCTGAACAACTCATTCAAAGGACAGGCTTTCTCAGTGCACAGGGACTCTGCCAGTGCCATAGGTGTGAGCCCATTTAAGATAATCCCGACCACTGAGGTACACACTCCTTTTGACAAAGCTCTTTTCATCCTTTCCTCTTCCTTGACCTTGTCATTCATTTCCTTGTGAAGTAATGTGAAAACATCTGTTGTCTCTTTTATTTAATTTGTAAATACACTCCCAAAGGGCTGGCAGAGCACATGCAAGCCGGAGAGGCTACCATGGTGTCAGTCATCACTACCAAAGGCAGGAATGCAGGCTCCTGATCTTCGCGAAATGCTCTCCATCGTCACAGGAGCCTACCCACTGTACATCTGCAAGAAAGACATTTAAAAGGGGGCTTGGGAGATTTCTCCACATACCTGGTGTGCGGAGGGGCAGTGGGGAGCTGTACACCTGCCTCAGACACCCCTTGCATAGCTGGACACCGTGGTTAACATGGATCTCTACTGTGCTCAAAGGCGTTACAGCAGAGCCATATTTGGCCCAACAAGCTTTTATGTTTTCTACAAAGCACAGTCACATCTGTCTTTTAGACAAAGTTAGTAAGCAAAAAAACCCCACCTATCTGTTCTTATTAGACTGCATGTTAAAGATTGCTATGTATGGAGGGAGGGGAGAAGACAAAATTTAGGTGGACAAAACCCCTTCCTCAGGTGTATTGGCTAAAGCAAGGAGGGTCTTTGCATTCACTTTGCCATATTATTACTGAGAGAGTCCTTGGACTGCAGTTCAGTCATTTACTCAGTCCTTGAGACAGCAAACTTGTCACCAGCTTATGTGGCCATTCTGCCCCACAAAAGACTGTTAAAAGCCTCAAGGTTTCACCCATGATTGTTATGATTACTATAAATTATCTTTTTATTGCACATTGAAATCCCTAGACACCAAGCACCTACAAAAGTGTGTTTCTTTCAGCAGCAGGTGCAGGCTTTCAGTTCCTGAACTGCCTCTTATGGCTGCGGAGACAGCTGAGACAGCCATCCGGAGATGCGGGAAGGAATGTACCTGGTTCCCCAGCTCCTCGGCTCTCTCACTGTCTTCACGCCTGACAGAAACAAGTCTTTCCTCTGCCTGGCAGCACACAGACTTCGTGGGTGATGCGGATTGTTCTGCTGGGTGCATCCCCCGCCAAAAATCCAGAGGCAGCATCTTTTCTGTGTGCACTGAGCTGACCACAAACGGGGCCAGAATTCTGGTTTCCCAGTCTTACACTGACAAGTGGGTAACACTAATTAGCAAATGCTTGGAAAATGTGCGTCTCTCTTTGGAAGTAGGGGAAATATCAAATCAGTATAGACTCTGTCAGTTAGCTCTTGATCATTTTTCCTGGCTATAATTGCATTTAATTGAGAGTATGTAGTGCTGATGGGGCATTTTAAAAGAACCATGTTCATCCCCTATGTGACAATGTTGTAACACGTTTCATATCATCTTGATGTGTTTTGTCTGCTCTGGGATTAATCTTCATTCCTCAGTCCTAGCACTGCCTTCTCCTCCCGGTCTTACAAAGGGGGAGACCGAGGTGCAGAAGCATGGGGCAGCTTGTCCAAGCTGAGTCAGCGGGAAGGTGGCAGAGACAGTTTTAAAAGTCAGGAGTTCAAACCCCTCAACTCTGTCAAGTACTTTGGTCCCCCCCACCTCTCTCTTTGTGGTGTTTATTTTAGTCTCTTTCCAGATGCAACCCACCTGCCAGTCCCACCAAACCCAGAAGCCCAGTGGGGGTAGGAGGAAACTTGTGCAAGCAGCAGCATGTTGACTACCGTCTCCCTCCTTACACCTGCCAAACATACTGTAATAAATACATAGTCACAATTAACACCTTTACAGACAGGCCTCCATACCAAGAGGGATTTCATCCTTGCCTGCCACTCTAGATTGGGCTGATTGGCAAAGGCAGGTAAATCCGTATCCTTTGTTTAACAAGATGGGAGAATGATGTGGAAAGCAAGAAACGCCCACAGCCCTCCCAGGTATGAATGCTCAGGCTGATTCAAGCCCTTTCAAGTGGTTTTGTCTCCAGCAATTTGCACTTTCCTGCCTCCCAGCCCATCCCCACGTTCCTGTTCCTGCCCCCAACTCCGTCTTGCCAAGTCCTTCCACCGCTGTTATTATTTGTGAAGCGTGAGGAGAGTTATGACAAGGGAGGGATGTCATTAAACCACGCCGGGAGGAGATGTCAGCCGCCATGCAAACATCTTCCTGACACTCCACTTTCAAACGATTTCAGAAACTGCACTCAGATGATTTCAGGTTGGGTAGGCCTGTCAACTTGGATGGACGCCACGCATTGCTTTGGTGCCAGAGACAGCTCCGAAGCCTCTCAGCCGGCTGTTGCGCACACGCGTACGCAGCCCCGTCCCCACACACACAACTACACATCATTATTTTTATGCCACTCCAAGACAGATATCCTTGAATGCTGTTGGAAGCGTCAAACTTTCACTGCAAGTGAAAGCTTTAACATTTAGAGGGTTCTTGTGTAATGCAAATGAACCGGAAAGGTAGGAAGGCATCCCAAATGCCACTCAATGCATTTATAAAAAGATAAGGTGACTGTGTCCTACCCTACCATATCACTTCATTACCAAGTGTCAGCGACGAGCCTGGCAGCTCGATTGGTTGATGAAATCACATGACCTAAGTGTTATCTTGCAAAAACACATGAAATTACTAAGCTTGAACAGCAAAGATGTATAAATATCCTCACAGTTTATTCTCATCAGCCAATCAAAGACTATGTATCTCTTTATTTCCTTTCATTTTTTCCTCCCAGTGGGGGAAAAAAAAAGAATTTCCCCATCTAATTTATAATTCAAGCTATTTTGCTATCTAATATATTTATATTATTTTCTTCAATATCTAATTGAAGTGCTTTGTTCATGCATTATTCATTTGATCTTTGTTTTCCGTCCTCATTGTTAACTTCCAATGCAATTTTAATAGGCTCATGGTCAGGGATCAGGGTGGCAGACACTTTGATGCTGTGTTAATTCACTGACGAAAGGGCAGGAAGAAAGTGTGAGTAAGGAAGCCTTTAAAGCCATTGTTTCTGATCCAGATCTGAGCTGTCCCATGTTGGTATGTGCCTAATTTTCACAGGGACAGATTTCCTAGCTTTGCTGCTGTGGTAGTCAGTTAGGTGTTTGGGTGGCGTGCTAACTGCAAGCAAGAAGAAAAATGTAATTGCCTGAGCTTCTGCAGATGTGGGACATTAGCCAGTGCCTGCTGAGGTCTGTAGAAATAACACACTGCTGCTCTTCATCCTTTCAACATCTCTGCTGAACTGCTTGTACAAGTAAACGGAGGTGAAGGTGATGGATGTGGCATGTTAGACAGGAAAATGGGTTGGTTTTCAAGATTTTCTAGTACCTGGGGCGGTGCTGCGCAAGAAGGAGTGTATACTAGACTCAAGTAACACAGCATTCTGTAGGCTGTGACTTGGGACTAGACAGCACAGGCTTCCATGTGCTTAACCCGGAACGGGGTATGGTTTTTCAACTCAAGGCGCTGAGGTCTCAGATAGGTCTCCACCTTTTGAATGTCTCATTAGCACAAATTTTATTATGCAGTCACTCATTGACTCACTGCTAAGCTGTATTCCATGATCAAAAATACTGAACTTCTCTTTTAGCTAAAATGTTGCAGCCCATCCCAGTAGAGATATGAAAGATTCAGGTTCAGTGCTCACTCCAGCCAAAAGCTTACTTTCAGTTTTATTCTTTTCTTCCCAGCTGATCTCAATAAAGGCATTTTGCAGTAGCCAAAGAGTTAATTACAGTGCAGGAACTATAATTCAGCCTAGGAAAATCATTTATGGATATTCTTGGCATTTCTGGATATCAGCACAGCTGTAGCTCTGTCTTACCCATGAACAAATATTCTTGGCCAAGACATCAGCTCACAGAGCCCATTAAAGGCGGCTTCTGTAGGAAGGAGTGCACGCAGCAAGCAATGCTAACTTGAGTTTACAACTGCTGCCCACTGAAAGTTGGCATGGACAGGTAGTGGAAGTATTAAGTGATAAAAGGTGTAGAGCATTGAAAGTGACAGGCAGCAGATGTAAATAGAGGTAATTTTGTGCAATAACCCACCAAATTCCATTTTAATGAACTTAGCTCTCCAGTCTCCATGAGACGAGACATTGCTAGACAAGAGAGAGTGAGAGGGAGGTCCAAAAATAGTGTCATGAAGACAGAGGCTGCTAAGAAGTTGCAGCAGCAATCCCGCAGAGTGCACACTCATATAAGTAAACCCACCAGCCAGCTTCACTTTGCACCAGTGACAGGAACGGCAGTAACACCAAGGATGCCTATGGAAGAATCTGTACTCACAGGATGATGAAAGGAAAGACATGAGAAGTAAATTATGCATTGCACATTCTAACAAGAAACCCGGCAGCGGATGGTGGAAATAAGGGAGATTTGTGGGAGTGGTGTTTGTCTGGCACCATTGTGCCTTTGCCTTCCTTCTTTCTTTTGTTTTGCACATTTATTCCCCTTGAATTAACTCATGGAAGAGGAACAGATGTCATCAGGATTTAAAACAACATTTTCAGTAGCTTGAAACTAGTGCTTGAATGGACGATGTCAGCATTTCCTCTGAATTGTACAAATCAGTGTCATTGTTAATGGGACTATTGTTTATACATGATGCTTTTTTATTAGAGATTCTTCAGGTCAGTTGCTTACAAATATATTTTCAGAAAGATCTGGGAATGATTTAGGAATTCTCTCTGTCTAATGATACATCATTTTCAAAAGTTGAAAATAAGGTATTTCAGGTGTTGTGGAGTTTCTCACTGAAATAAAGCTCTATGTTTTCTGGAGCAGAAATTCCTGACTTTGATTCCCTCTTCCTCATGTTTGACTGACAGCCATTGACATAGAGTTGTGAATGAAGATTCACTGTCTATCTGAACTCAATGGCCTCAGATTTTCCCCTAGATGAATATTCAAGTGATCAGAAATCTGTAAATCTCAGAATGGAAATGTACAGAAATGGCAGCTTCATTATTCTTCTGGTTCTTTTTTCTCATCAAGAATATAAGTGTCAGGTTTTTCTATGTAGTTGCTGTTTCAGACTCAGCATTCTCATCCTCAGTGTTGGAAATTACCTCAGTTAAGTCTTTGCATGTGTTTAGAAGAGATGATCATGAAATCTCTGTTAGAAACTATTTTTGTACAAAATGCATAAAATGCACATAAAATATTCTCATATAAAGTATTGCTGGATACTTTAGAACCATGTTGGCAAGTCTCGTTCTGAACACAGGAAGGAAACACAGTATAGCTGATGGGCTGATGGGGAAAAAAAGCAAACAAAATGAAAACACCAGTGAAAATATTACCCTTCTCTGTGGAAAATGTAATTTTATCTCAACTCTTCTCATCTTCTATCTTTTGTAAAATCAACTGCTTTAATAAGGCCAGGTCCGTCCAAAACCTAGACAGCACTGGAAATTTAATTTTCTATCTTGGAAAAGTTTTGATGGGAAATTTTCAACCTGCCCTGAAACAGCAAGTGTGGTACGACAGCTGTCTTAGTCAAGCCCCTAGTTGTGCTTGGTTGTTCTTAAATGCTGTTAATGGGAAAGTGAAACAGTCGTATGCTTGATGTGTAAAAAGGGAAAAATCATCAGAGACTTCATGTGTGAACAGAAAAGGGATTTTCTCCTTTTCCCCATGGATCTGGCCCTTTCCCAGGGTTCAAAAGAATTTGACTGCATGGTGGGGAATCTATCTTTCTAGCATGAGAGAAGGAGTAAAATGGGGAACAAAAAGAGAAAGAAAAGGAAAAGAAAATTCCACTCGATTAGCTTCTTAGCATCAGTTGGATGTGACAACTCTCTGAATATGGATGAAGTCTACAAGAGGGATCATCTGCCAGCAGTAGTTGTTACCAAGGAAGTAAGTGATGCTGGAGGTCGGAGGGCACCTGTCTCGCCAGCTAATGAAAGAATTGTGGGAGACAATTAATATAAGGGCTGTAATTCCTGCCCTTCCCACCCCCACATCTTCTCTGCTCTCTCTTTTAAAATGCTACCAAGGCTATTGTTATTGTAAGTGGTATGTGAAAGAGGCTGTCCTAGGAAAAGCTTTGCCACTCATAAGTGATATTTTGGCCAGTAACTTGTGCCAATCTCATCCTCCCACACAGCTTCTGGAAGGGAAAAGCAACTCTTTGCTTTACTCTGTGCCAGACTTTTTTTTTTCCCAATACGCTGGGAGCTGAAAGTCACCCTTGATTTGCAAGGGGGAGAAATGCAGTGGTTAGAATGGGCTGATTAAGCGGGAACATATATATGGGGGTGGGACAGTTAGAAGAAATAAATTAGGATTTTTTTTATCCTTACAGGCAACAAAGATATTTTAGGATATGAATATTGATATAGTGCTCTGATCAGAGAGAAAGGTAATCCAATATCCTTTTGCAAGCAGTAACAAGCAGTATAAGTTTAGCAAAAATATATTAAAATCAGGGAAAATACAATGAGTGTTCTGAAGTATGTCTTCTCTGTTTAGGGGGGGTTTAATATGGGTACTGCATCCATAACACAGATAAAGTTTGAGTCCCCAGCTAATATATATCAATGTAGGGAAGAACTACACCCGTATCACTGTAGGTGCATTCCCTGTACCTAAGGACAAATGGTTGTATGCTCACACTTACAGTGCTAAGATCTTCTTCATCACAGAAAAGGGTGCCCATACCCATACTGCAGACGGGGAACAGTTTCTGGCCTGTGCTATCTCCCAAACCATACCTGGATGAAGTTCAGAAGAGTAGTGACCAACACTGTGCTAACAACAACAGATTTTTGACAATCATGGGACATTGCTTCAGCCCATTTTCTGGCCCAGTTTACTGCAGAGGTAACCTAAATAATCATATAGGTATAGTTCTCCTTTCAGTTGCCCTAAGATGTCTATCCTCATCCCTGTGAAATCCACACAGGCAAAAGCAGACCTTTAGGCAGAACCATGGACACAGGCCAAGAACTGGCAATTTGAGGGTAAAGTCTCTGAAAGTCTGACTTGCAAGCATATTTAGGCATGTAGCATTGTACACCATACGGTGCATGGTAAACATTGCTGCAGGAAGGCAGAACACATAAAGAAAAAGGTGCAGAGACCAAAATGGACCCCGGACTCATAGGGATCAGTCCATGTTATCCAAAGCAAGGCATAAACCAGAACCTTCTGGTCCCCAGGCAGAAGGTCCCTCTGGTTATCTCAACAGTAGTCACTCTCTGGGCCAGTCTTTTTCTCAGCGGCAATTCCTTTACAGAAGCTCAACCTTTCATGGCATAAATCAGTAGGCTTCAGCACGGCTTTGGTGGTTTTCAAGAGCAGATGACTTGTCCCGTGTATTTCACAGACAGACCAAAGATTTTGCTTGACCTCTCTATAGTAGTGCTGGGTTGATCCTCTTATTTATTTACCTAGTAAATGCCAGTCAGAGAATTTAAGATGTTGTCAGAGAGTCTGAATCTACACACAGGTCTTCCATAGCAAGATCAGGTTTCACAGAGTTTAATTAATGCTGAGGATAAGACATTTTCCCCTCCACTGACAGAGGAAGAGAGAGGGAGTCTGGAACTTCTCCATTGTTGAGCTATCACTCAAAAACTTTGTTACACCATCAATCAATACTGTGCAATTGAGAAAAGATGCGTATAGCAAGGCAGCTACTCCCATGATAACACCCAAATACAGACAGCTATAAGGAGCTGTAGCGAAAGATACATCTATCCCAAGGTACTGTGACTGAAGTGTCCTTCTTCAGCTCACTTTGAAAAATACAGAGATGCTTAAAAACCCCTTACCCTAACCCAGGTCCACCAAAAAGATGTTACTGCTGTTGTACTCAGACTGGATATAATTCAATCTCTAGGTATAACTTTTTATTGGATCACACTTTCAAAGATATTGTAGCAGAATTTAATAACAGAATTTACACTCCACTGGTGTGAAAGTCTTTACTTGCCACCTGATAAAGGCAAAAGCTGGAACAAGGTTACAGATTGCATTTTTAAGTGGATTTTATCTTTTGCAGATATATATATATATATGTATAGTTTATCTCTTTTGAATGTGTGTGCTTATGTAAGTGTGGGTGGTTGGGGGAAGGGGAGCTGTTTATATCTCACTTCTAATTTTTCTGTGCATTTTAAGGTCTTGATAATATTAAGAAAAAGAAGAGTTCAGCAGAGAAGGGATACAGCTAATAGTGTTTCCCCTACAGAGTGAATATTTGCACTTGCAAACAACAAGTAGTGCACTGTTGTGCACATTTGGTGCCTCTGCCCATAGGCATTCAATCTGAAATTAGATGCATTTATTTCCATGTGCTGTTGAACAGCCAGCTTTAGGGAAACCATAGCCCTGTTAGGATCTGCATAATCCTGTTAGTGTCCTGCGCAGCTTTAAAGAAGGCACTCACTTTTAGACTAGTTGGGCAGGATTCCTGAATTCCCTAAATTTACCCACATATAAAACATCTAATTAAAATGTAGATCCTTCCATCTGAGCAAGTCAGTCAAGAGTTGCAATATAGAACACGGAGAGAAAAGTGGTTTTTTGGGGCACATGTGGTTTGTCTGGAAGTAGATGTCTATCTTAGGATGAGAGTTTTGTCCTCAACTATGCAGACCAGATCCCTGTTGACTACAGAAGAAAGCTGAGGGTCATTATCACTGATGGAGGTATGCCTTGTTCTAAACACATTAGTTTCTCCAAATGGATCCCACTCTTTCAAAAGCAAATCTCTAAATCTGCAGATTCTTGAAGTCAATATTTAGTTTTCTTTGTAGTCATAATGGAAGATGCTATTCCAGATTACAAGTGACGAAGGATTTTGGTCAAATATTTTATTCATAGGGGAAAAAAAAAAAAGTAGTTAAGCATTGAATGGAAATATATGCAAGCTCCTATCAAATAATAAGGTACCACAATCAATTCACTTGAGCGAAAATGCGAAACTTCTATTTTGCTGTTGAGGCATTTTTTAAAGAAAACTTTTTCTTCTCTTTTTTTTTTTTTTTTTTTTTTCAATTTCCTTTATTAATTCACTTGCTTTTAATGAAAAGGAAACAAAATGTAGCAAAATGAAAAAGAAGCTCCATTTTGGTTCAGGAGAGTCACTCTTGCAAAGTGGAAAATAATTTTTTTTAAATTCTTTTGTTGATGTGTATTTTGGTCAGTGAAGTAAACCATTAGGTATTCAGACACATCTCTCTATCTGTGTGTACAGCTGCCATCACCTACCCACAGACCTGGCAAAGAACTGCATGCCCAGGGCAGCCTTTAAGATCAGTGAAGGTCAGGGGTGTGCAAAGCCTGGGAAGTCAGGCTCAAGCAGACATATAGATGCTACATGGATACATAGAAGATGGAAAGAAAAAGCACTCTCTGGGCATTTTTAACTATCAGTTTCCTTCTACATATAAAGGTATAGTTTGCTATACCAGATGGGACTAGCGATCCATCCAGTCAGGTACTGTGCCTCCAGCAGTGGTCTGTGCTTGGTGCCTGTGAAGCCCTCCCTCTTGGCAGCACCTGGCCAACGGCATGGTGGGGACAGAAAGGACAGATTTCTCCCGAGGCCCTGCAGCACTGATATTATGTCCTATTGACACACATAAAGACAAATGCTCTGGCCAAATCTTTGGCTGATGCAGGTCACCTTTGCGCCTGGAGAGTCAAGAGAGCCCCTTAGGTTATTTCTAGGCATAACCCATGAACGCAGGGAGGGAGTCCCATAGGCAAAAAGCATCTGTGGGGACGGAAATATGGCCTTCAGGAAGGGCCTGCAGCAGAGGACACTCCAGGCCCAGGACATGTCCCTCCATCAGGGCCTGATCACAGCTCATAGCAAGAGCTCTTGAAAGGGAGGATGAACCTATCCTTGATTTAGATTCTCTGGAGCTTCATCTTTCTGCTTTAGATTTTAGAGTGATTGAACCAGGTGAGTACCGCCAGTCATCTTCAGCAAAAGAACCCCCACCTCTATGCACTTGCCTGAATTTGAAGAGCAAAAGATCAGGGACCCTTGTAGACATCAGGCAGAGCACCAGTGAGGGAGAGGAGATGGACCATATGCTCGGTCCTGCCCAGCCCCACAAAGTCCAGTGTTAGGTTCAGCTGCGGCATGCATGGAACAAACATGTTTGTCTTGGACATTTATTATGAAAACCTTGTTGGGAACCTTTTGATCTCACGTGTAACGGGAGCTGTTGAGGGAGGGTTTGAAGGAGAGAGGAAGGAAACTGCAGATTCAGATCTGCTGGATGAAGAAGAAGGGTAAGTGGTTTAGAGTTGGTTTTCTTGATCATTTCATCAGAGACCTAAATTGTTTTCTTCGGGGGGGGGGGAGGAAAAAGTGGTATTAAAAAAAGGAAAGAAAAACTAGCCATTCAGCAGTTCAGCTCCAGACCTCCATCACCTTCAAATGAAGGTGTTTCCACAGAGCACTTTTTATTCCCAGAGACACTCTTGAGCTTGAGCAGAGGGGATTTGCATCTGTAAAAAGGATGGAGAGAAGGAGACAGCAAGGCTTAGCCTTTGTAACCATTGCCAGAGCTGGAGGAGGGGAAAGCCTGAGGAAGGGGGTGTTTGACCCTCACCTGGGTAGCAAAGAGATTGGAGACAAAACAAAAACATTTTCCTCCGACAGGCCCACCTCCTTTCTGTTCTCCCAAGTCTAACAGGGAAATCAGAGCTACAATCTCCCATTGTCAGAGGTTAATAAATAAATAAATAAAGGCCCAGATTAGATAACAACAGCCACAACAACAACAAAACATGTAGCAGCATCAGGGGCAGGCAGGATCAGCATCTGCTTTAATTAAAAAATCTGCCTCCATTGATTTTTTTTTAAAAGAAACACATTTGTAGGGAGATGAAGAAAATGTGTGTCCCCCCCCCCATCTTAGTTCAATGACTGGTGTATGTCTGCTGTTAGCTACAAATAAGCCTTTGATCATTTTATTGCTGTCTATAAAACTAAAATAATTTTTCTGTGTATTTTCCTTTTTTTTTTTTTTCCTTTAAATTGGGAGCGTTATAAGGGGAGTGGCAATAGACAGATCTGCTTGGGAAACATCCAAATGAGGGTGGGGGAGAGACCAGGGAGAGGAGAAATGAGAATAAATACACAGTACCGTAGCTAGCGAGGTGGGATTAGACAGCCAGCCCCCAGGGGCTGAAACAACCAAGTGTACCAGCCCCAGTTAAGAAAACCCAAAATACTGTGCCTACTGCTCCCAGGTGCCTACACACCTCTCCAAACATTTATGACAATTAGAAGCACGTTGGTGTATTAAACTTGCAGGAAAGCACACATTTGAGCCCAAATTCGGCTGGAGTGCTTCATCGTGCTCATCTGTGAGGATGAGGAGGACCGGCGGATGAGGGAGGTGGTGTGGAAATCGCTGGTCCCTGAGGAGGGGGGACAGGCACAACAGAGTTTTCCTTGCACGAGATGACACCTGGCAGTGCAAAGCCAAGCATGCAGAGATGGAGGTGGGAGGCAGAGAGCTGCCCTCCTGCCCAGAGCAAGAGCCTAGGTCCAACCTCTACTGCCAACTTGCTCGGTATTTGTATGGAAATCACTTGTGTTTCGTGCTGTAAAATAAGCTTAACACCACTTTGCCTGCCTCCCAGGGCCTCCTGGGGGTAAGCAGATTAAAGGTTTGGAAGTGTGTGGGCACCGTGGCAGTGGGGACCAGAGGCCAGCACAGCCGGGGCTTGGGGGGGACATGAGGCTTATTGCAGCCACGTGGGGTTGGGTCCTGCTGCCTCCAAAGTGGCCACATTTCACAGCAGCGTGAGAAGTGCTTTGCAGGTGGTGGCACTGAGGCAAAGCAGATTTGTTGCCTGGCCAAGAAGGGGATTTTAAAGCAGCCTCCATCCACCTCCCTCCTCCCAGACCAGTAACAGCAGCCGGCTTGGCATGTTGGGGATGTCTCTGCTGTTCTGTGTAAAATCCTTCCCCACCCTCCTGATACCATCAGTGACCCATCCTAGGGCTGGCCCCGCTCCCTTATCTTAAGGGGATGGAAGAAAAAAAAAAAAATCAGTTTGTCCTACAGTGCTGAGGAGTCTGGAGCTGGCCTTAGTGGGAAGGCATGGGGAACAGTAGGGAGGCAGGAAAGTCCGAAGGGGGACATCTCTGCTGGGGATAGTGGGGTGGCACGAACTGCTCCAAGATTCCCAGGAGTACATGTCTTGTGACCGTTTTGGCTATGTCTTTTTGGACAGCCTCTGAGAAGCCTTATTCCATGGATGTATATCATCACGACTGCCAGTCCACGACTTCCCAAGGGCTTGGGAGGTACACAGAGTAAGACATGGTGTGTCACCAAACAGTTACAGCTTCCTAACTCAAAATGCCAACCAACACCACCCTTAACCTGTGCATCTCAGAGCACAGCTTTTCCTCGTGGTTCCTGCCAGGGAAAGGAGCAGGGAGGCTTTTCTTTCCTGAGGGACACCATGACACGGGACACACAATACAGGGTCAGAACACCAGAGCTTGCTCCTACGTGGCCTCATCTCCATTGGCTCCACATCTCCCATTGACAGGCAGCAAGGACAGCGTGAGAGGGTGCATGCATGTGCATGTGTACCCACTATATTAATACATATGTATGTGTATTTTTACATATCAGTTCTATAGGGCTCAGCAACATCAAAAGGAACCTGGATAATCAGAGCAGAAGATATAAAAGATCAAACAGAATATCTTTTAAACAGATCTGAGAAGCTTAATTTTCATCCAATGTTACTGCAGGAGCTTTTCCTTTTTTTTTTCCTCTCTCTGTTTTTTTTTTTTCCCACTTCCATGAGTTTCTTTGATCTGTTTTGATGTCTTTTTCAGCTCCTCTTTCAAAAAAATTCTTTTAAAACCTTTTTTTTTTTTTTTTCTTTTCCTTTCCCCCAAAGTCATGAAGGCTTCTAAGAGTAAGAAACTAGCTACATGCAGCATCTCCCCACACACTTTCCTCCCCACAATGCACATGCCCTCCACAGTCCCTGTTCTGCTCAGAAACCTCTGACTCCAGGGCAGAGGGATGAAATTAAAACTGCACCGAGTGAAATGTTATTTTCTTCATGTCAAGGGTTTTCAACTCGGTCACTTTTGAGTCCTGTTCAGGGTTTGAATTGGACTACATTTGTGGCAAAAGCTGTTCCCTTAGTTGTATGTCTAGCAAAAGGCCAACTTCACAGAGAGAAACCCGGCAGGCTTCATTTCAGACCTGTGCTATCAGTTCGCATTGACAAGGATGTGAGCGTAGGGTCAGGTCACCTGGGTTTTTCCTTTGATTTCCTTAAGGCCTGGACAGAGTTACTTAACTTCCCAGCCTAACTGCTGCGGAAGTTACTAACTTCTGCAAATCTGCTATGCCTATAGGCAACAAGGAAAAATTAAATTTCATCCATGGATGAAAGTCACCAGAGAGGAACTGCTCTTTCTTCACAGCTCTGTGGCACATTTTCTGCTCTGGTTGTGGGCACCCCAGAACTTCCCCACCGTGTTCTCCTAGGTGGTTTGAGGTCTGGGGTCCCTTTTAGTTCAATTCCTCTGACACCCTGTAGTACCAAGCTCCCACGCACAGCATTGCCCCATGCCACGCTCAGATGTGCCACTTCAAACTCGACACTCCAGCATTGTGTCCCAGCATTTCTCTACATGTCCCCCAGCCACATATGGGGGAGCTGACACTCCCCACATGCTCCCAACAGCCTTCCCTCTCCCAGCTGCCTTTCCCATTCCTGCTTTTGCTCCCCTTGCTGTAGCAGACACACTTGCAAAAAGCCCTTCTCCGATGAAGGGAGCGCTCAGCAGCACTTCAGAGCAGGCTCTCTGCAGCATGCACCGAGCACAGGCAAGAGCTAAACAGTATCAGTTGAGTGAAGCCAGGTTGAATTTATGTGGCAGGGCACTGTAGGGGATGGCTGTCTGCTGGGGACAGGACAGATGATAAAGCCCAAACCCTTTTACACTGCCCTTAAGCAGGCTGCAAGCAAAGTCTCCTGGATGCCAAGGCTCACGCTTCCTGCATTAAGGCTCTCCCTCCCTCAACAGATAGTGCCAGAGCAGTAGGAGTGCTGGTCCTGTGCTTCTAATTAATATGATTTCAGTCTCCCAGAGTGTCCTCAGAGCCCAGATGAAATGTGGAAAGTGTAAATACTGTACACAGACAGACTCACCAGACTGCCTCGTCTTTCAAGCCGAGTTAGTCTTTCTTGCAGCAAGCAGATGAGCTCAGAGGAACTGGAGAAAAAGACTGAGCTATTACAGCAGAAGTTTTGTGTGAAACCAAAACTGCCCTGCAGATTGGAAATCTATTTTCAGTCATTCCAGTTCCTTCCAAATACTAATAATAATAATTGAAGTTCTGAGGCTTTTCAAGTAATTTTTATCCACCAGCCTCCTCTGAAGTACAAAGCCAGCTCATGCCTGTCAGGCCAGCTGGGCTGAGCTCAATCCGAGACACGGGGTGCCAGAAATTTAATCCTGAATTTCCCAAATCTAATCGAAACAGCACAAGCCGTGATTAATAATTCACTACTTTATTACTGATACGATGCCTCAGACTATCACAGCGTCTAAATAATTGATTTGCCAAGAGGGGCGACATGTCCTTTCCTAAAGCAGAGAAAGTTTGACCGAAGAGTTGCCGTGTAAAGCTGGCTAAATGTATTTAAATAGTTTGAATCTAGATCTCTGACATTCACTTGGTGTCTAAGGACAAGCTGAGAAGAGGCTGCCAGGGAAGTTTTATACTATCCGCTACAGTACAGGTCATATGTCTAGAAACATGGTCAAAGAGATTGTGTATAAAACACTGCCTTATACATAGGGGAAAATGATGAGAAAAGACCAGAAGAGAAGGAAATAAAGTTACTAGAAGGAGAAAAACCTTACCTTTACAAGCCTATGCATAGTAGGAATATTAACTACCTTTAGACTTGATTCATTAGGTTTATGTCCCCTTCCTCCCACCCTGATCCCCACTTTGACTCATGCTGGCTCAGATCTGCTGAGTCTAGTAGATGGTGAATGCCAGTAGAAGAGCTGAGAAAAACTTGGTGTAACACAGCCAGATTTTGTATTTTCTCAGCCTGGAAAGCTGACAAAAATCTGGGTGACAGTCCTACTGTGCCTTAGGATTAGAGGCAAATTTGGGCTAGAAATGGTGTTTCAAAGCTCTCCAGAATGGACAGCCCCAGATCTGAGCCTTGACAAACCCTAGATGTGACCAGTCAGTATTTTAGCTTGAACAGTGAACCAACTTTCCATCTCCCATCAAAAACAGACCTCAGTTTTGACAGGTTTCCCCATTTGTAAAATAGAGGTATTGAGAGCTGGTGCACTGATTTCCACCCATTGCTCTGGATGGAGAAGACCTCAGAGCACTTTAAACTACTATTATCATCTCGATTGATGTGGGATGATGACAATACCATGGAGGTAGATTTCTGAAGCATCAGAGACCTTGGTGAGAGCCCCATCGGGGCACACTATGGTTCTGCATTTGTAAAGTAGGATTTTAACTGTTTATCTCCTGCCAAATATGCAAGATGATAACTCTACCAGGAACCAGTACCACCTCCATGCAGTTTTACTGAAATTTTCAGAGCAAAATGGCAGCCTCTGGCACTTTCAGGGAGCAAAACACAACAAAACAAAGCATTTTAGCTGCTAGCTGAAAAAGCACTCCTCTGTCTTTCTTCTCAGTTTATTTTAACATGGAAGTCTGTACCTATAAAGCGAGTCATCTACTGAGCTAGTAGAGAAGGGGTTAACATAATTGGGTCTGTTTTCTCCCCCTCTCCACTTTGCCTTTGGTAGTTAAATCGAAAGCAAGTGGTACTGCCTTATTACTATCATTGTGCTGAGATATTGCATTAAAGGAGTTTAGGGTTTCAAATTGAATGTCAAATATAATATCACAGTGGAAACTTGAAGTGCGCAGCTGAGCTGCTCAGCTCCAGAGGGCTAACACTGCCAGCCTATCTGCCCAATAGCACACTGAGCAAGTGATCTCCATTTCAGCCCACTGAGCTATCTTCAGATGCTCACCAGGACTTGCAGGCAGGAGAAGGGGGCCCTGATGGATGTCAGGCAGCTGCAGATGGGGGGAAAGAGAGTTTGGTGTAACAAATTGATTGCTGGGGAATTGATTGGAGTTCTGTATTGCCTCAGCTGTCGCAGCTGATCATAACTAATCAACCCTTTGTCATTTCAAACTGGAGCAGTGTCATGCGTGGACCAGGGGCGGAGAGAATGTCTTTCATTTTCCTTGGTAGAGAAGGTCCTTGTTGGAAAAAAACCATGGCTATCGCTGTATGATTTTTCTACCTCAGTACTCAGAAGCTGAATAGTTTCAGGTTTGGAGTCATTTGCTAGGGGCATAGACACAATATTGTCAATGCCTTCCCCCAGTTCTTTGGGTTTTTTTCCCTTTCTTGGTCTGATTTATCCATTTTCTGCAGGGAACATTAATGATGTATGCTAGATGATGGAAAAAGTGCATAGTACTACATACAGGCTTAATACCGCACACATGTTTTTATCTTCTTGTAAACGTGAACTAAAGTGTATTAAATTAAATCACTGAGAAAAGCAGATTAGGCCTATTCAAAGTTTGGAGGAATCTATAGGTAGCTCAGAGAACAAATTCCCATTGAAGCAAATATTCGTTCAGTGCAACGAGTCGTCAAAATAAAGAGTTCCTGGGGTAAATCCTTTATTCTGGTACCTTTTCCTAAGTGGTTGGAGGACTGCTAGTGTTGTTCATCTTCTCCAGCCTCAATGACATCAGTGCTGTTGTCTCCTCCTTATACCAAAACTAAAGTTGTTTAGAAAACTCACCTGACAGCAAAACTGTCCTTCAAGTGCTGTGATAATCCTAGGCTTAGCCTATGCTTTTAGTCTGCTGAAATGATTTGAAAGTGCCCCAGAAATGTTCATAGTCTCTGGGTATGAACAATTTGAGGATCAAGAAAACTCTTTTCTCACCTCCTTCTCCCCCTTCTTTCCTCATAAATCCTCCCTGAATATAGCCCATGTAGGACTAAAAGGTGCCTCACCTTCTCTGTTCGCTAAAGGACTGTGTCCTGGGGTGTCAGGGTCAGTCTCAAACTGCCATCTCAGACTGCCTAGAGGGACTGGTCCACCATTTAGTGTGAGTAGGATCTCATCAGCAACCTTGTCCTGATAGCTGAGACAATTACACAGGACACACCCCACAAAGCACATCCATCCACCATATAATTCTGGTGTACGAAAACTGCATAACTGCCTGCTATGCCTGGCCACTAATTCGCAGACAGGACAGGGGACACCATCTCTCCAAATTCACTGTTCAGCAAAGAAGTTGCATGTGTCCCTGTGGTGGGTTGACCCTGGCTGAACGCCAGGTGCCCACCAAAGCCGTTCTTTCACTCCCCCTCCTCAGCTGGACAGGGGAGAGAAAATATAACAAAGGGCTCGTGGGTCGAGATAAAGACAGGAGAGATCACTCACCCGTTACTGTCGTGGGCAAAACAGACTCAGCTTGGGGAAAATTAACTCAATTTATTACAAATCAACCAGAGTAGGGTAATGAGAAATAAAACCAAATCTCAGAACACCTTCCCTCCACCCCTCCCTTCTTCCCAGGCACAACTTCACTCCTGGATTCTCTACCTACCCCCCCCCCCCCCAGCGGCACAGGGGGACAGGGAATGGGATTTACGGTCAGTTCACCACATGTTATTTCTGCCGCTTCATCCTCCTCAGAGGCAGGACTCATCACACTCTTCCCCTGGTCCAGCGTGGGGTCCCTCCCATGGGAGACAGTCCTCCACGAACTTCTCCAGCGTGGGTCCTTCCCACGGGCTGCAGTTCTTCACAAACTGCTCCAGCGTGGGTCCCTTCCATGGCGTGCAGTCCTTCAGGAGCACACTGCTCCAGTGCTGGCTTCCCACAGGGTCACAAGTCCTGCCAGCAAACCTGCTCCGTGAGCTCCTCTCTCCACAGATCCACAGGTCCTGCCAGGAGCCTGCTCCAGCGTGGGCTTCCCACGGGGTCACAGCCTCCTTTGGGCACCCACCCACTCTGGCGTGGGGTCCTCCCCGGGCTGCAGGTGGATATCTGCTCCACCGTGGACCTCCCTGGGCTTCAGGGACACAGCCTGCCTCACCATGGTCTTCCCCACTGGCTGCAGGGGAATCTCTGCTCCGGCACCAGGAGCATCTCCTCCCCCTCCTTCTGCACTGACCTGGGGGTCTGCAGGGCTGTTTCTCTTACATGTTCTCACTCCTCTCTCCGGCTGCTGTTTCCGTCTGTCCCAGCAACTTTTTTCCTTCTTAAAAGTGTTATCACAGAGGCGTTACCACTGTTGTTGATGGGCTCGGCCTTGGCCGGCGGTGGGTCCGACTTGGAGCCGGCTGGCACTGGCTCTGTCAGACACAGGGGAAGCTTCCAGCAGCTTCTTACAGAAGCCACCCCTGTAAAGCCCCCCACTACCAAAACCTTGCCACACAAAGCCATTACATTCCCTAAGACCATCTCTGCTCCACAGTGAACTTTAACACATGCTGGACATAAAGTATATGCTACTTCAAACTCAACTTTAAGACAGGCTTCAAGACAGCCATGTGTCTCAACGCTTTGCTGAACAGCAATGGACAAAGTCAGGCTTCCCCTGGGAAGAAACACTGTTAATTACTAAAGACTACTTTTGCAGTCAGCATCATCTTTTGATTATGAAAAGACCTATAACAAACAATGATCAAAATAAAGTCCACTCGTCACATGAATTGTGGTATACATACTGTTAACCAATTACAAATGAAAAGAAAATTTTATTAATCCAAACATCTGAAAGAGATATATCATACCCAAAGTAGGTGGAAATGTATAGATTTAGCTATAGTGCAAGTCTACTGAAAGTGAGAACACCTTGTGCAGGAAAATCTTGGATCAATTCCACAAGTGTGATACCATTTTTACCCTTTACTATTCTGTGTCCTTGGAGTACAGTGAAGAAAGAAGGTAACTTTAGTTGATGCTGTGTCTTTGTGTTTGTTTACTGTGTTACACATTATATTGTAAAAGATTAAAAACAAAAGAAACCAGAAAACCTGCAGGGTTAAGTTAGAATTTTATAGCCCTGTTGGGAAATAACATGGCAGGAGCAGCAGGCTCATCCTACAGATGCATTATATTTTGTGACAAACTCTGGTGCATGCAGAACATCCATCAATCATCGAGATAATTTTCCATCTCATCAATTATGCAAATTAAACCACAAAAACTATGTTCAAATAACGCTAAGGGCCTGACATAAACCCAGGAAAGCGAGGCAACTTGGAGCGAAGGTTGAAATCCTACCCTCCCTTTGCCCTGCCATGCACTGGCTTTTCAGGAGACACACTGTGCACGACTACTGTGGTGCAGCAGTGGTTTTGTTCCTGCCAGCAGCTCAAGTATCAGCAAACCATGGTACAGCTGCTAACAGGACCTTGAGGGACAGAGCTTGGGATTTCTTTGACTGATATTCAATGTCCACTCTTTCCACCCTGATCAAGGCCAGGACCTACCTCACATGTTTGTGAGGGTGTACCATGCCCATTAGCACCATGATCCTGAATACTCTGATGCAGATGGACAGACTGAGCTATGACCCACTCACTGGGTGTGTGGGTTCAGAGTGTGGGGGGAGAAGCCTCAGCTCTCAGTGGCTGAGTTTATCACCCAGATATCACCCAACAGAATAAAACTCCTCCTAGTATGGTGGTCCCCTACCTCTCATATGACTTACTTCTACTGTTCTTCTTTTTCTCTACAATGGCGTGACTTAATGAATGGAGTCACACCTGGGGAGAGGACATTCATCCATTTGTGGGTCTCACACAGGTGGCAGCCATTGCCCATGTGAAGATATTGTCATTCTCCCAGCAGATCTTCTGCAAAGGCAGAACAGCACAGTGGGAGTTAAATATCTCAGAGCTCAAAGCTCAAAGTGACAAGAATGACAGTGGATAAGACATTTGTTAGCTTTTCAGGGCTTTGGAGCAATCTTGCAATCAAAGCTGCCGTCTTCTCACTGATGCCGTGTTGTCACCATGAGGCCTAGAGAAACTACAAACACCAATGCAAATAGTGTAAAGTAACTGCTACGTCATGGAATAAGGAAGACTCCCCAATATGCTGGCTATTGGATAATAATAATTAATAACAATCATAATAATAGTAATAATAATAATAGTAATAATAATAATAAGCACATAGTAAGGCTTCATGTTCCTCAGTTTTGCTTATTTCAAAATCAGGGCAGTGATTCACTCAACAGAATATTTGACCAAATATGTGCATCCAGAGTGTATGCATGTATATCTGAGCAAATCTCTCTTGGCTGCCTCTATAGTCAACAGTGAGTTAGGCAATATGGTCAGTGGAGTTTGATCAAGATTCACTTCAGCTCAAAGTAGTTTCCGTCATTTGGTCACAAGAATTGTATCCTAAATAATACTGACTGTATTGATGAGATCTCAGTTTCTTGTCAGGGCATCTGGACACCTGCCTCAACATTCACACTCACGCTGTAAAATCTACTGTTAGTTGGGATCCATTTTGTGATTGTCCCATGCCTGGAGCACCTAGTTTTAAGCATTCTCAGAGTTTTTTCAAACTACAGAAAGAGCAAGTCAGTGATTGTAGGATACCTTTGGTTCTACAGCACTCTGCTCTTGGTCATTTGAAATTTCTTCCAGTTTCCAGAAAACTTACCAGTTTTCAGCAACAGTAGAATAATACCATCTCAGCTGGTACATAGAGCAGTTTTACTGCAAGAGTAGTCAAAAGAAAATGTACAGAGAATTAAATTCTACCCAGTCAAAAAGAAAAGATCTGCAGACAGAAGGAAAAAACAGTGTACTTTTCTTGCCAAAAGACAAGGTGTTTTTCAATTCCAAATGCAAGCATCATAAGACAAAAAGCCCATTAAAGAAAAAAAAAAAAAAAAAAAAAAAAAAAACCAAAAACACATCTTTCTATCTATCTATCAATGCACCAGAAAGTTTGGGAAAAAATACAGACATTCAGAAAGATTGCTTTTATCAGTACACCCACACCACAAAACAGATTTTCCCCTCCAAATTATTACTAGTGAAGCTGTTTCATTGTTTTTTTCCTTCTGCCCCTCCAGTTCTGATCACAAATGCATTGCTTGTACTCCCTGTTGGTTAAACTCCCCATTTGGTATGCGACCACCAGCTCTTAAATGTAAGTGAAGAACTATACTCCACTGATTTGTGTCAGTGAAGCTGTATTTGGGAGATAATTGTTCACTGGGTTTATTTATTACAGTCACTCTCACAGGATCTGCATCACAGTATGGTCACAGCATGTCTCTGGAAATAAAGCAAAATGAATTGTATAAATAAATCGGGTACATTAACTCAACATGAGCTTTGCAAGCAGCAATATAGTCAATAGAACATACTACTGAAAGTGACAGGACATTATATATTCAATGACACATGCTAACGAAGGTAACAAGAAGCATTTATTCCATAAAGCATACAAATATCATGTAGAGACAGAAGAAGTTTGAGTCACATCCAACTAAAATGGCTTGTTTCTGGCAGGTGAACTGCACTTGACAGATGTCCTCATATACAGCAGTACCTTGCAATGATCTTTGTACCCAGCCCAACTCATCTCTCATTAGCAAGACATTTCATTACCAGTCTGTGGGACCATCCTCTCAGCATTGCTGATTTCTGTCTGCCCAGCAGAAATAGCCTTAGCCAAGAGCTTCCTGTAGGTGACTGTCTAGCCAGAAAGGGAACTTGGCACTCAGTAAAACCCACCAACTCAGGAGGCACCTGAGGCATTTGCAGTCAGGTTTTCCAAATATTACTTACTGCTCTCTTTTCTGAGAAGGTAGCTCTACACCTTGTAAAAGAATAATTTTTCTTATCTATTCTTCAACTTTCGTCCCTCCTTCCCCTACTCTCCACCTCAGGTAAAATTCCTAGTAGGAATATGATATCTATTTCTCCTTGTGGAGAATATCCACTGACAGCGAGATCTTCTGGGCTGACTGGAGATCATGAAAATAGGGAGAGGACGATGTTATAAAGGTTCTGCTTGTCTCTCTTGGAAAAAATCCATGTCCTACTCTGTCCAGTTATGTAAAGAGTTACCACAGAAACAAGGGGAACTTCTCAAGTGTTTGTCAGTTAGAAGTGAACATTAACTCTGCAATGACTTGTGACTACGTTCAAAAAGACAGGCAGTTCCATACTGGAGCCTGCCTTTAATCTGGGAGAGATCTTTGATCACTTTGGGTATTTTGACTTTCAGTCCATTGATGGTCTGTCATACTTCACACTGTGTTGGTAAATTCAGTCATGACGTTTGACTTGGCTTTTCTGCTCTACTTGTTTGGGACAACCACCTTCAAGACAACTTGCCAAGGTATCTCCTGCGTTGGATAAATGTCTTCTGGTTTTCACATCTGCTCCACAGTCGCTGATGCAGAGTGCATTGATATTAATGGGCATCCTCCCACAGCCCCATCCTAGACATAGGTCAAGCCTCACTTGCATTAAATCTTAACCCACCTTCTTAACCCACAGCCTGGACTTCATCCTTAATGCAAGCCAACTGAAAGTGTCCTTTTTAGGACACTGCAGCATGCAGAACAGATCTACTTGTGAAATGAGTTTAATGAGGCTCTGGCAAGGAAAGAGTTATGTGAGGTCCACAACTTAGAGAACATTATGCACTGATGATTGTTCCTGTCTCAGGAAAGAGATTAACATTGAAATGGTCATGGAGAAAGGTGACATTTCTTCACATTCATATTCTTGCATACCAAGAAGAGAACTATCAATTTATTTACCTGTCTCTGCCTTCTGTCCTTGTTCCCTGCCTCTCGTCTATGTTCATGCACTAAGCCAGACACTGTGGCATACTGAGGTGGTTCTTTGCCTCTGCAGGATTTATTCAGATAACTTAGTCCACGGAGAGCTGCCAGAGTGACCACAGTAGCACCCGCACATGCACCAGTAAGTTAAATAAGAAAAGAGCTGATTTGTGCATTGATTTTTGCCAGAATGCTGGAGGGACAGTGTAGTTTAGCTAGTAGACCATAAAAGGTACTTTACAATTCTTTCATTCTCTTTCTTCACACTCAGCTTGATTCTCTCAGCTACAGGTTTTAATTAGACAAAAATTTTGTTTTGACTATTTTCAGGTCATGAAAATTTTGTAGACGTAGAACAGAAGTGATTATGGACTCAATGAAGGAATGGATGGTTGTACAAAAAAGGAAGTATGTGTGTGCATGCACCTATGAACTAATGTAGTTGACGTAACTCAGATGGAAACAAAAGCATCAGAAACATCCTGGTGCAGCCCCAACCTACCAGGAAAAAGTATGATTTTATGTAACTGAGAAAATACACAAATTATGTATAGCTTGGTTTAATAGCATTCATCCCCCTTCCTTCCCTTTTCTCATACCTATTATTCCTTTTAAGTAGTGGTTTACCTTTGAACCATTTTCTCTTCAAGATCCACAGACTGATGAACAAACACAAGTTCAATGACTACATTTCCATTTTTACTTAATGTAAACCAAAGAATTAAACCCAGGGAAATCTTTATCCCATCAATTATTGAACAGCTTATGTAGGCACTTTCTAGGTAGATGACCATGACTGTGCTAGAGGCGGTTCAGCTGATTCTGGTCAAAACAGATTGAAATCCATGCGTTCAAAGCTCCCAAAATCAAAGGCAGTTCTTAACTCTCTTATTACAGCTTGCCTTCATCCTGTTCTGTCCCATGTCCCTGCTACCCTTGCTCCTCAGCTCAGCACATTCCCCATTCACCATCACTGTTACCTCCATCACTCTTTCCTCACTCATCCACTTCAGCCAAGACCAGAAGCACCTGCTCTTCAGCACATCATGAAAGAAGAAAGTTGATTCCTGTCCTCTGAGTCTATGTCTTCTGAACCAAATGATACCAAAAGCACAACACATCCCTTTAGCTAACGAAAGCCTTCCCGGAGCCACTACAGTTGGCCAAATCACCCTGTGATTTATGTTCATTAACATCATGAACATTACGGTGAAATTTTTCACCCTGGCACTGTCTTCTTCAAGCAATAAAAAGTGAATGACTTCCACCAAAAACTCTTTTGTCACAGCAACAGGAAAGCCATTTTCTGAAAATGTGGTTACTCTGCCTCAGCTTGGAGCAGAAGTCAATGGGTGCAGCTCTCTAGATTTATAAAAATTTCTTAGAATTAATTTATCTGTGAAGTCTAACATCTTCCATGTAGTTGTACCTGTCAGATACAAATGATTCAGCTATGCAAGATGAAATCCCAATATGTCAATATGATCTACTGTAGAAACAGGTTATTTTTCTTTCCCCTTTTTCCAATATTAGATAATTAAGTCTCCATCCAGAAACAAAGAAACAAAAGAAACCACACAATATACCCAATAGCATTCAAATGCGATGTTTAATAGTAGCCTAACTAATGGGATGAGAAATTCTTGATGAAAGCAATGCTGTTTTACAGCATCTCAGCTCTGCATGCTTTTCCAGACAACCATAAATTTCTTTGTTCCTGCCATGTGGATTTTTTTCCCAGAGATTATTGTCCTGGCGACGTTTGTATCTATCTGGCCCAAACTGAGATAAGTTCATCCTGGGGTTCTGTTCCTTTGTCACACTTTTCACTTGGGGTTTTTTTTTTTGCACAGTACAGCTGTGGTTACTGGAGGATTATAGCAGATATGGCTTGATCTTACAGGGCTTTTTTATCAATTTACAGCAGCAAAGTTAAGATCTCATATTCCGATTTGTGGAAGGTAATCTTCAGAAATGAAATTTGTTGAACGTTCATTTTGTATCCCTCTTATGTCAGATGCAAGAAGGAGATGAAGCACCTTGTTTCCACTTCTGTAAGAGTCTAAGATTAGAAGGAGAAGATACTGCTCATATTTCATTTTCATGTGGTCCAGCCTTTGAGGTCAGTTTGTCTTCTGTCATACCATAAACACATCAGCTGTGAACCATGGAGCAATGAAATGGTTTTGAAAAAGCTGCCCCCAGATTTTAACATCTTTTTAATAAATGTGTAGCATATGCAGAATAAAGGTCCAGCTATGTGTAGCTGTGATATTACTTACTATGTAGAAGATTGTTCTCTTTTGGGGCCCAAAAAAAGAAGTGTAACTGAACAGGCAAGTCAGAGAAAGGTATAGCAAAAATATTCAAGGAGAGGTACTTATCACTTCAAGCACTGAAGGCATGATAACTCTATATGAATATGAGGGGGCATATTGAAACTGTGGCGTTCTCGTGAGGTCCAAACGAATTACAATTAGGAGAAGGCTGAAAATGAAGAAAACCTCAGAGAGAGTATGAGAATGATGAGATTTTTTTTTTGATAGTGGAAGTATGGGCCTTCCAGTGAAGTGGCAGAGGCTCTTCTGATTACGTTGTCTAATTTGAAATTGGATCGGACAAAGTAGCTAATTTCCAGTAACAACAAGCTGTACTGAAACTTGAGGTGAGTTAAATTATTCTAATGGGCTTTGGGAACAGAAAGAGGGAAGAGTCGACTGTGATGATCAAAGAGTTTTAGTTTGGTCATCACTGTGCAACAAATTGTTCATTAAAACAGTAATAACTTCTGTCTAATGATTGTACTTAAACATTTTTGAGCACAAACAAGAAAAAGTCCTGTTAGCAGCATTAGCCTACCTCTGTCCTTTGCATTTTATACCCTGACCACCTGCAATGGAAAGTGAAGTCTGATCTCAATAATGTCATTATCTATCTTAAAATTAACCCATACTTCTCACTCAGTATTTACACAGTCATACCCTGTCTGAGGGAAGTCTGGTGCCATCACCAGCCCATCACTTACTGGGTAAATAATTAGGAAAGTGAGGGAAAAACACATGATCAGTGGAGTTGAAACCATAATATTAATGTCAATTCCCTTGCCCATTATTTTTTTAAGATCAAAAAGTACTTTACAAACATTCAACTATTAAAGTCTGCACAGGCTTTGATAACATGTGTTCCCAGGATTTGCATTCTGTACTGCTTATTACTAACACTATTAATAATACTGGTTTGCATTAGAGCGGCAAATAGAGATCTTAATCAGGGCCCCGAGGCCTCTTTCACTAGATCCCACAAACCTATATAATTAAAACAATGACTAGTTTCAGACCTACAGCTATACAGGGTTTGGGTGGGTTTTATCTCACCTAACTTTCACTATCTAAAAGCAGGCATCACAAGCAGCAGACGAGCTGTGTTTCAGTCAGCCACAACTTACTGGCCTTCTGCAAGGACATGTGCATGTAGTAGTTTGGGATATCCAGGGAGTGACATAATATGCTCTTATGGGTCTACAGATTTTAAATGTCGTAAATCCTTGAAATACAGCAGTTTGATTTGTGTGTGTGTATATTCTTGAAATGGTTTGTGTGTCCATCTGCATACAGAGAGAAATATATACACAGATAGATGGATATTTTTATATGACTCATTCCTATATTGCCATTCCTTAATGGATGCTATTTGCTTCTTTTGAAACCATCCCTGACTAGCGTATCAATCCATATTATGTAGACATCATTGAAAGAGGCATAACAAGAAGCAATGGCTTGAATCCTAAAAAGGAAACATTTAGCTTAGACATTAGTTAAAAAAAAAATCTTAATGATAAGGCCAATTAGGCACCAGAATGAGGCACTAGAGGTGTTTTCATAGGAGGTTAATAAAAGGACTTGCATCAGGGGTAAGGAAGAAAATTATGCTTGTAATACAAGTGTTTCAGGAAGATAGACAGATAGATAGACAGACAGACAGACAGAGGTGTGTGTGGGGGGGTGTGTGTGTGCGTACATATAGTATATGTGACATGCATAAACAACATTCTGTACTTTGTATATGTGTTTACATACAGATGTGCATATATGATAGGGTCTGTGTGTATTTAAAAAGGCAAAAGTGCATTTATACGTAGGCATCACAGACATAAATTGGCCCACTAAATATTTATAAAATGCACCCTACAAAATCAAGTAAAGTAGAAGGGTTTATATGTCTGCCAATCTGACTCTTCCAGAGCTTTTTTGTACTCTATGAAAAGCAAAAAGTATGGAGTTCGATTAAAGTATGGTGAAGAAGCATCTGTACCTCTCAGCTCCCAATGACTTCTTTAGTGGTTAATGTTGTCTGTAAGGCCACTCAGAGTCCATATCTACCAAGCAACTATGTTAGAAATCCCTCAGCTTGACCTTCAGCAGTTGTCCTCATCAACGCTGTAAGCCCTGCTTGGTTGCCATCCCTGAGATAGCCCTCTGTTACTTGACTTCCTAGTCCAGATTCCTCTCTGTGTTTGCCCTCTTCAAGAACTGGGTTCTCTCTCTTTTCTGCCCTCTTTCCACTATCACCTGGGATAGAGACAAGTGTAGACAGAGAAACATTTTATCCACAATTCAGAAGCACTTATTGGATGACTAGCTCAGGAAGTGTGATGAAGCACACCACACTGCTTAACTTTACAGTAGAAAGCAACTTTCATATAGATTTTATGTATCTGTGAAGACAACGACCCTTTGGGTCCAAGTTTCACTGTGGTCTTTGAGATTAACTTTGGCGTGTTTAGTGATACCAAGATGGGGAAGAAAGGTGTTGCAATGTGTGAAAGCAATGCCTTTGTGCACCCACTTCAGTACAACTTCCATCTGAAACAGTTATACCTAAATGGGACCTACTCCAAAATCACCTGCTTCTAACTCAGCTTCAAGGCTACAGGATGCTGAGCAAATCTCCCCTGGCCTAGCCAAGCATGTATGCATATGCTTCACTTCAGGGCTAGACTAAATCCTGTTGATTGCCAAGGAAAAGTAAGCAAAGCTTGTCACAAAGATTTTATTGCTGAAGCAAAAAGTGGTTTGCCCCAGGCCACAGAAATTTGTGGCAGAGCCAGAGACTAATTCCAGGCCTCCCAAATCCCAAAATATTGCCATAACTGCTGGAAAACACGAATTATGCAACAGGAAAGGGCCATGCTGTTTGACTGTGACCAACACTGAGCGTGTCCAAAAGTCATAGTCTGCAATAGCATAGGGGGAAGGGGGAAGAAGAAAGTTATGTTCTGCTCACTCTAAATCAACCCCTTTCCCTGAAAATGAGATGGGCTATGGAGATGCTCATGGCAATCCTAGACATCTTTCCCGAGCAGCCAGCCCTTCTGTGCCAAGGGAATCTGACGCCCAGTGCTGGCACACTGCTTCACTCTGGTTTTCTTGGAAAGGGAAAGCCAAAAGAAATCTCTGGATGGCAGCCTCTGGCACTCAGTTCTTCATATTTCCCTTACTTACTCTTCCCATATCTCTTTTCTCGTTTTTATTTCTTTTGGACTGTAAGTTTCATTCCAGCTGAAAAAAACCAAAATATAACTGTCGGATATGCACAGAAAAAGCCCCCATTGTGGAGGAAAAACCCCACAGAAATAGAGACACACCTCTGGGCTCTGCCAAACTAAACACTGGGGGTGTTTCTGCATGCATTTGCATACAGAACATGCATACACGTGTGCATGTGTGCACAGATACCATTTAATTTCCCAAAGTAGAAACAAACAGGCTTCAAATTGCCCTTTCCTGTTGTGGGGAAAAGCCAGGCTGCGAACATCCAGTCCCAGCAGACTGGTGTCCTCCATCAGTAACCTGAACAAGCAGTAAGAGTGGCTCCTTTACACTATTTCCCACCAATTTACCTGTACTTCTTGGTGGCGTAGAGGAATAAGAAGAGACATGGACAAAGCCCAGTCTTAGCTCTTGGCCTCTTTGCTGCTGATAAAAAGGATGCTAATATGCTGGGGAAGTTTTGGGAATGCTATTGTTCTGAAAGTTAAATGGAGTTATAGGTAAGCAAGCCTAGTACCATCTTTGGGTTAACACAAGTTCTCCATTAGGCCAGTGCTTTGTGCCACCCAGTTCAAGCAGTGGGTGCTCTACCAGAGAACGGAGCTGTGCAGTCTTGGTCCCTGAGCTTCCCTGCACTGAGGCAGTCTGAGAACCTGGCGGATCCCTCTGCCCTGAACAGATATCATGCTTATCTAATTAACTAGGCAACGTGATGGAAAATATGCTTTTAGATAGCATAGAAGTGCCTCTGAAAGATACATTCTTCCTTGAACAGTTTGTTTAGGCTGGTATAGGTCCAGCCCTGAAATCAGCAGTGGTGTTTTAGATTTACACCAGCATAACTCCCAGCAGCACTTAGTCCCGTCATGGGAAATGAAATTCAGGGCTGGATTCAAATAGTGTATGGGTAGCCTAGGAAGCCTTAGAAAGGATGGATTTGGTCAGGCTGACAAGTTTGTCTATGCCTGCTTCTTACCTGTAATATCCAGACAACAAATACATTTCAGAGGGAAGCTGTGGGGTTACTTCCATTACCACATTGTCTATAATTCCCTGACGGGGCTGAACAGTTCTATATATTTATTAGTAAAAGTGATGGAGACAGGTGACTTTGGGGCAGCGTAAAAGCTAGGAGCAGAGGTCCGATACACCTTTGCATGGTGACACCATTGCTTGGTTTGCTCCTGCAAATCACTGTTGTGGTTCAAGTAGTCCCAGCTTGCAAGGCATGACATCTGCTGCAGTCACACTAACCCACAGGAGGTCAACTCCAGCAAGACACTTCTTTTTTTCATTCTCCCAAAATCACATAGTGAAGACCCCATGAGAAACCACAGTGAAAGCTGCAAAACTGCCCAGTGCTTTGCTATGCAGGCAGCAGTTCACCTTAAAATCTTTCTTTTCAGCACAATGTAAGACTTCTTAGTCACCTAAATATAAAATGACCTAAAAAAAATTTTCTTCCCCTCCCTGCCCATTTGGGTTTCTGTGGGCTCAAAAGAGGAGCACTTCTCTCTGACAGAGCTTTGCCATTAACTAATTACAACCCACTGCCCAGCACTGTAGTCCTTCTGGTGTAGGTCTATTTTCCATAGGTGGAGAATAATAGGCAAACCCTGTCTCAGTTGGCTTCCTTTCCTTCTGTGTTTAATGATATTTTCTGTAATAGAAGTTTTAAATTATTTGGGAACTTGGTAAATTAGATTCATTTCTAGTGCCATTTAAAATAACTAAATAATTGTGCTTAACGCTGCTTAAGAAAGAGTTAGACCTTGTCTTCCCAAACTCTGACAGTGCTAAGCTCTGTGAAACTCAGATGAGCTCATGCTTTAGTTAATGGCAGAGCTGGGGTTTCTAGATACAGATTTTTTCAAGTAATAGTTATGATACTCTACATTTGCCTAGTCCTTTCCACTCCAGCATTCCCTATAGCACATCCCAAATGTCTTGTCAACCTCCAAAGCACAATGCTTTATTTGCACTCAGCTAAATCTTTCTTCCCTGCCATGGGCTTTTGCTTGAGTTAGAACTTCAAGCCATACTCCTATGTACACTCTAGTGTTGCTTTATAAGGTACTCAGAGGCAGTTTCCTCTAGGGTAAAATACATCAGCTGTTTCAGCAAGGGAAAGCCACATATCTGCCCAGGGGTCTGCTCTCCAGCTGCTATAAGTCAATGGAGATGCTCCACTGGGCAGAAGAGGAATCCCTTAAAAATGACATGACGAACAAAGCAGAGAAGCCTTTGCAGCCTGCATAGTAAGGGCATTTTCGTGTTACTTTTTTTTTCCTGGCCAATGAGCCACCTGCCTTGCAGATGAGCCAAAAAGCCTGAGGGGATTTGTGTGATTCAATTTGGACAGTATCTTCCACCTTGGCTAGAGCTGGTAGGAAAACTTTCACAATTTTGATTAATTTTTTCCCTTCTCAAAAGCTTGTGTTCCAATTAGAAATTGCAGAAATATTCTCACCGTTGTTCTCGCAAGCATAAACTTGGCTCGTTTTTTGATCTCCCTGCTCACAGCCTGAGAAATAGTGTCACTCAGTCTTTCCCTCTCCCTCAGCCATCTTAAGACCCTTTGTTTAAGGGCAAGTGTCCTCCAAGGAGAGAATGCAAAACCCAAGAAGACTGATGAGCAGCATTTGGCTGTTTGCAGAGCAGTGTCAGGCATCAATAACATCTGCATGGGGCAACAGGCAAGATCAGTGCTGAAAGAAGCTTGCTCTCTGTCTCTCTCCAGTGTCTCACTTCTCTCCCTCTGCTTTCACCCATATCTCAGTAAAACCTTTTTTTTAATACAAATTAATTGCTACTGCAGAAAGCACTGTTGGAGACAGTTGACTCCAGTGTGCAGCATCACTGTGATGGAAAGGAAATAAAAAAATAAAAGCCTAAGAAGGGTGATCTTACACAGTGTCTGCCAGAAAATCCCTGGGACAGCGGCTTTTTGGCATATCCCTGTTGCACCAAGGGCCTGCACCAATTTGGAAAGGAGGGCAGGCTGTGCTGTACCCACATCTGCACAGTGAACCGGTGAGGATGTGATGCTGTGGGTGGAAGAACAAAATAAAATTCTGTTTCTCGTCTTCCTCTCACTATCCTCACTCTCACAGACAACAAGGAAACCCTGTGACAGGTCCAATAGAAAAGCTTCCTTGCATCTTTTTCAGGTGTTAGGATGGGCAACCTCTTCTGAAATATCCCTCTGAATGGGTCTGTCCATCGGCCCAATAAGAGATGTCACATTGCCTGCCCTGTCCCCCGTTTCTTAAGGGCCAATACAGCTACAAACATTTCCTGCTGTCATGTCACCTCAAATTGTCACCCTGCTCAGCTCAGAAATGCAAATCACTGCAAACCCAAGTGCTGACCTGTCATTCCCCTGATATACTGGGGAGCAAATGACATGGACATCTGCATTCTTGTCTGCAGCCGCCTCTGCCACAGTTTGCTGCAGAGGGGAAAAAATAGATATATATCTTGTTTATAACCCTCCTTCTAACCCTCCTTTCATCTTGCAGCTTGGGTGAATCTGGAGCCTCTCAGAAGCTCTTTGGTTACTAACTGAACTGAGCAAACTTCAGAGGAAATAAAAGGGGTCGTGAAGGATTTCAAGAGTGTCTCCACACCTTTACTGAACCAAAGCTCACCCTTCCACTATACCTTGGGTCCTGGGTTTTGATGTAGCTTTGCACAGAGTGCCAAGCAATTTAGTCTCAAATTCAAAGTTTAGGGCATTTCTAAAGGTATAAGAAACCAGTAGAGGAACTTAAATACACAGATAGATAGACCCTTGTGCGAATAAAACTAGCTTACAGCTAGTGAAATAATACCCCTGACTGCCTGTGCTTCCCTTAGGTTTCCTTTGTGCTGCTGGGAATATGTAACATATTAGTTATGTTCTCATTAGTATAGCTTGGAGATGTGTTTGTATTCTCCATTTAGCTCAATCTTTTTTATCTGATCCTCTGTAGCTCCACACTCACACTGGGCAGGCTCAAACCCTTCATTGTTGGGCAGGAATGGGGGAGAGGAATTACAACTGTCTTTTGTAGGAGCACGACTGTTCTTATCAGGAATCCCCCTGCTGGGGAAGCGAATGAAAGGACTGGGTATATGCTCCATTTGAATATGTCTTTGCCCTCATTTGCCCTTTTCCATGTGCTGATGTGGTACTATCTCAATGGGCTTTGGAAACTGGAGTCAGGGGACAAGTGATGCAAGCAGATGCCCAGTATGCTGAAAGCTAAGGAACGTAATTTTTTCGTCATTATTTTTGGTTTTTTTAAATGAAAGTTGGGTTGGGAATCCAGCAATGCTTGTTTCCAAGTCAGGGCCTGACAGAAGCGGCAGTTTCTAGTTTCTCCAAGACATAGCTTGACACTTCTGATCTGTTCACATCTTATCAGCAAAGCAGTGTTAAATCTGGCCAATGCAGCACTGGGAGTGCTCCAGGGGGAGAAACACTGCTGCTGTAGAAATCAGAGCTGGTGAATGACTGTACACCACTTCCCTGGCACACTTCTCCAGAGCAGCACTGGGAACATTGCTGGGGTGTAAAACAGAAGTCCTGAGTAGTGCTTCAAAGGCTTCTCTTTTCACATGTACAGTCTATTCTTTATGATCTGAGCTATACTCCAGCTTGGGCTATTGTGTTTTGCCAATCATAGGTACAATGGGATTGAATATTTTTCTTTACTTTCCTGCAAAACCATACAGAACTACGATACTTTTTAGTGCATCCCCTGATGCCCTGCCATAGAAGCAGCTCCATTTTGCAGGAGGTGGCAAAACAGCTCCTCTGAGTAAAGGGCTACAGTCTGAAGGAAAGAAAAAGTTCTGGGACTGCCTCTACCCATGTAATATGTGAATGCAGCCACGAGGAACTCTTGCACCTCAGAAATTCTGTACGTTTGATCTATGTGAGGAATGTGCGCATCTGTTTCCACTACCGAACATTTTGATGTTTGGGAGTTTATTTCTGCTCCAGAGATGTTAGCTCACATCTCCACGTGGACAGCCTGCACACCCAGGACACAACATCATGCTACAAACACAGGGAAAGAGAGAAGCCAACACTGGAGATCAGCAGGACAAAGTGGCCCATTTCCTTCCCTTTTCCAAGCACTTGGCAGCCTCACCTGCCACCCTAAGTTTGCCTGTTGCTATCCTGAGACCGGCCTCTGTGGGTGCTCCAGTCTTTCCTGTGTAGTAAAAAATACAATGGGAAATGATGCCCAAGACTAAGTCCCTCTTCTTAACACAAGATTGGCAGAAGGACTCTCCCAGCCTTGCTCCTTCGGAACCCTGTGCAAAAATGATCCTACTATGAAGCGTAAACTTCTTTCTCTCCAACATCAAGATGGTAACCGCAAGGTCTAGGCATTTATTTATCAAAATCACTGTAGATATTTTCTTCACTGGGAGGCTCAGTACTTTAGGCTGAAATCATCCATCACAACTGGGGAAAGAAAAAAAAAAGGCTCTTCACCTTCATGGATTTTCCCCCTCCCTTCATCTCACCTTATTCATGTTTAAATGGGTAGAAATTCATCTTTTTCTCCAAAGATCCAGCCGGCTGCAACACGCTCTGTGCTTAAACAAGCCGCCTGCATCGGAAGCATTTTTCAGGATCTCTGTCTCCCCCTCCCCATCCCCCTGGGCCCCAATTGACGTCTCATCTCATTTTTATGTTTGACACCTCAAAAAACAGCTTAAACGAATAGCCCCTATTTGTAAAAGAAAAGCAACTTTTCTCAAAGACAAAACAGGCTTCTCACTAGAAGGTATTCAAACTCCTTGGAAAATGGTCTTTGCTACCTGCTTTGGCAAGGTGGACTGGGTGCACGTATGTGTGTGTGTAGCTATTTTTGCATGCAGCATGTATATCTCTGAGCATGTCTCCATCTTTGCATCTTGTGTTATGTTTAATTTTGCCCTTCCTTAAAGCTGATATGGAAAAGCAAGCATACAGCAAAGCTGCATGACAGACTGCTCTGCGGCTCAGAGTGAGATGTCTTTTTTATGGTAACAACTTTGATATAGCTTCTAGCAGCTTCTCCTGTAGTGTCCATGAATGCATCTGTGTGCTTAGAGCAGGAGGCATTGGTTTCAGGACAGGTCACCCCAAATATGCTGAGATTGCCTGGCAAAACCACTCTGAACTGGGAAAAATGAGTTTTTCTCAGCTTGCTTCTGTTATAGAGTGAGTGGAAACCACTGAGGGATGTGGGGTTATGCTGACAAGCCTGATGGTGCGATTGGATCACTGAGGCTTCAGCTGTTTCTGCGGGGAGAGTGGGGCAGAGCAATGCCACTGTTTTTACTTCAGCAGCCACGAAATGGAGCCTGTAGACTTGATCGGTCGTGAAAGGTGATTGCATCCACATTTATTGCACTAGGAGGGAAATTACCACTCAGCAAGGGAAAAGGAGAAGAAAAGGATTGACATCCTTCTCCCAGAGAACATGGGATGTGCGTTCAGAAAGGAGGCCATTGCAAAGCATCTCTGTTCCCACCTTTCTTCATGCCTGCTTCAGTTTTGAGGGGTTAGTCAGCCTGGAGTGAGATTGTGCTCCTCACATTTGTATAGGTCCTGGGGAAAGGAGTCCTGGGAGCTTCACAGCTTCTCCCAACAAAAAAGTTATTCTTCCTTCTTTCCTTCCTTCCTTCCTTCCTTCCTTCCTTCCTTCCTTCCTTTCGGGAGCAGTTGTTTTTTAGAGCTCTGGATGGAGCAAGGAGGTTTTGATTCTCATAGATCTACGTTAATAAGTGTTGCATTTCCTCTTCCATCCCCAATCCACTACCTGTGAGAGAGGTGCTGGGGCTGGAATAGGGATATTCAGACACGCTGGGCTTTCTCACCTGGGCAGAAGTTCCCTGTATTGTCCCTTCATTCATTTACACAGTGTCGTACTGGTGCTGATGAGCTGTTTACATGTCAGCAGAGACTGACAAATCAGCCTATCTCAATAAAATGCCAGGACTCTCCAAGACACCAAAAAGCAACAACAAACACATCTTCTCTATCTTTGGTCTCAGATGATTACAAACAATGAAGCTTCCAACTTTGTAGAAAGCAGTTTTCATAGCTCCAGCGAAACAGCTCAGTGCCTAATTCCTTGGCACAGCCTACAGCCTATAACAATAAGCGTGTGGCCATTAAAGATAACATGGCACTTTGGGGAAGGCTACAATAGTTAATGCATTTTCCAGAGCCAAATTCCAATTTGAAGGGTCCGTTATGCCTATCAACATACCCATTCGGCACCAGCAAACACAGCAACTGGCTACAAAACCACACTTTGCATCCTGCTCTAAACGCTTGGTTATGCTGGTATGAAGTGTTGCCCCAACTCCCCCAGAAGGAGCTGAGTTTTTAGGCAAGAGCGATTAATCCTGAAAGAAGAATAAGGCATCTACTGGATAGATAGCAAAGCGACCTACAGCTTTTGGGGATATAGATGTCTTCTCTGCTTTCCTCCAGTGCAATTCTGCACAAATTCATGTGATCCCAGCAGCCTGTATGGGGAACATCACATTAGATGGAACTAATAATGAGGAGAAGAGGTGGAACCTCAGACATCCATATACTAATCGCTATCAAATGTATAGTCTTTAATGGGGCATTTCAGGGGATTTTACACTTTTCTTTAAGGCATTGATCTCTGCTGGATACATAATAATGCTGGATCAGAAGGCCTGAAAGTCTTTGTGGTTTACATCTCTCTGCTTATTTCTGCTAAAATGATATGAATCCCCTGAACATTAGAGAGTGCTCTCTAGAGCAAGTCTATCTTTTTCCTTTTTTTTTTTTTTTTTAATTTTCAGTCAACCCAAAACATACTTTTTACATGAAATATACATTTGTGTTTAACGTGAGGGTTATTTAGCCTGTTTATGCGCTTTTAGAAATCAGGTCAAGATTTAGATAAAAAATTAAATATTACTTCAAAACAAGAATTCACCAACAATTGCGCTTTGACCCAGGATCAAACATTAGCTCCAAGAAGGGCAACATTTTTAGTTAAGACTAGTCAGCGTTCCTTGACCCAAAATCACACATAATTTAAATTTTCACACAAAGTTCTCCTCTCCATTGATTGTAGTAACTGACCAAAAAAAGCCCACAAATGCTCAGCCAGCTATGTGCTCTGTATCCTTGGGTTTGCCTATCTTACTAAAGTGCTCTTATTGTATAATGACTACTGAGAGGCAATGGAGTCCAACTTCACAATGTTCCCAGACCCAGTACCAATGTTCTGGTAAACCATGTGCACTGAGGTGTGCTGGCTATTTTACATGAAGATCTGAGGATATACGCAGCAATCACGGTGAATGCTTCACAATAACTCAGTTTAATAACCTAATATTAGGGTGTAATTTTCTAGTGGTGTAATTCTTCGGGTAACCTTTAAGTGTGCAAGATTTCCAGCCATTCAAATTAGCTGAGGATCTTGACTCTGACTGTGGTTTATCTGCTTGGTCATTAAATGAGAAGCTTTCCAGCCTGGATGCAACTTGTATATGCAGTACTAATCCCTAGTCATTCATATAGGCCACCTGAGCTCTCTGACTTCAAAAGGTTCCTCATGCAAACTGCACTGTGAAATGCCCAAATTGCACTATGTAAATTCTGTAAACTGAGAGCAAATGTCTTTGGTAAGACCATGAGGAAGTGCAAGAAAATCCTATTTGCTGACGTGCAAAGGCTTTGTATGGCAGAGCCCCCAGCCTGAAATCGCTTGATTTGTGGATCCTTGCGATTAAGTTGAACTGAATGACATGCAAAGCTGGCAATTGAGATAAAGAATCACTCCAGGCCAGGGAACGGAGGCAGCTAAGATCTGAAAACAAAGGCTGTTAATCTCATGCTCATCATCTTTAAACAGCGCACGTTAAAAGTGCAGGTAAAACTCAGCTGATGCCTTCAGATTATTGGACGGGATGTTGCCTTTTGTCTTGGCAAAACTCATTTTGATCCAGATGCTGACAACTCCCCCTCCCCCTTTCCTCCTCCACTTCCATCCCCTCAGGCGGAACATCTCATCCCAGCGGAGTCTCTGCCTCAGCCCTCTTGGCCAGCTCACAGGCAGGAGAGAAATCCTATCCACATCACGGAGAGTTTTCTCACAGTTCCCAGCCTCTCCCAGGAGTGCTGCTTCTTTGTCTTTCTGCCCTTTCGTCTGCCTGGGCTCAAGGGGTCCTGTCCAGACAACAGTTTGCAGGCAAACATGACACCTTGCTGTAGGACATGCGGCTAATCTGTCTGTCAAAACCTAGAGACAGCCAGCCATATAAAACCAAAGACATTGGTCCGAAGTAGATGTGCACAGGCTGGAGCCGAATCCCATTCCCAGAGTTAGGTGAGATGAGTTTTATCTCCACAAGTCAAAGACCTGAAATTGTGTTGCAGGCTCATACTTCAGCATCCCTATCAAATACCCGGGATCTCAGGGTCCAGCACTTAGCATAGGTTGGCACTGAGGGTCCCAGAAGTCTGTGGACAACAAACAAGTAGTGTCTTTGTGCAAATTAAGACCATAGTAAGCTTTGGCAGCATCCAGCCACAGCAGGGTAATCGGCAAAGGGAGATGCATTTAAGCAGCATTGGAAGCATTAGAAACATTCCAGCGCTGCAGGTTAAAAACTGCTCCAGGATTGCAACTTCGGCATTTTAGGGATCAGTGGGAGATTTCTCTGGAGATTAAGAGCAATTGAAAAGATCGACTTCCTCTCTATAGAGAAGTTTTAATAAGGCTGAGAATAAAATGCTCTCTCCCTCAGCTTTCCTGGCAGAAGAGATCCAAAGAGCCCCCCTGTTGTTTCAATAATTCAAACTTCAGCTTTAGCCAGCCAAATAGGCCTGAAATTCACCTGCGAAAGTTCACAAGGCTAAGTGGGATTCAGAACAAACTCCTCTTGTTCCCAAACTCATGTATAATGCAGTGAGGAACTTTGCTCAAAAACAGCTCTGGCTTGCTGTTATATTTACAATGCTCCAAAGGAAAGAACAGGAGGCAAACTGATAACACCACATCACAGGCAGCAGAGTGGGAGGGGAAGGAAAGAGCACAGCCACCGACTTATAATATAAGTTGACATTCCTCTGTAGCCGGGCAGCACCTAAATCTGCCTCTTCTCCCTCCTCAAACTGAGATCGCGGCATTGCCCGAATACAGAGAAGAGGTTTGTGTCCTCCAGCAGGGAACAAAATAAATAGACAGGGCAAGCACCAAAGGAAGAAGCAACACAATAAGGAGGGTTGTTTCATTAGCCAGTTGTAAGAGGAAACTGAAGCTGAACATAAGCAGTGCAAGCCTATCATTTTCGTTTGCAACATTTTTGTTGACACAGATGTAGACTCGAAGGTGTGTTGAAGTCAAGCTCTCCATCTGTCAAAGCTGCTGGTCTGCTGGAGAGTCCTGGGGCTGGCTCTGGGGTGACCCAGTTACCCTTGGCAGACTGCAATTGCTGAGTGTGACCTCAAGCACCACTGCCAGATGATGTTGGGCTGCCAATGCCACTGGATGCCCGGACAAGGTGGAAACTTCAGCTTCAGCAGGCTCTGCTGGTTTGTTTCACAAAGAGCGATTCAGATAGTCCAACACGTACCCCACTGCTTTTTTCTGCCAGAAACCCCATTCAGCACACTGAGAGCAGGTCACAGCTAAATCCACTTCTCTGTTGGCTAGCGGGGGTGGATCACCCTGTTTCTTTTAAAACCCTACCCTCAGGCTGTAAATAGATTTCGGGAAACCTACAGCTATTGCCTATAGACAGAATAGACTGCAAGTTTTAGGTAGCTAGCATTAAGTGAGCTAAATCCATGACAGGGTATTAGGAATCAGATTCTCACATCTATCTGGGTTATCATTGTTTCACTGAGGAAATATATACAATGGTTATGGCTAATCATGAATTCCAGTGCTGATCCGAGATCCTCTTTTCTTCCTTCCCTTCCCTCTTTAATTACCTCACTAATGTGGTAAGATATTTTTTGTTGTTGTTTTCTTTCAAGTATATGATTTTTGCAGTTTTCTGGGACAGGAGTAACTGAAGTGCAATGAGTGAGTCATTTGAAATAGTAAATATTTAACAACTAAATGGCACTCTTTTTTTGCAGATCCCTGGGTTCTTGCTAGCTCTATTCATGCTATATATAATACTATACTGTTTCTGTGTATATACTATACCACATACATGCTGGATAGTATATTTTTTTATATTTGTCTTAGAAGTACAAAAAGGCTTTAAAAGAAGGTAAATATTACAAAATTGTCTCTGAAGACATTTGACAATGTCAATATTAGGCTGACCCAGGCAAATTTAATTCTGCTTAATTGTATTTCTGTTTCATGATTCCATGACTCACTTCTTAATTGCATAATTGCACAGGGTTTTTTGAGGGCTGTTAAACTTAAAAGTACAAAAGCCAAAGCTGGAGTGAATCAAGTTGGTGTGCTCATTCTGAATAGCACAGGCATCTCAGGTTGTGCTGGACACCCTCTTCCAAATAAAAACAGCAATCGCTTTTCAAAATTATGCTATTCTTGATGCCTTGTAGACTGCAGTACATCAGTGTAACAACCTCTGCAGGTCTAGGGACCATGATCAGCTGGATGGGTTTGGGGAAATGTTTGCCTCCTTTACACCAGGCTGTTTGTTGCTACTTAAGGATTTGGCTGGGTGTTTTGAATGCTGATCATATTTGCAAGTTTGTTAAGTGTATCAGGGAAAAGGAGTGAAAAACTATACTTCATAATATATAGGAGCTAAAAGCTGAAGACATACAGCAGAATTAGTTTTGGTGTAAATTTGTGAGAAGTAGGAATGTTGCATTTATGTTTCTTGATGAAACTCTGTTTCCTGCAACATTTGCTGCATTACAGTTAATGGAATTTATGAGAACGGCTTGTAATTCTCCAAAACTGCCTGGTACGGTCATTTCAGCCAGCGCAATGTGAATTATGCAATAAGCCATCGCCTTAATTAAAACAAATTGCGTTTACCGTATCAGTCCGTACTATAAATCATTCCCTAGGGCCCCTCTTCAAGGTTTGCGCTTGGCCTATTCTTGAGAAATGTTGACAGCAGCCTCCATTACCAAAAACATTTTTGAGTATTTTGTTCTAATATCCTTCTCCAGGATCCAGCCTTTGAGCTCACTGCCCTGATATAGAAAACAAATCTTATCCAAAAAGCAAGGCAGAAGTCACGTGAAAAAGACAGAACACCACATTTCCTTTTTCTCTCCTGTTTTGCAGTGTGCATTTCGATAGACTGTGGCAGTGGAAGATGAAGTTTATTAATTGCAATAATGATAATAATAAAAGCCAAAAAAGGAAACCTGCAGACTAATTGTTTTCATCCAAAGTTAGGAGGCACATGGGATTCCTCACACTCTCTACTATAATTAGACTGAACAACAAGACAACCAGATTATTAGTCCTTTGTGTAGCTCCAGTTTAATAAAGAGAATGACCATTGGGTATTTATATTCATTTGAGCTCAAAGCAGCTTAAAATGAAGCGTTAAATACAGCATATCATACTGCAGGGTGAAGTAACTTGCCTTTTAAGGAGGAACTGTCATCTTATTTGTGACCTCTGATGGGGGGGGAAAGATTTTTTTCTTCATTTGGTTTGGATCAGGCTGTTGAGACGATTCAGCTCTACCTAATATTTAAGCGAGTGTTTGCTCAGGTTTCATTGCATTGAAAATTAAAATAAGGCAATTAAGTACTTTGCTCAAAAGGGGTATAGGTAAGGGTTCCCTGAATTAGAATACTAGACTCAAAGTGATGATTTCTAGGTTTAGTCGTATTACAGAGATACTATTGCAAGTCTGGAAGAGATGCTGTTTAAGACAGTCCTGCACAGGTTAAAATGCACAGGGGAATCCTAACAGAAGGCTAATGCAAATTTAAAAAGTTCCAGCAAGGCTTCATAGCCCATTCTGCAGGAGTTGCTTAACTCTCTCTAATTTTGGGGATCCTGTAGGTGGAGCTGCTTTTGCAAAATTTATGAAGGAAGTGAACCATTTATTTCTAAAACTGTTTGGCAACTCCAGTTACTTTGAAATTGCTGAAACCTCATCATGAACAACCGGGTCATTGAACATAAAATCAGACCCTAGCGCCTGATGGGAAAGGCATTAAAGCCAATGAAAACGCACCCACTGGCTGGAGCCAACATTGGAGCAGATCCATGGAGATTAATCTAAACTGAATCTGTCTCCATATTTATTTATTTATTTTCCTCTTGATATATACCTAAAAGAAGCCCAGGTAGATTTGCAGCAGCCATAAAATCTACCTGTTTGTTGTGAAGATTATTTCACTTTACATCAAAGTAGGTGTCCATCTTGCCCAGCAGCCTCACTCTGACGGTGTTTAGGTCTTCACATGAAAGCCTCTGTCACACAAACAAGTAAACATATCCAAAGAACAGGTTTAAGCACTGAGAAGGAAGCAAGTCAATATGCATTTTCTTTTCCTGAAAAGGAAGGTAGACACAATTGAAAGCAGCATATGCCCAGACTGTGACTACTGTTCTTCAGTCAAAATGAAGTCTGAAAATAATTGGCATCAACAAGTATTATCAAGGACCAGCTGGAACACACATGTGCTGAAAAGCGAGCAAATACCTTCAGAACAGTGGATAAATACCTTAGCTGCATTTGCCTGTATATTTGTTGAGTGGCTGAGACTCTTTGGCTTATGAATTCAAAAGGCATTTATTGATGCTGTAGTAAGGGACCACTGCACAAAGCTCAGGAAACTCAAAATGCTGAAGCCAGCAAAAAAGGTCCTTCAACCTCCAATAGCCAGAAGTACATTTTCCATCTCTTACTATTAGGATTGCACTGTATCTGAGTGGTTTACAATTTCTCATTGTGTATAATTTTTTTCTTTGCCCACATTTAATCACAATAAACAGGTGTCTCATGGAGCCTGCATTCACTGTAGTTTTTTGTTACAGGATACTGAAAGTACGTGGCTACTTTTTCTTTTTAATGATCAAAAATAGGATTTTTAAAAATTTTTCTTTGGGGTTTTTTTCCCTAAGTTTTGATAACTCCAAAATAGCTGTGGAGATTATCTTCCAACTTTCTAAATAAATTCACTGCTGGCCTGTGAATAAGAAAGCGTGAGAAAATTTCAACCCCCAAAGGTAATTTTGGGGGAAAGTTATAAACCACTGAAAACAGCAGCTTATAATGAAAGTGTCATCTCAACCATAAAAACTACCTCAATGCACTGAACAGGCACCGTAAAACATGATTGAAAGGGAGTTTAGAGATATTGCTAATGGCTCCGACATAAGGAGTGTAGCTATAAAAGACGAAAAGATGCATGCCTAAAACTGCCCACTGCAAATCTTTGAAGAGCGTCTAACTACCCAGGCGTGCCAGAGATGCGCAATTGCTAACAGAACTGGTCATGCAAATCTGCTCAGACAGAGAGACCTTCAAACACTTCATGCTTTTACTTCCTCTGAAAGTAATGCAATTGTTCAGTGGAGAGACAGCTCGTGTCCCCAGGCTCGTGTTGGGGGCACTGTCTGGCATTTGAACGATGGGGACGGACGACAGTGAGGCAGGACTGTTGCTAGCTCTTGAGGAGTAACGTGGCCTGTGGTTAGAAACTCCCAATGTCTCTTTCTGTCTCAGCAATCGACTTTCCAGGTTACAATAGTTTTGTGCCGTTTTCATGAAATTGTGTAATTTTGGTTGGAATGGACCTCTGGAGGACATGCAGTCCAGCCTCCTGCTCACAGCAGGCAAACTTCAAAGTTAGTTTTGAAGTAGTTCTGCTATTCTGATTTAAGCCAGGTGATCTAAAGTTTAATTAATATGTGCAAAATACTTCAACAAGCTGAAAGTCATTTCATGGACTTTCAGAGTTTGCATTTAGCTATGATTACTTTACAACATGCTCCTTATGATATCTGTAGTGAAACTGGTGTTGGTCTGTGTTGCGATTTGGTCAGGAGGACTGCTTGGTTAAATTTATCTACCCTTCAGGGAGTAAATTCTGACTAGGAGCTATATTTTGAATATCTGTAGGTCAAGGTTATATACGACCATGACTGTGCATTTTATTTAGGCCATTTCAAAAAGTGGTAAAGGTGCAAGGTAAAGCAGTGTTGAAGACTATGGGGAAGAATTCTTTTTTAATCTCTGGTCAATAGCTGAAATAATAACAATAAGGAGAGCTGTGTTTTGAGGAAAAGCTACTCTTTCACTTCAATGCAAGCTTTCTGCCTAAGACTCCTCTCTTTTTCTTTCTGACTGACTCCATGTTACAGATGTGAAAAACAATACTTGCATCTAAGCCTGTGAGGTGGGTTGACCCTGGCTGGATGCCAGGTGCCCACCAAGGCGCTCTATCACTCCCCCTCCTCAGCTGGACAGGGGAGAGAAAAAATACGACAAAAGGCTTGTGAGTCAAGATAAGGACAGGGAGAGATCACTCACCAATTACCATCATGGGCAAAACAGACTCAACTCAGGGAAATTTATTTAATTTATTACCAAACAAAACAGAGTAGGGTAGTGAGAAAAAAAAACAAAATTTTTAAACACTTTCCCCACACCTCTCCCTTCTTCCTGGGCTCAACTTCACTCCTGATTTTTTCTACCTCCTCCACCTCAGCAGTGCAGGGGGACAGGGAATGGGGGTTGTGGTCAGTTCATCACACGTTGTCTCTGCTGCTCCTTTGTCCTCACGCTCTTCCCTTCTCCATGTTGGGTCTCTCCCACAGGAGACAGTCCTCCATGAAATTCTCCAATGTGGGTCCTTCCCACAGGCTGCAGTTCTTCATGAACTGCTCCAGCATGGGTCCCTTCCACAGCGTGCAGTCCTTCAGGAGCACACTGCTCCAGCATAGGTCCCCCGCAGGCTCACAAGTCCTGCCAGAAAACCTGCTCTGTGGGTTCCTCTCTCCACGGGGCCACAGGTCCTGCCGGGAACATGCTCCAGCGTAGGCTTCCCACAGGATCACAGCCTCTTTCAGGCATCCCCCTGCTCTGGCGTGGGGTCCTCCCCAGGCTGCAGGTGGAGACCTGCTCCACTGTGGACCTCCCTGGGCTGCAGGGACACAGCCTGCCTCAACATGGTCTTCCCCACGGGCTGCAGGGGAATCTCTGCTCCGGTGCCTGGATCCCCTCCTCCCCCTCCTTCTGCACCGACCTGGGGGTCTGCGGGGTTGTTTCTCTTACATGTTCTCACTCCTCTCTGCGGCTGCATTTCTGTGCTGCAGCAACTTTTTTTTCACTTCTTAAAGCTGTTCTCCCAGAGGCACTACCACCGTCACTGATGGGCTCGGCCTTGGGCAGCTGTGGGTCCATCTTGGAGCCGACTGGCATTGACTCTGTCAGACACAGGGAAAGCTTCCAGCAGCTTCTCACAGAAACCACCCCTGCAGTCCCCCTGCTACCAAATTCTTGCCACACAAACCCAATATAGTCTGACTTTGCAAAACCCTTCATGTATACAAGCTTGCCAAAACTTGAAAATGTGGAGAATTTTCCAAAGTCTTCAAATGTTGATGAGTCTATTTCTGAATATTTTCCCAAGAATTATCAGAGCTGAGGATCAAAGCTCCAGCCATTTGCTTGGTATTTATTAGCAACTTCAAGGACTCAGAAAATGTAAGCCAGACCTAAAGATGTCGTGAGGTTTTACTTATTTAATAATAGATTTGAGGTTCCTTTATTTGTCTCCCGCTGAGCCTTTAGCTTGAACTTGGGTCACTTTCAAACTTTGGTACACTCCTGAGGTCTAGGAAATTGGGGATTTATTGAACAAGAAAGAAAAAAAGATCTCAAGTGTGCACATGACAGCAGAGGGCAAGGCCTCAAACAGCTTGAGATTGCTGTGAAAATCCTGATTGGTTTCTAAGCCCTATCATTGCTGCAACCCTCTAGCAGGCACTACCACTCATAGCTGGTTTCATTCCTTGTGGAAGGCTGCAGAGCACACAGCCTTTCCCCAGGGCCAAGTGGCGAGTGTCTCAGGCAAGATGCTAGCTTGACTATTTTAGAACAATTTAATATAAATTCTTTAAAGACAAAAAGAAATAAAGAAGACCAACTAAATACTAAACTGATTCTCTCTGCTTTTCAAACAGTTTCTGAGTTTACCCTAGCTCTTTGCAGTTAACATCTCCTCTTCTTCCTCTCTCTCCTGGGCAAGGATGGTGTTTATCTTGGAGGGTGATCTTCACTATTTCCCTCCAGCTTAGTGAGGGAGATGGAGGAGTAGGGCAGGGAGAAGACTCTTGCTTCAGTAACAAGAGCACCTCTGAAGAACTGTGGAAGTGGTTTCGGGTTTTAGGTGATTGTGTACTTCTTGTGTTGAGCTGGGTGCTTCTGAGACACCTTACAGGATACAAGGATCTCCTAAGGATGAGATTGTCGTGAATAAGCATGCCCATCAAGGGTTGCTCAGCTGTCAGGCATCACCTACTGCCCTCCCAGCCCTTTCCCATCTCCTCTGTAGCAGCAGGAGGTTCTGGGCGGCCAAATTAGCTTCTACCCAGTACCACACCAGAAGCCTGATGTACCTAGGCTGGGAAAATGTTGCCTAGGGGCTGGAGCAGGATAACTGGGAGACCCTACTTTCCTGCAGGCCTTAGGAGGATGCTCTTCACTGCCATAGGGTCACCTCCTCCCCAGCCCCAGGGCTGAGCCGTTCACAGAGGTGACCTCATCATTGCAACAGCCGTGCTCCAGCCTGCACCAAGTTATCCACAGTTACCAGGGTGGGGTGACCTGGAGGTGAGAAACACTGCCATTCCAGCATCACTTCCTCTCAGAGGTGCCCTTCACCCCCTGGGTGTTGTCCCCAAATCCTTCTGCTGGGAGAACTCACTGCAAAGGTGTGGGGATGGATTTTGCCAGTATGCAACCATTTTGTGTCAATATAACCAGTGTGAAGGGGTAGTGATGCACTTTGAGCACACTCTGTACTCCCCCATCAGATAAGGGAGGGGAGCAGAACCACTGACTGCTTGCCAGGTGCTTGGAGGTGCTCAGGAGAAACAGGCAGCTCAGTGCAACTCTTTTTTTCTATGTGTTAAGACTCAAAAGGAAACCCATGCATCCTCCTTGAAAGCCTCCTCTGCAAACCCATGTGTCTTTCTTAATTGAAACAGGGCAGGGTCTGAAACCATAGGAGTCCACAGCTGCTATTTCTATTGTGCATGTCTGAGTCAAGGTGAAGAGAAAAGTCAGCAAAGTATCCCACAGGGTGAATCCTCCATGTGCCAAGAAAGCTGACTCCACATTAAAGGTGAGAGCCAGAGCTTGCAAAGCAGTGATGGCCTGGGAAGACAGAGGCCTTGATTCCCTCCAGCAGCCTCCGAGTGTTATTCCCATTAACATTGGCACTAGCCATCACCCTGAATACCCCATGCACCAAAGGAGGAGAGAAAGCAGGAGGGAGGGAGGGAGGTGATAAAGTTGTCAGGCTGTAGGCAAGGCTACGGCCGCTGAGGACTGGCAAGGACTGCGTCATTTAGAGATACATCCTGGGACATATTTTAAGGGCAGAGCTGAGACACTCAGGATAGGGTGGGTTTGCTGATCTTGCAGAGACTTCATCTTGGGTCAGTCTTCAGTTCACAGTGCCAGATAGTCAGAGCTCTGCATTTCTCTTCTCCTTCATCTGCATTACCAGGGGAAAAAAAGCTCTCCGTGGCACAAAGACTTTTGAGGTGGCAGAGCCACTTACATTAACTTCCCACACCTGACAAATTTCAGCACTCAGTGATTGCTGCTACTAACCCTGCAGCTGATGTCTGGTTCACAAGACATCTGCCCTGCATACCACCATGGGTCAAAAACATTTACAGTCCGCCGCCAGCAAACCAAGTCTGTTCTTAAAGAGCACAGCCCCCAGTTAGGCCATGCCATGGGGAGACAGAGGGGAGTGTCACTTCTGCACTGGACCTCTGCTTTGGCGGTGAAAGAGCAGTACTTAAATAAACCCCAAAGCAGCAGACAAGACCGTGTGTTTCTCCTGCAAACAAGTCTGCAAGCCACACAGAAATCAAAAGGATCCTTGTTACCAAAGACAAGATCCGACTTCTTTTAAGAGCAGTGCAGCCTTTCTGCAGAAAGTTTAGCAACTGATGCAGAATTGACAAGTGAGTCATTCCTCTTTTTTCTCCTCTTCCTCCTGCCTGGGCACCGACGTGCGTTAAGAAAGCGAGATGTCTGGAAGACGTCTCCTGGATCACTGCTGCTCCTGCAGCACCTTGTCTGCCTTCAGGCTCTGGCGTCAAGTAGTGATCAGCCTCCTACCTCCAGCCCCCTGCCCTGGAGTAGCAGTTTTTAGACGTGACCTTCCACCTCTTCACGGCTCCCTGTGTCTCTGAAATGTCCAGAGGTCAGCCCCTCGCTGCCTCCACAAGGAGACCTGTTATGGAGATTCCTGCCTCACATCAGCCCCATCTCATGTCCTTGTCATCTCCCATCATGTTACCGAACTGAAGGGGATACCAGGAGTTTAGATGGTGTCCTCCACTGTGACATGGTCTCATCATTTCACTATTTGTTTGGGAATGGCAGCTGTGTGCTGCTCGTGGAAAGGTAGCCTTGACTGACTAGCTAAAAATTGGAGGTGACCTAGCTGTACAACTTACTGCTCGGGAACAATGTGACAAACTTCATCTTTCTTCACTGCAAGCCTCTAAGGTTAGAGAGGGCCATTACCTGTCATGGTGGGGAGGAGAGAGACAGGTCTATGGATGTGTCTGTCTGTGTGTGTGGAGCGGGTGAGATGAGTGGGTATGCTCTTATTCTTTCTTTCCTACTTTGGTATATTGATTTTCAGTGGCTTGCACGCTTGGAATGCAATAAGGGAGCAATTCCCTTCTATGCTGGCTAGTAAACATTGCCTGTAACTTTATTCTGGGTCAGGAAAGTCAGCACTTAAAATTAAAAGTGGTTTCAGAGGAGGAAAGCCATATTTTAGGAAATTCCAGCTGGGGGTTCCTTGCTACTGTACTTAATTTTAGAATCCAGTGTGTCGTGTCATGTCATATATGCCTTTAAAAAAGCATCTAACTGATATATATTCTCATCTGCTCTTTACTTGCAGTATTTCAAGCAGAAAGTATTTTTTAAAAATCAGTTCCCTGGCTCTCTGAATTTACAGCAGAGGCCACAGACTATAAAGCGGAAGGAGTCGAAATTAAGCCCAGGGGAGAGAGAAGTGCACTAGAGAGAAAGGCTTGTATGCCAGGTGCTTAAACACATGCATAGTTTAAATCCTGTGCTGTCTCCCTGAAGCCAATGGAGCTGCTCTTGTATTTAAGACTAACACCTGGCTTAAGCGTTGGGACCTTAATCTCTAAAAGGACGTGTATAATGCTGGGGTACAGGATGCCCGTAAGCTGCTCCACGTCCAAGGTACGATCTGCTATGGCTGTTCCTCTCCCCAGTGCAGAGCTCCCGTGCTCAGGTCTTGGAAAGCCAAAAGGGTTGCCTGAGACAGAAAAACATCTCTCCCAGACAGTCAGTTCGGGGAATGAGTGCCTTTGCCGACATGCGGCTTCCAGATGTGGATCCAAGCCAGGTTCCGGGTGCTTGGGATGAGCCTTTTGCTCATGCAGTTTCACCCAACAAAGGCTCGTTCCTTGAGTGCTGGGGATTTTAGCTTGAAAGTTTCCTTCCCGTGGAGCTGGCACTCACAGCAGGTGTTTCACATGTAGTTAGACATCAGCACTGAAAACATAGTGCATTACTTTTTAGATGGATGGACAGGTATTTTACAGAGCTCCGCTCCTGGCACTGTAAAAGCAAAGTGCTCTTGGAAAACACCCAGCGTAGGAAGCAGGACCGGTGGCGCGGGATGCTACCGTACGGGGTGTCACTCGCTTTGCCAAAGCAAGCCTGTGCCAGCACCCCCGGTCCGTTATTTTCATCCTGTCCTGCTGCAAAAAACGTCCCTGCAAATCCCCTCTCCGCTCCACCGTGTGTATCCACCCACCCCCCCCCCCCCCCCCACCTCCCCGCAGCAGGGCTGTCACCGCTTTGTCAGGTCTCGGGGACGTCTGTGGCTGGAAACCCCGCTGGGGAGATGAAGGAAGCCTGGACAGGTTACGAGACGGCAGGAGGCAGAGTACAGCTACCTGGCCCTGAACTCTGACGCGTGGCCTCCCTGCTCTCTGCTTGACATTTACAAACGGTGACAAGCCCTGTCACCTGCCACCCGATGCGACCACCCCGAAAGCTGGGAAAGCCAGACGTGCTATTAACAACTCCAGCTTCCCAAAAGAAAGCCCCAGAGACTTACGACAAGGAACTGCCTTGACTCAGGCCAAATGCATTCGTGTTAGGAAACCTCCGCAGATGGCTCCCTGGGTGACACAGCCTGATGAAAGGAAAGCGGAAAGGCGAGCAGACAAAGGGAAAGGCAGACGGTGCTGGCGTCTCATCCCAGCTCTCCTACTTGTCCCTTCGCTTCCTATGAGAGGAAAAAACCCTGGCTGGGGGACCCTGGACTCTGGGAGCAGCATGAGCCCTCACAATTCTTTGCATCATCCCTGGCCGTGGCTCCCTGCGTGCTGCTTTTCCTGATTTGCCTGGGCTGCCTCCTCTAACCACAACGAGGGCCAGTGGAAGCACAGACATCAGCACAAGTGGAGCATCTGAGCACTTCCCTGGGGTCCCAGCCTGCTGGGTCTTCGTTGCTCTCAGTACCCAAATCGCTGTTTCCTGCTGACAAATCACAAACTGGAATTTAGGGGCTAGAGAAGGTTGGGAGTTGCCTTCTCTAGGAGAGCAAATCTGTAGATTTGAAAATCTTTGCCATCAGCAAAAGACTTTCTAAATCTCCTAGATTTCATGATTCCCAGACTCTCACAGAGTAGCTATGTTCAGGGGACAACATTTTTCAGGTTGCTGCTGTTACTCAAGTCTCCATCTAAGCATTCATGCAAACAAGCAACGGTTTCAAACAATGGTCTATTGATTACTTGCTTCGTTAACAATGATGCAATTCCCTGGAGAGGTTTATTACTCTTGTTTTGTATTATTTTGTGCCTTATGATTTGGTCATTAATAGGTACGCTTGCATTTCATTTCATTGTGACTGACTTTCCTGGGAGGAATTCTTGATGCAGTCCAAAAGTGTTCATGAATAAATGTTTACTGGCAGGAGATGTGAGTGTGTTGCAGGGCCGTATGGATGTTTTCATCCTGATGATGCAGCAGTAAATCAATTAAAAACATGATTGATTGTAAAATTGGAGCAAACTTGCTTTCGCCTCTGGATTTCACATTACCTAAGTTAGGCTGTATAAATCTAACTATATATAACTCATGCAGTGATTGTCTTGCTGGTATCTACAGTGAGAACTGCTATGCACACAGCTAAGGCAAGAGCAAGGGCTAAACCCGGCACTGGCATATCCTGCAGCTCTGCTCCCACACAGAGCACAGAGCCCTTGTCCCACTGGTGATTTAACTCCTTTTGGCAACATTTGAATAGAAATCCCTTTACCAGAAGATAAAATAAATCGAAAGGGCTCTCTACACAGATACGTTCATTCAGATTAAAGTATAGTGTACATTTAACATGGAATAGCTTTTCTTAATTAATTCCCTGTCTGGGTGCTTTTTTTTTTTTTTCAGTCAGACTGCCCAAATTAGATTAATCGACTTTGGATATTCTTGCTAGCTATTACTTTCTCTTATTATTAAGCATTATTAATATTAGTTATTAGAAATTAATGATTCCAGAATAACTCCCCACATTTACTTGTATCCCAGCGTCTCCAGTGGCATACGATGGCCAGTGTTCTCTGACTTCAGTGAAAGTCCCCACACTGCCAGTTTAAAGTTTGCCAGCAGCACTGGGTTGTGTCTCCTGAGCAGAGGTAATAATTTCAGTTTTAAAATCTTCTGTCTTAACCTTCTGTCAGTTTAAAAATCTTCTGCAATGGAAGTAAACCTCTTTGTAACAGGGCCATATCCAGAAGCCACTGCTCAGCTCGCAGCAAGGCAGGGAAAATGTAGTGCAATGAATTAGAGTCTGAAAAAACACAAGCTAAGGACAGGAAACCGCATCCCTGTCTCCCACATACCCATCCAGAGCTTCATCCAAAACCCAGAAATGTTGATGTAAGTCCTTCTGTGGGCTCTGAGTTCAGACAAGAACTGCACTGTGCCATCTCAAGGATCCTGCTGCATCTCCATGTGTGCAAGTCTGCAGATATAGGCAGCGAAACAACGTACCTGACTGTGTGCTTGAATATAGATTTACAGAGACAGTGTGCATAAATCTAGATAATTTATACAGTGCCACAAATGCAAACAACAACTGCCACCCCTCTCCCTTCACAAACTCATATACACAAATGCACCTCAAGTATGAATAATGCAATGACAAAGTGAGCTGCATTTGTATGGGTATCAGCAGTTAGGAATAATAGTTGTCTAATTGTAGTCTTTCATTGTGTGCTATGTCAAAGCGTGGGTGAGTAATTGCAATCATCAAAACCCTTTCAGAGTGTGAGCAAAGCCCTGACCCTCATCACCTGCCGTCAAGCCTATCTGATCCACCACACACATGCACTTACTGGGCAGATGAATTAGCTAGATGGGCTGTTCTCTTTTTTATTATTATTTTCTCTTTCATTTTGTGTTTTCCTTCCCTCAAGGTTGTGTCTGGGTTGTGAAGGGTTGTTAGACTTTTTTATTATTATTATTGTTATTCTTATTTTTCGACATGTGTGTGATAGCTTTTTGGGTGAGATAATTTAGACGACAGACATCAACAATTATACAAAATAATATGGTAACCAGCAACTGAAAAAAAAATAATAATTGATTCTCATGGGCTGCTGAGTGTTACAATTTGAATGTCTTTCTATTAAAATCCTTGTAATAGACACAGGGAGAAAGCAGGGAGGAGGGGAGAGAGAAAGAGGGAGAGGGAAATCAGTTCTTTTTCAAATATCACTCATAAGATGGAAGAGTAGAAATTTTCAGAATGCAAATGGGACTGATTTCCATTAACATAATCCCATGTCTAGTATTATCTTATTAATATAAACATCTTGGCTCTGGGAATGCCTCCTGGATCATATACACGTACTGTATTTTGCATTGGGTTTAGGGGAAAATCAAGGAGAGCGTTAAAAAAAAAATTGAAGCTATTTGTCATATTCATTCTGAATTGTCAGCTGTACAGTACCTGAGTGGAGCAGCAGATTTGATTATCAAATACAATTAAGGCCTGTTTCTGTTGGAGTACCATGTAAGTGCATATTGTAAATATCTGTCTAGAAGACAGCAACAGCACAATCGTATGGGCTACATACTCTGTCTTGCTGCTGGAGAGGACTTGCAGTGATTTTCTCTGGTTCAGCCTCCCACAATAAGGCAACCATCTCAGTGCTGTGACAACAACTATTACAGAGACCACATCTTGCTCAAAGAGCACATAGGTTTACAGGTGGATACCTGCTTTAAACCTTTAGAGGGTCTCAGCTCTGAGTTTTCTTGTGTCTACCTTTGTGTGATAGATCATCTCTATTTATTAGTAGTATATAGTACCTTCAGAGACTCAGCAGGGTATGTTCTTTTTGCTGCAAGTATCTTCTATTGCTTAAGGACATATGTGGTTTTCATGGCTGGCAAACATGAGATTGGATTGGATGTGTGTGTGCACTCAAACTTCTGCAGTGAGGCAATTGAGAGGTTTGTAATCAAACTCTCCCAGGAGGAAGTAGAAGCCCTATTTTGTGTGCAAAATTCAAGGGGAATTTCATAAAATCATAGAATCATTCAGGTTGGAGAAGACCTTTAATATCATTGAGTCCAACCTTATTCATACAATTTATACAAGGTTCAAGGAAGAAAGTCCTCATTGTGAATTTTCTTAGATTGTGGATGGGGACCCCAAGGGAGGATATGTAACCTGCTATTTGGACTACTTAAAATGAGGACAGGCAAAACGTTTTTGAACGTTCAGTGGGGACATGTCCCATGTCATCAGAGGGCCACATAACCTAAGAAGTCTTTTTCATTTCTGATTACTATAAGTCATCTTCAAAGTGTTGTCTGACACTACTGTCACCCTACTCACTTCGAACTTGCTTCTCTCTCTAGACGAAACAAATTCAGATGTACTAAAATACACATATTTTATAAGACCTTAAAGCAATGAGAAACGGTGGTGGTATTGAACAGAAAATGCTGCAAAATATGTGATTGTAAATGTTATAGACTGTGGGGTTTTTCTCAGGGAAAAATATTGCCACTGCAGAGGCCACCACTGGTCACACAGCAGAGAACAAGTCTGGGAATAAGAAGAGCAGAATTCTGGTCTTATTCTTGCTGTATTGTTTGGGGCAAGTCATTTGCAGGGGGAGTGTGTTCATCTCCAATAAATTCTGTCTTATGAAGGTTAGGTGGTTATTCTTAGCTGTTCTTCTGAGATGCTTCAACAATCAATAAAGAAGCAAAGGGGTACTCCCACAAGGTCATACATTCAGTCTTAAGACAGGTGAGGATGAATCACTTTATGGAATTTCACTTGTATCTCCACATCTCCTGTAGAGTCTGGCCAGCTAGTTTAAAGTAAATTCCTAGATGACAAAGTTAGAGGAGAATAATACCTCCCTTAATATCCATTTCTATTCCATGTTGACGAAATGGAGAAATTCCCTTTAACAGAAAAGTTGGATTTGAAGGCCTGTAACTAGCTTTTTCTCATCTGTAAATGTTTAGAATTATGCTTCCTGCCACAAGAACTGGGTTCATCTCTTCTGATGAAGTTTCATAATGACCTTACAGTAAGGATTTGTTTCCTTATTATAATCCTTCTTAAGAGTTAACTAGACTAGACCTTCATCCTGGAAATGCTTTTTTTCTTAATCAGAAAGAGCTGTTACTAATTTCCAGTTCCATTACCCACTGTTCTCTGCCAGCAAAATTTGGTCTGGATGTATTGAAACATTCTGCTAGAAAACTACTTTCTTAAATACTTATTATCCACATGATAATTAGTGCTGAGGGAGATAATTTTTCAGGCAAAGATGTTAATTTTTGATGATTTGGACTTTAGGGACAAAACCAGCGGATTTGATAAAGCTTTTATTGGACAGGTTTCTGAGGTTCAGGATGGACTTTCTGCAGTAGCAAGTGCTCCAACATGTAAGCCATACTCTGATAGCATGGGAGACACCTGTGCTGCTGAGTTATCCTACTGTCTGTGCTCATGGCTGTTGGGGGGGAAGAGGGATGATGTCAGCCTGAGCATTTTTTAAAGGTCATGGTCCAGAACAAAAATTATGTATAAAAACTTGACATTTTCTGCTAAATGGAATTCTTGTTTTCTACCTCACCCTACTTAAGATAGTGCTGAGAAATGCTTGTCGTGGGGAAGGACTGTACTTTCCCAGTGCCTTTACAGAGACCAGTAAAAGGCACACCCAGCTCCAAACTTTCTATAATGCAAGGCTAGTAAAAGAGAAGTTAGAGACAAAACCAGAAAATAGAGTAGAGAAAACAATGAGACAAGTTTCATAGCAAGATGAGAAGTGGTTTCCACACCCTTATGGTCTCAGTGTTGTCAGTCATATGTGAGCACCATAGCAAGCGGGACAGGTTTTGGAGAAACTTCAGGGAACGTACTGAGATGGGATTGCAGTTCTCTTTAAGGAGTAACTACCATGCATGGAGGGGCGGCATGGGAGAAAACAATGAGATACTTGTCTGAAAAATTCAATTACTTACTGATAGAGGATGTTATCACAGGATAACCAAAGACGGGAGCTGGCATTTCAATAGCAAATTAGAGATGTTAGGTAGAGGGGAGATAGGCTGTGAAGAGCCTTTCAGAGCTCCCTGTATGGACATTGAACCATAACAGCCACTCATCAGTGTTATAAAACTACCAGGAACAGTATCCCCAAGCTGGGAAAGACTCTTCTTGGCAAGCTTGTGTGCCACACTGTGCCATCGCATTGAGCCCTTCCTATTGAAAACTGAATTCCTTCGAGTTCCCTGGAACAGCAGCAGCTGGAGGGGAAATAACAGTAAAATTCTATGGCCATAATAAAACGCATTAGCCATCTGAACACTCATTTCAATCAAATAATGCAGCCTATTCATATTTAAACAGGAAATATTGTTTAATGTTTATGGTAATGATCAAATCAAATTTTAAAAATTAAACATGAAATTAAACATTAAAGTGAGGTTCCAACATTCGGCATTTGGGACACCGTTTCCAACCCACAGCTGATGGCTGTAATCAGCAGGGTCTACCCTCTTAACTTTTCTTAGTACAACTTCTTAAGGAGGATGCTAGAAGGAGGCTTTGGTGTCACACGAATGACCACAATTGGTGTAGAGTAGCTGATCTGAAGTCAGTTGTTCCAGCCTCCCCTTCCATCCATTAGGCTTTCCATGATGATGAGAGTTAATGGCTGTTGAAGGGGAACTGGAAACCCAAAGGAAAAATACTTTCATCTGGAACAAGCTAAATGGGAGTTGTTTTTCATCCAAGTGGAAGACAGTCATGTGTTCCTACTGAAATATTTTGGACTCTTAACTTTTTCCCAAAAAGAAGAGGAAGAAGAAAAGTTGCAGAAGTTTTTCTAAAGCACCACTGGAACAGGAGTAGAAAATGCTACCGTGAAGCAGCAAGTCCTCAGATGTACATAATGGTCATAGGAGAAAAAAATGCAAAATAACATCTAATTGCTCTTAAAATACTGTCCCTCTGGGGTACAGCACAGCAACTGGTATGCACCAGTTAACATGCATCCATTTCTGTAGTGGTAGCAAGTGGTGTAGAGCTCCTGATTTTGAAAAAAAAAAAAAATAATATGCTACTTTACACCAGTAGAGGCATGAGCTCAGCCAATTAATTTAAGGTTTTGACAGAGCTGGCCAAGTTTGTGTTTAATGAAGACCTTGGAGTGATGGCTAGCAGCTAGGGTATTGCTTTTAGACCATATCTTGTGTTACAGCAAACTCGGAGCCAGGAAACAACATTCTCCCATACCAAATCTGGACTGATTTTATTGATACTAAGCCTAGCAGTTCTTTCCAAACTCTCTCCACTTGAAGTCAGCAGAAAAGCAAAGTTTGAAACAAAAAAGATTTGAAACAAAGCCGTTGTCTCTAATATCCCTATGCATTTCAGCCATGGACCTTATGTGTGCTGTGAGCCTGTGCTTCAGTTTCTTGAGCTGTGCAGCGAGGTTAACCTTTTGCTCTAACAGTTGCATCTTTCAAGGGACTATATCCTCAGTGTAAATTAATATCAAATTAGTATAAATTAATATCAAATTAGCAATGCTTTGGAGTACCAGCGAATTGCATGTTGTTCCTTAGTGTAAAAAAGCTCATCACAAAAGCCAGAATCAATCTGTCAACCCCCATTCTTATGTCGACTGCTTGCCCAAATTTATTATTGAAGGAGCATGTACAGAAATTTTCTTAGTATGAAAAAATAAATAAAAAGACTGAATAAATTATCTGGGAAAGTACAGCAAATTGGCAAGATTTATCTTAACCTGTGTCTATTGCTCTCATCCCTGTACCATGCACTTTAAATTGGATTGGTATCCTATAAGAGACTGTCAAGGATTTCATTTGTTCTGCTTGACATACAGATGTACAATTGGTAAAACTGCATCTTATCTTAGTAATTGTCTACAGTGCTAAGTCTGTACCTAGTTATTGACTTCAAAAGTCAGGTTTCATCTATGCAGTTCCCTGATCCAACATCAGCCCAACCACCTCCAGCTCTATCTGTTCATCTTTCAGTTCACCTTCCTCAGTTAAACCACCTTCCTCTTTGCAAATGCTGGGTTTCAGCTTTTTGTAATCAATCAAGACTGGGTTTGGGGGGTAGAGGAGTGAAGAGGCCAGTTCTTTGTTTCTGGTAGCATCTTTGTATCCAGTGTGTCTAAAAAATTCATTGTGAGCTGGTGCTTGAGAACTTGGTGAATATTTCAAGGGCTTTTAAAGCAAGAAGTTTTTCTAGGGTTTGGAGGGGGGTGTTAACTAGCTCTAATAACATTTCTGTTTACTAATGGAACTGTAGAGTTTAGTGACCACATTGAGAAATTTCTGTCTGTCTGGTGGTCTTTGAGCACATTCTGGTACAAACCCACATTAGTATGCTGACATTCTAATGATTCAACAAAGTGCTTTTCCAAACTTGCAGCAACCTTTCCTGTTCACAGACACATGCTGCAAATAGACGTGCTTCTAAAATGGGATATTTTTTCCTGCCCACCCAAAGAATTCCTATAAAACTAGTTATTTGTTTTCCACTTCCAACTGAAAAGAGCTTTGGCTTTTGAGTTTTCATGTTTTTTAAACCAAATAAACCTCCACATTTCTTCTGGGAAGCAGACACTTCTGTGACATATTGTGTGTTAGTCTAAATGCCTGGTGCTTTCTCCGCAAATAGTCTTCATGGTAACTTTTTGAGCAACTGTTGAGAGGAGAAGGTCAGAAAGAAACCCCTGTTTTCTTCTAATTCTTCCCCCTGCCCCCTTCCCTGATACATATGAGTGCCATCCTGGGGACCAGCCTTATCTTGCACCTGACTTAGCCCAACAAGTGGATGGCTCATTCCCATTCCCTGTTCCTGGCAATGTGAGAAATGACAGTCGTAGGAGGCAGCTACAAATTTGCCATGGTGAAACACTCTGCTGGGGACAGCTCTCCATGGGGTGCTGCAGTAATCCCCCATTCCCAACAGTGCCGATTCACTCCTCCCAGGGAACATGGTAATATAATGTAAGAACAATTATAGTCAGTCAGACCCACAGTCATTCTCACACATAACGCATCTCTTGGAGTAGTCAATCATAAAGCGGAGGGAAAATTACAAGAGCAATACTTTCCTAGCTTCCTGCAATTGGCAGCTCAGGGATTTCCTGAGCCAGAGGTACTTTCTTTGTATCAGTAGTTTTCAATGGATTTTTCTTCCATGAGTCGTCCTGTTGTTTTTGAGTTCGTGGGGATGTTTTAGATGCTGGCTTTGCATCACTGCCATTTCTTATTGTTTAAGCAGGACCATTTGTCCCTGGAGAAGGCAGAAGTTAGTCAAAGAACCTCGACACTGGCAACTTGTTCAATCATAAAACAATGCATTGAAGTGTCTTTTCAGTTTCCAAAATGCTGCCAGCTAAAGGGTAGATGTATAGCATGGCAGTTTCAGAGAGAAGAGCCACGGGTCCTGGCCACACAGGCTGATGTTGCTTACCAGATGTCATTACCCAAGGTGGAATCCCAAATCAGTGGTGGTTTAAACTCTGTAGGAGAGCTGTAAACTGCAGGAGTTCAGCAGCTGTTGTATGAACAACAGTAATAGCCCTGCAGCAGGGGAGAACTTCCAAGGCAAGGTTGGGTGGATGTACAGGTGAACCAGTTTCATCCTCCAGAGTTAAAGCCACCTCCAGTCATAAATGAGAGCCACAGACAAAGAGCATGAGGTTTTCAGAAGGTCCTGTGGCACCTTTGCCATGTGCAAGCCATCCAGAAGCAGAGTTTTCTAACAGCTGGCGAGCAATGCCGGTTACATGGATCGCGGGATGTGCCGATGCCTCCTGAACAGCGTGCCAGCTCACAGCGAGGAAATTGCTCTGCTCTTAAGAAGGGGTAGATAGTTGTCATGTTTTGTTGGGAGATGAGGCGGGTTTTTTTCCCTATTTCTCTTCCCTTGTTCAGTTTTCAAGCTGCTTTAGGTGATCGGTATTTGCACTATAATGAAACGATATTAAGGTAGTTGGAAGGATCCACACAAGCAGATACGCTTGTAAACAAAGATGGTAATTAGAATAGGATGCAGGTCTGGGGTTGTCTCTTACGTCAAGAGCTGTGTTTGTGTGTCAGCTTTACTCCTGTGCCTCCTCTCTGAGGCATAGTTATTTCAGGGCTTCCTGGGAAATGCAATATGGCTTTTGTTGTTTTCAATTTTTTTACCTTTTTTTTTTTTGAGTCTTTGATTTCTTTATGGACTCCCCAGGTGCCCATAACAATGTGGCAATCAACGGCGATATGCGCAGTAGCAGAATTTTCCCTTTACAAGTAAATCTATGCAAATATGGCAACCTACCTCAGGGCATCTTTCAAACCTGGGGAAGAAATGGCAGAGAAGGAATCACATGATGCTTCACACAGAGCTTGCAGACATCCCTCACCTGACTTTGGAGGCTTCTCTTGCTTTTCCTCTCTCTTCTCTCTTACCTTCTCCCCTAAATATACTTCCAGAAAGATAAGTGAGTAAAAATGGCATGTGCTGTCTTCAGGGAGCCTGTGTGATTCCCAGTAGTTGAGGTCCATCCCTAGAGGGGTGAAGTACAGGAGGGAGCTCAGGGACATGTCCTGCTTTCAGATGTGTGCACACATCTGCTACTGGCCTCAGCTGGGAACTCCCTGCAAGGCACAGCTACGAGGTGAATTTGAAACTAACTCTATATTAAAATAAAAAAGGAAGTGTGATATCTTTGGAAGAACACAGAGCCTGGGACTGCACACGTTCAAGGGGGTGGCACAGTCCAAAGCCCATGGCAGGATTTGGCTTTGAATGACTCTCACAACCTTCTGTCCTCAGGGCTTGCCACCCACACAACTGATTTCCTCAGCCAAGAATTTGCAAGGAAGAAGGACACATCCTAACCTTCACAGTAAAACTGAGTATCTCCTCCGTTAGACTTAGATACCCAGGAGGAAACGCAGGCAGACAGGTTCTGCCCCACTGACTTCCACAACAAGTGCCAAGTGTCTGCATGGGGGCTAGGGGGTCGTCACAGACCCCTGCAGAAGTGGCCTTGGGGGACATCGGGCATCCAGATCTCTCTGAGCTGCAGGGGAGATGCCTTCCTGAAGTGAAGTGGGAACTAGCTGTGGCCTTTGACATCAGCCCAAAATGCCTCTATGTGATGACCCTTACAAGATCCAATTACCTTCTCAGTGGCTTGTGGGATGCTTCTTTTTCTTGTTCTCTGCCACATCAGAAAGGAGAATATTAAAACATTCTTATGGAGGTTGAGCTACCATGTACTGAGAGAAATGGGTGAAGTTTAATACCATTTGACATGAATATATTGGAAATAGTCTGAAAGAGTATGAACCTCCAGGATTTGCAGACAGATACCCAGATCCAGTGCAGCTCTGCAGGAGCACAGCTGGAATCTTACCAGGTGAAAATATCTTTCCAAATCCCAGGGCAGTAGAACACAATATTATAATAGATAAATATAGATAATTTTGACCAAAAATAAAAATCAAGACACTCTGTTGGAGCACAGATTGCCCTAAACAAAGGTAGCCCATGGAGATGGGCTCTATGTAAGAAACAGAGCAGAACAGAACAGAATCGAATGGAGTAATCTGAAGGAATTCAGTTTAGGTGAAAATAGTAAAGCAGTTCTTCTTTAAATGCTTTCAAAATGCATCACCCACTCTGTGAAGTACCTTTATTACTTTAAGGAGAAAGGAGACCACCAGGTGCCCCTGCAGAAACCCCTTGGGTCTGACAGCCCAAGTGCCTCCACCATACACAAGCGTTACCACTGACTACTGCCTGTGTTTGCCATATGTCATCCCTTTTTGTTCCCTGCCATTTACATGCTGTCAGGTTGACTTTTTATTAAGGTAAGAGTAGGTTGAAGATTTCAGATGTGGGCGCTTGAGAGACCCTCCCCTTCACGGCAAGCTCAGATTTCTCAGTTTCAGCTCAGGCTGACATTATATCAAACTGTGTTTCTCCCCAGTGGGGACAACCACAGATTATTTACAAGATAAAACAAGAATGTCACACTAAATGAAGACGAAAGATGTGCAGGAAGCGTGATTGCTGTCTGAGCCTTCTTAAGAACTCCTTATTAAGGAAATCGTCCTTTTAAGCAGCAAACAGCCACCAGAATTGGCCATGCTCGATACCGGGGACAGGATCTGAACTGCTAACCAACACCATCTATTGATAACGGTCCTCCAGTGGTAATGATGCAGATGCTAATGAGCGTAATAATAATAACACTGTGTGCATTTATCATGTCCCCTATTCAAAGAGTGGAAAATGCTTTACCAACAAGAAAGTGTGAAGTCCCAGAGCAGCTCTTTTCTCCATGTGGAGTCTATTGTTACCGTAAGCAAAGGCACTTTTGTCATCTGGGTTAGCAAAGAGAAGTGCAGTGGAACCGCTGGATTCCAGTCACTACGGTGCTGCTGATTCACAGTGTGAACTTGGGGGAGTTATTTCAGTGCTCTGAGTCTCAAGTTCACCATCTGTAAAATCACGATAATTATATTTACAGTGCTTACCTCATAGAGATGCTGTGAAGATTAATTAACGCGTATATATTTACAAAGTGCTTGGAGATCTTCAGGTGAAACCTGCTGCATATGTGCAAAACATTATTTCTCTAAAATATCTTGAAACCTGAGGAGCTGCAGAATCTTGCCGGCTATCACCACATTTTTGACTGCTTTTGTTCTCTGTCTAAGGAAGTTGCTTTGCAGGTAGCAGTCATATATTGTGTTAATGGTGGAATACTTTGCAAATAATAGTTTTTCCAGATTCCTTTTGACTTGGTTTTCTCCCCATGCACTATGTGCAAGCAGATTATGTGTTCATCAAGCAATAATTTTAGATTGTTATTAAGACACATATTTTGAGTGGGTTTTTTACCTCTGTAGATTTTATCACAAAGAAAATCCCTGTGTTTATTTGATATTGGCTATTCCAGCTGTATTGGTTGTTTGTGATCAGTCAGGTAAGCTAGTAAGCTATGATATATATCTGCACCATTTCCAGCAAGAACATACCTGGAGGCACAGTTGGGGACTGAAGATTATATGTCTTTAATTTATGTGCTATGGGAAGGATTGATCTTGCCTAAATTTAGCCATCTGAATATTAACCATTAAGTCTAAAGTAGTTGTTTGAACCTGCTTCAGAGTTAGTTGAAAGAGATGGGCACTTGCCCAGAGCAGTTTGCCCAACCTTTCTTAGATAACAGTGTTGATAGGATGAATCAGCCTTTGGAGGCACAAATACCTCTGTTGACTGTGAAGGGATGTGGGAGTGATGTACTCAGATTTAGATGTCTGATGTGATAATAAAAGACTGAATCCTGTTCTTCAGACCCTATCGACACTGCTTGCCGTGGCAGAAGAAGCAGCATTACACTGAAATAGAGGATGGCTTATTTGAGCCATAACGCAGCTCTAGATTGAGACACCTAACCTGTCAGTTTGCAGATGTGGATGTTTACATGAGGGTGAGGAGCCAATGTTTCCATTGCAGTAAATGGAGATCTTGGCAGTGCAGCATGGGGTCTGGAGGTTGATGCATCTGACCAAATGTAGGTGTCTACCACCGGGTAAGGGGAATAGCATACTGAGCTCCCCTAACTGCACAACTATCTCTCCACTGGCTACGGGAATCTAAATGGCAAATCTGTAGATACAAAATGTGGGTATTTTAACCTGCAGTTTAAATCTCACCCCAGAAGTGTGGCTTCATTAAGAGGATGAATACTGAGTTATTAGATGTAGGCAGATATGCTGAGGGTGCCACGCTCCTTACAGCTAAACAACAGTGGCTTCTGCAATACTAAGTAGTCTGTAAGAATCTTCAGTGTTTGTAAATTGACTTCAAAGAACAGCAGGAATTGATAAAATGAAACCCATATACATCCACCTTTTCTTATCTCTGCCTATTTCAGCTATTCCATAATAGTACATGTTACTTATATTGTGTCTGAGGTTCTCAGACTGTGGTATTTCCACCTCCTTTCTTTTAAGACAGTTCTTCAGTTTTAGTAATTCAATGCCAAGAAGCCATTCAGTGGAATTTTTCTTCCTTAATTTCTCTCTTACATACAGTCAAAACCTTATGAATCACATAATTCAATTCTTCCATCTCTTGACGCTTATAGATACGTCTTCAGGTAGCTGCCACATCCGTACACACAAGCTTTCTTCCTAATCTTTGCCCATTCTAGTCACCTTTGAAAAATTTCTGTATCCTAGATCTATGAGAGAGTGAAAAGACTCTTTACCCATGCACACACCTATATACGCACTTGACTTGTAGTCAATGCGTTCAACTTAGAGATGCAGGAAGCAAACATGTAAGGAATGATTAAGCATCTTCATATACCCTTCCTACTTCAGTGGACCTTTACCATTGAGTACCAGCTGACAATCTGCCTTTATATGCACATGCACATACAGATGTATGTATGTATGTTTAGATATAGATATAGATAAATTTTCATTGGAGTCTTTGGGAGAAGAATTCTTTTGATTTTCCCTGGACATCTGATGTTCCTTAAGGCAGTTGTCATCCTACATCAATTGGTCTTGTTCTGCCTCAGCTCACTCTTTTTTGTCTTAAATGCCATATTAGAAAATGTTACAAGCCCCCCACCTCCTTTGGCATACCCACAATCCACCTGGGCATGTAGGGAAGCATGCCATGATCCTTCCTGACACATGTCAGCAAACATCTCATCAGGGGCTCAGCTGTGTCACCCCCAATGATATTGCGTAGCAAGATCAGTCCTTGGTTACATTACAACCTATCCTGCCCTCAAGGAAGGTAGGAAGGACTATGCTAATTGGTTCTGACCCTCCAAGATCGAGGGGAGAAATTGCCTTCATCCAGTGCAATGTGCCAGATCTGTTCTGTAGAAACCAGGGTGCTGCAATGCACACAAACCCTTTCAGTGCCTTTACAAGATGGCAGAAGCCTGTGTCTGTGCACTTGTGGTGAGATGATATGGTACAAGAGTTACATGAGCGGTTCACCTGAATTTATTCCCAATAAATACAAGAGCATCTTCCCACTCACAGCACTTGAGCATTTCTCAGACTTGCTGTGTGGTTATACAAATATGTGCTTGGTCCTGCTGCACAGCTGTTGCCTCTGTGTTCTTCAAGGCTCCCTCAAAAGGCCTGGCTTCTCTGCAGATTCTTACTCCCCAGGGACCCTAGGAGTCAGTGGGGCTGACTATGAAATTGAAGAAAAACACAGAAAATTGGTAAATTTCAAAATACCCTGCCTATTCTTTACTTTCTGGAAATCAGGGAGGCTTTCTAGTTTGCTAGAAGTTATCACCTATTCTGCACAGTGAACAGAATACTAAATGTAGGGAGACCCAGGAGTTCCTGCTCTTGCCCAGGACTTGCCCTCAACCTCTGCAGAGCCTGACCCTGAATCACTGGACCAGCAGACCAGCAAGGGGATTAAAGAATCTGTTTCCTGACCTGGCACTATATGTCCACTTTATCAGACACAGACATCTTCCTGCTGCTTGTCACAGTACTAAAAGAGAAATGCAGGATTGAGTGCTGCAAGCTTTCCCCCATCTCATTCATTCTTTTCTTTTTTTCTCTCTGTCTTTCTTTCCAGTACTCCTTTTCCTGCTTTAATCACGCCTCACTAAACTCTGTGGTTTTGTGCATCTAACGCCAGATGATGTGCACAGGTCTGTGGCTTTACGTTTCCCTAGCACGCAGATATTGCTTCCTTGTCCTTTGCTGGGCCAAAACCCCAGAGTCATCATTTCCAACAGAACCAGACCCCTTTTCAGATCATACATGCTTACTTGGGTTGCAGAAACATCTCGGAGGAGAAATGAAGGTGGGCATACTATGTGAAATAGTTAAAGCAACACTGGATAAAGAAGGTAGAAATTGAATCTGGTAGATCAAGCTTTCAGAAGCACCAGGTGCTCTAGAAACAGCAGAAGGCAGTTTTAAGACAGCCTTGTACCAAACCAGTTCCTTGCCAGTTCTCCTGAATTAGACGTTGGCTTTCATCCCATGCGATAGATATTTTGTCTCTTCCCAAGTCTCAGAAAGAGCTAGTCCTTGTGGAACAAAACCTAGGAGAGAAAACTCCTTTGCACTGCATGCCAAGGCAAATAACTTGTTCTGCAATGCAAGGTGGGGAAGTAGGGCGTTGGTAGGACCTTAATACAAGGTGGGGGGAGGTTGTTTTTTTTAATTTGGTTATCAAAGGGATGCTGAGTAGGTGGCGCCAGATTTTGCTTGAACTGCTTGGGTTTAAATGCGCGCACACACACACACAGAAACACATGCAGTCGGATGCTTCAATGCTGGGGGAGTGCAGAGCTGTCAGGACTCTGTCAAGGCAAAGGCGTCCCATCAGCTAGAGGGGGAGATTTTCTGGGCCTTGGTTTGAGAAGCAGACAGTTGACTGACAGGGGTTAAAAGCTTCCTGCTTTCTTTTCCACATTGCCTCCTTGATGGTAAAGAGTTCCCTGTCCCTCACACAGAAGGTGCTCTATGATTTCAAAGCATTTTGCTGGAAATACTGTACAGACTATAATAAGCTATTGTAGCCCTTGGCAGAGATGCCCAGCTGAGCCTAATTCCCCATATCCTTAACTCATCAGCCTCTGATCATAATGCAGGTTCAGTGTCCTAGAGGACCATTAAATAAAAAAATACACACAGAAAAACCCAATTAGTACATTTCATGATGGTGAGAGATGTCAGACTGAGCGCCCTGGGCATAGCAGTACTCTGCTTAGTCACAGGACGGGCAGTCCAATCTACCCCCCCAGTCTCCTATGAGTCTAACCCAGAGGACCTGAAACTGGAGGGTAGAAAGGAGCTCAGGCTCGCTTTTTCACTCTTTCATTTTTCAGCTGCTTGGCTGAGGCCGTCACAGGTGAACATGGTCAGTTGTGACATTCAGGGCATCGTCATGTGTGCTTGTGTGCACGGAACTGAGCGCAGCCATCACAACCTCAAACACTGGCGGCAAGGAGGGAAAATGTGCTGGTGGTGCAGGTTACCAAGGGAAATTAGGAGAAGGATATCCAAATGAAAAGAAAGAGAAACATGATTCTAAGTGGCTGTGGCACTCCTCAAGATCATCATTGGAGCCAATGAAAAAAATATGGTGGCACTCAGCTCTGAGACTGTGATCAATATTACATGAGAACAATAATAAAAAGCATCTGAGATTTCCCACACAGCCGGAGAGACTTTGGTACTCAACTATTCCTGCAATAGCCCACATTCCCTATAGGCTCCTTAGCAAATCCCCTATGGGGAAATTAATTGTCTGCCTCACATTTAACCAGTTCCTTCTACAGAAAAAGTATGGCCTTGCTCCATCCATGCCTCATTTTAGCACGGAGCTGTAACGTCTAATGAGAAGAAGATGGGACCTATGGTCCTGTTGTCCAGCACCACTTTCCTTAGAAAAGACTTCATCAAGCTTTCTAGAAGAAGGTGCAGGAAACCTCACAGGTTTCACAGACATGGGAGAATATGACCTCTTAAAGGTCTCATTGGCTCATTGAGCCTGAAGCTGAGACATCATCATGACACATGTGCTGTAAACACCTAAATAGATGAGATCTCAGCTCAAAAATCACACCTTCTGAGCTTCATTATTTAAATGTTTCTATGCCTGAAAATAATTATGCCAGACAAGTATCGTGAAAACAACTTCTCCTTAGCCACGAGACAGTCTAATGGGCAGCAGTAAATTAGCAGCCGTAACTTCTTAGCTCCCAAGTCTCATTGTGAGGTTCCTGCCTAGTTGTTGCCTTAACTGTGGCCATTTCCAGGCGAGGGTGGGGTGGTTTATACATGCCTCTCCGTCTTTAGCAACGTTGGGATAAGCTTTGCCAGCTAATGATGCCTTTGCCAGGGGAATACAGGTGCAGCTCAACAGCGCATAGCTTAATGTAGACTCTGACCCATTGAGTGTGATTAAATGGGTCTCGCTTGGCTACAGCATAATATTAGACCTATTTTTTTGCATTTTGCACAGCAAAATATTCAATTAAGAAAACAGAAACAGGAAATGAATACACATTATATTTCTGTGTTTTTCTTCTATCAGTTCGTTCAGTTGGCTCTTCCTAAAAAACAAGATTCATCCAGGATCAACAGGTCTCAGGACTGATTTTCTCTTATTATCATCAAGGGGAGTCGGCTTTGTTGTTAACCTTTCCATTTATTTAAAATGCCCTGGATTTCATATTCAATTTTTATGCTCCCTGTTTCTGATTGTTTCCTTGAAATGGGAACTTCAAGGACTTTGATAAATGGATTGAAAGGTTGCCTTATTTCTCTGTCACGTCTGCCTTTGCGTCCTCTGCAAAATGCTGTTTTGCAAATCATAAAGCTGGGGATTGCAGTAAGTATTCATCAGAGTAAGGCACAGAGGTCTGTAGGGGCATAACAGATTAGATAGTCCCAGTGAGGGGCCAGGAGCAAGAGCTGATGGGAAATAGTTGTGAACTAAAATTAAGACAAAAGGACATAGGCTGGATATCAGTGCAGTCTTTTTTGCAGTGGTATCTATTATCTGAAAGCAGTTTTCCACTGCTGTGGTCTGTGGTGGTCTGGAAGCCATGGAGAAGGGCCTTCAGTGGGTTTTTGAATCTCTGCTGAAGAATTCATTTACTTATTTGGAACTCATTTACACTTTTTTTCTAGTAACTCCAGTTGAAATAATGCTGATACAGGTATGTGTGAGACTGTGAGAGAGGCTGATAATTATCCATGGCTGCACAAATTGTCATCTAAAATGCATATGACAACACCAGCCCCCACACACACACCCCCGCCCTGCCCCAGAGCCCCCAACTCCCTAAGATAAGATCACCATTGCTGGGGTTTTCCGTACTCCTTTGAGTGATGCATTGCAAATAAGTGTCTTCCTTGGAACAGGTTTTCATGAAATGAGTCACAGCTAGTAGATTTAAGCACCTAGTCCCTCTACTTTCCTCATTCAAGACAGTGGCATACCCAAACAGCACCTCCGTCTAAACAAACTCAGGGCAGAATGAGAAGCCTTAAGCACTAAATAGGTTATTTCCCTCCTGGATAAACTGAAATTGGGCTTCCGTCCCTCCTGCGTCGTTGTAGTCATTGCACCAGAGCCCACACTGGGAGCACTCGGCGATCTTGTTGAACACCACAGTGGCTGGCCGTTTCATGGTGGAGTCAGTCAATGAGCAACATCCTTGTGTCACCGTGCAGGAGGTCTCCCTGCAGGGCAAACACCTGGGACTGCTGGCTCTCTTGCCCTCCCCATGCTCAGCTTGAGCAAGGCCCCCAGAGCCCCTCGCTCCTCTTTCCACCTTCTGAGCTCGCCGAGCCCCACCACGAAGGGCATCTCACAGGGACCGCTGAGCTGAGAGGTGACTAAATCCACAGCCCACGGCACTTCACAGGGAGCTGCTTTCTCAGAGGGATGTGACCACCCTTCAGCACCAGAGTTAACACAGCCGGTAACGAGAGCGCAAAGATCTTTCAGATGATTCAAATGTGTGATTATCGCACTCATCCCTTCACACACCTCCATAAGGGCAGCCAGGACCCATGTTCCTTCTGGCTCCGTGCTTTTCACTCCCTTTCACTGTGTTACTATGGCAAACGAGGGAAATGTTCAGCTCTCAGCTCTGAGTCATTGCCGCCTTCCCAAAAACAAACTTGTCCTGGACTGCTCTTTCACAGGAGCTGTGAAGCACGCAGCCCAATATTCACCCGAGCTTCTTAGGCTGCTAGAGACTACAACTTGTAGCAGGAACCATTAATACTATTAATAACCCCTTTTTACATGAGACCTTTTCAAACTGCAGGATCCAGAAGAGCTTGACGCATTTTATTACCTACATGTTGCAAATCCACATCCTCCTAGGAATTTCACAGGTGTCGCTGATGCAGGCTGAGCTCCTTGTAACTGCAGACCAACAGCACAGACAGACCTCAGGTTGTCCTGTCCCCAACTCATAAATGCGACACCATACAAAAGAACGACAAGTCTCCTCCAGCACCCCAGCTACCTACCGTGCTTTGATGCACCACCAAACAACTCCAGACCTGTGCAGACAGGGCAGTGCTGAGCATTCCTGTTCACCAGAGCATTGCAAGTGGCGTGCAAACTTCCATCTTCCTGGATCATTTCTCCTAGCAGCAAAATGCTGGTAGCTGTTCAGCTGAGACTGGCAGACTTTACATGCAGGCTAGCATTGCATCCAAATGGAATTATCTGCAAGAGATTTCAAACAGGCAAGGTGTAATCCCTTTAAGAACGTGACTACCTTCTGGAGCTATGACCTCCTGTCTAGTCTGTTTGCCATTATATGCAACGGTCCGTCTATCCATCTATCCATCCCTCTATTCACATAGTCACCTTTATTCTCACTATAGGTGAGCACCTACACTTTCATGGAAAGAGCAGTGCACATTTGTTCATCAATGGCCATCTCATCTCATTTTGATTTATTTAGAAGGCAGGCTGATTCTTTTTGCTTGCTTTTACTTTGGATGCTGCAGCCATCACCAACTTTACCTGAGCATCTCTGCCCCTTACTGCCTATGACCATTTTCTGGCAAACACCTCCTCTGAAAGACCTCGATTTTGCAAAGATGCCACTTGCCGCAGGGAACAATGAATTTCTTTGCCTTTGCTTTCCCTGCTTCTGTGCTGGGTAGAGGCAGTGTTGGGAGGACCAGTCTGCCACACTCTGGGGTCTGAGACCGAGTTGAGCTGATCTGCATCGGGGCAAGACTGCTTGTAAGGGAGGGAGGGAATGGAGAGACAGAGATGCGAGAAACTGCGTCACTTCCACAACTGCTACTGCTCAGGAGAAAGGAGCAAAAGAAATATATATCTGCCTGCCTATTAATTTAAATCTAGACCCAGGAAGAAGTCAACGAACTGTAATTTATGAGCTGTCAAAGCCTGAAAAATTCCTTTTGACACTGTATTTTCAGTTATTACATGCTTTCCTGCAAGACGACAGCATAATTCTGTAGGGAGCCTTCTAGTGAACAGCACAATGGCAGAGGGCAGTGGGGGCTTTCTTATTATCTTTTCTTCCCCTTTTCTTCTTCTCTCCCCACTCCTTTCAATCATCCCCCCTTTCCTACCTTGCCGCTGCCCAAACAGTAGTGAGGAAGTAAATCAGCAGCAGTCACCATCCTGCCAGACCTTCAGCACCTCCAAGGCAGCACTCAGTGCCAGGCTGGATCCAGCACCATGCAGAGATTTCTGAGGACTCGCTGGGTGATGTTAATGGAGATGAGGCAGTGACCTCAGCTCCACCAAAGGCAAGGAAAAAATACTCTCTCGCACTCTCACTGTCATTCTAAATACTTCAGCTGCTTTCCCTCTGCCCATGCTAGGCACCCACCACTCTTGCTGGTGCACCTTTTGGTTGGGTCTCTCTCACTTGTATTAGCATTGATTGGCAATTGTCAGCTGCCTCAGATCCCCAGAAGTTGGCAGCACTGCCTGCCTGGATCCCTGCTCCTTCATAAAGTGAACCAGAGCAGTGGAGAGTCCTGGCAGCATCCTGGGACACATGTGCTCTCCTGGGAAGGAGTGGTTTCTCCTTTTTCCCAAGCCTTCCTGCAGGTTCGCTCCCTGGAAAGCAGTGCCAGGCTCTCAGGATGGACAGGCCATCGCACACCTGGACCTCAAGTAAAGCAGACGGCTGGGTGGCATTTTGGCAGTGGTGTTTGCTGGAGGGCAAGGCATGAAAAGGCTGCCTGCCTGTGGGCACCTATCCGCATCTCCATCAAGTTCTGGGGACATGCAGGGTTGGAGAGTGATGGCAGTGGCACCATTGCCCAATGCCAGTTAATGGGGAAACTCAAGCTAACATCAAATTAAGCTTGACCTGAAAATGTTTCTGTTGCCTGAATCCAACCTGAAGTTCCCCTGGCATACAGCTTATTTCCTTATCACTTGGGCACAGGAGTGGGGGAGGCATTTCACAACAAATGTCATTTATCCACGTATTTCCAAAGCTTTCTTTTTCTTACACACACAATTGCTTTTTAATTTGAGTTGCTGGTGGTGATGGGAATGTTGCCTTTTTGCTTTATTTTTTTCTTCCCAGCTTTGGTTTCTCACTTACAGCTTAGAAACCCCTTTTAAGGTCTATTCTCTGTGATAGGCACTTCGCCTCATATTTAGGGAATCACACCCACACGCTGCACGCATCCATATGCAAACACACAGACATGCATACACATTTTCTGAGTGAACTGAACTCTGAATCTTGTGCTTTAATATAATTTAAGCAGCCTGTGCAGAGCTCTCTGGAGTCAGGATTATGGAATAGTGCTTCAAAAGCACTGTAGAAAAGTCCAGATCCAGAGAAAAGGACTGTGCTTTCTGCTGGGTTCTGCTGCAAAGCAAACCATCGCAATTCCCAGAGTCTATTCCAGGCTATATTCCCCTTTAACTTCACTGTGCCTCAGTTTCCCCAAACCTGAATTATGGCTAACACCACCACCTACTATTACTTAGGCAATATTTGAATGAATATGTTAGAGCAGTGTTATGGTTCTGCTATCATTACTGTGATAGCATGTTCTTTCAGAATTAGATATCAAAACAACCAAGGCCCAGATTCCCCTGGACTGCAGATGGAGAGATGAAAAAATGGAAACAATGAGATTTGCCCAGGACTACTCTCACATTTAACAGCAGAAACAGGGAGATAAAGGCCTTCTCTTGAATGTAAGACCACCACCTAGGGAGCTGGGGACAAACTGTTGTATCTTACCTTGTGACTGGGTTATTGATGGGCAAACTTTCAGCATTTTTGTTAAAATTCAGGAAAGCCTACACCAAATTCTTCAAGCCTCTGGTCTCAGGGTCCTAGCTTCCACTCAGACAAGGTGCATGCTGCTACCTGAAAGGAAGACAGAGCCAGTAGCTGCCTGTTAGACCAAGGACCACTATATCACCCAGGGCCAGATCTCCCTAAGTCCGGGACAAAGTGGCTGGAATAGGCCAAAAATGAGTCAGGGCAAGCCAATAGTTAAACAGTGGAAGAGTCAAAGCAGGGTTCAGTGCATGTTCCCTGACTTTCTTTCGGTTAACATTACATATTCTAAATAAATGTCATCCCAACTGGGACCTGGGCTTTGTTTCTAGCTCAGGGAAATGTTCAGGGAAGCTGAATGATAAGAATCCTATTGCCTTACATTGCTTCACTGTGCAGGGAAATCTCTGAGTGCATTCAATACAATTACTTCTGCTCCCACGAAAAAGATCTTGAGGTGAGGAAAGGAAAAAACTGTCCTGCATTTCCCCTTGCATGAAACACTCTTCAGAATTGTGACTTTGTTTTACTTTAGTTGCTAGTCTCTCCAGCTCTCACACTCTCTGTGGGACTAGCTTGTAGAGGCTATTTCGTCCCAGGGTCCTGCCGACATAATAATGGCAAGGGCATAATAAAGAATAGGGTCTTCCTTGTGGTAGTTGAGTCACTGTATTTGCAAAGATAATGTCTACACCTGCACAGCAAACACAACCTGTGAGTGAACCAGCCATTAGCTATAAGTTGCAATAACTGAGAGCAAAGAACAAAAATAACTAAGGTCTATGCTCCGCTTTTGTGACAATATCTGGAGAACGTGGCCTGTTCTTAGGAAAATACAATATTCCTTAAATGTTAGTGTTAGAGAACTGTGCTGCAACACAGGTAAAGGCTTGCTGTTCAAGCTGGTGAGAAGGAACAATGCCAGAGGCAAGGGAAGGGAGGAGAGGGGCTATGCGTCTTTGAGATCCTATCTTCCCCTTGGAAAAACTGACTGATTGAGTTTTCTTTATCAGTAGAAGTTATCGTGAGCTGCAAAGGTTGGATCTCTAGAATTGGAACTTCCTTGTAGTTCCTGCTGAGTACAGCGTTCAAGAGGCCAGACATTAAATGGATTAAGAAGTGGGTAATGGACAAATCTCAAAATGCAGTTGTCAAAAAGAAAGCATGATAGAGTGAGGGTATTTGTAGCAGGGTTCTGCACGGATCAGTACCAGCTCTGATGCTAGTCAGCATTGTCATGAATGATGTGGAATTAAATATCCAGGCTGATACAATCTGTGGATAGCACAAAATGGAAAATTGTAAGGACAGGACTCTGATATAGAGTCATCTGAGTCACTTAGGTCACGCTGAATGAGCTTTGGCTGGCTGAAGTGTTATGCGCGTGTTTCTGCAGAACCAAATCTAAGCTGACTTATGGAGGAATAAGGCTAAAAACCAGGCCTAAAGAATGAGGGGCTGTATTTCATAAGACAGTGACCTAGAAAAGTACCTAGGCAATGACCTAAAAAAGTGGTTAGCACAGCTGAGGAAGTCAACATTACCTCCCAGCCTGGTTGTGGGCATAACCGCCAAATGGGACCTTTTGGTGTATAAACAAGGAAACTGGAGGACAAAGACAATTTTTTAGTAGGCAGCATTGGTGGGGGAAGTACTCTGGCAAACAGATCCCAGCCTGGTGTTCACTTTTTAAAAACTGTAAAAGATTTTGAAAAGACCTGTGTAAATGAAACAGATGCTTCCAAGTGTCAGGCTTAAAAAGTTGTGCTCATCCTTGCCTGAGAGAGCTCCAAGAGACTTGAGTCTTTATGGAAGTATCTTTTCTGGGAAAAAAGCCTATATACTAAAGAGCGCTTTAATCAGCTGGAGAGAGGCTGAACTTTTCTCCAAAACTTTTCTAATTTGAACACAATGCCAAACACATTAAAGTGAGAATTCAGAGACAGGCTCTTGTCACAATAGGATGCACATCAAAGCAAACTGTGATGCTGACGGTTGCTCTGCCTGTTGTCCTTGTAGTAAGACTTGACCCCTCTCCAGGACACACATTTTAGCCAAAACACAACCTATGGGGATAGCTGCAGGGCAGCAGCAGAATGGCTTAGGCATGGCAGTTCAGCCATGGGATGGGAAGCTCCTGGGGGCAGCTCTGTGGGCATTTCCAGTACAGAGCAGGAGAGACCGGATCACTGAAAATCCCTTTTTGACGATAAGCCATGTGAGCCTCTGACTAGCCTGGGGTTAAGGGGGTTTTGGAAGGAAGAAGGAGTCATTGCTACTATATTTTTCCCTGTATGATACCCATCTTTGCTTCCTGACTGATGCTGCAGATCACTGGAGAGGGTCTTTAGCATGGGGAGCGTGCTGAGACCACGCGCTGGCTCTCTGTGTCAATGTTATCGCTCGCTGTCACATTTCGAAAGAGGAAGCGAGTCTGTGCCACGCACGCAGAGAACAAAGCCCTCGCAGAGCCGTGTGAGAGTTACAACTTGTCAGCACGTCTCTCAGCCTGCCGAGGGCCAAACATGAAACACAAAAAAGGCCTGAAATGAGGGAAAAAGGGGGAAATAATAGCACAGTGAGCTCTCAAGCTTAGAAAAGGCTTGCTATAAAACAGCACCTTCGCTCTCTGTCTCTCTCTGTGTCTCTGAGTCCTGGCTACTGATGAAGGGAAGAGATGACTCCCCTTAGCACAGTTACAGTACTGTTGCAGTAATAGGGACTGGAGCCAGGTTCAGATCTGGCTTGCACAGCCCTGCTTTCTCCACATACCCCAAAAAGCATTGTTAGCCAAAAAAGCATTATTAATGGTGATGAAATCTGAGGTAGAAAGAGCCTACTGAGGGTTATGTTTTCCCACATGCACAGTGAAGCTCTAGTAGCTGGAAATTTGCCTTTCTGAGACTTGGATTTTACCCTGAATCGGGGAATTAATTTCTCCAGGTACTAACTTTGGGTAGGAATGGGATGAACACTTTTTATATTTGCTGATCTGGCCATAGCTGTGTTGGTGGGAGAAATAGTTGTATCATTGCATGGTGTACGTCTGCATTGTTGATTTATACCTACTAAAGACCTTGTTTCAGGAAGCTTTGTAGATTTATGCTTAGTGATCATTTGGTCCAGGTGTATAATTTTCTGTTTCAAGTACTTTTGGCACGGATAATATACCATGGCAAGAGAAAGACAGTAGTATAGTCAGCACCGTGCAGCGGTAAGACAAAGGACCAACTTCAGTCCACTTCCGTAAGAAGAGAGATGCATCTATACAAAGGGAGTGGAGAAAACTGGCTGAAAACAGGAGACCAACATCCCCACTTCATATGGACTCCATCCTATACCACCTGTTAATATAGTTGGTAGTATATGCATCCTTCAGGCTCTCTGGTCTGATTAAAATTAGATGAAGCAGAGCACTTACAATAGAAAATTACTTAACAAATATTTGTCTTGTTCCCATCATGGCATTGCGCTACATCTCCTTCTTCTGGTATCCAAACTGGTAAGGTATTGAGTTCCCTCCTGTAAGACTCACCTGCTGTTAATCTTCTGTGCAGACTAAGAGATGCCCCTCCTCTTGCAACTGTTGTATGGAGGTTCATGGTCTCTGGTGCTCAGCTTTTCCTGTTTGCTGTCCTTCACAAGTTGCATAGCACAGGGTCTCAGGTATGAGCCTGGGAATGGCACGTGTAGAATCAAGTTGTGGTTTAAAGCCAAGATTTTATCTAACTCTTCAGTGAGCAAGGATACAAGTTCATTAAGCCTGAAGGAAAACAAAAAGACAATAATGGTCCTTCAGAGAGTGCAGGACCACCCAGCAATACCACTTTTACACAAGCAGAGCTCTGAGTCAGTCAGTAAGAGTTAAAAAGTAGTGTTGGGCTGATCTGTGAAGGATTTAAAAAGACCAGTGGAAAGAAGGAACTCAGCAAGGAGACAGGCAATGCAAGATTTGTCCCTGAGCACTCCCATGTCCCTGCATGCTAGGGAAGAAAATGGTGGAGAAAAGCTCTGCTCGTGCAAGCCACTGATACGTCTTACAAGTCCACTACAGCCAATGCACGTTTGCTGTGAGTTCAGACAACAGTAGCGAAGATCAGAGTCGTGGGACTGTCCCCAAAGGCCTGTCAGGCAAGGGCTGACTAAACCATGTGAGCTGAGAGGTCCCGTGCCTTCTTCTGGCCAAGCTCCCCTCTGAAACCTACCTCTAAATGGAGCTAACAGCAATGCCAGTGCCTGGAGTAAACTGCCTCTGCAGCAGGAGGCTGTTTATGAACTATTCTTTACTGCTGGCATAGCACCCAGCTCGTTTTCACCTTTCTTAAAGGTTAACCTCATTTCCCTCTATTAGTTGGTTTTAGCGAATGCCATTTGGCGCGGCAGTTAAAGAGCTCTGTCAGCGGATGGAAATGACAGTGGCATTTAAAGCCAGTCGGAGTTGAGAGTTGGGGGGGTGGGAGGGTGGGTGGAAGAAATAATCTTCAATAAAACGTTTGCAGGGGGATGCTAAGTGACATCAAAGGAGTCTCACTTTCCCCAGTGAGAGGAGAGATCTTCAGCTCAATGCACTGATTAGGACAGGTCTCCACTGAGTTTGAAACCAGCCCAAAGCCAGGGAGACCAAGTGCTTGGGGTGCTCCAGAGCAGGGCACAGGACATCCCATGTCTATGGGTACCTTCTTGCTGGGTCCAGAAGGCCTTGCTTTCAGCCAAGTGTGTGCTGAATATTGCTTTCACTAAAAGAAGGTTCCTCTGTGAGTGTGTTGGTTATAAATTTTATTGCAACCCCTGTGTCACGTGCTGCCATTGCTGCCTGGCATATCAGGCCACACCGCCTGGTTACAGTTTTCCTGCCTTCCCTCACTGCTCTGTGCTTCTGTTTTACAACCTGGGGTCAGTCTTGCAGGAAAGCCTTCACCTCAGAAGAAGGCTGAGTTTTGCCTGTGCTGGAGATTCCACAGGGGTTTGTTTTTCTTTTCCTTATTGCAACAGAGTGGTGAAAGGAGGTTAAGAAAACAGGCCGAATCAGGGAAATACATACAGACCCCCAAACCTTAGCACACAAAAGTTTTGGCGGGCATTGATAAAGGCTCTGCTGTCCTGCTCCGCCCTCACCAGACCTCCCCTGGCATGGGTGTAATACGCCGCTCTGCATCAGGGAGAATCTGCAATACCCAGCAGCAGTAGTGACACGCTGAGCAGCAGTTCAGCAAGCCAAGGGTCTGATCCAAAGCCTGTAAGGCTCTGTGGCACTCTTTTTCATTAACTTCAATAAGCTTCAGCTCTAACCCTGAATCCCCAGTGTTTATTTCAAGCACTGGTGTAGCATCACTGGAATATAATATTCTTTTGCATACGCACCTTAGGGTAACAGTTTAAATGAGTATGTGGATAAAGTCAAGCCAGATCCTGCCAGGCGGCATCCTGAAGCAGACCCATTCAGTTCCTGGGTCATTTGTTGAGCTGGCCAAAGCATTTCAAAGGAACGGTTATCTAGCCAAACGTGTAGTTTTGTAAAAGGCAAAGTGTTCCCCTGGAACAGGTCTGTTTCAATGAGGTTTTTGCTAGAGGACTTTTTTTTTTAAATTAATGCATCGAGTTCTCATTTCAGGAGGTACAAACCTGTGATTTTAACAGGATCTTTTTGATTAATTTTGTTTCAAGTCTGTATTGTATTAAACCATTAAGAACATAAGAGCTTCCGTTTTGGGTTAGACCAAAGGTTTGTCCAGTCCAGCATCCTCTGCTCCAGCAGTGCCCATTAGAAAGAGTAAGAACAGGGCTTTTCTAAAGAGTGACCACTCCCTTAATAGCCTCTGGCTTCCAGCAGACAGAGTTTTAGTGACTAAGATAGATTTTGCGACTGGATCTTCATGTTTAATAGGAGTGAGTGGACACAACCACCACTGATCTGTCTCATTCTCCTTGGAGCTAATTTATGACTTTTGCATTCAGCAACATCCCATGGCAGAAACATCTTTCATTTATTCAGGTAGTGTGTGAAAATGTACTCTTTTGTCTGGCTGAAAACCACAGCCATTCTGCTTTATATATTTTATGTTTTGAGGTTATTAAGACAAAGTCTTTTTATTCCTCTGAGACAATACCCTGTAACATTTCACAACTGAAGAATTTCCATTTCACAAGAACTTTGGCCTCTCCAATTCAAAGTGGAAGCACATTTTTTGAGACATCAGTATTTCCCATAGAAAGAAAATTCCATTTTTCATCCCATTTCAGTCATTTCACTATATCACTGTAATTGAGGGTGACAGCAACAAAAATAATAATAATAAAAAACCCCAAACACCAAAACCAACAAAAAACCTACTTAGGCACCCTGGGAAGAACTGGTGAGAATGAATGAAAGTTTCGCAACCGCAGTTTCTTCCTCTCAGCTGGGCTAGGGGAGTCACAAGGACAGCTTAGGGGGATCTGTCATGCCAGCCTCATCACACCGGCACTATGTCATGCCCCCACCTTATAGTTTAAATGCCTACAAGGCAGATGGTATTCCACATAGGATAGGAGTCCAATTCTCACCTTCATTTTTATCTATAAAATCCCCAGACTGGGACTTCTACCTAGGTAAAGTGGGACTAGTTTAAGCAAAGATACACCTTCTTTTTAGGTGATCTGTCTTGTGGGGGAAAACCCATCACTTTTAAGGTCTCTTTGCAGTCACTGGGATGTCTGAAGGGTTAAACAGGTGGATCCCGTTTAAGTTCAGATCTTGAACTAATCACCTGTAAGTGGGCATAGGCACTGCATGCCCAGCTCCACTGCTCACATCCATAGGCAAGTCCTTACAAGATTTAAGCTCTTGCTCTATAAAGCACAGTGAAATTATGTTTTTATTTCCAAGCTCCTTATTTTTCTGCTTACAGTTATAGGCAAGGCTGTCTCTTTCTACGCTTACATACACAGCCTGGCACATTCCACTTTTGATTTTAGCTGAGGATTCCAGGTACAAGCATCAAACAAATAATACACAAAACTTCTGTGTGAAATACGGCTTCGTAACTGAAGTAAGCATTAGGCCCGGAGCTGTATGATGTAGGAAAGGTGTTATTGAGACCTATGAGACATGCTGCTTGGATTCCTTTATTATTATTGTATTCTTTTGCCTCTCCTTCATTTTCTTTGTTTGTAGACAAGGGGATGGAGAGGGAGAAAGCCAGCAAGTTTATAAAAGCAAGAGAGAAAGGAGTTGAGGCATTTTGTGGAGATCTTTAATGACATTCTGTATAATTTGAAAGTGGGGAGGGAAGGGGGGAGAGAAAAAAGGAATTAGCAAAAAAACTGGCAAAAGAAAAGTGGAATGTGGAGAGAAGCGTGTGGATGAATTTTAATGCAATCAGAAAGCTGTAATAATGGTAATAAAGGAATATATTCAGACGTCAAGAGAGGGAGAAGGGAACAGGACCCGCGACGCCAGAATTTAAATTAGACATAGGCGTATAATTCTTTTTTCTTACCCCCCTTTCTTCAAATGAAGGAAATGGAATTTTTAAGCACAGCGAAAGAGGGATTAACAATTGGCAGGTTTTCAGCCCTTTGTCTTTTGGCGAATCCCATTTAATCACCGTCTTTAATATTAAGGAGGCTGTGGCCATGCGGGGCTGTCTCAGGCTTGGGGGAAAAGGGATGATATACAGAGGAAAAGAGAGATAACACTTAGGTTCAGGCAATTGTGAGGAAGTGTTTCAATTACCTCCACTGAAGTCTTTAAAAACTGAAGTTTAATTTGATCTGAAATGTCGTCACAGCTCCTGCAAGAGAAAATATGTCCTTCCCACCCCCCTTCCTGCCCATGTCATTGCTGTTTCAATAGTCCTCAGTGCTCAAGGCTGGAGTGCTACCACAGATTAATGTCCTGGCCTTCTAGGCTTCTGGAAAGGGTTTCAAAGCCCCGACAGGTCACCAGTGAGATGAGTTTAGGAACTGAAACTTATTTTCCTGACATACCAGCCTTGACACCACTGACCCTGCGGAGTTTGTCAAGAAGCTTCTAAGCTTTGCTCTGAATGAGCATGAAAACCAAATGGCCCTTCAGGCTCAGCCTTAGCCTTATGTGGCCACAGAGTAAAAAGGGGATGTTACACATAGGAATTAAGTTGTGTTAAATTCCCCAGAACTAAAGGCTGTAGGAGTTGTTTTCAAATCTGAGCTGCCTCTGAAAGATGAGTGTAAAAGCGTGATTCAGTGTTCGTTTGAGGTGTCATTTGGTAGTACAAGACAGTCTTCTTCACCTCCTTCTTCTTTGGGAAATCCACCAAGCTGGGCCAGGGAAACAACTGTAGATTTGCAGGAGGAAGAAGCCCAAACAGTCATGAAAAACCCTGCAAAGTTTAGTTACAGCACAGCTCCACACCTCTGCACTTTGACGCAGGGTCTCCTTATGTGCTTTTCTCCCATGAACATTTCCAGGGGTGTTCCTGGGAAATGGGAGCTGTAAGCACAGGCTGCTAGTATCTAGGGAAAGAGTCGTGATTTCTTTTCATGATTGGAAGGCTGACTTGAATTCAGATATTCTTCCTATTGTGGAGGGATGGTGAAGAGAAAGTGGGTGTTTGGGCTATATGTTGAATTTAGAAAGATCAGATTTTGACTCCTGAGTCTTTTCTTAAAAAGCATCACCTCATGAATCGTCCTCAGAAATATTCCAGTCGGGTGTTTCAGATAATGAATAAACTTGGAAGAATCATGATCTGCCAGGCAGAAATCAGGCAGAGTCTTTGTGCTTTGCATGCCAGCAGGTTTTAGACTGCTCTCACCACCAGCTTTCCTAAGCAAGGGCTACTAATAAAGTGGGTCATTGCAAATTGTTTTCCCAGCTCAATATCAAACACCATAAAACCTGTCATTTAAGATCTGCAAAGGGAATAGCATCTCTTGGCAATGGACAGTTGTGACGGCGCTGTTCAGCAAGTCAGAACTACTGATATTTGTCTTGGGGTTATAATATTCTCAGCTGTACAAGAAGAGTCTGCTGTTAAAAGAATCATTTAGGCTATGTCTTCATGGCAGGGTTTGCTTGGCCTGTTGCCCAAGTTTTGTCCATAACCTATCTGCACAGAGGAAGCCTGAATGTGCTTTCATCTTAACTGTCTAGATGAGGCTGTAGGTTTAAGGTTGGATTTCACATCAGTACAGGTAGACAGCAGGTCTTGCCACAGGAGCACAGGCCAGCCAAGCCCAAACAGCATTCATGCTCCTGGTTTGAACTGTCTTCTCCATCTCCTTCCATTTTTTGTCCTAGCTCTGCACCTTATCCATCCTGCTCATATGCTGGCTCTCCCAAACCATTTCTGGATATGGTTTAGCTAGCAGCCGAGGAACTTCCAGTTCCCTGTCAAGCAGCTCTCTCTGCTCAGGAGGATAAGACTGTTGTATGGATGAGAACCCCAAAAGTAGAGAACAGGCCCAGACATATTTAATTTAAAAACATAATCTTAGACTTTGGGTTCACCAGTTGGCAACATGTTAAATTTCTTTCCAGTTGCTCATAGGGCCAACAGCAGATCACTGTGGCACTGTCTTTAGGGTTCACACTGCTGCAGGACATGAAAATGTCTCCCTGTAAGATGACTCCAAGATCCACAGTCATTGTCATTTGCAAAAGCAGGGCTTTTCATTCAGAACCAAACCCTGCCTTGATTTACTCCCCACCATGGACTCCTCTTTCATGCAAAACAGGTCAGGGAAGCTCCAGCCACTTAAATCTCATAGAATCCATCAGAGGGTTCAGCCACAGATCTGAGTGCCAGCCTGCCAGGTGCCTTTCATTATTACTGCCAGAGCTCCTGTATTCCTGGCTTTTGGTAAACCCTGAGGGAGCTCAGCAATGCCTGATTTTGCCTGGCACAAGAACCAATTATTTGTTTTGCATATGGGAAACTGAGGCTGCCTTTTGCACTGGGTAATTTATGTAGCCCACATTTCCACTGAGGCTTCTGTCCTCAGCAGAGATGTATTGTAAGTATCTACACTCTTATGAGACCCCACCTGGAGTACTACATCCAGCTTTGAGACCCCCAGCATAAGAATGATATGGACCTGTTGGATTGAGTCCAGAGGAGGGCCATGAAGGTGATCAAGGGGCTGGAGGACCTCTCCTGTGAAGACAGGCTGAGAGAGTTGGGGCTGTTCAGCCTGGAGAAGAGACAGTTCCAGGGAGACCTTCTAGCAGCCTTCCAGTACCTAAAGGGGGCCTACAGGAAAGCTGGAGAGGGACTTTTTACAAGGACATGTAGTGATAGGACAAGGGGTAATGGCTTTAAACTGAAAGAAGGTAGACTTAGGTTAGATGTAGGGAAGAAATTCTTCACCGTGAGGATGGTGAGGCACTGGAACAGGTTGCCCAGAGAGGCTGTGGATGCCCCATCCCTGGAAGTGTTCAAGGCCAGGTGGGATGGGGCTTTGAGCCACCTGGTCTAGTGGAAGGTGTCCCTGCCCATGGCAGGGGGTTGGAACTAGATGATGTTTAAGGTTCCTTCCAACCCAAACCATTCTATGATTCTATGGTTTAGTAACAGTAACTACACAGTCATCCATCTCTCTGGTACCAGAAATAACAAATCACTCTAAGGGAAAAATCATTTTGCCTTCTACAATATCTCAAGCATGGCTTGAGGTGGGACCCAGGAGTCCCAAATACCAGTTTGAAATCTACAGACAGGAGCTTTGGCCAAGCTCTTGCATATCCTCATCGGTCCACTCTTACGTAACTGGATGAGAAGTGATTTCCACTCTTTTCTAAAACAAGATCTAGGGCCTTCCTATTGAAAATAGTTTGTGGCATGTTCAGAATAAACAGAAGGAAGAGGTTCCTAACACAATGTATGATTAAGCTGCAGAACATCTTGCTGCAGGATGTGGTGGATGCTTACAGTTTGCACAGGTTCAAAAGCCCACTGAACAATTACATCAAAGAAAGACACTTCAAAAACTATTGCATATGGAAAAAAACACTGCAGACTCCAGAAGTCCCTAAACTGCAGAACACTGAAGTCTAGGAGAATATTTGGGGGGATTAACAAAATTGTTCCCCCTGTTCTTGTACTCTTTCCTAGACATCCACAACTGACTATTGCCGGAGGTAGCACACCAAGTCAGACAGACCTGCTGTCTCTCGTACAGCTGTTCTTTCACTCTGTATACAGGATCCATCACCAAGTCAAGGCTCAGAGTGCAGCCAAGCAATTAAATAAGAGAAATCCTCCCAAATAAGTTTTTCAGATGCAACAGTGAAGAGTAACGCACCTGAGGGATGAAGATTCCTTCTTTGTGCAGGAGAATTATGCTCCCACACCTGGGCTTATATTAATTTGTGCTTGTCCCCATCACACAGCTGTTCAGATTAGATGTTATTCTCTCTAGCCTGGGTGTCTCAAAGCCTCTGTCTCCAGCAGTCAGAGACCAGCAGCTGTGCAATCATATCTGCTAACGTATGGGATATAAAGAATCTGTTAAGTAAAACCAAACCAGGGAGGGAGGAGGGGAAGAGATCAGCACAAAGAAATCACTCCTGCTAAGATGTGATTAGGGATGCCCCACAACACCCAGCTGCAAGGAACAGGTGAACTCAGCAAACATTTTAAAGCCTGCAGCAGAATTAGCCCCTTGTGGGTGTTGTTTGATGTGGGGAGGAGGAGTGAAAAGGGGGGAAATAGGAGTCTGTGCAGGTGGAAGGAGGGTTTGGTTGTTATTGTTTGGAGTTAGGTAGCGGTAGGTTTCTGTTGTTTCCAGAGTGGGTTGGGCTTTTGGTTGTTGTTGTTGGTTTTTTCCCCCATCCTAATTTTTGAAACACCTCCATTTTGCAAGGTTCATGTATTTTCCAGCAAGGTACCATGGAGAAGATAATTAGCTAATTTACAATTAGCTACAACAGAATTCGTAATCGCTTCCCCTGTGGAAAGGGCTGTAATCATCATCACAGAGCTGTAGGACTGCTGTGAAAATGGCAATAGGAGTGTGCAGCCCAGGCCTCAGGAAATGCCCTGCTTTTAGCCTATTGATCCACCTGATTAGCACAGGTTGAGGGGAGTGATGGGGCACTCCAGCTCGAGAGGGGAGCTGATTTGAGCTTGCAGATTTAAGTTCAGAGCTCAGTCCAAACTTCCATAATGTTCAGGGCCCCTGTGGCTCACCCCTTTGCTCTATAGCTCCTCCTTTCTTCTTTGGCCTGAGGAGGATCCCTTGTCCATGATTGTCTTTAAAAAAACCCCAGATTTATAGCTCTTTTTCACCACTGTGATGTTGGCAGATTCTTGATGCCACTGCATGGACTTGGGGCTACTGGTGGATGGAAAGATGGACAAGAGCCAGCAATGAGCACTCGCAGCCCAGAAGGCCAGCCATGTCCTGGGCTGTATCAAAAGAAGCGTAGCCAGCAGATCAAGGGAGGTGATTCTCCCCCTCTATTCTACTCTTGTAAGACCCCACCTGGAGTACTGCATCCAGCTTTGGGACCCCCAACATATGAAGGACATAGACCTGTTGGACCGAGTCCAGAGGAGGGCCATGAAGATGATCAGAGGGCTGGAACACCTCTCCTATAAGGAAAGGCTGAGAGAGTTGGGGTTGTTCAGCCTGGAGAAGAGACAGTTCCAGGGAGACCTTCTAGCAGCCTTCCAGTACGTAAAGGGGGCCTACAGGAAAGATGGGGACAGACTGTTTAGTAGGGCCTGTTGCAATAAGACAAGGGGTAATGGTTTCAAACTAAAAGAGGGTAGATTCAAACTACATATAAGGAAGAAATTCTTTACCGTGAGGGTGGCAAAACACTGGAACAGGCTGTCCAGACAGATGGTAGGTGCCCCATCCCTGCAAGCATTCAAGGTCAGGTCATACCGGGCTATGAGCAACCTGATCTAGTTGAAGATCTCCCTGCTCATTGCAGGGTGGTTGGACTAGATAGCATTTAAAGGTCCCTTCCAACCAAAACCATTCTATGATTCTGTATGATTTTATGATGGACACCCTCAACATCGCCTCCTCTCCCCTCTCTGCCGAGGATCAGTCAGCAGAGTGGGCAAGGAAGATCTGCCCTGCCTCTTGCATCCTCTCTGGTAGATGTGCCACTTGGTCCTATGCACTGGCATTTTCTTCTTACCCACACCTGCACAGAAAACTTCTCTGGGCTGCTCGTTTGTTCTGTCATGGTGCCAAGGAGATAAGCTTAAAGGCCTTCCTGGAGCCTTGACTGAGGCACTGCAGCTGGTCCCTCGCTGTGTGTGCAAGCAATGTTTGGGGAGAAGGGGAATAACAGCAGGGACAAATAATTATTAGCTATATAAATAATGGAATTAATTAGCATCTGGTTTCTGAAACAAAGCCGTACAGCAACCTGGTCCTGATGCTTAGAAAGCCAAAGACATTGAGTAACATCAGAGAGCTGCTCTGGTGAATACCATGCACATACAGAAGATGGTTGTTCCCATACAGAAATATGCAAATGTTAGTTTTGTCCTTGCATGAAGAAGCACATACTCTATCCGTGTGTGATGCCCTGGCAATGAACTCGTGATGAAACAGGGAGGCTCATAGGTTTTAGAATAAGGGGTTTCATGGCTAGAAGGGACCATAGTGATCTTCTGGTTCACCCTCCTGATTAGCCTGGGCCACGAAGGTGGTAGATCTGTCCGTCTTTATTTCCAAGGCCTTGGGTGTGATGTTCTAGATGGTAAAGCTGGCTTACGCTTTCCTGATACAGGGATTCAACCTCTTTGTTTTGCATGAGGAATACGAGAACACAAGTGTATTTATATACTCTTATCTAAATGTACCCCCACGCACGCACATACATTAGCAAGAGCTATCTGGATAAACACAAACCTGTGTCATGTCTCTCTGTGAGTGACCCTAATTTTCCCCCAGTCCCTCCACAATTGCTGTGATTCTTGTTCTTGTCCTCTTGCTTCACAGAGGGTCAAACATCCTGCATCTCATTGTCTCTTCTGTCTCTTTAATTAGTGCCCGTCCTCCCCCTACTCCCCCTCACTCCCATGTCCCCCCTTCCCATCTCCTCTCACCACTTGGTTTGCAATGCTCTATTATTTCACCTTTCACACGTGTCGTCTCTTTCGCCCAGGCCCGTCTGACACCTCTGCCTTACACTTATCATAGAAACATAACATTTAAATACAAATAGAACAGGGAATAATTTAACCCCTATTTGCACTGGAGAAGGTGCCAAGGCTCTGTATAAACACAGCCGGGGAGATTTATAGATGCTGTATATTTATCTGACAACTTACGTTTCTTTACCACTGTGCCTTGCAGCCAGCTTTTCCTAACAGACACAAGCCTCTGTTGCTGGCAGAGTGGTCAGGAAGAGGGAAGCCTGGTTTCACAGGGATATTGGAAATGTCACCAAGGGGATATCTCAGGGAATTCTGTTTTGCCATTGCTGTGGCCTTTCTCTCCCTACCAGTCCTCCTGCGAGGAATAGGGGGTGCTGGCTCCTGTTGTTGCTGTGGTTGTTTTTTTAATGGCAAAATGGGGTAGGCTCAGGGTGAACTTAATTTTCAGTATTATCAGAGTGCCTCAGGGTGCTCATGGCAAGGACCTCGTGGTGCACCAGCAAAAACCTCCTCTGCTCTCCTGGGCACCACAGCACAGAGAAATAGCTATCCATGGTTATTTCCATGGGCCTAGCAGGCATGATGGACTCAGGTTTTGGGAAAGACTGATAATGGGGTGAACACTAATGAGGGAAAACAAATATGTGGGGAGAAGAGGCTTACATGGACACCACATTCAGCCCCCACACTGCGGGGCAGTGTCACTGCTCAGACTGCTGTTGTTAAGAGCTGCCTCCACAGTGAGGTTAGTGAGGTTTATTCACTAACCTGTAGTATTTGGGTATGAGAGAGAAAGGGAAACTGTCACTTTGGTGTGTTAATAGACAGAAATTTGGACGGGCTGTTCCTGACCAAAGCAAAGAGGAGATGCTCAGATGTGCATCAGTACTTGGTGCACGGCCATGTGTGGCCTTGAGGAAGCTGCATAGAATAGGTTTTCATCACACCTATCCTTAGATCTGTTAAGTAAGCTCACTGTCTTGATTTGCCTCATAGGGAGGAGATAGAGGCTGCTCCTCATGGCTGCCCACCTCTGTTGTGTAAGACAGGATGGTACCACTCACCTCCCATGGCTATGGCCCAGCTTAGGCTGGAGAACATGGTCATGCCCACAGCTCATGTTGGGGGCATCCCAGATGATGGGCTCGTGCCCAGCCTCTTTTTGTCCATCTCTTCTGGCCCTTGACAGTGGTATTTCTGTCTTGCTTGACTGTTCATTCACCTTGCCCTGGGGCCCAGTGCGGCGACTGAATTAAGCGCTCAAGCTCTCTGTGCAAGATTCCCTTTATTTCACAAAAGGATCAAACTTATATATGTTTCATCAAAGATCTAGAAAGAACTAACGGCATACAGCCAATACTACTAACACAGGAGCACATATCTGGCTCAGCTGGGATGTTTGCCAGTCCTCAAATCAGTTAAAGATAAAAACATTCCATACACATACTTGTGACTGTCTTCAGCCACATCTTCCCAGGCCTACACAAGGCCATCCTCCAACCTGACCTTGTAAAACTAGTTCTTCAAAGGCTTGGCAAACATGCAGCACAGCAAATTCTAACATTCACTCTTGAAAACAAACAGCCAGGTGTTCCAAGCTGCTCCCACATCCCAGGTCTTAGGGGACCTGGTTTGAAGGGGATTTTACCCCTCAGTCCCACAATCTGAAATGCGGGTGAGAGCATTGAGCTTGATAATGGAGGTCACGGGGGACTGAGTTTACCCAGTGCTCTGAAATTCAGATGTGGGTCCTGAAATGCCTAGATTTGGGATAGCATCTCTCTGAAAAAGGAGGAAGCATGGGACTCAGCGGGGTGGTATGGGTGTTAGGGATGGACCCTACACACCCACAGACAGGCAGAGCTTAGGGACAGCTTGATCTGGGGACTGCTCCAGGTTTGTGTACAGCCTAAACCTCTGGTTCTGTAGGATGTAGAGTGGCCTGAGTAATGGTACAGCAAGGTACTGCCCTCCATTCTCATTTAAGGGCAGTGGCAAAGCCTGGTGGGGAGCACCTGCAGTGTGCACACATGCTCAGACACATCCCACTGACACCAGTACATCCTCTCTTCATTTTATTCTGGTAGTCTCATGGCCTTGTTCAGACATATTTATAAAGCAGAAGTATTTGCCCCTGTGTGTCATGTCAGCTTTTTGTCTGGGACCTGGAAAAGCAGTGTATGGGAGCACTCAGAGTGTAAGAAAGAGGCTCATACAAGCCCATTACAGGATAAACTCATTAGTGAAGACCTGGAACATACTTAATGGTCCCAGCTGCTGGACCCTTCCCTTTTTCTTCCCAGCTGAGATGTGCGAGGGGCATTGCTAAAACACACTGCTGAGCTCCCTGTCAGGGCTGGGACATGAAAGGTAAATGCAGCACTTTGTTAGAAGAACCTCTCAGAGAAAAAAGCTTGTTAAACTGACTCATTTTTTTATCAGCTGAGTGTGTGATTGTGTAGATTTCTGAGGCGGCAGATGTGACAAATGACTCCCTTGACAACCCAAGGCACAGTTTTTCAGGAGGTAGACAGGGCGCTGATTTGAAGACAGGGCTGAAGGTGATGTCCAGGCAGTGCTGAGCTCTGGCTGGCTATGGGGAGCCCCTTCATGCCACCTGCCCTGGAGCAGCTGGACCAGCAGCTCCTGGGAAAGGCGGTCCTCACCTTTGGCAGAGCTTGTTCCTGGTGGTCTGATGGCCACCTTGTGGGCAGCTCACCAAAGCACCACTTCTGCCAGCCAGTCAGCTCTAGGGACAGGCATCACTACACCTAGTGTCCTGCAGAGATACAGAAAGGGGGGCTAAAATAAATAAATAAATAAAAATTAAAATAAAATAAAATAGAATATAAAATCAAGTGGTTCCTAAAACACCTGCTTTTAGCTTTTCATAAACTAAACCAGACAAGGCAGTTTCAGGCCAGTTCCACACTAGAGAGTTTTGCTGACAGAGGAGGGATGTGATTTTTTTTTAATGATATATTTATATTAGCAAAAAGCCTGGTGAAAATACAGTTACACAGCTATAGGAGCACTTTTGCTGATGCAGCTTATTTGAAACAGGGGAAACTGTGTAAAGTACAATATAACAGATGCTTCCTCTGTGCTGGAAGAATTTACTAGACACAAAGCTTTTTGCCAGTGGTGTTCCCAGTTCATTCCCACTGCTCTGCCCCTTTCCTAAAATATCTGCCATCTTCCAGGACAGCTGGTCTCATTCACTGGGTGGGTTTTCCTCCAATATCTGGACAACCATTGGAGCTTGGACTGGGCTCTTTCACCAAGGCTTTGTCTAGCCCTAGACTGAAAGATGCCCTACAGAGCACACACTCAACTTCAGTAGCTGCCTCTCTAAGGCTTACCTCACCTCTGAGAGTCTCTTTTGCGGGTCAGTTTGGCCATCAAGAAAACAAACCTTTTCAGATGTCCAAAGCACCTTCTCTTGACATGGGCACAACCTACACGGTGTTAGTTAGGGCTTTGTGCATCATTAAAGCCTGAACTTTGTGTTGCCAGCAAAGACCTCCAAAAGTCCCTTTGCTTATTCAATTTCAGTATAAAGTAGGCATATTTCTTGCTTTAACATGTCTACCAGAAAGATATTCCTGTTTTTCTCCCCTATCAGAAATCCACATGTACCCTCCTCAACTTACTTTTCCTGCCATTTCAGCAGCCTAACTGAAGGCAACATAACTCCTCGTTTTCTGTGGGCAGTACATTTTTCATTCATGTGGATAACTTGACTGCAGGATTGAAAGCTCCTAATATCCTCACTCAATATCCACTGCCTGAAAAATTATTTACATCCAAGGCTAATTTGCCAATTTGCAGGTGCATCTTGGAGAGGGGAATTTTGATCAAACACTGGTTGAAGCAGAACAGGTTGCCTACACCAATGACTTCTTGGTGAATGAAAGTGACATAAATCTTCCAATTAGGCAGCCAGAAAGGGGTTGTTGCAAACCAATATTTTGTTCAGTTTTACGTTAACATGTGCATTAAAAATAAATAAATTAAAACCCAAACTATTTATTTATTTATTAACATATATTTATTCAAATTGGTTACATCTGCTCTGTAAACTTCTCTGAAAAAACTTCTTGGTTCACACATTTACATAGTGTTTAATGCATAAGACATTTATGAATCACGTGCAAATGGCCTGTTTATATACCCAATGTAAACTATGTACATTTCTTTTTTTCTTGGTATAATGGTGCTGGCCTCTGAACATAAACCTGATCTAGCGGCATCACTCAATGCCCTCTGAGATCTTTCTACCAACTCAGCAATCATTAGTTTGGTCTGTTTTCACCACCATTTTCTGCAGGTGTTTCATTCTGGAATGAAGATCCCCATACTTGGTGTAAGGCCAAGTATAAATAGCCTTCCTCATTCAAAATACAATTTTCTACTAGCAGACCATGTCCTGCTTTGACATGAAATACCACCTGCTTGAGCTATCATCTCAGATATTAGTAATCATACAAGTTAACCTTATGTTTCAAAAACTTTGGGCTTATTTCAAATGAACTTTAAAAATATATTTAAAAACTCATCCAAACTTGTAGGTTTGTGTTTGTGAGTGGGTATGAATAACAAATCTCCATTTACAGGCTGTGGCTTCCATTATAGCTTGATTTAAAACAACTTACGATGTTAAACATTTTTTTCCTGCAACTTGTTTAGGATTGCAAGGGCTACTAACTTATGTTATTTTTCATCTGGACTTTATTTCTATACGCTCTCTTTATCCATATTCCTCTTGGATAGCAGTCTAAGCAATGTTGTCATTTCAGTCACTGCAAGCTGACTGCAAAACTTGATCAAAAAAAGCTGATTTGGAAGACTTCGGTGCCTAGATTTTGAGAAGCAGTTAAAGATTTTATACATAGCCAAACCTTCTGGGTTTTTGGTTGGTTGGTTGGTTAGTTTTTTAAATTGCCAAATTATTTTCAAGTACTCATTGAAAGTCAGATACTATTAAGGTTTTTCGAGCCAGCCACCTGAGAAGACTAGCAGCTTCTGAAATATGTCACCTCAATGAAATCACCGTTTGTTTTGCATGTGATACTGAGCCATCTTGGCTTTCACATTCCTCCCGAAATATGGTAAGCATCTCTTTATTTTGTTCCAGAAGACAGAAAACTCTTTGTGGGCATGCTCAATAAGCAGCAGTCAGAAGATGATGTGCGCAGGCTATTCGAGGCATTTGGCAACATCGAGGAGTGCACAATCCTACGGGGACCTGATGGCAACAGCAAAGGTAAAGTAATGGCTTGTGCCAAGCTAGATCCAGTCTCAGTGTATATATCATCTTCTGGTGTGACAAAGTCACTATGTAGCCGCCAGGACAGCCTCTCTTACATTAGGAGGGGTCACATTTGCCAAGGGAGGCCATTACTTTGCTGGTCACTGTCTGGTTACGCATGACAGGAAAAAGCTGATTGCAGTTAAAAACACATGCCCCTGATGAGCTTTGTCTTGCCACGTGCAAACTGGTGCCTACTGTTGTTTGCTTGCAGGGCAGAGCTTCCCCTCTGAACGCTGGGCCTTTACATTCACTCATGATGTGTTCTCCCAACCCAGCTGAACAGGCCAATTCTTTCTTTAAACAAAGACAAGGTTGCTACTTTACATCTTGACTCACCGGCTTCACCATCATCTCTGCTTATTTCTCACCCACCAGCCCCAGGTCTTCCTCTTTTTCACTTGGTGTTTGCATAGATACACACTGGCCAGCGATCGCAATTGCAAGGGTACAGGTGCTGATTTAAATATTACACTCAGTGGACATTTACTGTTTGAAACGTACAAATGCTTCATTGCAAAACTAGGTGTCTTACCTCCTTCTGCCACTTTTTGGCATCACTTGTTACCTGGACAGCACAAAGGATCCTCTGCCACAGCTCAGGTGTAAGAATGAGGCTTCTCTCTTCAATAGGAGGGTCATTTTTTTCCCTGTCAGTCTCTAGACAAAGTAACTTCAATTTGAATAGGAAGCCCTCTTCTCTTGACAGTATAATGCGTCCATTAAATATTGATCTGCGTATAATATATCATAAATTGTGCTGGAATGTGCAGCACCAGAGAAGAGACCAGTCCTGCTGACACAGTTCATATCTCATTGGATATTTTGACATGTGACAACATCAACCAGCATATTTTTGCAACAGGGAGGCAAAAAATCCAAATCACAGTGATACACTGGAGAAAGATATTGCTATTCCATAAGATCACTGGCAGCCAAAAAAGACTTCACACCAGCATTACAGGGCAGCTGTTTGATATACGTCAGCAAAGTTCAGCCTTCCTGATATAGATGACTGAAAATAAACTGTGGGCACCTTTCTTCAATTGTATGGCCGCTTTAGTTTCATGACGCCCAAAGACGGGGGCTGCCCCACTGGAAAGTGGTAGGCTAGGTTAGCCTAGAAGAGTTCCAACCTTCATAACAGTAGGCAGTTAAGCACTCCATTCACTGAACAAATCAGCAAATTGGCAAAAAGCAAAAACATATGTCTGTCTGCCTCCACCTGGAATTGTACAGAACAAAATCTAATGACAAAGGAGTTAAAGTAATAATAAAAGCAATAATGTCTGAGATCTGTAAGAAACAGATTCCAAAGGAGATCCAACCCATGGACTTGTATTCATACTTGCTCTATCTTTTTTTTTTTTTTTTTTAAACAATTTCATTATAAGTCTGAATCTGAGTGGCAGCTCCATATTGCTAACCAGTTTAATTATTAGTGCTAGCGGGCTGCAGTCGCAGGCTTGCATTTCACTGAGCTGTTCAGGATCAATACTGAGCCTTGACAGAGTTAATATTACCAGCTTCCATTTGCTGGTGCTATTTACTGAGAATGTGAATCTCCTAATTTACACACACGCAGTTACATACACGCATACACGCACACAGTCAATCCAACAGAAAACTTAAGGCTAGTGCCCTTATCTTAGGAGTCAGTCAGGCAAGCCACAGCTCCCACAAAGTTGTTCCCAGTCTGTAATGTCTTCCATCTGCTAGAAACCAATATGTGACACACATTGCTTGTGAGCTACTTATTTTGGGTAAAACCCATAAGGCTTTAATTCTACCTAAATTGAGATTTCAGCAGATGGTCTAAGTGCCAGATAGCAATCAGATCCCATAGACTTCAATCCTACCCAACCCATCACGTGAAGCCCCAGCAGGCATCCCTATGGTGAGCTTCTAAGTCCTCCAGGTACCTCGATGCAAGCAATGCTCTCAGAAGGTACATCCCAGCTTCTGACTTTAATGCTACCACAGGCCAGTCACAGCCAGAAAGCTGCCTGAACCTTGCCTGAAGCCATGGGTGATGTCCTGAGCCATGAGGCATGCCCTTCAGGGGGGCTACAGAAATACCTCCTGCATGAGTCACTCAGGGGTAGGCATGGTGGCTGGAGCATGTAACCAGGTGGCAGAAGAGCTGGGACTGAAGCATTTCTCTCCCAGAAGGGGAAAACACAGAGCCTGTCTCTCCTGAGAGAGGTGGGAGAGGAAGGACCCTTCCTGCACCACTCCTGGTAAAGCTCACCGGTGCGCAGCCAGGAGTCCTCAGAAGGAGTCCTCATGTAAGGAAGATGAAGTGGATCCAGTTCAGCAAGCTATCAGGACCGACAGGGTCTACATTGCTGCTCTCTGGAAAGCTTCTTCCCCCCACCGCCCCGGCCCCTATTCAGCAACTGTCTACTTCAGTAACTTAGAAAGTAAAGATTTCCCATGGTACCAGAAATTCCACAAGAGGAGTCTTAACACCATCTGCAATTATAACCATAGGCCCTGACTCTACAGTCACCTCCAAGCTGGCGAGATAGTAAGAGCAGCCCTTGCAGCTCTATAATCTGGAAGTAAGGAAAAAGAAAAACAAAAACCTTAAGCACGTGTATCAGCACAGGTTATATATCTCTCTGTGTGTCAAAATCCCTTCAAACTCCAGATTTGCTCCTATCAAAGGGACACCATCCTTCTGAGGAGAGTGGCATGACTCACATCCTGAGCTTGTGAGGTCCTGGAGTCAGTTCTGGTGACAACGGGAAGGAAGGAGGTTATATGCACATTTAGTCTTATGTACAGAAGCCATCCCATTGAACACACAAACAAAAGGGCTAAAATGTTGGGATCTCTGCTATTGCCTTGCCACCACGCACCAGTAAAAGCTGAGTTTTCACTTGTCATGCTACCTCAAAACCTACTGGAAGGAGTAAGAAGCAGTAGGAGGGATCCCATTAGCATCTTAGGCATTGAACAACATAAATGGCTGCAACTCCTTTCATTCCCACCTTTATCCAGCTCCACTGATCCGTCAGAATCCTCAGCACAGGGATGAATTTCACCTGAAGAGAGTGAAGCCTCCAACATGACAACAACACTGCAGCCAAAAATCCTGCTCTAAATGCAATGGGTGACTGGAGCTGGAAAGCTTTTGTATATTTGCTAATCAGCATCTTCTTTTTAGAGGTAGAAAGTACAAAAGAATCTCTGCAAATAATTAAACACCCTAATTCTGGATTATCTCTGATTAATGAAGAGGAAGGCGCAGCATCTCAGGAGCCTGGGAATGCTGGGCTGTGATTATGTCATAATTGATCCCTATTGTTTCCAGCTGAAGTTTATCTATCTCATTTTCTCACGATTGTCTCCTCTCAGCTCCTTATAAATTAGATCCAACTATTAGCAACAATCGTTGTGCTTTTCCTGAAATACAGTCTGAGCACAGTGCTGAAAGGGTAATGCAAAGTGAAGGGCTCCTAATGTAAGTTAATTTCATATGTGTGTATTATTTTTAGAAGGGGCTATCACTGTTGTTTTTTTTTTTTTTTTGTCTCAATTCTATCAGCTTACAGTGATGATTTTGGGGACCTTTGGGGCTCGTTCTTCTAGCTTGCAAGTGGGGTGTTCTAATGATTCAGTTTTCACCCTGCACTGTATGGATCCATAAGGGTATGTGGACTTTCTAAAGATTCTACAAAGGGAATAAAGAAGACCTGTCCTATTGCCAGGACTGGCATCCCCTGCACAGTGATCTGCAGCCCTTCAGGGAAACAGCTAGGGCTTTGCAAATTGATTAAAAACTCAAAAGTCTTTGGTAGTAATAGAAGGGGATGGAAGCCAGAACTTCTCAGATCTCTCCCAATCTGTTCCAAAAACTGCCTTAGCATATGGAAATTACTCTTCCTCTCTCTGAGTCAGTTTGCTTGTAGCTAAAGAGTGTTAGCAATACCTTCCCCCACTCTAGTGGTGTATGTGACCCTTTGAAGTGTTGATCACTTCTGCACTCTAGCATATATTCATGACTGCACCTTTCGGCCCCGAAACCTTACGTAAGAGTTCAGTGCGAGATTCCTTGCATGGCAATGCAGGCCAGAGAAGCACTGCCTACATTTCTCTGATGTCCAGAGGAGAACACCTATACAGGTACTGGCTGTGCAGCTATGAAAGACTAAGATTCAAATTTTGGTGGTGGCAAGATGGTAACCATCACATGCAGATCTCTCCCATCCCTGTTTCTTCATCAGAAACTGCCTCGTGCTTTGTCAGACCAAAGCTGCTTGGAGCCAAGACAAGCTCTGAGCAGTCTGTCGTGGAGCCCTACCAGTGATGCAATAAGGTACCTTGTGGGTTTGGACTAACCTGAATGCCTTCTGTACATTTGGCCTGTGGTTACTTGTAACAAGTATGTGTAGCTTTCTGATAACTTTCACACGCTTCCTTACTGTTTCTCATAGCCCCAAAGGGAGGAGCATTCAGCATTAAGTCCAATACAAATAAAAGAAAATTCATTTTCACCCAATAAATTGTAAAGTTGTGCAACACTCTGCCCTGGAAAGCTGTGGAGGTCAAAACATAAGTGGATTCAAAAAGTACTTGCTAAGTTTGTGTCCTTCAGTGCCCATTACAAGCAGTGTGGTAATTCTGAATGCAGCTTTGCTTTAAGAGCTCCTCAGGCCACTGATGACTGGACTTTGGAAAGCAATAACCAGGAGCTCATTTCCTTGTTACACTTTCTCCACAACCATATTTATGGGCCAGTTCTGAGGACAGGGTACTCGGCTAGATGGACTTTCATGGTAGCCATGTAACTTTTCTTACATTCTTCTTTTTCCTCTTCCAGGGTGTGCATTTGTGAAATACTCTTCACATGCGGAGGCCCAAGCAGCCATCAATGCCTTACATGGCAGCCAGACAATGCCGGTGAGTAGCTCTGTAACACAGGCAAGTGAGGATCGGTCCAGCCTTTGCCGCCCTGTGGCCTGACTGAGGAGGAGGGATGATTTATCTACACTCTGCAACTCATCTTCCAGGAAGGATGGATAACAACTCAGGCATGCAGGGCCTTGGGTGTGCTTAACTCATCAGTGGAAAGGCCAGGATGACACTGTCATTTCACACAGGTGCAGAACCCCAAAGGGTGTTGCGTTCTGTCACCAGCAGTTTTGAAGACCTGAAAAAAAGACACATCATTCACAGATGCCAAAAACATAGGGTCAAACTCACCATGAGTGCAACCTTTCTAGTTTCAGAGGGATGAATCCAGTAGAAACTTGTGTCTAAAGGCTTCTTTGTTTTCTCTCCCCAAAAAGTCCCTGCCTGTAGGTGAAGAACTTTTTGCCAGCATTCAGCAGAAAGTGGCATGTTTGCATGATGGCACTAGAGGCTGGAGACAAATCACACGGTGATGGGTGCCTCTCACTGCTACTACAAAAGTGCCTACCTAGGCATAAATGTGGTCCCCTACATTCAACTTTTGAAAGACAGTCAGACCAAATACTGGATCTTCCAGGAAACATTTGAGGCATCATTCCACTTGGACAAATATCTAGTAATATGGGAGTTTGAGCTTGATAGATCAGGAAAGTAGAAATGGAGATGTATTTTCTGTGCAAAATGGTATGTGTACACCATCACACAGATCCAGAGGAATGTAAGGCATTCCGCTGTCAGCAAGTAAAGACAATCTGGTCCAACATGTTTTGGTTTATTATAATGGTATATTATTTTTATTACTAATTATTCACAGTGTAAATCATGAAAGGCTAAGAAGCATGCCGACAACTTGGAAAGGATACAGGAAAGCTCAATAAAAAATATTTAAGAGTGTAAAATCTCCCTCTCAGTAAGAGACTCTAATGTAAATTCATGACTTCATCCAAATAAGTTTAAAGTAGGCCTGGCAGATTGTCTCTAGATCTTTGCAGGGACAAAAATGGAAAATTCTTTACAGGGGAGAAGGTTTCTAAAAGTAGCAAATCATCAAGATCTCATTTTTTGGAACCCCTTCTTAGACAAATTAGTTTAAAAATGGTACATATTTACCAGTGATACTACTGAAAAAAAATCTCCTTAAAGATGGGGAGGGGTGGGGGGCGTGCGTGTCAGTTTTTTGAAGTATTACAATACTTTTAAGAGTATCTTCCTAAAAGATTCCTTCTAAGAAAACCAGATGTTGGGCTGGATGCTGACATCCCCTAGTGGAATATTACAGGCATCTTTCCTGAGACAGGTCAAAGAGGTACTTTTAATGACTTTTTTTCAAACTTTGGCCCAAAGTGATAGCGTCTATAAACTGATGTCAGGAATTGCAGTTCCATAGGGTGTGGTACCACAAAAAGGTGTAATAAAAAGTCAGCCCTTGTCCCAGAAATCTTGCAAGCTCATGTGACAGAGGTGAGAGGAAGACAGGAGAAAACAGACAAAACCCAAGGAGAGTTGAAGATTTTCATCTAGATCTAGTAAACCCAAAATATGCTTATCCTTCCCCAGTCCTTTTCCTTCCTGCTTTCAGCACACTTTAGATAAGAAACACCCACTCATTTCTCGACCACACGGGAGCAAATTTCTGTTCCATCCTGCTGACGTTAACTGACTTTAGAATGTGCAAAACGATAAAGAATTTAGCCACTTCATGGGTCAGTTTTTTATGGGACCATTTTTCCTGTTTACTTATTTGACTGAAATACCTGTTATAGAAATGTTCTTGAATAACCAGATCTGGGCATCTGAAAAAGCATCACAATTTAACCCTTGCTAGATGCACATCCCAGGCTCACAATCAAGTTTCCACTGTTGACAAGTTTCCGTGAACTGGCTGAACCTCAGCAGCAGTCCGTGTACTTACTCTTAGCTCACAGTAAAAGCAAGTAGAAAATTATTAATTTCATCCTCTTCATTATAAGGTAAGTTATGTGACGTCGTCTTGTATCTGCCACGAGCTACGAGCAGGCACACAGGCAGTTCCCATGGCTCAGCAGACTAGTGAGGACCTGTCGAGTGACTGCCAATTGATCAAGACATGGAGCACACAGTTTTTTCCCACAGGGCCTCAAAATTTCTAAGGCTCTTTGAAAGAGATGGGCCAAATCCTGCAAGTGATCTCTGTTCCCTTTCTCGTTTTCATGGTGCTTCAGGGTGTGCAGCTTCTTTCAGGGCTTGGATGTTCACAGAGAAATGCAGCCACCTCGTGGTGAGATGGCGATGTAGCCCTTGTCCTTGGAAAGGAGTGGTGCATTGCTGCCATCTTCCTCCAGTCCCCCCTCCTATTTCTCTCACCATTAGAACTGGCCTCATTTGTCCGGCTGTGATGCCAACTCAAAGTTGTTCCTGTGGTTCAGCCAATTTAAACGTCTCTTGCCTTGTCCTCGTGTACTACCAACGGGGCATCCATCATCATTCTTGTCAGGTCTCGAGCCGTTCGTTCCTGCGGCAGACTCCTGTTTCTCCACAGCTGTCAGGATTATTGCTCTACTGTGACTTCCTGTTCACACAACATATGTTGCCTAATAGTTTCAAAAGGCAACTTTCTTTTATGAAAGTTTTTTTCTTTTTTTTTTTTTTTTTTAACCTTTCCTTGGACAGGTGCCTGACCACCATCGTCACAAGCCCCCTTCTTTATGTGAGGCACTTGTTTCTCCTAAGGGCCCACCAAACTGGTTTACAGCTTTCCAATTTTCACAAAATCAATTGCTTTTTAAAAATAACATTCCCAAAATCCCCTACTTTTGATCAGGCCCAAAGTTCCTTCTGACTCTACCTACCAAGAGACCTTTTTGGGGTCTTTTAAAATCATATTGCCTATCAACTCATCAGCTTACAACAGTGTTTTACTTCACCTCCATGTCCTCCTTTATGAGACATCGTATTTGGCGTGTATTTAGAATGTATTTATAACAATTATATGCCCTGTACTTTTAGCTTTGGTTACTTTGTCCTCCTGTGTGTCTTACCGATCCATATGGGTACATAAGCAGGTCTCTTCACATGATTCGCACCCATTCCTCATCCAAGCCTTGTCACTAGCAGCCTTATCCACCAACACAACAAATTCAGCTAGTACTTCTATAGTGACAGCTTGCAGATCTAACTTCTCTACTGCAGGACTGACTCTTGTCCAGACTAAAATCTTGGCCTGTCTTTCCAGCATCTCCTCGTGGATGTCTAGCTGTCAGATCAAGCTCAATCTGTATAAAACAGAGCTCTTGAACTTTTCCTCCCAAACCCTGTCTCCTCTCTCCTCCGCCTCCATTCTCATTCACTGTGGACAACATTATCATTCTACCTGTCGGTCATGCTCCTACCTAGGCATCATCTTCAGCTTGGTTTTCTCCTTCTCTCTATGTCTTCACATCTGGGCAACAGCCAAATGTTGAAGAGTCGTTCTGCACAACACATCTAAGATACAGCCTCGTCCATCCACCCACGCAGAATAAACTCTCCTCCACACTTCATCATGCATACCAAAATCGCAGCAGCCTTTATACTACTCAGAAGGTACACAGGATTAAAAGCTATACTTCTGTTGCACCTTTTTCACCATCATCTCACCCACTGGGGCACCTCAGAATTTCTGTTATGAATTAATTCCTGGAAGGGGTAGAACAGTACTGTTATCTGTTTTCCGCACAGAGGCGAGAAGAAGTGAAGAGTGTGATTCATTTGATTTAGCTTTAACAGTCTAAAAGTTTGTAAACCATTCTAAACATCTTCTAGGATTCCTACAGAAAGGAGAGGGAGAGAGATTTCTAGAGATTTGCGCATTCTTCCCTTCATCTATGTGTGCTAGGATGGGCTAAATCACCTTCTGGGCATGCATGTCCCTTTCATTAATTATAATGGAGATCTCCATAATGGCATTAGACTGAATACCTGAGGTGGGACTCATCTCACTTAATTTGAGACATCCAGAAACTAAGGAACTATGTCTGAGGTTGTCATCTAAGTGTTTGTCATCTAAGCTTCTGTTATAATCAATAAAGAGAAATAGATACCTCTGGAGGAATTTTATTTTACAGAAATAAATTTTGAAACCTGTCAAACCAAAACCCAAATAGAAGTGTGCTTTTTAGCTAATTTTAGGTATTGGATTCCTATGGTCTGCCAGTTCCAAAATAGTGGTTCTTCACCTGAAGTGCAACTCAGGATGAAAAAGGACCCATAATGCCTAAAAACAAAAGCTAAAAACATCTTGCTTCCTGCAGATGCCTCAGAGTCTACAATTGCCTTTTCTCACCAGTGATACATCCCTGCCACCCTGAAATCCTTCTGCTGCACTTGTTGCTGCCACAGTAATCTTGCTGGAGCTAAAGATCTAGAGTGACTCTACACCAGCTGACGTTAGCCACCTACAAGTCAAATACTAAAGCTGTTCACTTGGCCTCTTGTCTGATGGTGATTTCTCCCACATAATTCAGACATGTAATTTAAGATTGCCTGAACGAGCCATGGAGGCATCTGCCTCCCTGATGAGTGTGCAGCTTAGATTGGACACAACTTCATGTCCAATGCAAGGGGACCTGAATCCTGTTCTGGGTGTTGGTGCCCAACTAAAGCAATCTGGGATGCAGAAACCAGGCATCCTGCATCTGAGTCCTCTGACTCCTGAACCATTAGGTGTACTGTGAACTTTCCTAACACATTAATTGTCAGCACTGCATTCATTCTATCTCTTTCTTTAATTAATAAAATGTAAGGCCATTACGACTTTCAGAACACTGTAAGGTGGCTTCCCCCACCACACATGCCAAGTCCTCTTTTGTTTTACTATAGAAGTCTGCAGTAGCTCAGTCAAACCACAGGATTTCTTCTGTATCCAGGCAATAGCATCCCAAGTCTGTCTATGCCTGGCTGAACATCTTCCGTGAAAATTACTTTTCAGATGGAATCCTTGGTTTTGTGAAAAGAAAGGAAAATGTGAGACTTGGATACAAATACTGAACAGATGTCTTCCTTTCAGAGAAAGACTCAACTTAGTTGAACTTCAAAAAAAAAAAAAAAAATGTACTGCAACCCAAAACTTTGTTAACTTGGGGGCTTTCTTTTCAACATTTTCTGTGTAGCTCTTATCAATACAAATGACAAAACCAACTTCAAATCTCTGCTCACGAGCCACCTGTAGCAAATTATGCAATTACTGCTCAATGTTGTTAGGCGACAGACCGATTAGATCTCTAATTGTTGTATTTAATGATTTTTTATTAATCAAGAAAATATGAATGACACAACACCTTCAACAAGGTTGACTTTCAGCTTCCACCCACTATGTTCTTTGGAAGTCCACCCATAGCACTGAAATTCCCAG